>NC_058521.1:295347681-296019764 GCF_904849725.1 Hordeum vulgare subsp. vulgare | reverse complement strand
TCGATTGGCACGGTGAGTTTCATTACAAACTAGTATTAATAATTGAGTGTCATCATGCTAACTGAGACATTGCAAAATATCTTTTCTGCAGAATAACTCCCGAGCGGCATCGCACGACCCTTCTCCAGGTGTTTCTCCTCCTTGATGACCACTACGGTAAGTTTCTCTTCTCCTCTTTCATATTCTCCTTGCCTTAATTTCCCCAACAATGACATAATTATCCCATTTAGCTCCAAAATGCCATAATAACCTCAAAATGGCATAAGAACCTTGGTTAGCTCATTCATATTATATACTTAGCTTGTTTTCCTCTAAAATGGGATAATTAGCCCATATAGCTCCAAAAAGACATAGTTAGCTAATTGAGCTCCAAGAAGAGGAGAAGAAATAGGAAAAATGAAAAGAAAGAAGAAGAAGAAGAAGAAGAAGAGAAGAAGGAGAAGGAGGAGGAGGAGGAGAAGGCCAAGGACCTTCTAGTCCTTCTCCTCCTCCTCCTTCTCCTCCTTCTTCTCTATTTATTCTTCTTCTTCTCCTCCTCCTCTTTCTTCTCCTCTTTCATATTCTCCTTGCCTTAATTTCCCCAACAATGACATAATTAGCCCATTTAGCTCCAAAAAGACATTATAAGCTCAAAATGGCATAAGAACCTTGGTTAGCTCATTAATATTTTATACTTAGCTTGTTTTCCTCTAAAATGGGATAATTAGCCCATTTAGCTCCAAAAAGACATAGTTAGCTAATTGAGCTCCAAGAAGAGGAGAAGAGGAGAAGAAATAGGAAAAATGAAAAGAAAGAAGAAGAAGAAGAAGAAGAGAAGAAGGAGAAGGAGGAGGAGGAGAAGGAGGAGAAGGCCAAGGACCTTCTAGTCCTTCTCCTCCTCCTCCTCCTTCTCCTCCTTCTTCTTTATTTCTTCTTCTTCTTCTCCTCCTCCTCTTTCTTCTCCTCTTTCATATTCTCCTTGCCTTAATTTTCCCAACAATGACATAATTAGCCCATTTAGCTCCAAAAAGACTTTATAAGCTCAAAATGGCATAAGAACCTTGGTTAGCTCATTAATATTATATACTTAGCTTGTTTTCCTCTATAATGACATAATTAGCCCATTTAGCTCCAAAAATACATAGTTAGCTAATTTAGCTCCAAGAAGAGGAGAAGAGGAGAAATGAAAAGGAAGAACAAAAAGAAGAGGAGAAGAGGAGAAATGAAAAGGAAGAACAAAAAGAAGAAGAGAAAGAGAAGAGAAGGAGAAGGAGAAGGAGAAGAAGGAGGAGGAGAAGAAGAAGAGAAGAAGGAGAAGGAGGAGAAGGAGCCCTCCTTATTCTCCTTCTTCTTCCCTCCTTCTTCTCCTCTTCTTATCCTTCTTGTTCTCGCATTCTCCTCCTCCTTCTCCTTCTCCTTCTCCTCATCCTCCTCCTCCTTATTCTTGTTTTTTCTTCTCCTTCTTCTCTTCTTGCTTCTTCTCTTTTTTATTCAGTTTAGCTTATTTGTCATATATATGTTGTTGTTCTTCTTCTTCTGACTTTCTTATTCCCATTTTGCAGATTGGATGTACTACATGCATGGAAGCTGGCATTGGAGTGCTTTAGTTCCCGATTTTATTTGAGTTGATGAACAATGTGGAACTATATGTATATGTATATATGGATGAACAATATATGTGCAACTATATGTATGTATATATGGATGAAACTTTGTATGTGTTGGTTCTTTTGATATATGGGATGTACGTTGATGAACAAATGGCATTGATGAGCTTTATATGTATATCATATATGTGTTGTGACCTATTTATCATATATGTGCTATGAACTATATATATACGTGCTGTGAAATAGAAAAAATAAACAAAAATGTGACAATATAGGCTCTTTGCCGTCTGCCAGCTGATGGCAAAAGCCTTTGCCATCCGCTGATCGACGGCAAAGGTGCCACATGGCACCCAGCTGTGCTCCCTGGGTGTCCATATAGTCTCTTTGCCGTCTGCTTCCTGGGGGGGGCAGACGGCAAAGAAGAGGGCACATAGGAGGGGGGAGGAGGGGTAGGCAGACGACAAAGAGTGGAGGGGGGAGGGGGAGGAGGTGGAGGCAGATGGAAAAGAGTGGAGGGGGGGAGGAGGTGGAGGCAGACGACAAAGAAGAGGGCTCGGCAAACGGCAAAGCCTTCGTTAGCCCCTAACGGAGGGAATGCCTGTCGGCTGCCGTCTCAACATCTTTGCCGACTACTCTTATGAAAAGCTGACGACAAAGCTCTTTGTCGTCTGCTTCGGTGAGGCTGACGGCAAAGAAGCTACAATGCCGTCGTAGGCTGACGCAGAAATTTGGCCGACAGGAGTTTTCTTTGTCGTCTGTGTATTAGTCTTTCCCGTCGGTGGATTACTCTTTGCCGTCTGTGATGGCAGATGGCAAAGAAGCTAATTCCTGTAGTGTATGTGCAAGTTGTGCCCAATCAAAGTAGGCATGTGTCTAAAATTCCAGATTAGTGAAAATTTCACTAAGTCTGAGAATCTGTTTATATTTTCTTCTCCTGTTGATGAGGTTGTGCAGGTCAATGTGTTGTGATCTAGCCTTAGCTTGCAACTCGAAAGTTGAAGCTGATATGTTTGTATAGCTCCATGTAAAAGTCCATTCCATTTGGAGTCCTGTAGATATTGTTTTGGCTGCTGTCAAAATGCTTCAGAGCAAAGACAGATAGTGAGAATTTGGAATTTTCACTAAGTCCCTGAAATCTGATATTTTTGGGCAAGTTTGCAGCCTTGTAACTTTCTGTGTTTAATTCCCTTGTGTGTGATTCTTGCTTGTGCTTGTAGTAATCTTGGATAGCTACAGACACATATATTATTTGTCATATTTGGGTGGCTGTAGGTGCTTTGCATGTAGCTCACAAAGTGCTATGATGCAGTTTATGGCAGATTGTGTAGTTTTGTCATTTTGATGTTTGTGAGTGCTTAGTTGATGATATGGTGTTCTACTTTATTCCAACCCATCCATGTTGGTTTGTCTTATGTCTTGGAAACCTGGAAATTCCAGAGTTGTGCCATTTGAGTGTGTGGTGATTATTTTGACACGTAAGGCTTCATATCTTGTTTCGTTGATTCCCGTTGATCCGTAGCTCCGTTTGTTATGTTCTTTATACGCTTTTGCATCGTTTTCTCGAGACGCATGTGATCATGTCATTCTCATGCATGTCCAAAGAGATTAGGATGCAGTTCTGTCCAGGAACATGTATTTACTCCTTATGCTTGTGCTAGTGATAGAAATAGTGATGCATGCTCATATTCATCTCATGCATCATGTGCTTGTTGCATCTTGAGGTGCTGTTGTTCATTGGATGTTATTCTTATGTTGGGTAGCACCGGGATCGGAGAACGAATAAGTGGATTCGGGAGAGTACGTGCAGGACGAACAAGAACCATTCCAAGCTGAGGATATCACAGGCAAGATGATATGACCTTGATTGCATCTCTAGACTTGTTATGCTAGATTACGTTTCCTTTGTCATATGCTCGCTGCCTACCAATGAAATATTGCCTCCTGAAATGCCATGAACCCAAACACTGATCCCTTCCTAGCAAACTAGAATGGCTAAGTAGGCTTTGCTCAGCTACTAATGTTAGTGTTGCTAGATGCAGGTGCTTTGCCTCATGTGATAACATGAGATTGATATCATTATCTTATTTCTGTTATTTAATTAATGCACCTATATACTTGGTAAATAACGGAAGGCCTAGCCTTTTGCCGGGTGCTTTGTTCCGTTATTGCCGCCGTAGTTACCGGCTACCGGTGTTTGATTCCATATTGATCGCTCCTAACACGTTCGGGGTTGTTATGGCGACCCCCTCGATAAATCGCGTAGTGTTAAGACTTGTCCGGCAAAATTGTTAACATAAGCTAATAAAATTGCCAACCGTGTGCGTAACCGTGATTGTCCCCTCGAAGATCTCTCTTCGATCGGGAACACGGTGGGGTTATGTTTGACGTAGGTAGGTGTTCAGGATCACTTAGTGATTATCTATTATCGACCGCTAGTATAGACCACCTTCACACAAGTTCTACGTAAGTTAGCCACCAAATCAAGCTTAGGATGCTGCAACCTAGATACTCCACCTATCCAACCTAATAACTTGACTAGTTCTGGCACCGAGGTCATAGATTGCTGAGTCCCCGTGGCTCACAGATTCCTCCATAACACCAACAGGTTCAGGTACCCCAGAGACAGGTGATCCCGACGGCACGCAGCTAGCGTGGCAGTATGATGAGGAGAATGACCGCCTGTACGTGAACTATCCAGAAGATTGAGGCATGGTCGTGATCGTGGGCCAGCATGCAGGGTAGGATAGCCATTTCTCTTGTTTTGTAGTCCGTAGAGGAACTACTTTGATTGTATGCGTGATGTACTCTAATATATTTATGAGATGGCAATTGAACCCCTGATTGTCAATCTGTTGTTATTATGTATCTGCTATGATACCTGGTTTGCGAGACGCTTAGATACACTCCTTTCCAATTCGGGGCCTCGATCCCGAGATTGGAAAGGACCGCATCTTAGTCGTTACAGACATGTTCAACTGGTTAAAAGTAACCAGCACCATCCGAAGGCAGCCAAGTCCATGCTCGTGGCATGCTCGTCAGACCTGGCCGGAAGCGAAGCTCGCGAGGTCAACGCGGCAACAAGCATGGAAGGGGTTCGCAAGGGGGCTATGACAGGAGGCGAGAAGGGGGCTCGATGCGGCACATCAGGAGGTTGGGAAGGCGCGACACACAGGTTCTTGACAGAGGCCATGCCATGGGAGGCGGGAGTCAGCCCGGGGTCGAGATGTAGTAGGAGTAGGGAGGGATGATGATGCGGTTCGGGGAGGCGGGGCCGAGGAAAGGCACGCCTGGAGCGGCGACATGCTCTCTAGCGTGGGGCTCATCGGTCGGAGCGAAGACAGGGCTGCGCGGAGCGCCGGCCCTGGCATGGGCAGGTCCACGGGCGGCTCCGGCCAAGGGTGGAGCGCGGGGAGGAGGCCGGGGCATGGAGTGCTTCACGATGCGGGGAAGAGGGAGGGCACCGCAGTGGCCCGGGCTGGCCGGCCATCTGGCGCCATGGCCAACGTTCAGGTGATGGGGTCGAGGAGGGGGACAAGGGGATCGGGAGGAGTGTTGGCCACTTCTGGTGACGGTGCTAGGAGGGAGGAAGGGATTGAGCGGATGCTCTCCTTGGCGCTAGGGTTAGGGTAGGCATTTGATCCACATTCATATATAAATAGCCACTATTTCTATAAGGGGTCTAATTAGCCCTCCGATCTAGATCAAACGATCGCATACAAAATAGGCTAGGGGGTCCTATTGAAAACCCGAAGACGATTTGCGGTAAAACAGGGTTGATCCGGATGCAATGGTTACGATCGTGTGTTTCGGGTACCGAGAGGTTTTCGGGCTTGGTTGCGGGCAGGTCGTTGCATTGTGCAGAGAGGCTAGGCGGAGATGAGAGGGAAAACGGGCAACCCGGCGACAGAGTTTAAAACAACGAAAACGTTCGACGTTGGACCGGCTATAATGCCGCTATAGGTTTAATGGTTCGGGCATCAAATGAACTTCGATCGCGATGAAATTTGGCAGGCGGTCTACCTACACTATATTAAGACCGCACATCAAGTTTCAACCCAATCTAAGAAATTTTTATACACACTTTTAAAACAGGATGTAAACTATGTCGCGGGCGCGTGGGTGTGTGGTTGGTCTCAAAACGGACAACGACGAAAACGGAGAGAACTCACAACTATGAACGGATGCAAGTTTGAAAACTGACGGTAATGGAGTGCTGATGCAATGCAGATGATGCGAATGATATGGTGATAAGTGCGACAAACAACTAATTAACACGACGTAAATGGAATAAAAGGGGAATCTTTTGGAGCGTCGGTCTCGAGCTGTTACATCTGGCTGGGAGGTTCTCATCATCGTGTCTGCGTCGACGACATCATGGAGGAGATACACGCCTTCACCCGTGTTGAGAAGCAGCTTTTCGAGGTGTTGCTGCACTTCCTGACGGCGGCACCGAGGAGGTTCGGACTGGGCCTACTCGACATCCACGTCAACAAGTGGAGGGCTAACACGCACGTCGACCTCACCAAGCTATCCTATCACGTCCACCTCTCCCTCGACGACATGCCTCTTCATGGATAGGATGAGGAGCTCATCTCTCACCTCGTCGGCGATGACTACATGTTGCACTACTTCGACACTACGACGACGCACAAGAAAGACGCCTCGATTTTCATAAATGATGCAGTAACCGCTAACATAATTCCAACAGACGTTCATCGTCGCTACGAGTGAGAAAGTCTCATCGCAGTCAACTCTTTGAACTTTGTTGGAAACATCTTTGCGACAAGTCGAGCTTTCTTAATGGTGACTTTTCACCATTATCGTATGTCTTCCTTTCAAAGATTCATCTGTAGTTTACATTCTTACGACCATCAAGTAGTTCTTCCAAAGTGTACACTTTGTTTTCATACATGGATCCTCTCTCGGGTTTCATGGCTTGCAGCCATTTGTTGGAATCCGGGCTCACCATCGCTTCTCCATAGCTCGTAGGTTCATTGTTGTCTAGCAACATGACCTCCAAGACAGGATTACCGTACCACTCCAGAGTAGTACGCGTCCTTGTCGACCTATGGAGTTTGGTAGTGATTTGATCCGAAGCTTCATGATCACTATCATCAGCTTCCACTTCAATTGGTGTAGACGCCATAGGAACAACTTCCTGCACCCTGCTACACACACTGGTTGAAGTGATGGTTCAATAACATCATCAAGTTTCCACCATCCTCCCACTCAATTCTTTCGAGAGAAACTTTTCCTCGAGAAAGGACCCGTTTCTAGAAAGAAACACTTTTGCTTCCGGATCTGAGATAGGAGGTATACCCAACTGTTTTGGGTGTCCTATGAAGACGCATTTATCCGCTTTGGGTTCGAGCTTATTACGCTGAAACTCTTTCACATAAGCATCGCTGCCCCGAACTTAAGAAAACCGATAGCTTAGGTTTCTCTAAACCATAGTTCATATAGTGTCATCTCAACGGAATTACGTGGTGCCCTGTTTAAAGTGAATACGGTTGTCTCTAATGCCTAACCCATAAACGATAGTGGTAATTTGATAAGAGATATCATTAGTATGCACCATATCTAATGGGGCACGACTACGACATACGGCCACACCATCAGACTATGGTGTTCCAGGTGGCATGAGTTATGAAACAATTTTTCACGTGAAACAATTTTCGCATTGTATAATTTTTTACCAAACTCGCAACTCAGATACATATGTTTACCTCCACGATCACATCGTAGACATATTATCCTCTTGTCACGACGACCTTTAACTTCACTATGAAATTACTTGAACCTTTCAATAATTCAGACTTGTGTTTCATCAAGTAAATATACTAGTATCTACTCAAATCATTTGTGAAGTAAGAACACAATGATAACCCCTGCGTGCCTAAGTATTCATTGGACTGCAAACATCAAAATGTATTACTTCCAACAAGTTACTTTCTTGTTCCATCTCACTGGAAAAATGAGGTCTTCAATCATCTTGCCCATGTGGTATGATTTGCATGTCTCAAGTGATTCAAAACCAAGTGAGTCCAAATGATCCATCTACATGGACTTTCTTCATGCGTTTATACCAATAGGCATGGTTCGCATGTCTCAAATGATTGAAAATCAAGTGAGTCTAAACAATCCATCTGCATGGACTTTCTTCGTGCGTTTACACCAATATGACTCAAGCGGCAGTGCCACAAGTAAGTGGTACTATCTACTTTGTATCTTTTGGCAACAATATAATGAACATGTGTATCACTACGATCGAGATTCAATAAACCGTTCATTTTAGGTGCAAGACCATTGAAGGTTTTATTCAAATAACCAGAATAACCATTATTCTCTTTAAATGAATAACCGTATTGCTATAAACATGATCCAATCATGTCTATGCTCAACGCAAACACCAAATAACAATTATTTAGGTTTAACACTAATCCCGATGGTAGAGGGAGCGTGCGATGTTTGATCACATCAACCTTGGAAACACTTCCAACACACATCGTCACCTCGCCTTTAGATAGTCTCCATTTTTCCATAGCTTTTATTTCGAGTTGCTAACATTTAGTAACTGAATCGGTATCTAATACCCTGGTGCTACTAGGAGTACTAGTAAAAGTACACATCAATATTATGTATATCCAATATACTTTTGTTGACTTTGCGAGCCTTCTCATCCACCAAGTATCTAGGGTAGTTCCACTTCAGTGACTGTTTCCCTTATTACAGAAGCACTTAGTCTCGGGTTTGGGTTCAACCTTGGGTCTCCTCACTAGAGCAACAACTGGTTTTCCGTTTCATGAAGTATCCCTTCTTGCCCTTGCCCTTCTTGAAACTAGTGATTTTACTACCCATCAACAATTGATGCTCCTTTTTGATTTCTACTCTCGCCGTGTCAAACTTCGTGAATAGCTCAAGGATCATCATATATATTCCTGATATGCTATAGTTCATCACGAAGCTCTAGTAGCTTGGTGGCAGTGACTTTGGAGAACCATCACTACCTCATCTGGAAGATTAACTCCCACTCGATTCAAGTGATTGTAGCACTCAGATAATCTGAGCACATGCTCAACGATTGAGCTTTTCTCCCTTACTTTGTAGGCAAACAATCTTGTCGGAGGTCTTATACCTCTCAACAAGGGCACGAGCATGAAATCCCAATTTCATATCTTGGAACATCTCATTTATCCTGCGACGTTCTAAATGTCTCTAGCGCCTCAATTCTAAGCCGTTTAAGCATTATGCAATGAACTATCATGTAGTTATCAAAAACATGTATGTCAGATGTTCGAGAAATACACAAACGGCGCTTGGGGTTCAGCACACCGAGCGGTGTATTAAGGACATAAGCCTTCTGCGCAGCAATGAGGACAATCCTGAGTGAACAGACCCCACTCCGCATAATTGCTACTTCTATCTTTCAACTAAGTTTTCTCTAGGAACATATCAAAAACCATAGAGCTATAGCGCAAGTTATAAAATAATTTGCAAAGACCTTTTGACTATGTTCATGATAATCAAGTTCATCTAATCAAATTATTTAATGAACTCCCACTGAGATAGACATCCCTCTAGTCACCCAAGTGATACATGACCCACGTCGACTAGGCCGTGTCCGATCATCACGTGAGATGGACTAGTCATCAATGGTAAACATCTCCATGTTGATCGTATCCACCATACGACTCATGTTCGACCTTTCGGTCTCCCGTGTTCCGAGGCCATGTCTGTACATGCTAGGCTCATCAAGTCAACCTAAGTGTTTTGCGTGTGTAAATCTGGCTTACACCCATTGTATGTGAAAGTTAGAATCTATCGCACCCGGTCATCACGTGGTGCTTCAAAACAACAATCCTTCGCAAGAGTGCACACTTAGGGGGAACACTTTTCTTGAAATTTTAGTGAGGGATCATCTTATTTACTACTGTCGTTCTAAGTAAATAAGATATAGAAACATGATAGACATCACATGCAAATCATATAGTGACATGATATGGCCATTATCATCTTGCTCCTTTGGGGCACGACATGATCATCATTGTCACCAACATGACACCATGATCTCCATCATTGTGTCTCCGTGAAGTCGTCTCGCCAACTATTACTTCTACTACTATTGCATCTCATACAATAAATTAAGACAACTCCTATGGCTCCTGCCGGTTGTCATACTCATCGACATGCAAGTCGTGAATCCTATTACAAGAACATGATCAACCTCATACATCACATATATAACATCACATCCTTTTGGACATATCACATCACATAGCATACCCTGCAAAAACAAGTTAGACGTCCTCTAATTGTTGTTGCAAGTTTTACGTGGCTGATTTGGGTTTCTAGCAAGAACGCTTCTTACCTACGCGACAGCCACAACATTGATATGCCAATGCTATTTGCCCTTCATAACGACCCTCTTCATCGAATCTGATCCGACTAAAGTGGGAGAGGCAGACACCCGCTAGCCACCTTATGCAACAAGTGCATGTCGGGCGGTGGAACTAGTCTCACGTAAGAGTACGTATAAAGTCAGTCCGGGCCGCTTCATCCCACGATGCCACCGAATCAAGATAAGACTAGTAACTGCAAGCAATTGACAAAATCATCGCCCACAACTTTTGTGTTCTACTCGTGCATAGAATCTATGCATAGAACCTGGCTCGGATGCCACCATTGGGGAACGTAGTAATTTAAAAAAAAATCCTACAATTCACAAGGATCTATCTAGGAGAAACCAACAACGACTAATGGGGTAGAGCACCTTCACACCTTTGAAGATCTCTAAGCGGAAGCATTACTAGAACGCGGTTGATGGAGTCGTACTCGCGGCGATTCAAATCGCGGAAGATCCGATCCGAACACCGAACGTACGGTGTCTCCGCGTTCAACAGACCTACAGCCCCGGGACGTCTCCTCCTTCTTGATCCAGAATGGAGGGAGGAGAAGTTGAGGGAGAACTCCGGCAGCACGACGGCATGGTGGCGGTGGAGTATGTGGCTCTCCGGCAAGGCTTCGCCAAGCACGGCAGAGGAGGAGAAAGAGGTGGAGAGGTATAGTTGCGCCATAGGTGATAAAATCAGGTGTGTGGCAGCCCTCCCAATCCTCCAATATATACATGAGGGAGGGAGAGGGGGTGCGCCACCCCTAGGGAAACCCTAGGAGGTGCGGCAGCCCAAGGAGGAGAAGGTGGAGGCTCCCTAGGTGGCTTGCCACCCAAGGCAACCCCTAGGGTTTGGCCTTGGGCCCCTTCCCTTGCGCCTTGGGCCGCCTCCCCTTGGCACACCAGCCCACCAGGGGGCTGGTTCCTCTTGCTTTTCAGCCCATGTGGCCCTCCGGGACTCTTGGACCCTCCCGGTGGACCCCGGGTACCCTTTCGGTGATCCCGATACGATACCGATAAATCCCGAAACCTTGTCGGTTACTGAAACTGAAGTTTCCATATATAAATATTTACCTCCGGACTATTCCGGAACTCCTCACGACGTCCGGGATCTCATCCGGGACTCCGAACAACCTTCGGTAACCACATATACGATTCCCATAACAACTCTAGCGTCACCGAACCTTAAGTGTGTAGACCCTACAGGTTCGGGAAACATGCAGACATAACCGAGACATCTCTCCGGTCAATAACCAACAGCGGGGTCTGGATATCCATGTTGGCTCCCACATGTTCCATGATGATCTCATCGGATGAACTACGATGTCGAGGATTCACTCAATCCCGTATTCAATTTCCTTTGTCTACCGGTATGACACTTGCCCGAGATTCGATTGTCGGTATCCCTATACCTTGTTAAATCTCGTTACCGGCAAGTCTCTTTACTCTTTCCATAACACATCATCCCGTGGCTAACTCCTTATTCACATTGAGCTCATTATGATGATGCATTATCGAGTGGTACCAGAGATACCTCTCCGTCACACGAAGTGACAAATCCCAGTCTCGATTCGTACAACCCAACAAACACTTCCGGAGATACGTGTAGTGCACCTTTATAATCACCCAGTTACGTTGTGACGTTTGATACACCCAAAGCACTCCTACGGTATCCGGGAGTTGCACAATCTCATGGTCTAAGGAAATGATACTTGACATTAGAAAAGCTTTAGCAGACGAACTACACGATCTTGTGCTATGCTTAGGATTGGGTCTTGTCCATCACATCATTCTTCTAATGATGTGATCCTGTTATCAATGATATCCAATGTCCATGATTAGGAAACCATGACCACCTATTAATCAACGATCTAGTCAACTAGAGGCTCACTAGGGACATGTTGTGGTCTATGTATTCACACATGTATTATGGTTTCCGGTTATTACAATTATAGCACGAACAATAGCCAATTATCATGAACAAGGAAATATAATAATAACATATTTATTATTGCCTCTAGGGCATATTTCCAACAGCACGTGGCGGGATCACCTGCACATGCGGCCCCTGAAGACCTTCTGCTGCCCCTCCGAAAGATGAGGTGGGCACTCGTGTTGAAGCTGCTCCTGAAGATCACTTGGCAATTCTCCTGAAGTTGTTGCTGCTCCACATTTGTTCCAGGCAGCCGGCTTGCCAATCCTGCTGTCCCCGCCACGCCCATACCAACACAGCCCACAAGAAAACCATGGAGGGCATGGACATCACTGCGAGCAGCGGGGGCTTTACCACCAGGCGCTCAAGAACAAGGCAGGAGGCATGCCCATAGCAAAGATGGCAGAGAAGCCGATGTGTCGTCGTCTGGGGATCATCACCGACAACGATCATCTTACTGAGGAGGCCATTGGGAAGTTTGCAGCTCTGTTCCATGGAAGGTTGCCGGCCATCGCCATCGATGCGCTCCGCGCCCTCTTCCTCTTGGACTGCGACCTTGGCATGAGGGTGGAGGAAGCCTTGGTGGCTCATGGTGGAGAAGGAGCGATGGAGCATGCTGGGGCGGAGGACGCCAGCCGAGCTCGATTGCTATGTGATATTGTTGGTGTCGTAGCCCATGTTTAGGGATTTATTTCTGCCATGTTAGTGCAACCTTCCATTGTGTGGTGTAGGTGAGGCTCTAACCCCGGTACGAGGGAGCATGTATCCAGTTTAGTGTCACACCAGCTATGAACTCACCATCTAGTTCAGTGTTCCAGTAAAGTTTGTCCCAACAAAATTAATGTCACGAAGTGCCATATCAACTTCACCAATTTCAGCACCAGCAAGGTTAGCTCCCTAGCATCTCGTTCCTCTGGATACACCTTGCTGGTTATGAAAGCTCACAGACCATTTGTTTCCCAATGTTGAGACAAGACTTCAACATCCTGTGTTGGAACGTCCACGGTTTAAATGATCAGGACAGGAAGGCCACTGTTCATGTGACCATATGTGTATCACAATGCAAGATTGTGTGCGTGCAGGAAACCAAGTTGGCAGAGTTGAACCAATTCACGGCCTCTTTCTGGGGTTACATGCTTCAGAAAATTTCTCACCATCCAGCTGATGGCACCCGGGGTGGTATTCTTCTTTTGTGGGATGAAGACAAGGTTCTTTGCTCCAACATTCAGATGGGTGACTATTGTTTATCGGCTGATGTTCTAATCCTCGCGTCCCATGAGAGATTGAAGATCACGATGGTCTACAAACCTACTGCTGCCAATCGAAAAGAAGCCTTCTACATCGAGCTCTTGGGGCAGAAGCCACCACTTGGGGATCGATGGCTGGTTTGTTGGGATTTCAACCAGATTCAGAGAGCTTGGCGACAAAAATAAGCCAACCTTCAACACAATGCGCATCGGAAAATTTAGGGAGGCTCTCTCCAACAGGGAGCTCAACGAAATTTATCTTCAAAATTTGTGTTTCACGTGGAGCAACGAACGACAAAACCCCACTCTTAGCAAGATGGACTCCTTTTTCTGCAACACTGAATGGGACACCTTCTTCCAGGGTCACTTGCTGCATGCGTTATCGTCCTCGCTATCAGACTACTGCCCCTGTTTGTCTCTCATGACCATGGGCCAAAACGAGCAAGAGCTTTCCGGTTTGAAAACTTATGGATCAGGATGCCTGGATTCAAACAGGTTGTCCAAGAGGCTTGGGAAGCTCCCTCTGATCATATTGAGCCGTGTCACAGTTTTTCCACAAGCTATGAACCACATGATATAAGCTGAAATGTTGGAGCAAGCAATTAATCCCCAATGCAAAAATCCAAATGCACATGGCCTTGAGGTTATACTCCATCTCGACATGGCTCAAGATACTTGCCCTCTCTCCCCGCAAGAAGCTGACCTCAGGGCCAGACTAAAACGGAGGGTCATAAGCCTGGCAGTCTTGGAGAGGGCTAGGAAGAAGCAATGTGCAAGGATTAAAAACCTCAAAGAGGGGGTCACGAACACCAATTTTTTCACCTCAGGTGCAATGCGCGCTGAAGAAAATTTTTCATACATCGTTTAAGGACCGGTCCTAGCTGGGTAACCTCCCACGACGAGAAAGAAAAGGTCGCGCAGGATCACTTCTCCGTGATCCTTAAAAAATGAGTCCCCACACCAATTTTTTTAACTGGGAAGCTGTGCAATTCAATGATTGCGATTTATCCAGGGAGACAACTTCACCGAGGCCGAAGTCCTAAGTGCAATCTCACAAATCCCTAGGGATAAGGCGCGAGGCCCAAACGGTTTTAAAGGGGCCTTCTTCAAATCCTGTTGGGATATCATCAAGGCGAACATGATGAATGCGGTGAACGCCTTCTCCATGCTGCATTCCACGAACCTGCATTGACTGAACTCAGCCAACATTGTGCTCCTTCCCAAGAAGGAAGGTGCCGAGGACATATCAGACTTCCGGCCCATCAGCCTCGTTCATGCCTTCGCAAAGATCCTGGCAAAAATCATGGCAACTCACTTAGCTCCATTCATGAATCACCTAGTGTCTCGTTTCCAAAGCGCGTTCATTCAATCTAGAAGTACCCATGACAACTTTATGTTCGTTCGGGGATTCGCCAGACGGCTACACCGGACTTAGACTCCGGCGTTGCTGCTAAAGTTGGATATAAAGAAGGCCTTCGACTCCGGCGTGGTTTCCCCGCTCGATTCAGAAACTGGATTGTTGCCCTATTGGCCACATCATCTTCAAGATTCATTCTAAATGGTATTCTGGGAGCGCCAATTAAGCTGGGGAAGGGACTGTGACAGGGCGAACCACTATCACCTCTACTTTTTGTCTTGGCCATTGATCGCGTGTAACTGTTACTTGAGAAAGCCACCAATCAAGGCCTCCTCCATTGGGTGTAGGGACGAGGTACCTCCGTGCGTACATCCCTCTATGCTAATGACGCGACCATTTATGTCGCCCCCATTAAATAGGACATTCAGAATCTTACCATCATCCTTTCTAGCTTCTGGGAGGTGACTTGGCTTGTGACTAACCCGCTTAAGAGCACTGCTGCACCCATGTGTTGTGCAAACATCGACCTAGATGATATCCTTCAAAGCTTCTCGGCCATATGATGTGGGTTCGTGATGTGGTACCTAGGCATGCCGCTATCCATACAAAGCCTGACTAAATCCAACTGTCAATTTCCGGTGGAAAAAATGGCGCAGAAACTCCCCCCTTGGCAAGGAAGGAACATCAACATTGTTGGGCGATCCACCTTGGTGAAATCCACCCTGTCCTCCCTGGCCATTTATTATCTCATTGCACTAGATATTCCGGTGGGGACAACAGATGACGTAACTAAGATCCAAAGAGCTTTCTTGTTGGCCAGTACAAATACGGTGTCAGGTGGGCAGTGCAAGGTTAACTGGAAGCTGGTTTGCAGGCCTCTAAATCTGGGCGGATTGGGGATACTAGACCTAGTCAAATTCTCAAGAGAACCCATATTGCGGTGGTTATGGTTCCAATGGACGAATCCTCACAGAGCTTGGGTTGGCTTTGACATCCCGTGTGATGCAGATGACATGGACCTCTTCTAATATGCAACGACGGTCATCTTGGGTAACAGACATAAGGCGAGCTTTTGGTATTCTGCTTGGCTGCAGGGACAAAAGCCAAAATACCTGGCACTAGGGATCTTTGACCTCTCAAAACGCAAGAATGCAAGTGTGGCCAAGGCCATACTTAATAATGATTGGATCAGACACATCGACATGTAGGGAGGCCTCTCCGTTGCCCACCTTCAACAATTTGTCCATTTGTGGGGCAAACTTCAGGACACGCATCTGATGGAGGGCAATGACGATAGCATCCGGTGGAAATTTACACGTGACAGTCAATATTCTACTACTGGGACGTACAATATGCAATTCGCTGGCATGATCAAGTCTGACATGCCAAGGCTAGTATGGAAAGTTTGGGCGCCGCCGAAGATTAAATTCTTCTCCTGGCTTATTACCCAAGACAGAGGTTGGACGACTAACAGGCTCGGTCATAGGGGATGGCCAAACTGCGGCACGTGCCAGCTCTGCAAAAGGGAACCGGAATCGACGGGGCATTTAATGTTTAATTGTCGCTGCACGATGAGGATTTGGAACATGATCAAGGCTTGGCTGGGCTTACAAATTCAACTGGATGATTGGGCAGATCTCCCATACGTGAAGAAGTGGTGGGACGAGCCAGGCCATCTCAATGGCACAAGTACGAAGGCATCCCGCACTCTGAAGATGTTAACAAGTTGGGCCATCTGGATCGAGAGCAACGCAAGAATTTTCCAAAATAAGGCGTCCATGCCCACTAATGTTTTTTCATCCATTAAGACTGAGGCACAACTATGGGTGAAAGTAGGGGCTAAACATCTAGGGAGTCTTATTCTGGAAGAGTAAACATACATTTTGCTTCTGGCGTGTGTGGCCATCTAATAGACTATCCATATTATCTCCTCCTTAATTAATGAGATGAGGTAAATCTTTTGCCTCCGTTTCAATAAATAAATAAATAAATTATAGATTTAATAATATGCGCAAGACTTATATACTGGAAAGGAGGTGATAGTAAATTACAGAAAACAAGCATAGTTTGGGTTAGGATAACAAAATGGCCATATCTAGGGAGCAACATATGCTAATTAGGCCTTCCAAGCACATTCATGATGGAACGAATTCCTACTCCCTCCGATCTTGTACGAAATCCGCGCAAATTAGTATGGATCAAAGGGCGAGGGAGCCTATCTTCTTCATTGTCCACCGAAGCCGGTCCCCCATGTTCGACATTGGCATTTCCTATTTAGCGATGTAGGCGGCGGTTTCTTCGGTTCTGTGCAAACCGACGTCTGCAGCCCCACTTGCTAGGCTCGGCCCAACTACATTTTTTCTTTTGTTCCAAAACCCCAAAAAACTAGAGAATGAGTGCACGCCAAAAGATTCAAACCGCGATCTCTTTCTTCTAAACTCTCAACTCTCAACTAACCACTACACGAACCTCGCCTCAGTTGCTTTCTTACTTCCTTTCCTCATTTTATACGCACAGGAAATGCCCGCTATGTTTTCTCTATTTGTTCCTTTTCTTCTCGTTTCTTTGTTTCTTTTTTATTAAATGCGTGAAATGCTTCCAAATGGATGATGTTCTTTCCTAATTCATAAACTTTTTCTTTACATTTGATCAAAAAATTTCAAATTCGATGTTTTTTGTTCGAATTTGATGAACTTTTCGAATTTGATGAATTTATTTCAAAATCAATGAATTTTTTTAAATTTTGATGAACTTTTTTTCAATTTCGATGAACTTATTTCAAATTCCATGAACTCTTTTAAAAATTGGATGAACCTTTTTTCAATTCGGATGAGCTTATTTTAAATGCAATGAACTTTTCTAAAAAACTCGATGAACTTTATTCAACTTGAATGAACATTTTTCAAAATTCATGAACTATTTTTCAGAATCGGGAACTATTTTCAAATTTGACGAACATTTTTTTAAAGTGGTGAACTTTTTTCAAAATAGATAAACCTTTTAAAATTCGATGATCTCTTCTCAAAAATTGGTGAACGGTTTTCAAAATTGATTAACTTTTTTCAAAATTGTGAACCATTCTTTAAAATTGATGGCAAATTGATGAGCGTTTTAAAAATAAATGATCGTTTAGCTCGTGGTTGTTTTGACTAGTTTAAATAATTTATTTTCATTTTTTATGCTTGTCCTTCATATAGATTATTTTGGGTATATAATAGTATATGTTAACTAAAGAAAGGGCCAAATAGTACCGTCTCCTTACAGTGGACAACTAAATTAGCCTGACCTATTCGTTATTGGCTAGAACCAAAGATGTACCTCACCCTGGTTCGAATCGTGCTTTCCTCCATTTTTTTTGAGGAATTAATCAATTTCCTTTTTTTCTCTTGCGGCTTCTGTGTTTCTTCTTGGGGCTGGCCCACGAGGAGGGGCGCTTCAAGCGCCCGTTTCCCAGTGGCGCGTGAAGCGTAACAAAGGAGCTCCCCTATGTCCAGCCATTCCACGGATTCCATGTGCGCTATGAAAATTTGACCATCTTGCTGTTGAAATATGGGACGCGCTTTAGGCACACTCAATAATTTCTAATAATCTAAGGGCTTATGTAGGTGTCATGACAAGTGAAAGGACGTGGATGTCGTCTAGAGGGGGGTGAATAGGCGCTTTAAAGTAATTACAGTTTAGGCTTAAACAAATGTGGAATAAAACTAACGTTTAATTTGTCAAACACAAAACCTAAAACAACTAGGCTCAACTATGTGCACCAATAACTTATGCTAAGCAAGATAAACAACCAAGTGATAGCAAGATATATGACAAGAAACAATATTGCTATCACAAAGTAAATTGCATAAGTAAAGGGTTCGGGTAAGAGATAACCGAGGCACACGGAGACGATGATGTATCCCGAAGTTCACACCCTTGCGGATGCTAATCTCCATTGGAGCGGTGTGGAGGCACAATGCTCCCCAAGATGCCACTAAGGCCACCGTAATCACCTCACGCACACGCACAATGCAAGATGCCGTGATTCCACGAAGGGACCCTTGAGGGCGGTCACCGAACCCGTACAAACAAGGTTGGGGAAATCTCCACAACGTAATTGGAGGCTCCCAACAATACCACAAAGCTTCACCACAATGACATTATGACATATGGCTTCGAGGTGACCACAAATGCTCGGGGCAATCTCCACAACTTAATTGGAGACCCCGACGCTTGTCTGGAGCTTTACACCACAATGATTGAGCTCCGAGGCACCACTAAGCTTCTAGGGGTACCAAGTACCCAAAGGTAATAAGCTTCTCAACTTCTTACTTCCACGTATCACCATGGAGAACTCAAATTGATGCACCAAATACAATGGCAAGGGCACATGGAGTGCCCAAATCCTTCTCTCCCAAATCCCACCAAAGTAACTAATGCTAGGGAGGAAAATGAGAGGAAGAATGAAGAAGAACACGAAGAAATCCAAGACCTAGACCCAATGGGTTCCCCTCACTTAGAGGAGAAAGTGATTAATGGAAATGTGGATCTAGATCTCCTCTCTCTTTTCCCTCAAGAACTAGCAAGAATCATTGGAGAGATTGAGAGTTAGCAAGCTCGAAGAAGGTCAACAATGGGGAAAGAACACGAGCTAAAGAGATAAGGTTCAATGGGGAAGAAGACCTCCTTTTATAGGTGGGGAAAAATCAAACCGTTAAGCCTCACAGCCCGCACAGAGCGGTACTACGACTCATGGGAGCGGTACTACCGCTCGTAGGTTCACCAACCATGCTGAGGCCAAAAAGGATGCAAAAAACAGTCCGACGGAGCGGTACTACTGCTCCTGGAGCGGTACTACCGCTAAGGAGCGATAGTAAAAAATTACTACCGCTCCAGGGCGGTACTACCTCTCCGGGGGGTGGTACTACCGCTACACGAGCGGTACTACCGCTGGCACGAGGAGCGGTACTACCGCTGGATACTGAAACTGCTGTAACTTTCGCATACGGACTCCGAATTCAATGAAACCAAGTTTGTTGGAAAGCTAACGACATGGGATAACACAATATTGATAGAAATATGAATAATAAGGAAGTGAGAAAAGTCACATAATAAAATGGTGAGAACCCTTCTTCGAATAAGACCGATAAAAACTCCCAACATCGAAAACATCATAGAAGATGCATATGGACTCCGTTTTCGATGAACTCGAGCATGTCACGGAGATGACCATAAGCTCTAAAACTCACAAAGAGAAATACCAAACAAGAACCAAGAAGTATGATGCAAGGATGCATATCCTTTGAGCTCTCAACGAACGATACGATCAAGCTACTCACTTGAGAGCCCCCCTTGATAATACGACAATCTATCCTAAAACAGAAAACCTATCAAGGGCAAATCTATACGTTGCACCTCGACCTCTTGAGCTAGATGACGATGAACTTGGCTTCCTCAATATGGACCACCTTTCTTGCTTGCGTTGGCTTGATGAAGACTAGTTGATTGCTCCCCCATACACACTATGGGAGAGCCACTCTTCAGCATATCTTCACAAGTCCATTGCCACCATACTCCATCACTTGACGTCATCCTCCATGGGTTGTATGAGATATTCCTCTTGACACAAGCCCTTGGAAACACACCTAACCCCACATAGAACTCTCAAGAAGACCATGGGTTAGTACACAAATACGTACTGGACAATGCTTACCATACCATGGGATCACTTGATCCCTCTCAGTACATCTTGTACGCTTTGTGTGTTGATCATCTTGATTTACTCTTTGTCTGACGATCTTAATCAACCTTGTGTCTCTATGACCATTCTTTGGATAATACCTTGAATACCACCTTGGTCATCATATAAACTCCTTGAACCCAACTTATGGTCTTCAAGAAGTGCCTATGGGCAAATCCTATAAATATAACTTAAGACAACCATTAGTCCATAGGAATTGTCATCAATTACCAAAACCACACATGGAGATATATGCTCTAACAACCTCCCCCATTTTGGTAATTGATGACAACCACTTCAAGAGAGTTTATATAAGGAAATAAGCATAACCAAGCGCACACATACAAATCAATAATGCATGCGTGCAAGATGTAAATGCTTACGCAATAAAAGCAAAACCCTCTAAACATATCCAAAGTAAACTCTCTAAACTTCTCCCCCATTGGCATCGATTGCCAAAATGGACGAAAATTTTAGAAAGCCAATATAGTAGGTGGTCCTCCAAAAAGTGTGTACTTCTCAGCAAATGAGTGCAGAGAAATACACAAATACAATGATAAGTAGTTGGAGAAAAACAAACTATATTGAGGACACAAAGATTGCAAAAAGAAGGATCGTATGGCACAAAGACATACAAAATAGAAGCAAGCAATCAAAAGATACCAGATGGAACAAACAATCATATGGTCCTTCGAACCACATGAATAAAAGATATTATGATAAATGGAATAGAGTGTTTTATCAAAGCTAGAGAAGCTCCCCATGATTTGTGCACTAATAAGAGATTTTTGTATTTGATACAAGTGCACAAAATAGGGTCGTTGCTCCCCCAAAATTAATAAAAACACACAACTATTGCAAGAAGATAGATGAGACAATAAGCATATCACTTTCACAAAACAAATGGTTGAGCAACATGTAAAAGAAGCAACTTAAGAATAGGCTCAACCGAAATAATGTGTGTGAGTCATGGCAAAGCACTTGAGAAGACTATGATAATGATGAGAATTACTCATCAACATAGTCTTGATGAAATGAGAAACAAAGTGCAAGACATATCACCCCCCCCCCACACACACACTAGAAAATGGGTTCACAAAATTACTAATAAATGAAATAAGAACCAACGCTTGTGACAATCCATGGTGAAGATAGGAAATAAGAACCTTGTCAAGAGGAGGGACACCAATCGAAATGGCAAAACCATCATCAAGACAAGCATGAGGAAAAATAATATTCACGACCAAAGAGTGCATCAAGATGTAGGAAAATAAGATACGCACTCAAGACAAATCCTTTCATGAAGCCACCAAAACTGAAAAAGGAAATGCAACGGTGGACGTGAAAGAAAAGAGGATATCAATTAGAGATGTAACTTCTCTCATGTGTAAAAGATTCTAAGCAGAAGACAATCATGATGATATATATCCACAAACAAGGATGTACACACGAAATGGTTACAAGAAGAAACAAACAAGATATCCTAAAGGAAGTCATAAATATATCAATAAGATCTTTGCTTGCAAGCATAACACATGGCCTAATATTTTCTTATTATACAATATGAACTTGCAACATATGAACATCAAAGACATCCCAACTAGCAATAAGACATCATCGTTCGGATGCTTTGAGAAAGGAAACAAGTACTACAAGAACGAATCAAGAGATTCATGCCATGACGCAACCTGGAAAAGAAAAGACAGGTTTGGGCCTTTGCAAGAAATGAATGCATGAAGTAGATACTTGTTATCGAGACAACATTGGATTGAGGTAGTAGATAGTTGTTCGTTTATCATCCTAACTTGGCTCCAATAATCACATGGTCTCAACACCTTCCTTATAGGTGAGCCGAGCATCCGACACATCTCCAATTGTTCATGGAACAAGAAAACAAACAAAATGGTGCCCAAACTCATTGGGACCAAATAGTTAGATAACCAACAATACATAGGATAAACTCCACATACATATGTGCACATAGATATGAATTTGAATTTCATGCACACTTTAGCCAATTTATGACAAGGTGGAGTTTCCCCTATATATTGGGTCAAAGAAAGAAAGAAAGCAAAAGAAGCTATATATAGTAAATATGCATGCTCAAGGCTTTTAAGAATCAACTCAACACAAAGTTGATAAGACACCAAAAGACAAGGTATCAAGTGATAATAAGATACCAAGCGAAAAACTATCACTTGAAGGATATCAATTAAAAGATACCTCAAGGAATGAGATATATATCCATTGGCACATGCCAGATAAAAGGAAACAAGATACCAATTGAAGGAAAACAAACACGAGGTATCTAGTTTCCAAAAGAGATCTAGGTTCCAACAAACCAAACCCTCGACAAATTTTCATGATGGCACAAAGCATCATAAAGAGCAAGACTTGCCTCCCATCAATACACACTCGATGGGGATCAAAAGATTTTATGATGGGCGAATAAAGAGAGTGTTCTAAAGAAAATAGGATAGCTCCCCCAAGGGTTGTGCCTTATATAGAATTTGTATTTAAATACAAAATGCACAAGATGGGATAATCACTTTCTCTATATCTATAAAAACACTAGACATGTTAAAATAGATCCACAAGAGGCAAGGAAGACAAATGAAACACAAAATCCAATGTAAAGACGATTAGCAATATCTACCACACGGTGGGAATACCAATTGTCAAGGACAAGAAGTATTTTGGAAATAATACTCATTGGTAGATCGCAAATATATCCAACATCATCTTTAGCCCTAAAACGCAAGCAAATGACACTTGTAGAGCTAACATGCCACCTAGGAATAAGATAATTTAAAATATCAACACTAAGTGGCAATACCTCAAATGTACACATTTTCTAGGCTTGTAATATGCATATAGAATATTACTCCCCCATAATGTGATAACCCAATAATATTAACAAGTGGCAAATTAAAACCAACAAGAGATAATTAATGGACCATATAGAATTTGAATTTCTCATGAGTAAGACATACCACATAGAAACTAGATAATATTGAAATATTAATACTAAGTGGTATTCCCCATGTATACACATTTATAGGATTGTGAGGTGTGCAAAGCACATCACTCCCCCACAATGGGATAATCCATTAATCTCTCACAAGAGCCAACAAAGATACAAACAAGATGCAAAAAGGCTCACTACAAGACTCACATGTACATGATGTGCAAACCAACATACACATACTCAATTACTCAAGATAAGAAAGTTGGAAGCACAACATATACAAACACATGCAAGGTACAAAACCACAACATGCAAAGGGGCAAGTAACTAACAATGTAAACAATTTAAGTACAAGTTACCGTAAGGAGGCACATTGGATATGAGATAGAAACTCAATAATCCAAATGATTTGGCTTGAGATAATATGAATGATGAAGACCCCTTAATTTTTCATTATGTATCCAAGTCTCCAATGTACTCCACATTCACCTATTGATCAAGTTTGAGCTTGTTGGTCCCCAACCATGTTGGGTCCTAAGAGGTTAGTCACAATAGGCTTGGCAACCCAAATGGTACTTTTCTTGCCACCACTTCGAGTACCAACAAACTTGGCAAACACATTGCCAACCTAATCCTTCCCAATAGAATAGATATCATCAATAATGATTGGGTTGGATAAATTACCTCTCATGCAAGAAGAAGCAAAGTGACCCTTTTGACGACATAAGTAGCAACATCTACCCTTTAATTTCTTCCCTACTGATTTCTCAACATGAGGAGTGTTGGCTTGGGTCTTATTGGGAAGGGGCCTTTCTTCAACTTCTAGTTGAGTATGTGATTGAACTTGTGGCCGTTTCCCTTGTTGCTTGTGACTTTGGGGCTTCTTCTTTAGTGGGCAAGATCTAACATGGTGCCCTTAAATTTTGCACTTGAAGCAAATAATCTTGGCCGAATTCTTGACTTGTTCTTGGCCCTTCTTCTTGAAGCTTTTGGACTTATTCTTCTTGTTGGAGTTGAATCCAAGTCCATCTTTGTCATTTGGGGATTTTTGCCCACACAAGACATTGTTGAGTGTGGACATTCCTTCATGACTCTTTTCCAAGTCTTTCTTCAAGGAAGTGACTTGGGCCTTGAGCTCTTGGATTTCCTCTACATGGTTAGTATCAACACTAGTACTAGAGGAAGTATAAGCTTCATTGTTAGAGCAACAAGGTATGGAAAGTAATTCATCACAAGATGTAGCAGCATTATGAGTAGATGAATTACGAGGACTAGCACATGACAATATAACATTTTGACTAGAAGTAGTGCTAATGTCCACATGAGGCTCACTCGATATTACCTTGACAGTAATAGCCTCATGAGCTAATTTTAGAACATTATGGGATACTAGAAGATCATCATGAGAGCTTGTAAGCATTACATGACTTTCTTCCAATTTCCCATAATTGCTAGATAGCAACTCAAGTTGAGCCCTTAGCTCAACATTCTCCTTTAAAATGGATGCTTCACAAGAAGTAGAGTTAGTAGCACAAGCGTCATTATTAACAATAAGAGGAGAAGGCAACTTGGCAAGATCTTTAGGATATGAAGCTTCAAGTTGAGCATGAGACACGGTGAGTTCGATGACTGAACTCTTAATAGCCCTTGAGCCATTTTTGAGGTGCTCATAGTCCTCAACGAGTTTAGCATGTGCAACTTCAACCTTATCGTTTTTAGTTCTAAAATCATTAGCCACCTCGAGAGCTCTATCATGAGATTCCTTTAATCTAGATAATTCTATAGCAAAGGTTTCCTCAAGAGATTCCTTGGTGGTTTGTTTATTTTCAAGAGCTTGAGATAGCTCTGCGATCTCGTTAGAGTAATCACTCTCATGACCTTCCATTGTCTCAATGGTGGCCTCATGCTCCTCGAGATAAGCTTCCAACTGCTCAATGCATTTCTTGCCCTCAGTGGCAATAGACATGATTTTCAAGAAGTTGGAACAAGCAAGTTTATTCTTATAAAGAGATTTAAAAATCATTTCACCCTTAAGTTTTAAGGATGCAATAATATCACTCTCTTCATCATTATTCTCATCCTAATTATCATTAACATCATCATCATGAGTTACATTGGGATTCAAAGTAGGAGATACCTTTGAAGCCTTATCCATAAGGCAAAACTGAGTAACAATAGATGATGATGTAGGATCCCTTAAAGCATCATTCAAGGCCACATCTTGTTCCATGGAGTGATGAATTTCCTCTACATTGTTAGCACAACAACTCGAGGAAATATATATATATATTTTATCATGGCAACAAGATATAGGAAGCATATCATCATGAGATTTAGTCAAGCAGTTTTTACATGATATGCAAGGACTATAAACACAAGCATGTAAAACATTTAGAGTGCTCGAAGTGTTAATGCCCAAAGATGAAGCATTGCAATAATATAGTGATGAAGGATCATCAACCATAAACCCACTATCATCATTGCAATGATCACCACTACTCACCATATCATTACCTTGTGGCAATCCACATGTAGGTGAAGTAGATGAAGTTGAGAAGACCACACGACCGGAGGTGGAGGCAGAACAATAATTCCCACAAATCTTGGACATACCATATTTATCTTGAAGCTTTGTCCACAACTCATGAGCATCCCAGAATGGCATGAGTTGAAATATAACTACATTGCTCAAAGCATCAAAAAGCATATTAGAAGCTTGAGCATTGAGATAAGAGTTTTTCTCATCCTCTAAAGATATATTTTGAGAATCCTTTGGAGGAGAAAAACCCATATCTACAATTCTCTCCAAGTTTGGGTCCATGACCCTAAAGAGATTAAGCATGCGAATTACCCAAACATCAAATTTGTGCCATCGAAACTAAGAGTGTCAGAGAATCCTAAATCCCTAGTCGGCATCCTTACTCTCTAGGTGGTTAAACCTAATAAAGAGAGACCTAGCTCTGATAACAATTGAAAGGACGTGGATGTCGCCTAGAGGGGGGGGGTGAATACGCGCTTTAAAATAATTACGGTTTAGGCTTGAACAAATGCGGAATAAAACTAACGTTTAATTTGTCAAGCACAAAAACTAAAACAACTAGGCTCAACTATGTGCACCAATAACTTATGCTAAGCAAGATAAACAACTAAGTGATAGCAAGATATATGACAAGAAACAATATGGCTATCACAAAGTAAAGTGCATAAGTAAAGGGTTCGGGTAAGAGATAACCGAGGCATGCGGAGATGATGATGTATCCCGAAGTTCACACCCTTGCGGATGCTAATCTCCGTTGGAGCGGTGTGGAGGCACAATGCTCCCCAAGATGCCACTAAGGCCACCATAATCTCCTCACACCCTCGCACAATGCAAGATGCGGTGATTCCACTAAGGGACCATTGAGGGCGGTCACCGAACCCGTACAAACAAGTTTGGGCAATCTCCACAACTTAATTGGAGGCTCCCAACAATACCACAAAGCTTCACCACAATGGCATATGGCTTCGAGGTGATCACAAATGCTCGGGGCAATCTCCACAACTTAATTGGAGACCCCAACGCTTGCCCGGAGCTTTACACCACAATGATTGAGCTCCGAGGCACCACCAAGCTTCTAGGGGTACCAAGTACCCAAAGGTAATAAGCTTCTCAACTTCTCACTTCCACGTATCACCGTCAAGAACTCAAACCGATGCACCAAATGCAATGGCAAGGGCACACAGAGTGCCCAAATCCTTCTCTCCCAAATCCCACCAAAGCAACTAATGCTAGGGAGGAAAATGAGAGGAAGAATGAAGAAGAACACGAAGAACTCCAAGACCTAGACCCAATGGGTTCCCCTCACTTAGAGGAGAAAGTGATTGGTGGAAATGTGGATCTAGATCTCCTCTCTCTTTTCCCTCAAGAACGAGCAAGAATCATTGGAGGGATTGAGAGTTAGCAAGCTCGAAGAAGGTCAACAATGGGGGAAGAACACGAGATAAAGAGATAAGGTTCAATGGGGAAGAAGACCCCCTTTTATAGGTGGGGAAAAATCCAACCGTTAAGCCTCACACCCCACAGAGAGCGGTACTACCGCTCATGGGAGCGGTACTACCGCTCTGTAGGTTCACCAACCATGCTGAGGCCAAAAAGGATGCAAAAAACAGTCCGACGGAGCGGTACTACCGCTAAGGAGCGGTAGTAAAAAATTACTACCGCTCCGGGGGCGGTACTACCTCTCCGGGGGGCAGTACTACCGCTACAGGAGCGGTACTACCGCTGGCACGAGGAGCGGTACTACCGCTCGATACTGAAACTGCTGTAACTTTCGCATACGGACTCCGAATTCAACGAAACCAAGTCTATTGGAAAGCTAACGACATGGGATAACACAATCTTGATAGAAATATCAATAAGAAGCAAGTGATAAAAGTCCCATAAGAAAATGGTGAGAACCCTTCTTCGAATAAGACCGGTAAAAACTCCCAACATCGAAAACATCATAGAAGATGCATATGGAATCCGTTTTCGATAAACTCGAGCGTGTCACGAATATGACCATAAGCTCTAAAACTCACAAAGAGAAATACCAAACATGAATCATGAAGTATGATGCAAGGATGCAAATGGTTTGAGCTCTCAACGAACGATACGATCAAGCTACTCACTTGAGAGCCCCCCTTGACAGTATGAGAATCTATCCTAAAACAGAAAACCTATCAAGGGAAAACCTATACCTTGCACCTCGTCCTCTTGAGCTATATGACAATGATCTTGGCTTCCTCAAGATGGACCACCTTTCTTGCTTGCGTTCGCTTGATGAAGACTAGTTGATTGCTCCCCCATACACACTATGGGTGAGCCTCTCTTCAACGTATCTTCACAAGTCCATTGCCACCATCCTCCATCACTTGACGTTATCCTCAATGGGTTGTATGAGATATTCCTCTTGACGCAAGCCCATGGAAACACACCTAACCCCACATAGAACTCTCAAGAAGACCATGGGTTAGTACACAAATACGTACTGGACAATGCTTACCATACCATGGGATCACTTGATCCCTCTAAGTACATCTTGTATGCTTTGTGTGTTGATCATCTTGATTTACTCTTTGTCTGATGATCTTAATCAACCTTGTGTCTCTATGACCATTCTTTGGATAATACCTTGAATACCACCTTGGTCATCATAGAAACTCCTTGAACGCACCAGATGGACTTCAAGAAGTGCCTATGGACAAATCCTATAAATATAACTTAAGGCAACCATTAGTCCATAGGAATTGTCATCAATTACCAAAACCACATATGGAGATATATGCTCTAACAACAAGATATGTATTGTCGATGATGACTCCATTCTGTTCACCACGCGTTGACCGGACAACATACCTCCGAAACCCCGCCTCTTTGGATCCTGTATGGAACATGGGCGATTAGTTTTTTGGGAAGCGATCCTATGCGACTTCTCACCTCCGTTTGACTATGTCCGCATCGTCGTCCTCATCATGTCCCAGCCATCCGAAGCCGATCGTCTCAACGCTGAGAAGATTGAAGCCGACAAGAAGGTCGCGGAGGAAGTTGTTGCTCCCCTGCTATTGCTACGGCCAATTGGCCTAACGGAGGGTATAACCTGCTTATCCCGCTCTTTCTTATTACTATGTTAGTCGTACTAGTGATCTACGTAGATATTTCTACTATTTGTCTAGTACACGATAATATGTTCAAATATCAGTGTGTGCTTAGTAATGTTTATATCATGCTCATGATTTATTCTTGGATTAATTTAATAATTTTTTCCCTATTTATCCAACAATCCAATAACATAATCTATATAGGGAACTTTTGGTCCATGGCTTTGCCGTGACACTGAGACCAGATAAGTTTATGGGTGCATACTTTATGCGTTGGCAAACTAAAGCCACCTTATGGCTCACATCTAAGAACGTGTTCTGGATCGCGGGTGTTACTACCGCGGGTATGATTGCTCCTGATAAGGAGAAGGCTTTTAGGAGGCCGTCGTCTTGTTTCTTGGAGCAGTGTTTAGTGTGATCGGAGATAAGTTGGTTGATGCATATTTACGTATGTAGGTTGCCAAGGACCCGTGGGAGGTGCTTGCATCAAAATTCGGCGCAACTCATGCCGGTTGCAAGATGTATGGCATCGAGCAGTTCCACAATTACAAAATGGTCAAGAACCATTCTGTATTGGAACGGTCTCATGAGATACAACGCATAGTTAAGAATCTTGAGCTTCTTAAGTGTGTTTTACCGGGCAAATTTGTCATGGGTTGCATCATCGCTAAACTCCCAAATTCCTGGTGGAACTTTTCTACAACTTTGAAACATGAGAAACGAGAATTCTCAGTTGAGGATTTCTTCGGTCATCTGAGTGTTGAGAAAAACTAGAGAGAAAAGGATTCACAAGGAAAAGGGACCGAGAGAACTTCTGTTGCCAATATGGTACAAAGGGGTTCCAACTCCCACAAGTTCAAGGGAAAGAACGGTGTCCAACAGAATAGCGACTTCAAGAAGAAGGGCAAGAAGACCTTTAAGAAGGACAAGAATAAAGATGGATGCTTCACTTGTGGTTCAGAGATTGGGTCAACAAGTGCCCGAACAAGTCCAAGAAGCAAGGAAATGATGCAAGGACAAGACTTAAAGTTTTTCAATATGATTGTGAGCAACAATGAGAGTGGCGCATCTGGGTACGATAATTTATTTTTTGTATTTTCAATTTGCCAGTCTACCGGTTGGTGGGTTGACACACGTGCAAATATTCATGTGTGTGCTGACATATCACTTTCTTCTTCTTATCAGGAAACATGTCATAATTCTGTATTGATGGGGAATGACATAAGTGCTTGTGTTCTTGGTGTTGGCACGGTCAATCTAAAGTTTACTTTAGGAACGATCGTGCAATTGAAGAACGCGCAGCTTGTCCCTACCGTCAAGAAGAATCTCGTTAATGTCTCCCTTCTGTGTAGAGAAGGGTTTAAATTGGGCTTCGAGTCTTATAAAGTAGTTGTTATGAAATATGCATTTTTTGTTGGAAAAGATTATGAATGCGGAGGTATGTTCCCCTTTCCCTCGTGGATATTTGTAATAAAGTCGTGCACGATATTCATTCGAGTGTTAATGAATCTGAAGTTTGGCATTCACGTCTTTGTCACATTAGTTTTGGTGTTAAGACGTGGCTAGCTAAGTTGAATTTAACCTAGAGTTTCACTTTAGGAAAAGGTTCTAAGTGCCATTCGTGTGTAAGCCAAGCATCATCGCAAGCTTCACGAGGCTACGAAGGAGAGACACTTGGTGCCATTAGAACTCATACGTTCTGATCTTTGTGAGATGAATGATGCGTTGACTAAAGGTGGAAAGAAATATTTCATGACATTGACAGATGACACCACTAGATATTGATGTGTATCTATTAAATACTAAAGATGAGGCTCTACACTACTTTAAAATCTACGAGGCAGAAGTTGAGAACCAAATTGAAAAGAAAATTAAACGAGTCCGGCTAGATCGCGGTGGAGAGTACTTATCTAATGAGTTTGATTCTTTCTGTACGGAACATGGAATTATTCATTAAAGAACGCCTCCTATTTTCCCCAGTCAAACGGGGTTGCTGAACGGAAAAACCGTACCCTAACATATTTGGTTAAGCCATGTTAGATACATCAGGTTAATCCAAGGCATGATGGGGGAGGCTATATTGGTTTCATGTCATGTCCTAAGTAAGGTTCCGAAAAATATAATGAGGTCACTCCCTATGAGAAGTGCTCAAAGAGAATGGTGACACTCTCGTACTTATGTACTTAGGGTTGTTTGGCGAAAGTCAATGTGTCGATCCCCAAAAATCATAAGCTTGGACCAAAGACCATGTAGTGTCTTAATTTGGGCTACGCTAAGTGTCGTGGTTTTATCACGACAGATGTCCTCATGAAAGGACTTAGTGATGAGGCCATCGCAACTCTATGGTGACTCAAAGGGATTAATCGGGAACAGGAAGCGAGTTTACACATGTCCGGCCCCTCCGATGGAGGTAAAAGCTGTTGGGGAACGTAGGATGGGAAACAAAATTTTTCCTATGCACACGCAATTCCTATCATGGTGATGTTCATCTACGAGAGGAGATTCAGATCTACATACCCTTGTAGATCACACAGCGGTAAGCGTTAAGAAACGCGGACAATGTAGTGGAACAACTTGCATGATTCAAATCACCGTAGTCGTACACTCCATCCCACGATCTCATCACGATCCGTCCCGCGAACTTCATCGCGATCCGTCCCACGATCTCATCATGATCCTTCCCGATCTAGTGCCGAATGGACGGCACCTCCGCGTTCAGCACACGTACAGCGCGACGATAATCTCGTCCTTCTTGATCCAGCAAAAGAGTCGGAGAGGTAGATGAGTTCTCTGGCAGCGAGATGATGCTCCGGAGGTTGGTGGTGATCTATTCCAGCAGGGCTCCGCCCGAGCTCCGCGGAAATACGATCTAGAGGGAAATCTACGAAGTAGAGGTCTCGGGATGCACGTGGCAAAAGTTGTGTCAAAACACCTGAGACCTTCAGTATATAAAGGAGGAGGGGAGGGACCTTGCCTTGAGGCTCAAGGGAGCCTCAAGGGTTCGGCCGAAGGGGGAGGAGTCCCTCTCCAATTCGGTTTGGAGGGGGAGGAGTCCTCCTCTTTTGTCCCACCTCCTCTCCTTTTTTTTCCTTTTCTCCCTTGTTGGTTTTTTTCCTTCTTCCTGCGCAAGGGCCCTCTTGGGCTTTCCCACCAGCCCACTAAGGGCTGGTGTGCCCCCACAAAGCCTTTGGGCTTCTTCCCAGGTGGGTGGGCCCCTCCTGGTAGAACTCCGGAACCCATTCGTCATTCCCGGTACGATGCCGGTAATGCCCGAAAACCTTCCGGTAACCAAATGAGACAAACCTATATATCAATCTTCATTTCCGGACCATTCCGGAAACCCTCGTGACGTCCATGATACCATCCGGAACTCTGAGCAACATTCCGTAACCAACCATATAACTCAAATATGCATACAATATTGTCGAACCTTAAGTGTGCAGACCGTGCGGGTTCGAGAACTATGTAGACATGACCCGAGAGACTCCTCGGTCAATATCCAATAGTGGGACCTGGATGCCCATATTGGATCCTACATATTCTTCGAAGATCTTATCGGTTGAACCTCAGTGTCAAGGATTCATATAATCCCGTATGTCATTCCCTTTGTCCTTCGGTATGTTACTTGCCCGAGATTCGATCGTCGGTATCCGCATACCTATTTCAATCTCGTTTACCGGCAAGTCTCTTTACTCGTTCCGTAATACAAGATCCCGTGACATACACTAAGTCACATTGCTTGCAAGGCTTGTGTGTGATGTTGTATTACCGAGTGGGCCCCGAGATACCTCTCCGTCACACGGAGTGACAAATCCCAGTCTTGATCCATACTAACTCAACGGACACCTTCGGAGATACCTGTAGAGCATCTTTATAGTCACCCAGTTACGTTGTGACATTTGATACGCACAAGGTATTCCTCCAGTGCCAGTGAGTTTTATGATCTCATGGTCATAGGAATAAATACTTGACACGCAGAAAAACAGTAGCAACAAAATGACATGATCAACATGCTACGTTCATTAGTTTGGGTCTAGTCCATCACATGATTCTCCGAATGATGTGATCCCGTTATCAAGTGACTACACTTGCCTATGGTCAGGAAACCTTGACCATCTTTGATCAACGAGCTAGTCAACTAGAGGCTTACTAGGGACAGTGTTTTGTCTATGTATCCACACATGTATTGTGTTTCCAAACAATACAATTATAGCATGGATAATAAACGATTATTATGAAGAAATAAATATAATAATAACTAATTTATTATTGCCTCTAGGGCATATTTCCAACACTCTCCCATTTGCACTGGAGTCAATAATCTAGTCCACATCACTATGTGATTCTAACGAATCCAACACCCTTACAGTTCTGGGGTTTGATCACTTCTTGCTTGTGAGAGAGGATTTAGTCAACGGTTCTAAACTCTTTCAGATCCGAGTGAGATTTACAAATCTTTATGTCATCTTATAGATGTTGCTACTATGTGCTATTTGGAAATATTCCAAATATCTACTCTACCATACGAATTCGTTTCACTACTCATAGTTATTCGGATTAGTGTCAAAGCTTGCATCAACGTAACCCTTTACGACGAACTCTTTAACCACCTCCATAATCGAGAAAAAATCCTTAGTCCATTAGTTACTAAGGATAACTTTGACCGCTGATCAGTGATTCAATCCTGGATCACTCTGTGTACCTCTTAACAGACTTGTAGCAAGGCACACATCAGGTGCGGTACTCAGCATGGCATACTTTAGAGTCTACGGCTAAGGTATAGAAGATGACCTTTGCCTATTCTCTTTATTCTGCCGGGGTCGGGTTTTTAGTCTTACTCAAATTCACACCTTACAACACAGCCAATAACTCCTTCTTTGCTGATCTATTTTGAACTCCTTCAAAAACTTGTCAAGGCATGCATCTTGTTGAAACTTCTATTAAGCATTTCGATCTATCTCCATAGATCTTGATGCTCAACGTTCAAGTAGTGCAATCCAGGTATTCCTTTGAAAAACTCCTTTCAAACAACCTTTTATGCTTTAGAGAAATTCTACATTACTTCTGATCCACAATATGTCAACCACATATACTTATTAGAAATTCTATAGTGTTCCCACTCACTTCTTTGGAAATACAAGTTTCTCACAAACCTTGTATAAACCCAAAAGCTTCGATCAACTCATCAAAGCATATACTCCAACACCGAGATGCTTGCACCAGTCCATAGAAGGATCGCTAGATCTTGCATACTTGTTAGCATCCTTAGTATCGACAAAACTTTCCGGTTGTATCACATACAACCTTTCCGTCGAGGAAAACAATGTTTTGACATCCTATGTGCAATATTTCATAAATAATGCAGCAACTGCTAACATAATTCCAACAGACCTTTAGCATCGCTATGAGTGAGAAAGTCTCATCATACTCAACTCTTTGAACTTATCGGAAAACATCCTTGCGACAAGTCGAGCTTTTCTTAATGGTGACGTTTCACCATCATCGTCTGTCTTCCTTATAAAGATCCATATTTACTTAATAGTCCTACGACCATCAAGTAGTTCATCCAAAGTCTACACTTCATTCTCACACATGGATTCTCTCTCGGATTTCATGGCCTCCAGCTATTTGTCGGAATCTGGGCCCACCATTGCTTCTCCATAACTCGTAGGTTCATTGTTGTTCAACAACATGACCTCCAAGACAGGGTTACCGTACCACTCTGTAGTAGTATGCGACCTTGTCGACCTACGAGGTTTGTAGTAACTTGATCCAATGCTCAATGATCACCATCATCAGCTTCCACTTCAATTGGTGTAAGCGCCACATGAACAACTTCCTGCGCCCTGCTACACACTGGTTGAAGTGATGGTTCAATAACCTCATCAAGTTCTACCACCCTCCCACTCAATTCTTTCGAGAGAAACCTTTCCTCGAGAAAGGACCCATTTTCTAGAAACAAACACTTTTCTTCCGAATCTGAGATAGGAGATGCTCCCAACTGTTTTGGATATCCTATGAAGATGCATTCATCCGCTTTGGGTTCGAGCTTATCAGACTGAAACTTTTTCATATAAGCGTCGCAACCCCAAACTTTCAAGAAACGACAACTTAGATTTCTCTAAACCTCAATCTATACCGTGTCATCTCAATGGAATTACACGGTGTCCTATTTAAAGTGAATGCGGTTGTCTCTAATGCATAACCCATAAATGATAGTGGTAATTCGATAAGAGACATCATAGTATGCACCATATCAAATAGGTCGCGGCTATGACACCATCACACCATGGTGTTCTTGGTGGCATGAATTACGAAACAACTTCTACATTGTCTTAACTGTGTACCAAAACTCGCAACTCAGATATTCAGCTCCATGATCATATCATAGACAGTTTATCCTCTTGTTATGACGAACTTCACTCTGAAAGATAATTGAACTTTTTCAATATTTCAGACTTGTGATTCATTAAGTAAATACTCTTGTATCTACTCAAATCGTCATTGAAGTAAGAACATAATGATATCCACTGCGTGCCTCAGCACCCATTGGACTGCATACATCAAAATGTATTGCTTCCAACAAGTTACTATCTTGTTTCATCTCAATGAAAACAAGGCCTTGCTCATGTGGTATGATTTGCATGTCACAAGTGATTCAAAATCAAGTGAGTATAAAGATCCATCAGCATGGAGCCTCTTCATGCAATTTATACCAACATGACTCAAGCGGCAGTGCCACAAGTAAGTGGTACTATCATCATTACTTGTATCTTTTGGCACCAATATCATGAACATGTGTAACACTATGATCGAGATTCAGTAAACCATTGAAGGTGATTATTCGAGCAAATAGAGTAACCATTATTCTCTTTAAATGAATAATCGTATTGCAATAAACACGATCCAATCATGTTCATGCTTAACGCAAGAACCAAATAACAATTATTTAGGTTTAACACCAATCCCGATGGCAGAGGGAGCGTGCGACGTTTGATCATATCAACCTTGGAAACACTTCCAACACGTATCGTCACCTCGCCTTTAGCTAGTCTCCGTTTATTCCGTAGCTGTCATTTCGTGTTACTAATCACTTAGCAACCGAACCGGTATCCAATACCCTCACGCTACTAGGAGTACCAGTAAAGTACACATCAACATCATGTATATCAAATATACTTCTATCGACTTTGCCAGCCTTCTTATCTACCAAGCATCTAGGGTAGCTCCGCCTCAATGACCGTTCCCCTCATAACAGAAGCACTTAGTCTCGGGTTTGGGTTTAATCTTGGGTCTCTTCATTAGTGCAACAACTGTTTTGCCGTTTCACGAAGTATCCCTTCTAGCCCTTGCCTTTCTTGAAACTTAGTGGTTTTACTAACCATCAACTATTGATGCTCCTTCTTGATTTCTACTTTCGCAGTGTCAAACATGACGAATCGCTCAAGGATCATTGTATCTATCCTTGATATGTTATAGTTCATCACGAAGCTCTCACAGCTTGGTGGCAGTGACTTTGGAGAACCATCACTATCTCATCTGGAACATTAACTCCCATGATTCAAGCGATTGTCGTACTCAGACAATCTGAGCACCCGCTCAACGATTGAGCTTTTCTCCTTTACTTCGTGGACAAAGAATCTTGTCGGAGGTCTCATACCTCTTAACAAGGGCACGAGCATGAAATCACAATTTCATCTCTTAGAACATCTCTTATGTTCTGTGACGTTTCAAAATGTCTTCGGCGCCTTGCTTCTAAGCCATTAAGTATTTTGCACTGAAGTATCGCGTAGTTATCAGAAACGTGTATGTTGGATGTTCACAACATCCACAGACGACGCTCGAGGTGCAGCACACCGAGTGGTGCATTAAGGACATAAGCCTTCTACGCAGCAACGAGGACAATCCTCAGTTTTACAGACTCAGTCCGCAAAGTTGCTACTATCAACTTTCAACTAAATTTTCTCTAGGAACATATAAAGACTGTAGAGCTATAGTGCAAGCCACATCATAATTCGTAAAGACCTTCGACTATGTTCAAGATAATTAGAGTTTAACTAATCAAATTAATTTTAAACTCCCACTCAAAAAGTACATCTCTCTAGTCATTTGAGTGGTACATGATCCAAATCCACTATCGCAAGTCTGATCATCACGTGAGTTGAGAGTAGCTTCAGTGGTAAGCATCTCTATGCTAATCATATCAACTATATGATTCATGCTCGACCTTTCGGTCTCATGTGTTCCAAGGCCATGTATGTACATGCTAGGCTCGTGAAGTTTAACCCGAGTGTTCCGCGCGTGCAACTGTTTTGCACCCGTTGTATGTGAACATTGAGTCTATCACACACGATCATCATGTGGTGTCTCGAAACGATGAACTGTTGCAACGGTGCACAGTCGGGGAGAACACAATTTGAGCTTGAAATTTTAGTGAGAGATCACCTCATAATGCTACCGTCGTTCTAAGCAAGATAAGGTGCATAAAGGATTAACATCACATGCAATTCATAAGTGACATGATATGGCCATCATCAAGTGCTCCTTGATCTCCATCACCAAAGCACCGGTATGATCTTCTTGCCACCGGCGCCACACCATGATCCCCGTCATCATGATCTCCATCATCGTGCCACCATCAAGGTTGTCGTGTATGCTATGCTATTACTACTAAAGCTACGTCCTAGCAATATAGTAAACACATCTGCAAACACAAACGTTAGTTTAAAGACAACCCTATGCCTCCTGCCGGTTGTCGTAGCATTGACGTGCAAGTCGATATTAACTATTACAACATGATCATCTCATACATCCAATATATCACATCACGTCGTTGGCCATATCACATCACAAGCATACCCTGCAAAAACAAGTTAGACGTCCTCTAATTGTTGTTGCATGTTTTATGTGGTTGCCTTGGGTATCTAGTAGGATCGCATCTTAGTTACGCAAACACCACAACGGAGATGTATGAATTGCTATTTAACTTCTCTCCAAGGACCTCCTCGGTCAAATCCGATTCAACTAAAGTTGGAGAAACCGACACTCGCCAGTCATCTTTGAGCAACGGGGTTGCTCGTAGCGATGAAACCAGTCTCTCATAAGCGTACGAGTAATGTCGGTCCGAGCCGCTTCGATCCAACAATACCGCAGAATCAAGAAAAGACTAAGGAGGGCAGCAAATCGCACATCACCGCCCACAAAAACTTTTGTGTTCTACTCGAGATAACATCTACGCATGAACCTAGCTCATCATGCCACTGTTGGGGAATGTCGCATGGGAAACAAAATTTTTCCTACGCACACGCAATTCCTATCATGGTGATGTTCATCTACGAGAGGAGATTCAGATGTACGTACCCTTGTAGATCGCACAGCGGTAAGCGTTAAGAAACGCGGACGATGTAGTGGAACGGCTTGCGTGATTCAAATCACCTCAGTCGTACACTCCATTCCACAATCTCATCATGATCCGCCCGCGAACTTCATCGCGATCCGTCCCACGATCTCATCATGATCCTTCCCGATCTAGTGTCGAACGGACGACACCTCCGCGTTCAGCACACGTACAGCGCGACGATGATCTCGGCCTTCTTGATCCAGCAAGAGAGACGGAGAGGTAGATGAGTTCTCCGGCAGCAAGACGGTGCTCCGGAGGTTGGTGGTGATCTATTCCAGCAGGGCTCCGCCCGAGCTCCGCGGAAATACGATCTAGAGGGAAATCTACGAAGTAGAGGTGTCGGGATGCACGTGGCAAAAGTCGTGTCAAAACACCCGAGACCTTCAGTATATAAAGGAGGAGGGGAGGGACCTTGCCTTGAGGCTCAAGGGAGCCTCAAGGGTTCAGCCGAAGGGGGAGGAGGAGTCCCTCTCCAATTCGGTTTGGAGGGGGAGGACTCCTCCTCTTTTGTACCACCTCCTCTCCTTTTTTTTCCTTTTCTCCCTTGTTGGTTTTTTTCCTTCTTCCTGCACAAGGGCCCTCTTGGGCTTGCCCACTAGCCCACTAAGGGCTGGTGTGCCCCCACAAAGCATTTGGGCTTCTTCCCGGGTGGGTGGGCCCCTCCCGGTAGAACTCCAGAACCCATTCGTCATTCCCGGTACGATGCCGGTAATGCCCGAAAACCTTCCGGTAACCAAATGAGACAAACCTATATATCAATCTTCGTTTCCGGACCATTCTGGAAACCCTCGTGACGTTCGTGATACCATCCGGGACTCCGGACAAAATTCGGTAACCAACCATATAACTCAAATATGCATAAAACATCGTCGAACCTTAAGTGTGCAGACCCTGCGGGTTCGAGAACTATGTAGACATGACCCGAGAGACTCCTCGGTCAATATCCAATAGCGGGACCTGGATGCCCATATTGGATCCTACATATTTTCCGAAGATCTTATCAGTTGAACCTTAGTGTCAAGGATTCATATAATCTCGTATGTCATTCCCTTTTTCCTTCGATATGTTACTTGCCCGAGATTCGATCGTCGGTATCCGCATACCTACTTCAATCTCGCTTACCGGCAAGTCTCTTTACGCGTTCCGTAATACAAGATCCCGTGACATACACTAAGTCACATTGCTTGCAAGGCTTGTGTGTGATGTTGTATTACCGAGTGGGCCCTGAGATACCTCTCCGTCAGACGGAGTGACAAATCCCAGTCTTGATCCATACTAAATCAACAGACAACTTCGGAGATACCTGTAGAGCATCTTTATAATCACCCAGTTACGTTGTGATGTTTGATACACACAAGGTATTCCTCCGGTGCCAGTGAGTTATATGATCTCATGGTCATAGGAATATATACTTGACACGCAGAAAAACAGTAGCAACAAAATGACACGATCAACATGCTACGTTCATTAGTTTGGGTCTAGTCCATCACATGATTCTCCTAATGATGTGATCCCGTTATCAAGTGACAACACTTGCCTATGGTCAGGAAACCTTCACCATCTTTGATCAACGAGCTAGTCAACTAGAGGCTTACTAGGGACAGTGTTTTGTCTATGTATCCACACATATATTGTGTTTCCAAACAATACAATTATAGAATGGGTAATAAACAATTATTATGAACAAAGAAATATAATAATAACTAATTTATTATTGCCTCTAGGGCATATTTCCAACAAAAGCATACGTCCTGCTTTGTGTGTATTGATGAAGAAATCAATTTCAAGGGTGCAGATTCGCCTGACCTAGCTCTCGATCGATTGTTACCTGACCCCATTGGTCCCAGAGACTCGCCTTTAAATACAATCCGAGACCCTAGGTTTACAAGAATCCGGGTCACGCTATAATTCATGACCCAGTATGTCTCTAACTCACCTTGCCTTTTAAGCAAGGTCATCCTGTGCCTATCTTTTACCTCGTGGGCCTTGACCCGTCACCTTTGTAGTAGAAAGATGCCAGGCGACTCGTGGGAACAAGCCGCCTTGCACCTTTGGTCTTATTCGTCCAAGCTCATCTGGAATACAATATTAAGCCGCCATAATCACGACCGGCCCCATAGGACGAGTTATACGGTGGGGTAATATCCCCAACATTAGGCCCCAGATTGATTTGAATTTAGTCATGTTAATGTTCTTCACTTTATCTTGGCAGCTCGTTTGTAATTTATGTCTTGTCTCCCGAGGTAGAAATGCCGGCTTCGTAAATCTTCATGTACTCTTACCCTGTTCACTAGTGACGTCACTCGCCCCTGGATTTTAGGGACTTAATGATGTCATTGTAACTGCTCTTTGCACTTATCCATTTATCCCAAAAATCAAGGCGCCCCTGGCTCCAAAATTTATTGCACCTCCTTGATTCCTGCACCTGCCGTTTGCACTTCGGCTCCTGGCCTTTAAATACCCACGAGGGTCCTTTTCATTTTCATACTAACCCCCCACTTTTTTTTCTTGCTCCAGCTTTGGACTTTCACCGTGCCACTACCGTCGCAGTCCCATCGTTGGCCGATCAGATCCAGGATCGCCGCACTGCACGGCTTCACCTCCGCACTGCGCATCTTCTCTGCCACCGTAAGCCTCGTCAGGTAAGTTATGTTGTGCCCATTAGATCTATGTGTTGAGCCATCACCATTAATGGTAGTTCGTCGAAGTTCATCCTATGCTCATTGCCATTGCCGTCCTATTAATCCTCCCCTGAACCTCTTCCACCAATAGATTGCGGTAGATGTAGTGATTCAGTTTCATGGATGTTATCCTCCAGATGCCTTGTGATATTCGTAAGTAAAACTATCGCTGCTTCCATACCTTGTTGTCCTCTAGGGTTATTGAATTTTTCGCTTTCTGAATCATTTGTAGAGCATCCATGCCGTCAGGTGAGTGATCGTGGCCAACCCCTTGCGCATGGGCTTTGGCATCTCCATCTTGGCGTGCGTCCACCAGTCGTTCAGCGTGGCCTCCTGGTCCGGCGGCCGGCATGTCAGCCGTAACCAATAGAGCGTCTCATGCCACACCTATCGCAAGAAGGGGAAGGTGACGAGCAGGTGGTGCATCGTCTCGGGCTCCTGGTCACAGAAAACGCAATGCAGGTGGTGTTGCAGGCCGCGATGGCGTAATCTATCCGCTGTCCAGCACCTGTCCAGACTAACTAGCAAAAGGAAGAACTTCACGCGCGACGGAGTTCAGCTCCTCCATGTTAGTTGCCATAAGTCGCAGTTAGTGGAGCCGTGGAAGGTTGCCAATTAGGCGCTGCATGCAGAGTAAGAGCCGCTCGAGGTCCATCTCCAGATAAGCTGGTCTGGCAGGTCGTTGAGGGCGACACCTTCTGTTACACGCCATAGCAGCAGGTATTGACCGATTTCGTGGATGCCCATGTCTCCGTGGATGTCCCGAGCCCATGCATAGTTTAGGAGGCCCTCCGCAATGCTGCACTGCTTGCGCCGGCGCTTGGGGACGCAAGCATAAAGCTACGGTGCGATATCGCTAATGGAGTGGCCATCTATCCAGCGATCCTCCGAGAACTTGCCCGTTCTGCCGTCTCCCACGATGAGCGAGGTGGAGGCGAAGAACAGGGCATGCTCCTCCTTGGAGAACTGGAGGTCAAGACCGTGCCAGGCACGTCCCTCGTTGGTGCGGCTGAACCAGAGCCATCGTAGACGTAGGGCGAGCCCGGCTCAATCCATGTCCTGGACTCCAAGGCCGCCAAGGGGGAGGGTCCGGCAGATACGGCGCCAGTTGACGTGGCAGCTACCTCCGTTAGCGGCTGCGCGACCTTCCCATAGGAATCCTCTCTAAATCTTCTCGATGAGACTCATCGTGTTCTTCGGAGGGGCGAAGACGAGGATTTGGTGAATGGGGATGGCCCAGAGCACGAACCTAACAAGAGCTAGGCGGCCTGCTTTGTTCATGAGCCTCGACTTCCAGTTGGGTAGCATGCCGCAAACCGTGTCGACCAAGGGCTGCGGATGGGCACTCGTGGGCCGTCGAATGGTGAGAGGGATCCCAAGGTATGTGAGCGGCAGGTACTTGATCTTGCACCCAACGAGCTCCGAGATCAGCGTAGTGTCGCCTAGAGCGCAGTTGAGCATTGTGGCTAAGCTCTTGCCATAGTTGACATGGAGGCCCGTGGCTTGCCCAAAGAGCTCCAAAATCGCCTTGATCGCGACAAGGTCACATGGGAGCCTTGCCTAGTCAACCCAAAGGTTGGGGAAAACCTGGTTTTATTGCAAGAACACTCCACCTGCTAATGAGAACCCTCTGCCGGGTTTTAGAGCGGGACGCCTTCCAATGGATTTTGTACTTCGTGACTCGCTAACTCCGGAGGAATGTCCCACCATTGCCTCTGTATGACCCAAACTCTGAGACATGAAAGCCAATGTTTAACCGGGATTGATCTGACCTAGTGTTGGGTAGATTGGGGGATCATGCCTTTGTGTCATCGTGGCCCCTTGATTTGTGAATACGACGACGATTTGAACAATGTGCAACGCTTGAACAACATCATGCTTGATTCAGATGAAGTCAACAAAATTATAAAGAGGCTATCAGGTGAACCCAGAGAAGTGTGCAATAAAATAGGACTGAAACCGTTCTACACTCAGAACCCGACTCCCGAGGTAAATAACTTTTAACATCTTCTGCTTTGCTTATGCATTTCTTTAGTGTTTTAAGACTCGCCTTTCCTTGTCAATATTTTTTGCAGAAGAAGTTGCCCTTCTGGAGACGGAAGCCGCAAAAGGTGACTGTCAAGTAAACCAAAGCCGCCCAGAAAAGAAAAAGAGCAGGGCGAGTGTTGAAGAGTCATCGGCCATGGGCGAGTCACAAACCATTGATGACCAGTGTGAGGTAAACCTTTATCTTCAACCTGTTTTTAACTTATACTTAACTTCTTTATTCTTAGGATGATGATGCTGATAGCCAGAACGAAGATGTTGAGGTAATTTCAATATCTTCCAGAATGAAGACACAGCCATGGAGACAAGTCCGTTTGCCAATCCTGACCCTCCTAGTCCTCTGAAAACAACCAAAGACGTTACATCTGACGAGGAAAGGGTTGTTATTACTAGGACGGGTTACACAACACATTTCTCCACTGTGTTGTCCAAGCACACTTCTAAAGGTGCAACACGTGACTTAGATAAAGGGAAAGCTAAGCTTGAGCCTCCCAATATTGACAAGCTTAGCTTTGAAGGATTGCACTCTAGATATCTAAGCCGCCTCAACACCAGCCATGATATGGAAGCCAACCTAGTTGGTATGATGAAGAAAAGATATGAGGTATGTTGAACTAAGTCATGTACTCCACACATCCTTACGTAGGCCCCAAGGGACGAGTCATCTTCTCGAAGATGAATCGGTTCTTGATAAATTTGTAAAGAAGAAACTTGTAGCCCCCAAGGGCCGAGTCATCTTCTTGAAGATGAATTGGGTCTTGATAAATTTGTAAAGAAGCAACCTATAGCCCCCAAGGGCCGAGTCATCTACTTGAATATGAGTCGAGTCTTGATAAATTTGTAAAGAAGCAACATGTAGCCCCCAAGGCCCGAGTCATCTTCTTGAAGATGAGTCGGGTCTTCATCATTCTTTATTTGTGGAATTTCAATCTATAGCCCCCAAGGGCCGAGTCATCTTCTTGAAAATGAGTCGGGTCTTCATGTATTATATATGGTTTGAAAAACTGATATACATTAGCCCCCAAGTGTCAAGTATATTGCTTGCAATGTGCTTGAGACTTGATAACAATCTTGTTGGCAACCTTAAAAAATCATGTATAGACCATGTTGGCGACTCACAACTTGACTAATATCCAACTTGTCATTTTATTGTATAGGAAACTTTGAACCAGACTGATGTAGATTTAAGGGAGATGAAGAAAATTCTGGCACAACAACAAGATGCGAGAGCTCAATCTGAGGAGAAAATTCAAATCTCCTTAGAAGAAATTGAGAAAATCAAATCTGAGTTCACGACATATAAAGAAGCCACCGGAGCTGATAAAGCTGCCTTGGTTAAACGCGCTGAAGACGCCGAGGGTGAGCTGAAGATGGTTACTGAAGAGTTAACTCATTTTAAATGACATATCTCCAGGATGACCACAACTATTTTTGGTAAGCCCTTGTTTGCAAGATTTTCATTCTCAATCTTTGTAGAAGACATGACCCACGAGTCGACTCATATTCTTGAATTATTTGTAGGCCCTCGATCTGCCAACCTTCAAGAAAACTGTGTACTGAAGCTGAAAGCTTTGTATACGTTAACATAGCAACTTTATACTAGCGATTTGTTCACCATCAAGACTGTGATGGGAGAAAAAGAACCGGTGAAGTTCATCGATGATATGCTGAGGCGCCTCTCGACCATGCCTAAGAAAATTGAAGAGTTGAAGAAATCAACTTCTCGTAAAGGGGTGATCACTGCTCTGAGTTGGGCTCTCGCTAATGCACCAAAACTTAACCCAATGTAGATAGCTCGCGGATTTCCTGAATATAAAGACGACGGATCAGAGTTCACCCAGGAAGATTATGCCCATTGCATAAGGGCGGCTCGTCTACTGGCTAGTCAACTTGCTGAAGGTGCTGATCTGATGAAATACCAGGCGACTTATGATGAGAACAACAAAAATGTGCCGCCACCCACATTTGAACTAGTGGACCCTCAGCTTAGTAAGCATCTTTTTGCCCCTGATGTTGAACCATCGCCCATCTTGAATGAAGAAGCTGAATTCCACGCTTTAATCCATTGCAACTGGGATATGGGCGACCTCCAGATCTAGGATCCGGAAGGCTCGACGCAGGATAACCCGGAGGCGTCTTGAACAAGAAGTCTACCCAAGACTGACCCGAAAGATTCTAACCCGGATGAACTGTCAACCAAGTTTAATATGTCGATTATTAAAAGACTTGGGATCCATGTAGCCATGTAATACCTTTAGATGTAAAGACTATAATTTTGCATCATGGCTTCGTGCATGCTGGAGCTTTTTGGCATCACCTCATTATAAGCCGCCTTTCTAAAAAAATTCGACTTACAACTTATTTTCCCTTCGTAAGGTAATGGCTTCATAACCCAAATATTCTGTGAATCCTTCCCTGATAAGAGGTAACACCATAGTATGGCATCAAATTATTTTAAAATAAGCCTACTCAGTGAGACACAACACAAAGACGGGCTTGCAAGGCTCTAGTCATACCCTAAGATAGGTTTTTGCAATAACCTTTATAATTTAGACTGGTGGATCAGGCTCAAGTCAGGCTTGAGAGAAGCGAGTTCCATGAACCCATGGTTTGTCTATTGTCCATATGCCGGCTCTCACACGAAACCACAATGTTTTAACCTTGGTAAGTTCAGGGTCCACAATGGACTGACTCGCAAAGAGTACATGGGGCCAACAAGGGGAGTCGCTCAAACATATAGTCTAGTATAACCATTGTAATGCGGTAATTTTTCACAAACCAAGAGGGTGAGAAAGATAAACTCAATAAGTTGGAAGCCCCCAAGGGACATATGATCAGGAAAAAGCTAAGCATAGGATTGCAGAAGACAATGCTATTACTGCTAAACAATCTGGGGATTGGTACCCCCAGATAAGCTGACTTGATACTCCTCAACACAATTGGCGCCTATGTTTGAACCATGCATCATGGCAACTGGTCCTCTTTGGCTTATTAGCATCCATGTTTGAACGATCGCGGCGTGGCGGCTCGTACTCTTTGATACTAATAGCGTCCATGTTTGAATGACCTCCTCACGGTGGTGCATCCTCTTGGGCAGCTTAGGAAAAAACAATAAAGACTCATGCTCATTATATAGGTTGAAACGGTAGAAACCCCAAATTTCGTGGGTGCCGGCTTTATTGTCTTGATAAAATAGTACAAAAAAATTGAACTATGTACATAAATAAGGAGCCAATGGCCGAAGGTGAGCAATGTTCCATGGTCATGTGGTCTCCTACTCCGAAGTCGGCTTATGTGGACGAACATCTACTAGATAGTATGAGCCATTATGAAGACTTTTACTGATGACGAATGGTCCTTCCCATGGCGGAGACAGCTTCTCCATGCCTCTATGATCCTGAATCAGTGGAAGCACTAAGTCACCATCCTGAAAGACCCGACTCTTGACCCTACGACTGTGATAGAGACGTAGGTCTTGCTGATATATAGCTGATCGTGCTGCTGCCAAATCACAGTCTTCTTCTAAGGCGTCCAAGGAATCCTGACATGCCTGCTCGTTGTCTGCATCAACATAAGTGGCAACACGAGGAGAATCATGTCGTATACCGCTTGGTAAAACCGGCACCGCCCCATAGACGAGGAAAAAGGGCGTGCCAGGCACGTCCCTCGTTGGTGCGGCTGAACCAGAGCCATCACAGCCGTAGGGCGAGCCTGGCTCACTCCATGTCCTGGACTCCAGGCCGCCAAGGGGGAGGGGCCGACAGATACGGCACCAGTTGACGTGGCAGCTGCCTCCGTTAGCGGCTACGCGACCTTCCCATATGAATCCTCTCTAAATCTTCTCGATGAGCCTGATCATCTTCTTCGGAAGGGTGAAGACGAGGATTTGGTGAATGGGGATGGCGCAGAGCACGAACCTAACAAGAGCTAGGCGGCCTGCTTTGTTCATGAGCCTCGACTTCCAGTTGGGTAGCATGCCGCCAACCGTGTCGACCAGGGGCTGCAGCTGGGCGCTCGTGGGCCGTCGAATGGTGAGAGGGATCCCAAGGTATGTGAGCGGCAGGTACTTGATCTTGCACCCAAGGAGCTCCGAGATCAGCGCAGTGTCGCCCGGAGCGCAGTTGAGCATTGTGGCCGAGCTCTTGCCATAGTTGACATGGAGGCCCGTGGCTTCCCCAAAGAGCTCGAGGATCGCCTTGATCGCGACAAGGTCACATGGAAGCCTTGCCTAGTCACCCCAAAGGTTGGGGAAAACCTGGTTTTATTGCGAGAACACTCCACCTGCTAATGAGAACCCTCTGCCGGGTTTTAGAGCGGGACGCCTTCCAATGGATTTTGTACTTCGTGACTCGCTAACTCCGGAGGAATGTCCCACCATTGCCTCTGTATGACCCAAACTCTGAGCCATGAAAGCCAATGTTTAACCGGGATTGATCTGACCTAGTGTTGGGTAGATTGGGGGATCATGCCTTTGTGTCATCGTGGCCCCTTGATTTGTGAATACGACGATGATTTGAACAATGCGCAACGCTTCAACAACATCATGCTTGATTCAGATGAAGTCAACAAAATTATAAAGAGGCTATCAGGTGAACCCAGAGAAGTGTGCAATAAAATAGGACTGAAACCGTTCTACACTCAGAACCCGACTCCCGAGGTAAATAACTTTTAACATCTTCTGCTTTGCTTATGCATTTCTTTAGTGTTTTAAGACTCGCCTTTCCTTGTCAATATTTTTTGCAGAAGAAGTTGCCCTTCTGGAGACGGAAGCCGCAAAAGGTGACTGTCAAGTAAACCAAAGCCGCCCAGAAAAGAAAAAGAGCAGGGCGAGTGTTGAAGAGTCATCGGCCATGGGCGAGTCACAAACCATTGATGACCAGTGTGAGGTAAACCTTTATCTTCAACCTGTTTTTAACTTATACTTAACTTCTTTATTCTTAGGATGATGATGCTGATAGCCAGAACGAAGATGCTGAGGTAATTTCTATCTCTTCCGACTAAGATCTCTCCTTTCCAAGGCAACCAAGGCGGGTTGTTAGGAAAATTGCTTTGCCTCACCCGGAAGCTTATTTGGCTCCCGATTTCCTTTGAATAAAACTTTATTTGCCCCAAGGTGCCAGATCCGAAGCTTCTCAAGTGAACTTGCGACGGGTTTACCTGAGAAATTCTCCACTCGTAAACGGCGAACATAGGTACCTGATAACCCAGTCTTTTCTTTTAAAGATTGCCTCATTCAACAGCCTCTTGAACCGTTTGTCCTAATTTATCAGGAATCGCCACCTTCATCGGATGACTCAACCGTGTCAAAACTACCACCTCTTGTTTGCCTTCGAGGATAACTTTTCTTTTTTTGTCTCATACTAGTCTTAGTAATCTTAATCCATTGTATATGTCTTAACTTCTACTCTTCAGGTCCAAAGCTAAAGTCAAGAAGAGAAAAACTGATGTGTCAGTAAATAATCCTGAGGCGCATGAACAGGAAGAATTGGATTTTTCTATTCCTCAGACTCGTGTTGAGCCGGTTGACACACGTTTTGATCTTCCTGAAACTCATGAAGACGCTGTTGCTGATCTTGCTGATGTTCATGCTGAGCCAACGGGTGCTGAAGACACAGCCATGGAGACAAGTCCGTAGGCCAATCTTGACCCTCCTAGTCCTCTGAAAACAACCAAAGACGTTACATCTGACGAGGAAATGGTTGTTATTACTAGGACGGGTTACACAACACATTTCTCCACTTTGTTGTCCAAGCACACTGCTAAAGGTGCAACACGTGACTTAGATAAAGGGAAAGCTAAGCTTGAGCCTCCCAATATTGACAAGCTTAGCTTTGAAGAATTGCACTCTAGATATCTAAGCCGCCTCAACACCAGCCGGGATATGGAAGCCAACCTGGTTGGTATGATAAAGGAAAGATATGAGGTATGTTGAACTAAGTCATGTACTCCACACATCCTTACGTAGGCCCAAAGGGACGAGTCATCTTCTCGAAGATGAATCGGTTCTTGATAAATTTGTAAAGAAGAAACTTGTAGCCCCCAAGGGCCGAGTCATCTTCTTGAAGATGAATTGGGTCTTGGTAAATTTGTAAAGAAGCAACCTATAGCCCCCAAGGGCCGAGTCATCTTCTTGAAGATGAGTCGAGTCTTGATGAATTTGTAAAGAAGCAACATGTAGCCCCCAAGGCCCGAGTCATCTTCTTGAAGATGAGTCGGGTCTTCATCATTCTTTATTTGTGGAATTTCGACCTATAGCCCCCAAGGGCCGAGTCATCTTCTTGAAAATGAGTCGGGTCTTCATGTAGTATATATGGATTGAAAAATTGATATACATTAGCCCCCAAGTGTCAAGTATATTGCTTGCAATCTGCTTGAGACTTGATAACAATCTTGTTGGCAACCTTAAAAAATCATGTATAGACCATGTTGGCGACTCACAACTTTACTAATATCCACCTGGTCATTTTATTGTATAGGAAACTTTGAAGCAGACTGATGTAGATTTAAGGGAGATGAAGAAAATTCTGGCACAACAACAAGATGCCAGAGCTCAATCTGAGGAGAAAATTCAAATCTCCTTAGAAGAAATTGAGAAAATCAAAGCTGAGTTCACGGCATATAAAGAAGCCATCGGAGCTGATAAAGCTGCCTTGGTTAAACGCGCTGACGACGCCGAGGGTGAGCTGAAGATGGTTATTGAAGAGTTAACTCATCTTAAATGACATATCTCCAGGATGACCACAACTGTTTTGGTAAGCCTTTGTTTGCAAGATTTTCATTCTCAATATTTGTAGAAGACATGACCCACGAGTCGACTCATATTATTGAATCATTTGTAGGCCCTCGATCTGCCAACCTTCAAGAAAACTGTGTACTGAAGCTGAAAGCTTTATATATGTTAACAGAGCAACTTTATACTAGCGATTTGTTCACCATCAAGACTGTGATGGGAGAAAATGAACCGGTGAAGTTCATCGATGATATGCTGAGGCGCCTCTTGACCGAGCCTAAGAAAATTGAAGAGTTGAAGAAATCAACTGCTCGGAAAGGGGTGATCACTGCTCTGAGTTGGGCTCTGGCTAATGCACCAAAACTTAACCCAAAATAGATAGCTCGCGGATTTCCTGAATATAAAGACGATGGATCAGAGTTCACCCAGGAAGATTATGCCCATTGCATGAGGGCGGCTCGTCTACCCGCTAGTCAACTTGCTGAAGGTGCTGATCTGATGAAATACCAGGCGACTTATGATGAGAACAACAAAAATGTGCCGCCACCCACATTTGAACTAGTGGACCCTCAGCTTAGTAAGCATCTTTTTGCCCCTGATGTTGACCCATCGGCCATCTTGAATGAAGAAGCTGAATTCCACGCTTTAATCCATTGCAACTGGGATATGGGCGACCTCCAGATCAAGGATCCGGAAGGCTCGATGCAGGATAACCCGGAGGCGTCTTGAACAAGAAGTCTGCCCAAGACTGACCGAAAGATTCTAACCCGGATGAACTATCAACCAAGTTTAATATGTCGATTATTAAAAGACTTGGGATCCATGTAGCCATGTAATACCTTTAGATGTAAAGACTGTAATTTTGCATCATGCCTTCGTGCATGCTGGAGCTTTTTGGCATCACCTCATTATAAGCCGCCTTTCTAAAAAAATTTGACTTACAACTTATTTTCCCTTCGTAAGGTAATGGCTTCATAACCCAAATACTCTATGAATCCTTCCCTAATAAGAGGTAACACCATAGTATGGCATCAAATTATTTTAAATAAGCTGACTCAGTGAGACACAACATGGAGACGGGCTTGCAAGGCTCTAGTCATACCCTAAGATAGGTTTTTTGCAATAACCTTTATAATTTAGACTGGCGGATCAGGCTCAAGTCAGGCTTGAGTGAAGCGAGTTCCATGAACCCATGGTTTGTCTATTTTCCATATGTCGACTCTCACACGACACCGCAATGTTCTAACGTTGGTAAGTTCAGGGTCCACAATGGACTGACTCGCCAAGAGTACACGGGGCCAATAAGGGGAGTCGCTCAAACATATAGTCTACTATAACCATTGTAATGCGGTAATTTTTCACAAACCAAGAGGGTGAGAAAGATAAACTCAATAAGTTGGAAGCCCCCAAGGGACATATGATCAGGAAAAAGCTAAGCATAGGATTGCAGAAGACAATGCTATTACTGCTAAACAATCTGGGGACTGGTAGCCCCCAGATAAGCCGACTTGACACTCCTCACCACAATTGGCGCCTATGTTTGAACCATGCATCGTGGCAACTGGTCCTCTTTGGCTTATTAGCATCCATGTTTGAGCGATCGCGACATGGAGGCTCATACTCTTTGATACTAATAGCGTCCATGTTTGAATGACCTCGTCACGGTGGTTCATCCTCTTGGGCAGCTTAGGAGTAAACAATAAAGGCTCATGCTCATTATATAGGCTGAAACGGTAGAAACCCCAAATTTCGTGGGTGCCGGCTTTATTGTCTTGATAAAATAGTACAAAAAATTGAACTATGTACATAAATAAGGAGCTAATGGCTCTTAGTATAATAAGGCCGAAGGTGAGCAATGTTCCATGGTCGGGTGGTCTCTTCCTCCGAAGTCGGCTTATGTGGACGAACATCTACTAGATAGTATGAGCCATTATGAAGACTTATACTGACGACGAACGGTCCTTCCCGTGGTGGAGACATCTTCTCCATGCTTGTATGATCGTGAATCAGTGGAAGCACTAAGTCGCCCTCCTGAAAGACCCGACTCTTGACCCTACGACTGTGATAGAGACGTAGGTCTTGCTGACATATAGCTGATCGTGCTGCTGCCAAATCACACTCTTCTTCTAAGGTGTCCAAGGAATCCTGACATGGCTGCTCATTGTCTGCATCAACATATGCGGCAACACGAGGAGAATCATGTCGTATATCGCTTGGTAAAACCGCCCCGGCTCCATAGGCGAGGAAAAAGGGCATGCAACAGGTGGATCTGTTTGGCGTTGTCTTGATGCTACAAAGCACTACGGGGAGCTCCTCAACCCAGAAACCCGGAGTATGCTGCAAGGGAACCATGAGCCGTGGCTTGATCCCATGCAGATTCTCCTGATTAGCTCGCTCGGCCTGTCCATTGGATTATGGATGCGCTACTGTGCACACAACGAGACGGATATGCTCCTCCTGGCAAAACTGCTTCATGGCGTCTTTTGATAAATTGGTTCCATTATGAGTGATAATACTATCAGGATAACCAAATCAAAAAATCAGCTTCTTTAAAAACTTGACCCCGTGTCTACTTCACAATTGCTGACAAGCTCCACCTCAACCCACTTGGTAAACTTGTCAACCGCCACTAGCAAATGAGTATTTTTGTCGGAAGACATCTTGAACAAGCCGACCACATCAAGCCCCCAGACTTCAAAAGTCCAAGTGTTTGGGATCATGCACAATTCCTGAGTCGACACGTGAACCTGTCGGCCAAACTTTTGACATCCATCACACTTGCGCACTATATCCTCTGCGTCTACATGAGCCGTCAACCAATAAAAACCATGTCGAAAAGCTTTGGAGACCAAAGATCGTGAACCAGCATGGTGGACACAGTCGCCTGCATGAATCTCATTAAGGATTTCTTGACCTTCCTCAGGGGAAACACGACATTGAAAAACACCGTTAACACTGCTCTTGTGTAACTCGCCTTGATGAATAACCATGGATTTGCATCTCGTATTATCTGGCGAGCGACAAGTTCTACAGCCGAGAGCTCCCCTCGAGTGAGATAAGAATAATATGGCACCGTCTAATCAGGGGTCATCCGGAGAGCCGCCACCAGCTGTAGTTCCGGGTCAGGGATTGCTATATCTTCCTTAGCGGGTTGTGGAGGACATCCAAGAAAACATTAGGTGGAACCGGCTTGCGTTGATATCCAAGTCGTGACAATGCATCAGCCGCCTCATTGTGCCGTTGATCAATGTGATCAACCTGATAGCCATGAAAATGACCCGCCACATCAGAGACTGCCGTCTGTAAGCCGCCATCAAGGGGTCCTTTGAGTCCCAGGTTCCAGACACCTATTGAGCCACCAAATCTGAGTCGCCCAAGCACCTGACCTGGCTAAGATTCCATCTCCTTAGCTATCCTAAGCCCATGTAAGAGAGCGTCATACTAAGCCACATTGTTGGTAAATGGCAACATAAGTCGTAGAACATAACTAAACTTGTCACCCTTTGGAGAAGATAACACTACTCCAGCCCCCGAGCCTTCCAATTACCTAGAGCCATCAAAGTGTATAGTCTAGTACGTTTTGTTTGGCCTATCCTCTGGGAGATGAAGCTCAGTCCAATTGTTGATGAAATCCACTAGCACTTGGGACTTGATGGCCATACGAGGCACTTACTTCACATGATGAGGACCAAGTACAATTGACCACTTAGCAATATGGCATGTGGCTTTTCTGTTCTATATGATATCCCCAATCAGAGCTAAACTAACCACAGTGATTGGATGCTCCTTGAAGTAGTGCTTCAGCTTCCGGCTTGCCATGAAAATTCCAAAGACCAGTTTTTGCCAATGTGGGCACCGCTGCTTGCACAAGGTTAGCACTTCACTAACAAAATACACTGGTCACTGAACCGGATATTCCTTACCCACTTCCTTGTGCTCAACAACAACTACAACACTTACCGCCTTAGAATTAACAACGATGTAGAGGAGCATGGGCTCTTTGTCAGTTGGGATGGCTAAAATGGGCGGCTCAACCAATTCTGTTTTGAGGGCTTTGAAAGCTTCATTGTTCGCGTCTATCCAGACAAAATCGTCCATCTTCTTGAGCAGTTGATAAAGTGGGATTTCCTTCTCACCAAGGTGACTTATGAACTGGCTCAGTATTGCGATACGACCCGCCATGCGCTGGAGGTGATTGATATTGACTGGCTTATCAAGTGAAGTGATTGCCTTGATCTTATCTGGGTTAGCCTCAATGCCCCACTTGGACACCAGAAAACCTAGTAGCTTGCCTGCACGAAGACCAAAAACACACTTGGCCTGGTTAAGCTTCATGTGGTATACTCGAAGATTATGAAACGTCTCCTTGAGATACGCCAAGAGCGTCTCATTCTTCTGAGATTTCACCATGATATCGTCAACATAGGCATGAACATTACGCCCAATCTGACTGCGTTGATACGTCGCCGCCGCGCTCTTAAGTCCAAAGGGCATAGAGACATATCAGAAAGCACCAAAAGGGGTTATGAAAGCCGTCTTCTCCTGATCCTCCTTAGCCATCTTGATCTGATGGTAACCTGAATATGCATCCAGAAAACATAAGGATTCACAACCCGCCGTAGAGTCAATGATTTGATCGATATGGGGGAGAGCAAAAGGATCCTTCAGATAAGCTTTGTTGAGATTGGTGTAATCGATACACATGTGGAAGGTGTCGTTCTTCTTCAAAACTAAGATCGGGTTAGCCAACCATTCCGGATGGAAAACTTCGATGATGAAACTGTCGAACTGGTTTCATCTTTGGATCCAAATTAAGGTGGTGCTCAGTGAATTATCTCTGCACTCCAATCATGTCAGAAGTCTTACATGCAAAGATGTCTCAATTCTCACGGATAAATTTTATGAGTGCGCTTTCCTATTTGGCATCTAAGCTGGTCCTAATAGTGACTTGCTTAGAAGAGTCGTCCGGGGTGAAGTTGTCTTGCTTGGTATCATCCGTTGGCTGGAACTTGAGGGGCGGCTCAGCATCAACAATACGTTTCTTTATAGGACTCATGTAGGCCGAATCAACATTGACCATGTGAAATTTCAACTCTTCTGCCGCGCACGCCGAATCAGTATATGAGCATCTCCTTCCTCGCACTCTTAAGCTATTTTTCGATTCCTATCGACTGAGATGGTACCCTTGAGACCCGACATTTTGAGCTTGAGATATACATAGCAAGGTCGACCCATGAAGCAGGCGTAAGCCAGCCGTCCAAACTTGGCATGGTAGGGACTTTTGATTTTGACCACCTCAAACATGAAAGCCTCACTCCTGTAATTAAACTCATCACCGAAAGCAACGTTTAGTTTGATCCGCCCAACTGGGTATGCCGACTTGCCAGGAACTATGCCGTGAAAGACCGTCGTTGAAGGCATCAGGTCACTCTTGGAAAAAATCATTCGTCGGAAGTTGTCATAGTATAGGATATCGATGCTGCTCCCTCCGTCCTTGAGAACCTTAGAGAGGGTGTATCCCCAAACCTAAGGCGCCACCACCAGTGTTAACTCGCAGGGTGTCGGTGCAGTAGAGAAGGGGGTCCCTCGTGCCCCAGACTTGTGCACGGGTATCGGCAACGCCACCGACAGCAGTGTACCGGGAAGAACATCAGGGAAGCAATCCAAGACCCACCAAGGCCACTCGCTTCCCTCACCAAGTGGGACGTGGGGTACAAGGGCTCCAGACGCAAGGCCCTGGCAAGCCCTCCTTGCGAGGAAGATTTCCAAGGCCCCGGCAAGACCTCTTCGCCGGGAAGACTACCCGAAGATTAGGAAGACCCCGGCAAGCTTCCCTTGCCGGGAAGACTCACACAGACTGGCGAGGCCCCCGACAAGCCCTCCTTGCCGGGAAAGTGTTCAAGGCCCTCGACAAGCCTTCCTTCCGAGGAGGTGACCAAGTCACCCGAAGGAGGTTCCATGCCAGCAAGCCCCTGTTCGCTCGCGAGATGTCCCCACCAGTTTCTACCACAATCTGACCACTCCAGCGCACCCCTCGTGTGCCAGCGGAAGGCCCAGGTGTCGATTCACCTAGGTACGTGTCGCAACCATCTTGTGGCAGGTCAGGGGTCATACAAGGCATTTACTGCCCCTGACACCACCGAAGAAGTAGAGCGGTGAACACTGTTCACTGTACATCCCGTGAGCACACTGTTGGTGACCCCTTTGCCTATAAAAGGAGTCCCAAAGCTCATTCTTAGGGGTTGGACTTTTTGGGGAGCAGAGACTCCCTAATCATCTACTAAGTTACTATAGCAAAACCACCCTATAGTAAGCACGCAATACAAACTAAGCAGGAGTAGGGTTTTACGCGCCAAGCGGCCCGAACCTGGGTAAAAAGAACCTTGCCGGTGTTGATCGCTAGTTCCGCTCTCGGCGCATACCTCTCTCTCCCTGCCAAACGATCAAGGGACTCCTCGAGTTTCCCATAGGTGTTTGTTTTCCTGACATCTTTGGCACGCCAGGTAGGGGGACGGCGATGGTTGAGGGCTTCTTCGTGGATTCTAGTAAGTTCCGCGTCAGGTCTTGGGAGATTGCACGCACCACTGCGGTCCCTCAAAGCATGGCACAACGCTGGTCGCTCTACTTTGCCAACGGCCTCCTGACGCCTGCGCGAGCGCCCTGCTGCACAAACGCAGGCTAGGGGGGACAAAGACCTCGAGCTCGGAGGCGCTGGGCTGATGCACCGCTCCAGGACAGTGCGCTGCTATCGAGGGTGTGCCTGGGGGCTCCGGCGAGGCCTCCGACGCATACTCCGGCCGACGCACCTCCACGGAGAGGTGCGCAGCCGTCGAGAATGCACCTACGGCCCCCGGAACCCAGGCACATACTCCAGGCGAATGCTTGCCCCCCGGAAGTACCACGTCTTCGCCAAAGGTGTGCTTGGGGGCTCCGTCAGCACGGTCTGGCAAAACCGGAAAATGAGTTATGCTCCGGCAACCCCCCTTCTATACGACAGTCGATAACTGACGTGAAATACCTTGCTAGAGGGGAAGTTGCCGGAAGAGTATAGTCTCCTGCTTGCTGGGGATCTGAGGCCCCGGCAAAAGACCCAAGCTCCGCGGGTAGAAGTGCCGCGACATGACAGATAAGTGATAAATATTTCAGATTGAGATTTCACAGTAGATAGGCTGTTCCCTTTCTGAAAGATCCCAAACCTTGTTTGAGAAACCTGCGCGTAGATGGAATCTTGTCAAAATCAGTGCGCCTTAGTTACATTTCCAACTAGTTCAACGACCTGAATGGCCATAGAGCGCCTTCACACAGTTTCGAACCTGTTCAACAGTCTAAGTGGCTGCATAGCACCTTATTTCGCCTCGAGCCGTGCTCGACGATCTAATGGTTGCACTGAGTACGACAAGGGCCTTTCCGGTAATGACCCCTCAAGCGAACTGCTAAGGATCCGTTCCTCAAAGCACTAGCGGCAGGACCAGTCATGCCGGCAAGCTTCCGGAAAACGCAACAGGCGTATCATACAAGGAGAACAATCAGACGCAAGGGAAAAACATTTCATTCATTTGTTTGAAACAAACTCAGACATACTACATGAATGATTTGTTTGAAACAAACTCAGACATATTCCTCTGCACTAAGAGGACACGCATCCGAACCTCAAAAGGGCATGACAACCTCTGCTTCCCTCTGCGAAGGGTCTATCCTGTACCTTTACTTTTTTCCCTTGTAAGAGTCATGGTGATCTTCACCAATTCCCTATTTTTGACTTTGTCTTGGCTACCGTCACATGCTTGGGAAAGATCTATATTCATATATCAACTTGGAGTTGAGTACCTATGCTTTATTATTGTTGACTTTACCCTTGAGGTAAATGGTTGGGAGGCAAAACTATAAGCCCCTATCTTCCTGTGTGTCCAGCTTAAACTTTGATACCATGAGTACCACGTGAGTTGTAACAATTGTGGAAAATAAAAGAGATGATTGAGTATGTGGGTTTGCCTTACAAGCTCTTATTTGACTCTTTCTGATGTTATGATAAATTGCAATTGCTTCACTGACTATGGACTGTTGTTGGCTACTTCTCGGTAAGGTTTTTTGCTTCATGCTTTGCTTTGTGAAGGAATTGTTACTTTCCCATAAGAATCTTTATGATGTATTGCTATTGTATGTGTAATCATGATGCCCTCATGTCCGTATTTTGTTTTATCGACACCTTCGTCCCTAAACATGTGGACATGTTTATGGAACTTGGTTTTCGCTGGAGGACAAGCGAGGCCTAAGCTTGGGGGAGTTGATACGTCCATTTGGCATCATGCTTTCATGTTGATATTTATTGCTTTATGGGCTTTATATTACTTTTTGGTACCATATTTAGGCCTTTTCTCTCTTATTTTGCAAGGTTTATTTGAAGAGGGAGAATTCAGGGAGCTGGAATTCTGGACTGGAAAAGGAGAAAATCTGAGTCCTCTATTCTACACATCACCAAATGCCGTGAAAAGTTACGTGGAATTTCTTGGGATTATAAAGAAAATACTGGGAGAAAGAAGTACGAGAGGGGAGCTACCAGGGCGCCACAAGCCTGGTAGCCGCCACCCCCTGGTGGCGGCTACAGGGCTTGTGGGCTCCCTGACGGCCCACTGGCCCCTCTCTTTTGCTATATGAAGGGTTTCGTTCTAGAAAAAAATCAATCGGGAGCTTTTTTCGTGGTTTCGCCGCCGCCACGAGGCGGAACTTTAGCAGATCCAATCTAGAGCTCCGGCAGGACGATCTTGTCGGGGAAACTTCCCTCCCGCAGGGGGAAATCGTCGCCATCGTCATCACCAACACTTCTCTCGTCGGAGGGGGGCATCTTCATCAACATCTTCATCAGCACCATCTCCTCTCCAATCCCTAGTTCATCCCTTGTAACCAATCTCCGTCTCGCGACTCCGATTGGTACTTGTAAGGTTGCTAGTAGTGTTGATTACTCTTTTTAGTTGATGCTAGTTGGATTACCTGGTGGAAGAGTTTATGTTCAGATCCTTGATGCTATTCGTTACACATCTGATCATGATTATGATTATGCTTTGTGAGTAGTTACTTTTGTTCCTGAGGACATGGGATAAGTCATGTTAATAATAGTCATGTGAGTTTGATATTCGTTCGGTATTTTGATATGCTGTATGTTGTCTTTTCCTCTAGTGGTATTATGTGAACGTCGACTACATAGCACTTCACAATATTTGGGCCTAGAGGAAGGCCTTGGGGAGTAGTAAGTAGATGATGGGTTGCTGGAGTCCAGAAGCTTAAACCCCAGTCTATGCGTTGCTTCGTAAGGGGCTGATTTGGATCCACTAGTTTAATGCTATGGTTAGACGTTGTCTTAATTCTTCTTTCGTAGTGGCGGATGCTTGCGAGAGGGGTTAATCATAAGTGGGATGCTTGTCCAAGTAAGGGCAGTACCCAAGCGCCGGTCCACCCTCATATCAAACTATCAAAGTAACGAACGCGAATCATATGAACATGATGAAACTAGCATGACAGAAATTCCCGTGTGTCCTCGGGAGCGTTTTTCCTCCTATAAGACTTTGTTCAGGCTTGTCCCTTGCTACAAAAGGGATTGGGCCACTTGCTGCACCGTTGCTACTACTTGTTACTTGTTATTTTTCCCTTGCTACATTTCACCTCACTACACCATCACTTGTTACCGCTACTTTCAGGGCTTGCAGTTATTACCTTGCTGAAAACTGTTTACCAGAGCCCTCTGCTCCTCGTTGGGTTCGACACTCTTACTTATCGAAAGGACAACGATTGATCCCCTATACTTGTGGGTCATCAGACGTCCATCCTTGCTATCCCAGGCTGCCAGTCTGGAACCCATCCTAGATCGATGAAGAACAAGAATAAGAAGAAACTCCATATGAATAATCAACGCGCTCATGTCAAGTAACCGTTTACGTGTAACTGCAACTGGTGTTGTAGTAATCTGTGAGCCATAGGGGACTCAACAATCTCATTTCCAAAGGTATCAAGACTAGCAAAGCTTAATGGGTGAGATATGGTTAATTGGTGAGGCTGCAGCTAGCGACTAAGCATTTATTTGATGTGGCTAACTTACGAGTACAAGAACAAGAGGGGGATGATCTACGCATAACAGACGTGAACTACTGATGATCAAATGAATGATCCTGAACACCTACTTACGTCAAACATAACACCACTGTGTCGTCGATCGGAGAAGGAGATCACAAAAGAGACAGTCACAGTTACACACTCAGCTGGCAAGTTTTAATTTAATTAACTTCAAGTCATCTAGAACCGACTGTTAAACAAAGTTTCCACATTGCCACATAAACACGGGCACGACTTTATGAAAGATTTAACCCTGCAGAGGTGCTCCAACTAGTCCATCACAAACTACCACACGCTACGACGGAATGACCTCGATCTGGGAAATCCGTGATCTCCTCAGGTTCCTATTGGAAAACCTTGACCTCGAGATAACCCAAAGCATCCTCGGAATCCCTCGCACAAAACGCTCAAGAAAGGTAAACAAGTCCAACAAGGCCGCCTGGTGTGTCGACAATCCCGATAAGAGCAGCATATCTCGTTCTCAGGACACGACAAATGAGCAATACATATGGTGGCCGGATAGAAATCCCCCGAGTTGCCCCGAGTGGCCCCACAAGTGGCTCTATTTTGGACCAGTACCATCAACACTAGCCCTCCCTGTATTATGTTGAATTACTCCTCGGGTTCATGACGCCCTATGTTTTTCAGTATTATCAGTATTATTATGTTGGGCAAATATAGTACCAATGTTGGGCCGTGCCACACGACCTTTATCCCAAAACGAGAATCTAGGGGGTCCCCATAACAACCTCAAGCATGTTAGGAGCGCTCATTTATGGAACATAACACCGGTAGCCGGAACTAAGGCGGCAAAGGTGGAACAAAACACCAGGTTAGAAAGGCCGATCCTTCGACCTTTTACCAAGTATATAGGTGCATTAAATTAAATAGCAATTAATAGGGTGATATAACAAGGAAACCATGTTATCACATGGAAGCAACTGCACCTGCAACAAGCAATGCTATACAATGGTTAAGCAAGCGGTAACATAGCGAATCGGTGGTTTGCTAGGTTGTAAACACGTTGAAGGTTTTCATGGCAATGTCGGAGACTGATATTTAACAGGTGGTAGGCAACGAGACATAATGATAGAAACGAAACAACTAGCATGGCAATGATAGTAATGATATCTGGGGAAATGATCATCTAGCCTGAGATCCCGCTTGGAAGAAGAACGACTCCGTGAAGCAGACGAACCGATGTAGCCGAACGGATCCTCATTTTCTGACACACTTGCGGAACTCTATCGAGATGAAGCAAACCGGAAACAAGAATCAACACACGATATTCACCACAACACATGCATGACATAATGCACAACACGTATGATGCATGAATGACTTCAGTTGTGCAAGGCATGGCATGACAGCTCACATCAATCAAACACTACACATTAAGTGAAGCTAAATATGCAACGAGTTGCATATTGATGAAACTCCACATCTGAAGTATTTAGTTCACTCTTGATTAGGTACACGACAATTTTAAAATGTTTTTAACATGACAAGATATGAAGCGTAATTAAGGTACCTATCCATGCATTTTAAATGAGGTCGGAAACGACATATAGCATCTCCGAAATGACCCTATGTGTTAAATTCTAATTCTGTCCAGATTTGTCCTAATCACTTTTATGTTTGTTAAAAGGCAACACAAAGTGGTTCACGTGATTCTACTCGTCATTCTGGTCTATTTACGTATATGTCTCATCTCCAACGGAGCTACAGTTAAATAACTACGACCTAAACCATTTTTATCATGTCGACACACAAACCGATGCAACTCGGCTTGAAAAAGCCAGGCTTTCCAAGTAGGCTACTAGCGGAGTTTGATAAGTAGTGGAATAAAAACTATGTGGACAATAGCTATCGCTAACTAACATAAATGAAAACAGAAAAGTGACGCAAAAGAAACCTGCGCGGCTTGGATTCGAACCCCAGTCCCCTCGGTTTAGAACACGCAGCAGTAACCAGTTCAACTAACAAGCCATTTGTGAATGAACACAGAGGCATAGTTAGATATTATGAATATTCCAGAATGGATCTGGGCCAAATAAAGGCTTTCGCCATGGCGCTGTGCTCCTCACCGGTAACGAACTGGAATGCGGAGGCGATGCCGTCGTGTGGCGCGGTCGGGAAGCGGGGGATCCACCACATTCGGAGGTAGCGGATCCATTCCTGGAGGTGGGGAACTCCGATTTGAGGCGGGGAGGAGGAGCTCTGCTCGGTCTTGAAGCCAGCCATGGGAGGGCATGGAACTTGGGGATGGCAGAGAACGGCGGCTCCGGTCCATGGCAGGGCTGCATCCAAGCTAGGGTCGTTCGTCGCATTAGCTCTGCTCATGAACAAGCCTCACGGCCATGGCTGGAGCCCCATGGGTGGCAGGCTCCCGATCTGAACCTGTCACGGAGAAAATAAATAGAGAGGACAGATTAGAGGAGGAAGGGGAGCAGGAAGGAGATGGGGAGGGGAGAGGCTCTGGCCTGGAGTGGCTCCTCGCGGCGCAGGGTCGTGGCTCCCACCTCCTACGAGGGCACGAGGCTGCGGGGTCACGGGGCTCGGGCACGAATAGCTCCAAACGAGGCAGAGGAGGCAGCTCGGGGATGGGCTCCCTCGCTGCCAAAGGAACGACTGCTGCATGCTACATCGCTGTAGAACGACGAGCTCGCACGGGTGGACGCGACCAGGCACGCAGGGGAAGGAGGTGGCTCACGGCCGACGAGGCTTGGGGACGGGGCTGCTGCGGCGGGTCGGCGGGCAGAGCAAGGAGGAGACCAGGTGGGTGCGAGGGAACCGGTGATGTGCTGGATCGGGCAGGGGCAGGTGCTGGTTGGCTATGAGGGGATCAGGACGAGATCCCGAGGTGGGAGAGGCTGGTGGCGGCGGGTCGATGGGACTAGGCATGGATGGGTGGAAGGGATTTCCAGGGCTAGGGTTGGACTGCTATATACTGCTCTCAGATTAGGCTAGGGCTATCTCATCCCTTCGATTGAAATCGAACGGTCGAAATTATTAGGTTAGGGAGACCAATGGACAAACCGATGACGGTTTAGGGTATAACGGGGTTGATCCGGACCCAACGGTTATGACCGCGTGTTTCGGGTACCGAGAGGTTTTCGTACTGGGCTGCGCGTACGGTCGGTGCACTGTGCAGTGGGTCTAGGCGGAGATGAGAGGGAAAACTGGAAAACCCGCATCAGGTTTTTAAAACACCGAAAACATCCTACTTTTGCCGACTATAGTGCCGCTATAGATTCCACGGTTCGGTTATCAAACAAAGTCCGATTGGGACGATATTTGGCAGGCGGCCTACCTATATTAAAATAAGACCACACGCCAAGTTTTGACCCAATCAGAAAATATTTTGTATGCACATTTAAAAATAATATTTTGTCGATGCCGTGGGTGCGTGCGTGTGTGGTCGGGCTCAAAACAGTCAACGACGAAAACGGGGAGAACCGACAAGTAATAACAGATGCAAGTTTTTTTTAAACTGACAGCAACGAAGCGCCGAGGCAATGCGGATGATGCGCATGATGCGACAAACAATTAAATCACACGACTGCAATGGACTAAAAGGGGAATCTTTTGGAGCGTCGGTCTCAGGCTGTCACATCACGCCAGACCCGTCAAGCGGAAGGTTAGAAAACACGCCTTGGAGAGACAACAGTTTATCACCGAAGAAATACAGAAACTGGAAGCAGTTGGTTTGGTACTAGGAGTACTGCATCCAACATGGTTAGATAACCCAATAGTGGTATACAAGGCTAATGGGAAATTGAGGCTTTGCATTGATTACACAGATTTAAACAAAGTATGCCCGAAGGACCCATTCCCCTTGTCGTGCATGGTTCGAATAGTTGATGGCACTTCCGTGTGCGATCGGCTTTCCTTCGGGTACCACCAGATATTCATGGCCAGAGAGGATGAGGAAAAGACCGCGTTCATAACTCCATGCGCACATACTACTTCATACGAATACCCTTCGGGTTAAAGAGCGCTGGTTCTACCTTTTCCACGGCCGTGCAAATTGGATTCAGACCCCAGCTATATAGAAATGTGGAAGCTTACATGGATGACACAGTGGTCAAGACAAGAGATGAAGCTACCCTCATGCAAGACTTAGAAAAGACCTTTGCGAACCTGCGCAAGGTTAACTTAAAGCTCAACCTTGAGAAGTGTGTGTTTGGTCTCCCGTCAGGCAATCTACTTGGGTTCTTTGCGTCACAACGAGGAATTGAAGCCAATCCCGACAAGATCAAACCTATCGAGCATATACGAGCACCCAAGACAATCAAGGACGTGAGACGTCTGACTGGATGTGTTGCTGCATTGAGCAGATTCATCTCCAAATCCACTGAACGGGCCTTATCGTTCTTCAAAATCCTATAGAAGGCTGGCCCAATGAAGTGGACCCCGGAAGCAGACACAACGCTGCAAAATCTAAAAACATATCTCACTTCCACTCCCACCTTGGTGGCTCCCAAGCCTCAAGAGCCGTTGCTGCTTTACCTGACAGCAATGAATCAAGTGGTTAGCGCGGCGTTGGTGGCGCAGCGGGAGGTAAATGAGGATGCAACCGCCGCGCAAATGCTGTGACGGATGAAGCCAAGGTATCCACGGTAACGGGCAACACAGACTTAGAAGAAACCCCGCAGGCTAGCAAGGAGAACTCCAAGGAGTCGACAATGAAGAAGGTGGTGCAGCGGCCAGTGTACTTTGTCATCTCCCTATTACAGGGGCTAGATCGAGGTACTCTGGAGTACAAAAGTTGATCTTCGGCCTCATGACAGCCTCGAGGAAGTTGCGCCACTACTTACAAGCCCGTGAGATCACGGTTGTCACCCGTTTCCCATTACAACGCATCCTAAGGAACCCGAAGCCACATGCAGGATGTCGTGTGGGCGCTAGAGCTCCCAAGTTTTGGATTGAAGTACGAAAGCACTTCCACCATCCAGAGCGAAGCACTAGCGGAGTTCATTGCCGAATGGACGCCCACACCAGACGAAGAAGTCCAAGAAACCATTCTCCCCCGCAAGGAAACACCCAAGGAATGGGTCACGTATTTTTATGGTGCCTTCTCACTCCAGGGTACTGGGGCAGGTGTGCTCCTCATGTGCCCTACCGAAGAGCACCTCAAGTACGTGGACCAAATGCATTTTCCCTGGGAAGAAGCTACAAACAACACTACCTTCATATGAAGGGCTCGTTGCAGGACTCAGAATCGCGGTGGAGTAGGGGATCAAGAAGTTGATCATCATATGAGACTCTCAGCTTGTGGTGAAGCAGGTCAATAAAGATTATCAGAGTCTGTTTATGAAGGCTTACGTAGAGGAAGTGATGAAGTTGGAGGAACGTTTTGACGGGCTCCAGGAAGAACATGTGCCACATGCAGAGAACAACATTGCCGACCACCTGTCAAAGTGTGTCACGCAGAAGCTTCCTATGGGACCAGGGGTTTTTGTCCTTCACCTCAATCAACCGTTTGTATCCCCTTCTATAATGACCAGAGAAGAACAAAAGTGAACTCCGACAAACATTTCCCAGCAGAGTTTCCTGAAGCCCCCGGTAGCGAAGTTACTAGAGGTAGTTTCGTTTTGCCTGGTGAGCCACTCCCTCCCGCGGAACTCGAGGTTCTCGCGGTAGAGGCAAGTCCTCCCACGAACGAAGAGATGCCTTTAGTCCTTGCCATCGAGCCACAGGCTCCGGCTTGGGCGCATCATCTTGTCCAATTCCTTTAAACAGGGGAACTTCCTGAAGAGCAGGAAGAGGCCCAAAAAGTAGCCCATTGGTCTAGTATGTACCAGTTTGTCGATGACACTCTGTATAGAAGGAGACCCAACAGTGTGAAATTAAGGTGCATTTGCCGGCAAGAAGGACTAAAGGTGTTGGCAGAGATTCACGAAGGCATGTGTGGGTCCTACATAGGATCAAGGGCCCTTTCTGGGAACATTTTCCAACAGGGTTTCTATTGGCCCACAACCCTCCAAGATGGAACTGAGCTAGTCACCAAGTGTGAAGCCTGCCAATTCCATTCCAAGAACATCCATCAGCCAGCACAAGCCCTCCAGACGGTCCCTTTATCCTGTACATTCTCGGTCTGGGGGCTCGATATTTTGGGCCCCTTCCCCCGCGTTGCCGGGGGTTTCGAGTTCTTGTACGTAGCAATCGACTAGTTCACGAAATGGCCTGAGGTGGAGCTAGTGAGAAAGGTGACCACACAGCCAGTAGTCAAGTTCATGAAGGGATTGGTGTGCCGCTTTGGAGTACCCAACAGGGTGATCACTGACAACGACACCTAGTTCACGAGCCGCATATTCATGCAGTACGTCCAAAGCCTTGGAAGCAAGGTCTCCTTCGCCTCTGTTTCACACCCAAGGAGCAATGAGAAAGTCAAGAGTTTGAATGCTGAAGTATTGCGAGGACTCAGGACATGAACTTTCGATAAACTGCGAAGATGCGGCAAGCGTTGGATTGATGAGCTGCCAGTGGTTCTTTGGTCCCTTAGAACTACACCAAATCGAGATATCGGCCAGACATCTTTCTCCCTAGTGTATGGGGCAGAAGCATTTATCCCCACGGAATTCATATACGGGTCGCCTCGAGTGCTTGCCCACGATGAAGTGGAGCAACAACATCTGCGGCATGACAATGCGACGCTCCTTGAGGAAGATCGTCTCCGGGCTGCTACGCGTGCTCCGTGCTACCAGCAGGCCCTGCGTCACTACCATAGCCACAGGGTCCATGCCCGGAGCTTTAAGGAAGGCGACCTTGTCCTTAGGCGCGTTCAGTCCACCAAGGGTTCCAACAAGTTGACGTCAAAGTGGGAAGGCCCTTACCGGGTAGTACAAGTCACCAGACCTGGTGCAGTCCGTCTAGAGACCGAAGATGGCACCAAAGTGCTTAACTCATGAAATATTGAGCATCTTCGTAAGTTCTACCCGTAAGGCATGGTTGTCGGGCCTAGGTCCCGGCAACCACCTTTTGTACATGTTTTGCCGAAGTTGCATGTAACCCTTTGTACAAAGCCAGGCGCAAACCCTGTGCATAAATAAAGCTAGGCATTGCATCATATCATCATTTGCATATGCATCACGCATTATGCATTTACTTGTGTTATGATGTCACTACTGCCCTAGTTTACCATTTATTAAGAGTGCTTGATGGACTTGTGATCCTTGTTATCGTGTCTCCCCTCTCTTCAAGAGGACACAACCTCTGTTTTTCTCTGTATGTTTTTCCCCTAGGTGAACGAGAGACAACACAAAGGCAAGGACGGGGAACCATCGCACCTTCAAGGGGGCTTCCCCCAAAGCGATAAGTTTAAACTACCTTATTTGAAGTGTGGTTCCATTTCTTTTCTTTGAGGAAATCCTTACCGCTCCTTTTCGATTGTGTGCAATGGAACTCTCCGCATGATAGGAACCCTTGTCGGGACGAGCCGTCCTTCGTCTCTTGTCTCTTATTAGCCTTGGGGGGAGGACCACACCGATATCGACAAGGGGCCTTGCCAAGGACAATGGTCGTCTGTCGCAAGGGGGCTGCTCCCCATTCGACACTAGCGCTTTGTGCCAATCCGGCAAGGAGTCCTGTGTGGCAAGAACATACAACACAATGCGGACAGAAGGGAGAAGGGATAGTACTCGATAAAGATGAATGGCGCTCATTTTATTCATTCTTCAGTACAAAATGGATAAAATAGATTACATTTCCACTAGTAAAAATTTGGCGACAGACTACGAACTTTTGCTCTATAAAAAGATAAGTGCCTCGTAATGCTCTTCTTGTCCCTCTCCCCTCATGGATTGGATGGATGAGAAGAAGAAGGCATGGAGAGGCCCAAACAGAAGCGCAGCCTAACCCCGCCAGGACCAGATGGACGATGCTTGGCGTGCCCACTGGTGGTGAAGAGGAAGCCGAAGTCCACGAGGCCTGCCGGGGCCAAGCTGGAAGATAAGGCAGCGTTCAGGCCAAGGAGTCCCGACAAGACCATCTTGCCAGGTGGGGAGGGGCGTGAGGTGACGGTGATGGTGTGACCGCTGGACACCGGTCAGCTAGAATCCGAGCCATTGTACTCCAACTTGACGGCTGGGGACTCGCTATCGCCATCCTCGTGTGCACTATCCTCCTCATCACTGTCGCTCGAGGAGGAACTTTCGGCGTCACTTGAGATCTCTTCCCAGCAGCCAAGACGAGCTCCGGAGTGCCCATTGATCTTGACGGAGAGCATGTCGGCCTCCAACATCTTGAAGCGGAGAACATGCCCCACCATGAAGTTATGGGCACACGTGAAGGTCTTCCACCCACGCCTCATGAACATGGCATGGTGTGTTGGATACTAAATGTCGGCGTACACGACACCATTGCAGCAACCATGTACGCAGAGCCACACTCCCTGTGGCTTCTTAATCTCCATCACCTTAGAACAAGGGCGAGCGAGGTGCAGACGACCGCGAGGAGGACCGTGCAGCCTGATGACAAACTCTAGCGCCGTGCCTTGGGCGTGCCCCGGCAACGGCGGCGCCGGGGTCACTGGAGGAGGGTCGAGCATAACGCTTGACCCCCTTAGACGACGAGCTCCTCAACGGCCCCGGGGCCTTCCAGCGCCCCCGCCTCGAGCACCGGTGCCGCCCTCCGCCATCACGACCGAAGCAACTGCATGATCCGAACGGGAAGCTCTCGCTGCCCCCACGGAGGATGGGGGACGCCCACGCTTCCCCACCATGGCCAAGGACGGAAACCACTTCAAAGGACGAGAAGAGGAGAGCAAACCCGGCAACCCTAGGTTGGAGAAGAGGAGAAGGATGGATGAGCATCGTCGACCACACCCCTCCCACTTTGATAGGGAAGGCGCGGGGGGCTGGCTCTCCTACACTCCAAGTGTCGCCGACCATCTCCACCTATGTTCTTTCCCGCCATCACTGGCGAACAGGTAATCGCCACATCAATCCGATTCACAATGATGTGGCTTCTACCACGACTATGCCTTTAAGCCACACACACATGTCGTGAGATTTGTGCAATGCATGCGACGTGCGTGGCAGAAACAGCCTAAAGTGGTGGGACAATGCGGAATAGTGGGTTGGTGGTTACCTCTTTATGTGCTAGACCCCGGGGCTCATGTCGGTGCACTAGTAATGGGGTACCTAGTGCACCTGACTTTTGCATAAGCATTGAGAGCATAGCCCCTCAAGAGCAATCACCAACCCAAGCGAAGAACTGGAACTAGATGCCGGCAAGACCTAGACCAATAGCCCAAGACGTGCCATGAACCCCCAGAATCTACCAGGGGAGAAAGCACAAGCACCTTCACCAAGACCCGGCAAGGCGCCTTCCCGGCAACTGCGGGCCAACCTACCACAACTCCACCTCATCGCCACACCAGTCACTTGTCGATGAGGTGTCGAGCTCCTAGATGGCTAGGTGGCTCTCGCTGAATACGTGGCGGCGCGCAGGAAGATAGGTCCCAACCTGTCGACACCCGTCCAGAGGCATGTCAAGACCCCAAGCCATGGCCATCTCATAAGTGGCATAAGCCTATCGGGAACGCACCCCCGCTCGCCACCTAAGGCCGCATTTATGGCGCTTTGTCTTAAGTGCTAGAGTTAGGTATGATAGCACTGTTAGCTATCTAATCATGACTGTTTGCCACTGTGGATGCCCCCTGAGCTATGAAAGTGGCCCAAGGCAACCTAGCAATCCCGTGTTTCAGCTAAAGAAATTACCAGGTACTTTGAAATATGATTATCTTTATGAAAAGAAGATCTATCCAGTTATTATTTGTGCTAACCTTCCAGAGCATGAAGAAAAGAGGTTACTTATAACTCTAAAGAAGCACATGGCTGCTATTGGATATACACTTGATGATCTTAAGGGAATTAGTTCCACTCTATGTCAGCACAAGATTAATATGGTACCAGATGCTAAAACCGTCGTGGATCATCAATATCGTTTGAATCCTACAATGAAGGAAGTAGTAAGAACTGAAATACTAAAGTTTCTGGAGGTAGGTATAATTTATCCTATTGCTGATAGTAGATGGGTAAGTCCAATTTATTGTATTCCTACGGAAGGAGGTATAACTATTGTCCCTAATGATAAAAATGAACTTATACCACAAAGGATAGAAACTTGTTATAGGATGGTAATTGATTTGAGGAAATTAAATACAGCTACTAGAAAATATCATTAACCCTTGCCTTTTATTGATAAAATGTTAGAAAGATTATCTATGCACACACATTTCTGCTTTCTTGATGGATATTACAACTTCTCTGAAATACCTGTGTCAAAAGAAGATTAGGAGAAAACTACTTTTACTTGCCCTTTTGGAACTTATGATTATAGGCGTATGCCTTTTGGTTTATGCAATGTACCTGCTACCTTTTAAAGATGTATGACTGGTATATTCTCTGATTTTTGTGAAAATATTGTTTAGGTTTTCATGGATGACTTTTCCGTTTACGGAATTTCTTTTGATGATTGCTTGAGCAACCTTGATCGAGTTTTGCAGAGATGTGAAGAAACTAATCTTGTCTTGAACTAGGAGAAGTGACACTTTATAGTGAATGAAGGTATAATACTTGGGCATAAAATTTCTGGAAGAGGTATTGTGGTAGACAAGGCTAAAGTTGATGCAATAGAGAAAATGCCATGTACCAAAGATATCAAAGGTATAAAAAGCTTTCTTGGTTACGCTGGTTTCTATAGGAATTTTATTAAAGATATCTCAAAGATTTTTACACCACTAAATAATCTTCTTCAAAAGGATATTCCATTTTATATGATGATTGTGTAGAAGCCTTTGAAATACCTAAGAAAGCCTTACTTTCCGCACATATTGTTCAACCACCTGACTGGAATCTACCTTTTGAAATTATGTGTGATGCTAGCGATTGTCCTATTGGTGTTGTTCTAGGGCAAAGAGTAGACAATAAATCGAATGTTACTTATTATGCTAGTAAAACTCTATACAATGATCAGAGAAATAATGTTAATAGTGAGAAGGAATTTTTAGGAGTTGTCTTTATTCATTGGGTTGCCTCCCAATAAGCGCTATCGTTTAACGCCCTTAGCTAGGCATTGATAATTCAACGATGCTCACATAAAAGATAGCAATCGGACACGAAGAGAGCATCATGAAACATGTGACAAACATATCTAAGTCTAACATACTTCCTATGCATAGGCATTTTATAGGAAAACAAATTATCAAGACAAGCAATAACTACCATATGCAAGGAAGAAGAAAGAGACAATATCAATCTCAACATAATGAGAGGTAATTTAGTAACATGAAAGTTTCTACCACAATATTTTCCTCTCTCATAATAATTACATGTGGGATCATATTCAAATTCAACAATATAACTATCACATAGGATATTCTTTTCATGATCCACATGCATGCAAAGTTGACGCTCTTCAAAAATAGTGGGATTATCATTAACTAAAGTCATGACTTCTCCAAACCCACTTTCAATCTTATTGAAAACATTATTATCAATCACCACAAGCAATATGCTAATACACGACGCTATTTTTTCGTCGCTACATCGTCACGGTTTTCAATTTACGACAATCTCACAACGAAAAACCAAGTGTCGAAAACGGAGTGTCACAAATGAACAACAGCGATGTTTTGATCAAAATCGTCGTAACTTTTACGACGATCCCTGGATCGTCGTAATCTTTACGACGATCCTATATCGTCGCTGGCAATCAAACCCAATCCTACGTGGCAAAATTACGACGAAATCAAAACATCATGGTTGAAATCAGCCCAACCCATTTCAATTGATCACATGGGCTGGTTTTATTTTTTTGGGCTTTTTCTTATTGGGCTTCTTTTTGGGCCTTAGCCTATTTACAGCCAATTTAGTAAAAAAAATCAAATTTTTTTTATCATTATAATTTGGGCCCCGGCCTTTTAATGCCCAAATACATTTGGTCCAGTTTCAGTTTTGGCCTTTTTTTCATTTTTGAATTCAGCAAATTTTTGTTCCAGAACTTGGTTTCATTTCTATTTGTTGGGCCTTTTCAACCCAATTATTTGTCCAATATTAAATCCAACGCTTTCATATTCGAATCAAGAAAACTCAAAATGGAATTAAAATCATCCATCATATAACATCACATAATACATCTCTCAGGTTTACATAACACAATAAGTCATCTCATGAATACATTTTCTTACACAGGAATATAGCAAGAACGAACAAAATTGCACAATAGAACAATGACACATCTGCTAACAATGGAGTTCGTTCCACTCTAATATGAGACATAGGTTCAAAAAAAAATATGTTGTTTTGATTTGAATGTCCCAAGTAGGCATCATCGACATCTTGTCACCACTTCCCTAGCAATAGAAAAAAGAGAGAAAACAAAAAACATTAGACCGTAATATTACACCGGAGCACAGATCAGTAACTTCAAATCACAAAATATATCCATTATACTAGATGTCAAGACAAAACAAAAAAATTAGACGTATCATTATAAACTTACAATCTAACTGAAAGCTGGACGAACTTATGTTAGATAAAACTCAAGTCACTGTGATTCCAACTAAAACTAACATTACACGATGACTACCATATCTTTACTGTGAGCTTATAATCAGCTTATAATCAGCTCGGTGCTACATATTCTGACACCACAAACTTGTAGAATGTAATAAATTAAACAAAGGCATGTAAAAGTAAGACAACATAGTTTGGAGCCAAGGATATCAAATGCGAGGACAGCAATAGCACCATCCAAAAGGAACCGCAACAGTTCGAATGTAACCATGTCACTTGAACACGTTGACAGTCCCTCAGCTGAGTTGAAAAAAACTTGCAACACATCCTCACAAAATAATAAACTGTGGAAGAGTGATGTGTAGTGTGTACAATAAAATGGAAAATATAGGTAAATAGATGAAAAATCACTCAACGCTACAAGCACTTCGTGCAGCATGAATGTAAATAATTTAACAGGATTTCTCCCGCTGGTAAAGTCATAGCTATCATAAATGTTTGCCACTTTAAAAATAGAAAATGTAAGACCTACCAACTAGAGTAATACTGGCAATGTATGATAGCAATCACATAATCAGACACTTAACTAGCATGCCAGCAATGTGTAAATCATCAAGTTTACATCATCATCGTGAACCCACCTGGTTTTCAGCACTCGCCAAACTGTCATCACAATTCTTGCAGGCATAATGGTGAGCAAAGACAGAAAGGAATCCAAGCAGACAAAGAGTCCTGTGACAATTAGCTACAGCATTGATCACAATCAAACATCTCCCCATGATTACCAAATAGGCCACATTTAGAACTACTGAACTGAAACATTTAGCTATCTTTTCAATTTAATCAAATCCAATTTTTTTAAGGAAAAGCTTGAAGGAATTGTCGAATACATTATTTTTGTTAACTTATTAAGTACTGCAAAAGCATAACTTGCACGTATCCATATCTTAACAAGGATCAGAATTTAATTATATATTCATTTCAGTTAAAATATGTGGTGATGACATGGTTCCAGAAATATTACAACTGATGCATATTGGATTCATATCCAGCAATGCTGACAAACTATTCCAAATAATTTAGAGTGCCCTAAAATTCGAAATAATTAGGATGGCCCTAACTATCCAAATAATCAGGATGGCCCTAAAATTCCAAAAAAACAATATATAGGGTACAAAGAAGGTAAAACTGCACCTGAGCTTCATGCTCATCTTTAGGTGCAAACGACATCGCAAGCGCATCTCTCTCAAATAGATATCCTCCAAAGCTAGCAACTCCACAACCAACGTCTAGAACTACACGAGTCCGTTTTCCCCATGCCACATCTTTCTTTGCCTGTGTAGTAGCATCAGACATGTCAAATAAAGAACTTCAGTTTTAAGTTGAGACTGGATTTTTAGCTCCCGGGTGTCCCGACACCCCACTATCGAACCGTTCATGTCAGTTTGAGTACTTTCGAGATTTGGACCACCACCTGCAGCTCTCTTGAGATTTGCGAAACGCAAATAGTAAGCTGCATATGCATTATTGATCTGAGATGGGTACATCTAGGCCTTCTAGCCATCTACGTATTGGGCTCATGACTCCAATAGTAGACAACAAAGTCCACGATGACTGCACAGTGGTACAGTGATGAGCATAAAGTTTCACCTTACCATGATTTATTTAATAGGAATACAGTACCACAGAGTCAAACCCCAAGAAATAACCTCAGAAATCTGTTACCACGATAGAACACTGATGAATAGTTTTCCCGTCAAACTTTCTTTCTCCTCACTTTTCTTTTTTCTGCTATCATTACTTATTTCTCTCTCACGTTCAGAAAAAGCACCACCTCTCTCTATCTCTCTTTTCTCCTCTCTCTGCTACTCACATGTGACTAATCAAGTGACCTGGCCTCACTTGTGACTAGTATTGTGTCAGAAAAAATAGACTGCAGCAGCCAGCAGGGCCTGACCTTCGTGTCAGGCTACGACGGTGCTGTCACACCTACTCTATCTCCTGCAACCTAGGACCGACCCTGTTCTGCTATGTAAAACAACTTTTTAATTAACATGCAGATGCAAATGACCTGCTATTGTCTAGTCCTCAGCTCGAATCCTTAAAAAAACTGGACGCACCAGATAAACGGGTGTCGGGAGACCCGGGTGCTATGGCACCTTTCCGTTTTGAGTTTTAACTACAATGAATTCCTAAATCCAGCGTATTATCCTATTTTCACAAGGAAAGAATAATCCTATTACGTATAATTTAGTTCTACAGAAATGTGTGCACGGCACCTACTCAATGAACCATTTGCATTATCTAACCATAGATAGCATGCCTAGAGCAACTTATTCTATATAAATTGTTGCAATTGTTTTTTCACAACGCAAAGGCTCTGAACTTATCAACTTGAGAACGAGTGTTACCTCCTGAATGAAATCAATGTAATGCAGAGCACCATGCTTGATCTGAGTTCCGCCTCCCGGAAAGACCAGATGCTCCCCAGAGACATTAACCCAGTTCTGCTGCCCCTTGTACTGCACCAGCTTGGTATGAGGAATATTGCTATACCATATCTAAAGATAACCAAGAAAACCTCAGTCAGTCATGTAAACAAGCCATGTCTGACGAAACATAACTGAAATCATGCAACAAAGACAGAGAATTCATTCATGAAGGCTCGACTTCTGCTCTATCACATAGATATTTATGTTTCTGCTCATCTGTTGTCTTCTTATGATCTTAAGGTATATCCACCATATTTAGCTTTTGTCTAGGCGTGAGAAAATTTGGCACAAGACGGATTCACTATACATGTAGGAGGAAATATTTTAGGAACACATAGAAAATCTCCAAGCAGAGAGACTCACAAATAAAAAACACAACTGGCAACTGCACGGTGATCATACATGTTTCGTTACAAGTAGGAATAGATTGATAACGATGACAAAATAAGAAAAAAAAATACAAAATAAGTGATGGAACAGGCCAATGTGATTCTTCGAGGAAACGAAAGGGCCCCTGGAAGAGGACCACCCACATATCAGTTTAAAACTAGAAGAAATATGCACTTATTAAAAATAGAGCACCACCCACATGTATTATTTAGTTCCTTCGTCAAATACACATAGATATGTCAAGATTTAAAGGTAAGGTAATAAAGTATATACATTGTGTATTATCCCAAAAGATGTATTTTTTCACAAAATCAATATGTACCGACGTACTGTTGATGTCAATAATGCTAGGAAAATATGCCTGTCTACGAGGGTGCATCTAGTTATCTATTCTCTATTCATATAATTCACAGTATAGATAACCTATCTACACATTAACAAACTGAACTCTGATTCACAGAAGGGCAGTGTCCATCCATGACACAGAGGCCTGAGGCACATCTTCCATTTTCTGGAAGAAAAGAAAGTGTCTGAAGTTCCGTTTCACGGAAGCTTCACGAAAAACTTGGAAAAATTAGAAGAGGCATGTTAACATCGTCCTTATCTTTTGTAGCATATAGCATGCTATCACATAAATTACTTAGCTTGTTTGGCTGGAACTCCCACAGCTGATCTTTGTCAAGAGCAGGGACTGAAACACCACGTGGAATGTAGACATCTCCGGATTTAATAGCAATAGTTTTTAGAGGACGCTGCAATGAGACGATTATGAAGTCATACCATCAGAACAGAAGCTCCCGGCAAGCATAATAAACATGGTGCTTGCTTTATTTATCTTACCTGGATCCCATCAAAGATGTTTCCAAGAATGCCAGGTCCCAACTCACATGAAAGAGGCTGCATAAACCCAGACATAGTGTGTTAAAATAGAGTAAAACAAAAGTTGGCTTTGTGAAGTGCCCATAAAAATCAGGTTGCATTTCACCTTTTTTCTTCTCAACACGGGATCGTTGACCGTTAGCCCAGCTGTTTCCTCGTAAACTGCATACAGTACAAACAGATAAAGCATGTGAGAATCTTCTTAGCTATGCACGTCCCTGTGGAGAAAACTCAATGCGCAAATGCGAGGCAAAATCACGCTCTGTCCTACCTTGGATTATGGCGGAATCACCCTCGAGACGGATGATTTCACCGATGAGGCTGTCGTGGCCGACACGGACGAGCTCGTACATGGCGGGACCGCCCATGCCATTGGCCACCACCACGTGTCCAGAGACCTAGTAGAAGAGCAGAGCACAATGGTGAGACAATGCATCACGATTCATCAGGAAGGGGTGAGAGGGCAACCCCTTCACGTTACGCCAGATCACAGTATGGATCGACAAATCATCGCATCAGCCTAAAGCCCGAGCAAGAGCAGTCGATTACAAGCACATCGGAGCAGAATCTCGCGATCTGAACCGGCGCGACCACACTCGCTCGGTGCTACCCTAGCCAGCTAGCTAAGGATCCAATGGCGACCCATTGACCCGGCAGACGCATCCCACGATCTAGTCACCGTCGGAATCCCAAACCCGGCCGCCCAATTCGATGAATCTCCCCGGCAATCCCGACACCCAAGCGGACACTACATCGTCGGTGGCGATCGAGGCGAGCTCGGGAGATCCAGCGGCAGAAACGGCCCAATTTCAAAGCCCGCGCGGCCACGTCCACGGATCGGAGGAGATCCCGCGATCCAGCCGTTGTAGTGGAGCGGAGGGTAGGGTGGGGGTGGGAGAAAAGTAGAGAGAGAGAGAGGAAAGAGGAGGAGGAGGATGCGGAGCTTGCGGACGTAGCCGTACTCGCTCTCGCGCTTCAGGAAATATGCTCATACATGACGTTTTTAAGATGTTGTTGATGAATTCATCATAAATCTATGACGATTTCATCTGAGATCATCGTAAACCGTTTGAGGGGATAAAATCTACATATAAATTACGACGATGTGAGTCAAAAACGTCGTAACCGCATAAGATGAGATCGTCATAACTTTTACGATGATTACAAAAATGCCGTAACATAAGGATAAGAAGAGCCAGCCAACCAATGAAACTTGAGGAAACTCCTCCACGCGGATCATCCCACCAGACGCGATCTGAACCACAAAAGAAAGTTACATCGGATAGATCTCCATGAATATCATGGAGAACTTTGTATTGAAGATCCAAGAGAGAGAAGAAGCCATCTAGCTACTAGCTATGGACCCGAAGGTCTGTGGTGAACTACTCACGCATCATCGGAGAGGGAATGGTGTTGATGAAGAAGCCCTCCGTGTCCGAATCCCCTTCGGCAGGGCACCAAAACGGTCCCCAGATGGGATCTTGCAGAGACAGAAGCTTACGACGATGGAGAAGTATTTTCATGGCTCTCTTCTTTGGTTTCGGGAATTTAGAGAATTTATAGGCGAAAGAGGTAGGGCAAAGGAGCCACGTGGGGCCCACAAGCCTGCCAGGCGCGACCACCCCTAGGCCGCGACTAGGAGGCTTGTGACCTCCCACAAGGTCTCCTGCCTTGGTTCTCAAGTCCCCTGCGTATCTTCTGTTATGGAAAAAATCATGCCGCAAGTTTTATTCCGTTTGGACTCCGTTTAATATTCTATTATGAAAAAGGTCAAAAACACGGAAAAAATAGAAACTGGCACTTGGTACTGAGTTAATAGGTTAGTCCCAAAAAAGATATAAAATAGCATATTCATGCATATAAAACATCCAAAGTTGACAAGATAATAGCATGGAACCATCAAAAATTATAGATACGTTGGAGACGTATCACTGGTCGAATGCGATTTGTGCTTCATTGGTCCACTCGAATCTGTCAGGGTATTTTCATCAATTGATAAAGAGGCAATGCCTTTTCGCCGAGTCTTGAGATGAAGCGGCCCAGAGCCGCAAGGAAACCTGTAAGCGTGTGCACATCATGGATGTGTTCTAGTCGTCTCATTTGGACTATATCACCAATTTTATCGGGGTTGGCATTGATGCCTCGTTCGGAAACAAGAAAACCGAGTTTTTTGACGGCTAGCACACTGAAGGTGCACTTGGCCAGGTTGAGTTTCATCACGTAGCGTTGTAGGTTCATGAAGGTTTCGGGGAGATCAGTCAGGAGGTCGGAACCTTTCCTAGACATGACCACAATGCCATCCATATAAGCCTCCACGTACCGACATATTTGCTCATATAAACACTTCTCGATCATACAGTGGAAAGTGGCCCCAGTAGTTTTGAGACTGAATTGTATAGTGATGTAACAAAAACACCCGAATGTGGTGATGATGGCCATTTTATTTCATCGGTTCCATACATCCGGATCTGGTGGTACCAGGACGACGCATCCTGGAACGACATGCGTTCACATCCAGCAGTAGAGTCTATAATATGATCTATGTGAGGTAAGGGGAACTGGTCCTTCGGGCAGGACCAATTGAGGTTCTTGAAGTCAATACACATTCAGAGTGTATTGTTCTTCTTGGGCACCATGACTACATTCGCGATCAACTTGGAGTGGTAAACCTTGCGGATGAACTCGACAGCTAGGAGCTAAGCGATCTGCTCGCCTATCGCCTTGTGTTTTTCCATGGAGGAACGATGCAAGTGTTCGTTGACGGGCTTGACCTTGGAGTCCACTCGGAGGCGGTGCTCAGCCATCTCCCTAGGAACACCCAGCATGTGAGATGGCTTCCATGCAAAGATGTCCCAATTCTAACAGAGGAATTGCAGGAGCTTGACTTACTATTTGTCGCCAAGTGAGGTAGAGATATTCTTCGGGGAGGCACTCTGATTGTCGGGGTGAATGTGAACCTTCTTCGTCTCCCCGTCCGACTGAAAGACAGACTCAGTAGCTGGCCTCTTCGACCTGAGCAGGTCAGTAGACTCGACCATCTTCTTGTATCCCTCGAGTCTTACCGCGTGGACTTGTTTATTGGCGATCTTGGAGCCCTGCTGGAGGCACTCCTCGGTGATCTTCCGATTGCCGATCGCTATGATCACGCCCTTCGGTCCGGGAATCTTAAGTTGAAGATACACTAGCTTGGATGAGCCATGAAACCTGCATAGGCAGGCCTATCCTGGATGGCATGATAAGTGCTTTGGAACTCAACTACCTCGAAGGTCAGTCGCTCCTTCGTGTAATTTTTTTCGCCGTCGAATACGACGTTCAGGGAGATCTGGCCGAGTGACTCAGTCTTCTTCCCTGGGATGACCCCGTGGAAAAGCTGTTGCTCTTGCTCAGTTGGGACAACATGATGTCCATGGCCTTGAGCGTGTTGGTGTAGATGATGTTGAGGCTGCTGCCATCGTCCATGAGGACCCTATGCAATTGGACTCCATTGACAGCCGGATTGATAACCAGCGCCTGCCTCTCTGGGGTGGCAATGTGGGCTGGGTGGTCCGACTGGTTGAATGTGACGTCCGTCTTTGCCAAATCAAGATACTTCGTGACAGTCGGAACTTCCATGTTCACCTCCCGATTGATGACCTTCAATCGACACTTATTCTAAACGTTGGTGAAGATCATGAGGAGCTTCTCAATATTCGGATACCCTGGGGTAACCTCCTGATCATCCTTGTCATCCTTTTACCTAGAGGCTTCTCTGCCCATTTCCCGATGGAGCAGGCGACAGTCTTGAGCCGTATGATTGGGAAGGATGGGATCCTTGTCATCATCCTTCCTGGTGTGAATCGGGCACGCCTGGTCCAAGAGGTTTCTCTTGGACTCAGTTTTCTTCTTGGCCGACCAATACTTCTTCTTCTGCTGCTTGGACTTGTTTTTGCCTTGCCTGGGACAGCAGCGACTTCGGTCATGCCTGACACATCGGCCTCTTGCTTGTGCTTCTTTCCCGTGTTACCCGCCGATTGAGGGGCATCACCAGCTCGGTCTTGCCGCTATGGAGGCGGTCTTCTTCTTCTCTATTCGCATACCGATTGGCGATTTCCATGGCGCGACTGAATGATAAGTCCCCTGATCGACCAAACTTGAGAATGGGATCCTAGTGCTGAGTGTGTTCCTTGAAGGCGCACATAGCCTGATGCTCGGTGATGTTCTCCACTCCATTGTGCAGTGTGGTCCAGCGCTAGATCAAGTCTCAGAGAGTCTCGTTGCTCTTTTGAACATAGTACTGCAACTCTGTCCGGCCACGCAAGCGTTTGTAAGTGCCCTCAAATGTTTTGATGAACACTCGGACAAGGCCCCCCCAGCTGTGGATGCTACTCAAGGGCAGCTGATTGAGCCATGCCCTCGCAGATCCCTCCAACATGAGAGGCAGGTGCTTCATCACGACGAAGTCGTTGTCCCCGCCTTTTAGACGGACACTCGGTAATGTCCGAGCCAAGTTTCGGGATTTGACTCACCGTTGAACTTGTCAATCCCCATATCCAATCGGTAGTTGGAGGAGATCTCCACTTCATAGATGTATGTGCCGAAACACTCAAGACCAAAGAATCCCCGGCTTGCCCGCGACCGGTCCACAACGTTTTGCGTGATTATGCACCTGTATTTAACTGGGGAGCAAGGTAGCCGTTGTCTCCATAACTCCTGTGCCGATTGGGGATTGGCCTCTAGTCATGGGGCGGTGTTCGAGTGAACCACTTCTCGGGGGAGGTGTCCTGCTACGAACCCAATAACCATGCTTCCAATCCTCATACGGGCCTCTCGGAAGAGGACGAGACCTTTGGTGTTTTTCGAATGCATGAGGGTTGTGTCTCGACTGCACCCTATCCGCTTGGACGGACCTGCTATGGATGCAATACAACGATTGATATACCACAGAGTTCTTCTTCAGGGCGGTCTTCAGTAGATATTGGATCTATCGAATGCCCTCCCCGGCCGCGGAGTCACTCGGCTGAATGGAATCAGCCATCTGAGTGGTCGCGGCCAGGTTCTGCAAAGATGTGCGCATCACCTTCATGTTGCGCTGGCGATCGTTCGGAAACAACTACGGGAATCTACGATTGGAACTAGGCAGATCCCTCGCGACTCGGGCATCGAGTGAGCGTGGAAGCCGCTCGAGTCGCTCGCACTCGGCCAGAGTGGGCTGGCGCGCGTTATCCAATGTTATCTCCTCTGGGGTGTTCTCGATGATGGGGTTACAAAGAGCGTGATTGCTCCTACACTGAAGTTCCTCCCGCCGCTGCTCAATGAGCGGCTGAGGAACATGGTGGCCAGGGTCAGTATGACGACGCTCACCACCATCGGGTCCATGGGAATTATCTGCGGAAAACGGGGGCTCCTTCCCTAGCCATGTCGGCCATCAAGACCTCCGCAATATGCCCACTGCTTTCACAGTCAGAGTCATCAAACGAATCATCACCCGAAGAAGGGAAAAGTCTGGCGGTGTGCTCATCTGAGTCAAGCATGGCCACCTGCCTTGTTGTGGCTTGAAGGGCCACTGTATGCTTGATCCGCTACTGCACACGTGAGCGGCCAGAGCGTTTGCGATGAACCGCAATGGTACATTGGGGCACCGAATGATACAACACTGATGGGTGTCGGATCAGGACCCTGTGAACCATCGTGCTATGTGCAAAGAACCTCGAGCAAGCAAAGCATCGGTGTCCAACGGCGCATCCTGCAGCCACGCCGAGTCATCGGCGACGAAGCTGAGGGAACCGAAGAGGATATTGCTCCCGAGTGTCATCATGATGACCGAAAGAATGGAAATTACAATGGCACCAAATGTTGCTAAAAGCGCAACCCCAAGGTGGGCGCCAACTGTCGTGGGAATGATGCTGACAATAGTACGAGGTGTGCAAACGAGTGGCGACGCCTAGCTACGGTGTCGTGGTTGCACTCGGATGTACGAGTTCGGGCCCCACTCGAGAGTGGTAACGACCCTACGTCTCGAGCCCAGAGGTTGGTTTGCTTATGGAGGGTGTGAGAATATAGAATGCTCAACACCTGTCCATGAGCTCGGGTGCGGCTTATATAGAGTGCGCCACTACGGGCTGAGCCCACTACCAGGGCGAGTTAATGGTAATAACTACTGAAGTTACGAGTAACAACAACTCTAACACTCAAGTTACTAGTAACATTGTTATTCACTTCACTTCATGTGGTAGTTTAAGTCTATGACCGATGCAGTCCCTTCGTCGACCACACATTGATGTAGCCTGAGTGTCTGGGCACATTCGACTAAGTGAAGATGATCCGAGTGACCTTGAGCAACATAGTGAGAATCTATTTGCCCGAGTGAAACCGAGACTGGACCAGTAGTTTTGAGGATATTGATCCCCATTTGGGGCCTTAGGTGGGCCCTAGAATGTATGTCCTTGGCCCTACACCCAATGTACAGCCCCATCTCCAGCCCCCTCTCTCTTTTGTGCCCAAAAATCTCCCCCATGGCCGAAGCCCCGCCGGAGGCCTCCGCTCGAATCCAGGCATGGTGGGCTCCACCTCCTCCTGTAAGGATCACCGGAGTGACCGCTACGTCGCCACAGGCCTTCCCCAACTTCCATTCTTTCCCGCATATAACCGTAGCATCAAATCCATGGTTGCTATCGTTGGAGACCACCGCGGCTGAAGCCGCACTCCCTTCAGCGCCCCCCGAGCGAAAAAGGAGCCCCTGGTGGCTGCGCCTCTCCTTCGTGAGCACGCCACTGGTCGGAGCTCCGCCGAAGGCGGACTCAGCTGTTGGAATAGATCCGGCGCCCACTCGGCCTCGCCTCCCTTCTACCCCTTGTTCAGGTGGGAGGTGGAGCACGGGCTTGACACGGATGGCCCGCCTACCAGCGATCCACCGGTTCGGGTCTGCCCCGGACAAGTGGAAGCGCCCTAGCAAGGTGTCACCTTCGCCCACAGAAGGCGTACTCCTCTGATGCGCGTTCGACCTGGCCTCCTTTCCGTCGGCCGAGCCACTAGGACAACCTAAATGCTATCCTGTGCCAAGGGCCACAGTTTATCCCATTTCTGTTTGGTAAATTCCTTTTTACCATTTTATTTTTACGAAGAATGTATAAATTGATATTAAATTCATTTCAACCCCAAATTTAATGATTCAAATTTCAAGCAACTTCTATAATCATGTCCTATCCAAATATGTGCATTGCACATTTGTCTAGAAAGCTTTTTTAGTGTTAACATTCAAATTGAAATTTTAATATTTCAAACCCCCTTTGCAAAATCCCTAGAGAGCCCAAATCAACTCCAAATTGAGTGATTCAAATTTCCAGAGACTCCAAAAATCATCACCTATTTATCTAGCCATGGTTAACATCTTTCCCATGCTATATTTTGGTAGGATCGAATAAATGGCACATTTCCCATTTATTCCATCTTAAAGAACCCTAGTAAATTCATATCAACTCCTAATAAAGTGAAGCTAGTTTCGAAAATCTTCTAAAACCATGCGCTAATTAATGGGTACATCCTCTCCTTTTGAAAATTTATTTTCTGCAGAATCCTCATAGGATCATAAATCCCTTCATTTCCACCTTTCAAAAATCCTTGTTGATCCAGATCCATTAGAACCCCTTTGGTTATTATTCTTATAGCCAGAGGTGTCTGTCGGATTTGGGGCTCTGCAAAGCCCTAAGGATTCGAACACAGGGGCGTGTACGACGATCTCTCTCGGCTCGACCTTACCTTGTTGGAAATATGCCCTAGAGGCAATAATAAATTAGTTATATTATATTTCCTTGTTCATAATAATCGTTTATTATCCATGCTAGAATTGTATTGATTGGAAACTCAAATACATGTGTGGATACATAGACAACACACTGTCCCTAGTGAGCATCTAGTTGACTAGTTCGTTGATCAAAGATGGTCAAGGTTTCCTGGCCATAGGCAAGTGTTGTCACTTGATAACGGGATCACATCATTAGGAGAATCATGTGATGGACAAGACCCAAACTATGAACGTAGCATATTGATTGTGTCGTTTTATTGCTATTGTTTTCTGCATGTCAAGTATTTGTTCCTATGACCATGAGATAATATAACTCACTGGCACCGGAAGAATACCATTCGTACATCAAACCTCGCAACGTAACTAGGTGACTATAAAGGTGCTCTACATGTATCTCCAAAGGTGTCCGTTGAGTTAGTATGGATCAAGACTGGGATTTGTCACTCCGTGTGATGGAGAGGTATCTCGGGGCCCACTCGGTAATACAACATCACACACAAGCCTTGCAAGCAATGTGACTAAGTGTAGGTCACGGGATCTTGTATTACGGAACGAGTAAAGAGACTTGCCGGTAACGAGAGTGAAATAGGTATGCGGATACCGACGATCGAATCTCGGGCAAGTAACATACCGAAGGACAAAGGGAATGACATACGGGATTATATGAATCCTTGGCACTGAGGTTCAACCGATAAGATCTTCGAAGAATATGTAGGATCCAATATGGGCATCTAGGTCCCGATGTTGGATATTGACCGAGGAGTGTCACGGGTCATGTCTACATAGTTCTCGAACCCGCAGGGTCTGCACACTTAAGGTACGGTGACGTTTCGATATAGTTGAGTTATAGGTGTTGGTTACCGAAAGTTGTTCGGAGTCCCGGCTGAGATCCAAGACGTCATGAGGAGGTCCGGAATGGTTCAGAGGTAAAGATTGATATATAGGAAGTCTTGTTTTGGTCACCGGAAAAGTTTCGGGCTCATCGGTAGTGTACCGGGAGTGCCGGGAGGGGTGCCGGGGACCATCGGGAGGGGTGTCACGCCCCAAGGGGTCTCATGGGCTATGGGAAGAGATAAACCAGCCCCTAGTGGGCTGGAATAAGTTCCCACTAAAGACCATAAGGTTTGAGAAGGAAAAACACAAGGTGGAAAGAGTTTCCAAGTGGGAAGGTGGAATCCTACTCCAAGTAGGATTGGAGTAGGACTCCTCCCCTCCAATTTCGGCCAAACCTTGAGTGTTTGAGGGTGCCTCCTCCCTCCCTCCATCCTAAATATACTAGAGGTATTGAGGGTTTTCGAGACACAACTTTGCCACGTGCTGCTCGACCCTATACCACGCAGTTTTTCCTCTAGATCGTATTTCTACAGAGCTTAGGCAAAGCCCTGTCAGAGTAGATCATCACCACCACCGGCGCGCCGGCACGCTGCCGGAGAACTCTTCTACCTCTCCGCCCCTCTTGCTGGATCAAGAAGGTGGAGATCATCATCGAGCTGTACGTGTGCTGAACGCGGAGGTGTCGTCCGTTCGGCACTAGATCGGAGCGGATCGTGGGACGGATCGTTGGACGGTTCGTGGGACGGTTCGCGGGGCTGATCGTGCGCGTAGGAATTTTTTTGTTTCCCATGCGACATTCCCCAACATACCTAGCCCGCTATTCGAGGGAAACAACGAAGATATCACTTGATAGTGAGGGAAACACAGAACACAAGAGTTTAACCAGGTTCGCTCCGCTGCGAAGCGTAAAACCCTAGTCCTGCTTTTGGTGGATTGCCTCTCACGGAGGTTGACAGAGGAACTAGTAAAGTGCTCTCGAGCTTCTGGAGGTCAAGTGGCTAGGCGTGTTGTTCTAGGGTTTCGATGAGCCGATCCCTTTGCCAAGTATCCTACCCTCTCTCTTTATAGTGGACGCCCGGGTCCTCTTCCCTTATAGTAGGCGGGAAGGGATCTGTCATGCCCATGATGCGACCCTATCCTCAATTTGGCACGAGGGCCTCGTCAGGGATAGAAGCGCATCCCGTCGTGTCGCAAGAATGGATATTGTTACAAGTACATGTACTGAAAAGAAGAGATTTATATATAGAACTTGCTTACACTCGCCAGAAGCTACATCAGAGTCACAGCAGTACAATACATCAACATCATGAAGAAGAGCAGGGTCCGACTACGGACGAAAACAAACAACGAAAGAAGAACGACGTCCATCCTTGCTATCCCAGGTTGCCGGCCTGGAACCCATCCTAGATCGATGAAGAAGAAGAAGAAGCAACTCCAAACGTACAATCAAAGCACTCGCGTCGAGTAGCCTTTACCTGTACCTGCAACTGGTGTTGTAGTACACTATGAGACACAGGGGACTCAACAATCTCATTTCCAAAGGTATCAAGACTAGCAAAGCTTATTAGGTGAGGCAAGTTTAAGTGGTGAGGTTGTAGCAATGGCTAAGCATATATATGGTGGCTAAACTTACGATTACAAGAAATAAGAGGGGGAAGATCTACGCATAAAGGATGTGAACTACTGGTGATCAAATGAATGATCCTGAAGACCTACCTACGTCAGACATAACCCCACCATGTCCTCGATCGGAGAAGGAACTCACGAAAGAGACAGTCACGGTTGCGCACACAGTTGGCATATTTTAATTAAGTTAACTTCAAGTTATCTAGAACCAGTGTTAAACAAAGTTTCCACGTTGCCACATAACCGCGGGCACGGCTTTCTTAAAAGATTAAACCCTGCAGGGGTGGTCCAACTAGTCTATCACAAATTACCACAAGCTGCATATAAATCCTCAATCACGAAGCTCGCGATCTCGTCGGATTCCCTAGTTGAAAACCTCAACTCTGAGATTACCCAAAGCATCACGAGAATCCCGATGCACAAGATAGACGATCCCGATAGGAGCCGAGTATCTTGTTCTCAAGACACACCGTCTATGCATAATGGACGGGAACCAAACCTCGAGTTGCCCCGTGCTGGCACCGCCGACTGCTACGTGGGTGGACCAACACTCATGAGGAGCACTGGCCCGGGGGTTGATTAAATTATCCTCGGGTTAATTACTCCCTATGCAGTTCATTAGTTGTTAGGAAAATGTAGTACCAAAGTTGGGCCTTGCCAGACCAGCTTTAACCTAAAACGAAATATCAAGGGGGTCCCCACAACAACCCCGATCGTGTTAGGAGCGCTCAAATATGGAACATAACACCGGTAGCCGAAACTAAGGGGGCAAAGGTGGAACAAAACACCAGGCTAGAAAGGGCCGAGCCTTCCACCTTTTACCAAGTATATAGGTGCATTGAATTAAATAGCATTTAATATGGTGATATGACAAGGAACCCATGTTATCACATGGAAGCAACTACACTTGCAACTAGCAACGCTAACAACAGGGTTAAGCAAGCAGTAACATAGCCAATCAGTGGTTTGCTAGGGCGATCAGGGTGAAGCTAATCATGGCATTGTTGAGAGGCTGACATTTAACATGTGGTAGGCAACGAGACATAATCGATAGAAGCGATTAAACTAGCATGGCAATGATAGTAATGGTATCTGGTGAAATGGTCATCTTGCTTGAGATCCCGCTAGGAAGAAGAACAACTCTATGAAGTCGGCGAACCAACGTAGACGAACGGGTCCTCACATTCCGACATGCTTGCGGAACTCTATCGAGACGGAGCAAACCGGAAACAAACATCAACACAAATATTCACCACACGATGCACAACATGATGCACAACCTACTATGATGCATGATCAGTTCAAAATGCAGGGGATGGCATGGCAATTCACTTGATACAACACTACACATTAGGTGAAGCTCGATATGCAACGAGTTGCATATCGATGAAACTCCACACTTAATTATTTAATTCACTCCCGTTTATTTACAAAACAAGATTAAATTGTTGTTAACATGGCAAGGGTGAAGCGATGGTCCTACAAGTCATCCTAGACGGTTAACGCGCGGAGCATAGAACGGAGCTACAACACAAGAGGCTTGCAACACAAGTTAATTATGCCATGAATGTGTCATGCATGCAAGTTACAACACCACGGCAAGAGGAGAAACAAACATGTGTTGCCACGGCGAGCGAGAGGGAACCATGGCGGCAAGACGGAAACGATGCCACGACAACGTTCCTCTCCCGATAACTCGTTGAGATATCGTGCCAATGAACTGGAAGCGCGTGTGCGGGAACACTAACTAAAGATGGGGTGATCCAGCTACCGGGTTCCCAAGTGTCGTGGGCGCGACGAAAGAGACAACGTGCAATGGGCGAACATACGACGCAAACATACGATACATCTCATACATCACATGAATACGGTTCTCAGCCACGTCTCATCGGTATACCTTCGAAGCCTGCAAATCGGACGGGTTCGGTTAGGTGAAGGAGAACAACGATCATCATGGTCGTAGTGGTAGTTGTGGTACTCGGGTCTCGTCGACGGCAGTCGTTATCTTGTCGTTGGTACATGGTCTTCGGTGTCGGTAGTCGAACACGTTCCGGGGGTCGTCGAGGACGTAGTTGTACACGCTATCTTGTCGGAGACCCACGGCGTCGGGGATGGTCTAAGCGGCGACGGCAGGCGACACAACAACAACTTGTCGCAATCTAACAACATCAACTAGCTTAGCAGCACGGCATCACTAGCATCTATCTAGCGGCAGCAAGCAACAACATAGCAACGACAACAACATGCAGGCCAACAACAATAACTAGCTATAGCAGCTAGCAAAAGCAGCTAGCCTACACAAGAGCAACATCAACATGCAGCACAAGCTAGCTAGCAACGCTAGCATCATCTAGCCTCGGCTAGCAGCAAAGCAGGCTACAGCTAGCAACTACAGCAAATAAAGCGTCTAACATCTACAACATGGCAAACAACACCTAAGCAACTAACTCTAGCTAAGAAGCAAGCAATTGGCAGCAGCATCCTACAGCCAGCAACAGCAACAGGGCAGGTAAGAGCATCGGCAGCAGCACCCTACAGCCAGCAACAACCAAAACGCAGCAGCTACAACAATCAACATAGCAGGCCATGACAGCGGCGCATGCACATGCGGCAGCAAGAGCAACATAAGCGCATGGCAGCAGGAGCAAAACACAGCAGCTACAACAGCGGCCTCGGCAAGCAACAACGGCAGCAGCTTGGCAACACATCTGACAACGGCAACAGTGAGGCAGGCAGCGGCAAGGACGACAACTGGAGGAGGATGCCGGGCCCTGGAGGGGTGGCTTGGCAGGGAACGCGGGGCGGCTCGGGGAGGCGTCCACGGTGGGGCGGCACGGAGAGGAGGTCGCCGTGGCGGCGCGCGGGGCAGAGGGTACCTGCAGGCGAGGCGGCACGGCGCGGCACAGCGGCGGGGCCGGAGCTGCGCGCGGGGGAAGTAGGAGGCGTGCATGGCGCTACTGGCGGCGGGGCTGCATCAGCAGCTTGAGGCTGGCGAGGCAGAGGAGGGGCCATGGCGCGTGGGGAACGGCGGCGCTGGTGGAGGGCGCAGGTGGCCTGGCAGGGGCTCAGGGTAGGAGAGGGCAGGCGGCGGGGCTAGGGCGAGGGGATCAGGTCGGAGAAGGGGTACGAGGAGGGCGAAGGGGGCGGGATCGGGGCAATGGGTGGAACGGGAGAGACGGGAAGAACAGAGGGGCGCTAGGTCAAGGGAGGCCTTGGGCCTTGGCCTGGGGCTTGGCTAGGCTTGCTCTCTCCCTCTCTCTATTTTTTTTACTTTAAAAGCAGGAAACTTAAACAAAAGAAAAACTTTTAACAAAAATAGAAAAAATGCTTTTGCTCCTTTGAAAATTATACCCCAACTATAAAATAGATTGGGCAGTTTTAAACAAATAAAAATGAAACCTTTTTGAAGAATAATATAAAACCTTTTTTTACAAAAGAATAAAATAAAACCCCTTTTTAACAAATAACAAAAGGAAAAAAATAGAGGAAACCCAAGGGTTGCCCCCACATTTAATAGAAGGATTTAAAAGAAGACGAACCTTTAAAAAAAATAGGGGTTAAAACGGAAACTTCAGCAAACCACAAAAACTAATAAAAGAGGAGAGAGGGGGAGAAGGTTTTAGGTCCACGGTGCAACAGGGTTTTGAGGTGGCTCTCACGCACCCACTGTCATCACGCCAACAAACAACGCCACACTCGCAAAGCACTCACACCCAACAACACGGAGCAACAAGCAACACCGACAAAACATAGTAGACATGATGCCATGCATGATGGGATGATGCAAACTACATGATGATGCCACAAAATAAAAAAACGACACGACGAAAACGGAAATAAAGGGGAATCTTCTGGGACGTCGACATCGGGCTGTCACAACTCTCCTACACTACAAGAGGATCTCACCCCGAGATCCAAGAATGAAAGGGGCGAGAGGATGAGAAAGAACAAGAGGTAAAACTTAATCGCTTCTTTGACAAATGAGTGAAACCAACGATCCTTGAAAGTTGCAAAGAGATGAGGAATGATATGAGAAACAAGCAAGAATTCACGGAAAATTTGGGCAGCACTTCGGTAGGAAAATGGGACAAAAAATTCGATAAGAAGAGAGAAATAGACAATATACATAACAAACAACTAAATAAAACAAGGGAGCACCATGATCTTGACAGAACAAGATAATAGACCCAAAAGAGCAACATCACAAAGCCTCCAGAACAAGAGAATATGAACTAGCTCAAGCGGAAGAAGAGAATGAAGAAAAGAATGGCAATTATCATCACAATAGAATTGAAGAGCCTCCGGACAGAGAATTGACGTAGTAGTTGGAAAACCAACAACGAAAGAACAAGATAGTAGAGGGCTTATGAAAATCATCTCAACATATATGAGGTGACAACCAACCACTAAAAGAAACAAGGATAGATTGGGAGAAACAAGATATGAACAATTGCTTACACCAAGAGGGTGCATTGAGAACTTGGATCAATGATAAACACCATAATAGCAACATCCTTAGACAAGCTTTAGGTGAAGTCCAAACCAAGATAGCTCAATGAAGAAATCATGGGTTGAAATATCTCATGATCAAATAATTGGTGGATTTAATTATCTCATTCTTGAAAGGAAAACTCTTCAAGGTTCCTACACTAACAAGAATGCTATAATACCACCTCAAAGGATGTAGGAGAAACAATTGCACTTTGAAATGCAAGTGAAAGGATACTTGAGGTATTCCGACAGGAATCTTGAAGAACACTTCAGAATGAATGAAATCTTGACGAACCACCAAGAAGGACCTCCATATACAAATGGCCGATGCAAAGATATGAAGGTAGAAAAGAATAAGATTGAAACCTTGCATAGACTTCGATGAAGCTTCGCGAAGAGGTACTTGAGAAAACTTGGAACTCCAGAAAAGAAAAGATAATAATACTTGAGAAAAGGAATTGATATCATGAGCCACTCCGGAAAAAGAATTGAAATCATTTGATGAAATAAGAATAAAATTATGTTATGCTAATCCTTCATCAAGTTAAATTGACGACAATCAACGGATTTAGCATACCACTTATTCTTCTTGAAAAACTCTTGGAGAGACAGAGAGGAAAAACACCACTTGAAGCATAATTGAAGGAAGCACCGGCAAGAATTCACAATTACATGAGAACGCCACTATTCAATGGAGATACATGAGAATGAAGAGATAATGAGGCACCTAAGAGAAACTAGAACAAGGCACCGGATAACCGAGAGACGAACGAAGAGGCAACAACGGAGAAGAATTGAGGATGAAAGCTGAAAGCTGAGAACGAAGAATCTTCTAAAATGATGGCCTTCGGAGGATCGAGAATGAAAACTCACAAATACACCGGATAGCACGAAAGTGATTACTCATGATTGGGAACAATTAAGATGATGGCACAAAGCTGAAATGATGGATCTTCAAAAGAATGGACAAAGATTGAGAGAAACACTCTTTCGAATTGCAAGCTGAAAATGATGACGATAAACAACACCAAGAATTACTGAGACACTCCGGAATAATGAAGAATGAAAGGTTGAGCCAATATGAGAATTAATTCAAATATATCTTGGATAAGGGATATGACTGATGAAATACATACTTACATCATAGTTGAAAAGATTTAGAGATGTCCGGAAAAAGATTAAAAGAGCCAAGAAAGATCCTGGGAAAAACCTGTGGGTTATGGGCCCACTCAAAGAAACCACCGTTGAAAAGATTGCTAGAAAGATTGATATTGCACCGGTACAAAACAAGACTAGATGAGGTTAGCACCTTGAAATAATGAAAGATCTGAAAACAAGAAACTCCGAGATATCTTCAACACTCCGGATAGAAAGAGAGGAATGAATAAACAAGATAGGTTGACAAGAATTCCCAACATAGGAAAGAATTATAAGGATAAATAGGATATAATGAACACAGATAGCTGAATTAAATTCACCAACAAAGATGACAAGATTGACTAAATATGAACACGAAGCTCCTAATAATCTTCACAATTAATCACCGGATACGACAAGGAAGAAAAGATAGCGGAAGCACAAATAAAAGAAAAACTCTTGGATGAAAATTGAATCACTGAAGAAAAGGGTGGGAGGGTGGGGAAAAAAGACAACTTGGGACAGATGAGATGAACTCTGGAATAAGAATAGAAAGATTGATCTTGCCAAAATTGGTGAGGATTGAATTCACTTGGAGAGAAACACACCGGTTGAAAAGAATTGACAAGACAACTTCGGTTGACAAGAAATGAAAAGACAAGTTGATTTGAGCAAAGGGATTAGTACTCTCATAAAAATATGAGAACACCACTTAGGAAAGATCTGAAATCACCACTTGACATCAAAGCAACTCGAATTACCATAATCAACAAGATAAAGGGAGAGGCTTATGAAACAAGCCAGAACAAACTCATGAGAAAGATTTCGTCCGATATTTTCGTGGACAGGATCGCACGGGCTCGAACCTTATAGTAGACATCAAGTGCAAGGCAGTGCACCCGACATATGAAGCGTCCCCGAGTCATAGCAAGCTACAAGGACTCTTTAAGACACAAAGAACCGCTGTAAGTCGACCGTCAACAATCGAATCCACTAGATGTCGAACCCCAACCTAACATCATGCATTTGATGGAAGATTGTCCTATAAGTAACTACTTGAGTTCCCACATAAGAATTCCCGAAATATCTGGTCATGCAATCTGGTACACGGATACAAGGAGTAATATCACACAACTCCTATACTAACCCGTCACCTGTATCACATCCGTCAACACATAACCAGAATCTCGGACCTTCATCTACAAAAGACTCTTGTGGTCGCAACGATACAAAGTATGGCAGTACTCCCGAACAATCTGCACCAGTACTGGCGACATCGGGGTTATCTCGCCACTACTAGTATTGAAGCAATTACGCACATCCTTCGTTCTGAGATATTAAGAAATCTGAATGATAACGATGTGCTCGTGAATCCCCTGGAGCTCGACTCCCCGGAAGAAAATCAAGTCAGACAGGAGGCACCAAGACAGAACTCCGTCACATCGGCATCATATAGATCCCAAGAATATCCGCGTGATCCTAAAAAAATTTGAGTGAGAAGAGGAGTAGAATAAATTATTACGTCAAGATTCCCCACCAGAGCATACAAGAGGAGGAAAAAGAATACTACTCTCCGATATATAACTAGACTCAAAGTAGTTTTTCACTAGACTCGACTCGGCCAAGTTTGATCAATCAAGGGGGCTCCTAGGTCGGTACTGCTCTGATACCAACTTGTCACGCCCATGATGCGACCCTATCCTCAATTTGGCACGAAGGCCTCGTCAGGGATAGAAGCGCATCTCGTCGTGTCGCAAGAATGGATATCGTTACAAGTACATGTACTGAAAAGAAGAGATATATATACAGAGTTGGCTTACACTCGCCACAAGCTACATCAGAGTCACATCAGTACATTACATAATCATCAAGAGTAAGAGCAGGGTCCGACTACGGACGAAAACAAACGACAAAAGAAGAACGACGTCCATCCTTGCTAGCCCAGGCTGCCGGCCTGGAACCCATCCTAGATCGATGAAGAAGAAGAAGAAGTAGCAACTCCAAATGTACAATCAACGCGCTAGCGTCAAGTAACCTTTACCTGTACCTACAACTGGTGTTGTAGTAATCTGTGAGCCATAGGGGACTCAGCAATCTCATTTCCAAAGGTATCAAGACTAGCAAAGCTTAATGGGTGAGGCATGGTTAAGTGGTGAGGTTGCAGCAGCGACTAAGCTTATATGAGGTGACTAACTTACGAGTACCAGGAATAAGAGGGGGAAGATCTACGCATAGCGGACGTGAACTACAGATGATCAAATGAATGATCCTGAGCACCTACCTACGTCAGACATAACCCCACCGTGTCCTCAATCGGAGAAGGAACTCACAAAAGAGACAATCACGGTTATGCACACAGTTGGCATGTTTTAATTAAGTTAACTTCAAGTTATCTAGAACCAGTGTTAAACAAAGTTTCCATGTTGCCACAAAACCGCGGGCACGGCCTACCGAAAAGATTTAACCCTGCAGAGGTGCTCCAACTAGTCCATCACAAATTACCACAAGCCGCATAGAAATCCTCCATCACGAAGCTCGCGATCTCGTCGGATTCCCTAGTTGAAAACCTCAACTCTGAGATTACCCAAAGCATCACCGGAATCCCGATGCACAAGATATTCCGTCAAAGGTAAAACTAATCCAGCAAGGCCGCCCTGCGTGTCGACGATCCCGATAGGAGCCGCGTATCTCGTTCTCAGTACACGACGGATAAGCGACGCGTACGAGTGCCAAACCTCGAGTTTCCTCGCGGTGGCCCCGCACAGTGCTTTGTTTTGGACCAACACTCATGAGGAGCACTGGCCCGGGGGTTGATTAAAATAGTCCGCGGGTGCCGGCGGGTCCCTATGCATTATTATTAGGTTATTAGGCAAATGTAGTACCAAAGTTGGGCCTTGCCAGACCAGCTTTAATCTAAGACGAATTATCAAGGAGGTCCCCATAACAACCCTGATCGTGTTAGGAGCGCTCAATTATGGAACATAACACCGGTAGCCGGAAACTAAGGGGGCAAAGGTGGAACAAAACACGAGGCTAGAAAAGGGCCGAGCCTGCCACCTTTTAGCAAGTATATAGGTGCATTAAATTAAATAGCATTTAAATATGGTGATATAACAAGGAACCCATGTTTTCACATGGAAGCAACTGCACCTGCAACTAGCAACGCTACACGGGGTTAAGCAAGCAGTAACATAGCCAACCAGTGGTTTGCTAGGTTGAACAGGTTGAAGGTTTTCATGGCATTGTTGAGAGGCTGATGTTTAACATGTGGTAGGCAACGAGACATAATCGATAGAAACGGTAAACTAGCATGGCAATGATAGTAATGGTATCTGGGGAAATGATCATCTTGCCCGAGATCCCTCTTGGAAGAAGAATGACTCCGAGAAGTCGGCGAACCAACGTAGTCGAACGGGTCCTCACATTCCGACACGCTTGCGGAACTCTATCGGAACGGAGCAAACCGGAAACAAACATCAACACAAATATTCACCACACGACATGCACGACAGGAAGCACTAACTAAAATGATGCATGGATGCTCAATCCCAACTATGCACTTACACCAACCTACATAGGTGAACAAGTGCCACCTCATCACAAAGTGATACTTCTACAGAACTGTTCAGAACTGGAAACTAGTGTCTCCATTGTATTCCTTGGGTTCTCCTATCCCAAATCCATATATTACACTGTCGTATATGCATGACAAAAAACACCACAAACAGCAAAAGGAAAACTACATAGGATCGAACTCCGATATTAACAAGAACATGGGTTGTTGTTGATATGCCAGATTGGGCATATTCCTCTCCTGGAATATTCCAGATTTGGAGATACCTCATAAATACTACAGAAAAACAATATTCCTATCATCACCAGGGGGGTTCCACTGGCCATGCACACCAGGGGCCCTAGTTGGTGTATGCAAATGGGCCTGGAACCCACAACACACACACCCACAGATCCATGCACAAACATAAAAGAATAAAATGTGCAAGTGGGGGAATCGAACCCTGCACCACACCTACTCACACGCCCACACAAAGCCACTGCGCTAGCCCGTGCTAGCTGAACTAGCAGAGGCAACTGGAAAGCTAAGCTATGACTCGAACCAAGCTAACACACCAGAAAAACAAAACAAAAATAAAAAGGACACACGCGGGACTCAAACCCACGACCTCACGGTTGTGTGCGTGTTGTGCCTACCACTAGGATAGCCGACCATACTTGTCGAAATAGGAGAGCTAAGTTAACTGAATAGCAACTCTAATGAACCTGAAGAAAACAACACTAGGCTGGCTAGCGCTCGTGGAGAAGTGCATATAAAAAATGGAGAAATCACAGCAACAAAATGGGGACGCGTGGGATTCGAACCCCAATCCGCTGCTATGAAATTGGCTGCGCTAACCACCCGGCTACTGACTTGCTCACGGAGAGCTTCAGAGTCTACAGCAATTAACCTGCTATAACCGAAAAGATCTGAAAAAAAGGCAGAGTTCAGGGTGAAGCTGCTCACATCGGGGAAACAGCTACCGGCGGCCACAGCGAGACGAAACAGAGGAGGGACAGGGTGAGCTCGAGGGGGCAAGTTCCTAGGCGAGGGAGTCCCGTTCCCGGTGTTGGGGCGCTCAACGAAGCTCCGGCGGCCACAGCGCGCACCATCACATGGGGCTGCTGACAAACTGGAAACAACAAAGGGGAGTTTTAGATCAGAGGAAAAAAGGAGGAAGGAGGAGAGGGTGGCACGATGGGGCACCAGCTTGGCTTGGATCGACATGTACAGGGGGCGCTGGCTTGCTCGGCTTCGAATCCACTCGGAGTTAGGGCGCAGTCCCACAACAGGCTGCTCCATCGAAGCCACAAATGAGCCTGGAGCTCCTGACCATAGAAACAAGAGAGGGAGAGAAGAGCATGAGTAGAAGTCACGGGGAAGGAGAGGAGGGGACGAGACTCTAGTACCAGGCCTGGAAGCACGAGGTGGGCGCACAAGGCACTGGCTGCTCGCCGGAGGAGCGAGGCGGTGGCTCCCATGAGCGGCGCCACGCTGTTGTCTTGCACGGGAGGGGGGAGGGAGAGTGAAAAAGGTGAGAGAGAGGAAGGGGAAAGGAAGAGAAGAAGGACCGGGGTAGGGAGAGGGACGACGAGGTCCTACCTGCGCGAGCTCACCGACGGTGATCGGAGCTCCTCGCGGCAGCAGGTTGTTTCTGGACATGCCCGGAGGCGCGGGTACCATAGAAAGCGAGCGGGAGGAGAGGAGGGGCCTTGTCGAGGCTGGCCAGAGGTGGCGCTCGATGGTGACCTCCTGCTCGAGCCAGGAGCGCAGAGGGAGGCGCGGGGCAGCTCGGGTTGCAGGCGGGGCGCAGCACGAGATTGAGGAGGGGTGAGGGGATCGGCTCTGGTTTTGGCTCGTCATAGATCTGGTGCCTGATTGGATCGGGGGATCCCGATGTGGGAGATGGGACAAAGGGGTGGCGGTGGCGGTTGGGACAGGCTCCTAGTTTTTTAGGTTTTGTTTTAATTTAGACTAGGGCCCAAATATATAACTAGTGGGCTAGGTTTTGGTTCATCTCGACCCTCCGTTTTAGAGCGGATGGTCGAGATAACTAGGTTAGGGAGTCCAGTTGACAAACCGGTGACGGTTTGCGGTAAAACGGGGTTGATCCGGACCCCATGGTCACGAGCGTACTTTCGGGTCCGGGGGGTTTCGGACTGGGCTGCGCGTAGGGTCGGTGCACTGTGCAGAGGGGCTAGGCGGAGATGAGAGGGAAAACGGGCAGCGCGACAACGCGATTTAAAACACCGGGACACGTCCGACGATATACCGAATACGGTGCCGCTACGGTCGACCGTTCGGGAACCAGACAGACTCCGATTGCGACGAAACTTGGCAGGCGGCCTACCTATATTAAAATAACACCGCACGTCAAATCTCAACCCAAACAGAGAAAGTTTTCAACACACTTTTAAAACAGGGTTTCGACGATGCCGCGGGCGCGTGCATGTGTGGTCGGGCTCAGAACGGACAACGACGTGAACCGGCAACTAACAACGGATGCAAGTTTTGAAAAACTGACGGCAACGGGATGCCGATGCAATGTTGTTGATGCGCATGATGCGATGATGGTGCGACAAAAGAAAATAGACACACGACGAAAACGGAATAGAAGTGGAATCTTCTGAAACGTCGGTCTCGGGCTGTCACGGGTGATGCATGCAACAAACAAATAATCACACGACAACCACGGACTAAATGGGGAATCTTCTGGAGCGTCGGTCTCGGGGTGTCACATGAGGGGCCATGGGGCTCTCCAATTCCCGCATTGGGGCGATGTGTTGCGGCTGGTGCTCCCGAGTGGGGAAGGTGGATCGCCGAAGGACGCAAGCAAGGCAGCATGTCAGGTCGCCAAATGGATGCAATGAAAATTGTAAAAGATACGACTTGCAGGAATATGCCCCGAGCAGTTGAAGTCCGTGCGGGTCTGCAGGCACTTCTTAAGGCAGTAAATCGGAAAAATTACCTCGAGTACCCCCCTTGCGCTTGAGGAGCACCTCGCGAGACCTAGCCCCTGACACCGACGCCTGCACCATGATCGGCGTGGGTGATTCATGCCGCTTGCGTCTTGTTGCGGCATTCGACTCGTCCTCCCAAGGCCCTTGAGTTTGGCCTCACATAGTCCTTCCGCACGGAGGGAGGCTAGTGCCGCACCCCGTGGCTTGAGGGCGCCCCCTTGCCCGGGCCTCTTGGGCTCGGCTCAAGGAGGATCCCCCAAACACTCCTCACTCCTGAGGAGGATAGGCGCCCCAGGGGAACGCCTGAAGCTCTTCCTCGTCGGGAGGGTCAGGCAGCGCCGCATACTTAGGCACACCTGCTCGTCCCCCACGGACGGTCATCAGTGTGACGGTGGCGGTCCCCCTTGGCGACGGAGGGGGGGTCTCCCCGATCGTACTGCTCGAAGTTCTTCCTGCGAAAGGCCTCCGTGCGAAGTCGCTTGTTCCTACTGCCGCTGTCGGCTGGTCCTGGCGCCGCCTGGTGTTGACCCCCGCCTTGATGTCCTGTCATGTCTCCGCTGTCATAGTTCATCCGCGCCATCGCCTCCGCCCTCTATTGGCTGCGAATGAGAGAACGCTCCTGTCTAGCCGCTCGGGTTGTCGAGGGCCGACCTGGTCTCGGTGATGCGTGTCAGCGTGTGCGTCGGTCGTCCCGCCATTCTCCTCGCGTCCCTGGTGGTTGTCGGTGTGGTGCGCTTCAGGGCCGGTCGCTGGGGTATGGAGAATGTGGAGTGCAGCGCGAAGCGCGTCCCTCTCGGCCTCGCCCAAAGTGAGCAAGGCTCCGAAGCTTGCAGGCTCGGGGGCCGACACACGGTGCGAACCCCCGGCACCCGACGCCTTTGCCCTTGAGTATGTATCAGGAAGGATGGTCTTCTGGGTGATGGCTATTAGCTCTATTATGTGGCCCGCCTATGCATCGAAGCCCCTTGGTGTCGGTCGTTGGCAGAGCATCTCTCTTGCCACCTGCAACATCACGTGTGCGCTCAGGTCTCCCAATTTGACGCGACGCACTGCGGGTGCCTGGGCCGCTGCCCAACCCCCATGCGCCTGGGTGGCACGGGTGTCCGTCATGGTGGAGACGATGTTGATGGCCAGGTATGAGCTGCCTGGTTCTACGATGCCGGCATGCGATCTTCCAGCCGTTGTGACGTGGCGGTCGGAGACCATCTCAACGAGGCTCGGAGAAGCTGGTTGGTCGCCGACCATCGGTGCAGCTGCCTGGGAAGGAGGAAGCTAGGAGAAAGCCTTCACATGCCCCCTATCTGGCGCACCAAATTTCGGATTTGGGGCTCCGCAAAACCCTAAGGATTCGAACAAAGGGGCGTGTACGACGATCTCTCTTGGCTCGACCTTACCTAGCCCGCTATTCAATGGAAACAGTGAAGAACTCACTCAATGGTGAGGGGAACACAGAACACAATAGTTCACCCAGGTTCGGGCCACTGCGAAGCGTAAAACCCTATGCTTGCTTTTGGTGGATTGCCTCTCACGGAGGTTGATGGATGAACTAGTACAGTGCTCTCGAGCCTTCGGAGGCCAAGTGGCTAGGCGTGTTGTGCTAGGGTTTCGATGATCCGATCGCTTTGCCAAGTATCCTACCCTGTCTCTTTATAGTGGAAGCCCGGGTCCTCTTCCCTTATCGTAGGCGGGAAGGGATCCCACAATGGCCAGTTTTAGTGGGAGACAAGGGAACATGATTCCCCTATCAAATGGGCCTTCGCCTACAAAGCAGCTGCGAGCGTCGCGGAGATGGGCACAGGGATGACGCCCGTCCTGCCGGCGGGCGGCCATAGTCTTGTTGCACCAGAACGGAAACCTTAGGAAGATGCCTTTGGGGCTCTGATACGCTCCTTCCTCTTTTGCACTAAAATGGAAACTACCCCGTCGTCCCATCTGCTGCTCCCCTATCCTTCCATGGCTTCATCCTTGACTCATGAGGCCCGGCCTTGACTTGAAATGTCCACCGCTTCAGAGGGGTCGTGAGGAGGCCCCCTACGGCTTTTGATGTTGCTCTTCCTCACGAGGCTTGGCCCCTCGCAAGGGCCTTGTTCAGGGTGGTGCTGCTCTTTGCCGATCTTGCGTTGATGAAGTGGGCCAACCCCGGGCCACACGCACGCAGGTCTGGGTACTCCCGTTCCCAGAACGCCGACAGTGTCCTATATAAATAAAACTCCTATTTTATAGCATTTTTATTTCTCTTCTTGTGGTGTTGCTTATTGTGGTTATTTCCGACGGTAATTGTCGAAGTGCTCTGTCGGGAAAACCGACAAATATGGGAATCTCGAGGTGTCCCTTGATCGTTCGGCGAGGAGAGAGAGGTACGTCGTCGAGAGAGGAGCTAGCGGTCAACACCGGCAAGGTCTTTTACCCAGGTCCGGCCGCTTGGCGCGTAAAACCCTACACCTGCTTAGTTTGTATTGTGTGCTTACTGTAGGGTGATTTGCTACAGTAACTTAGTAGGTCATTTGGGAGTCTCCGGTCCCAAAAAGTACAACCCTTTTGAATGAGCCTTGGGCCTCCTTTTATAGGCAATGGGGTCACCAATAGTGTGGTCATGGGGTACACAGTGAACAATGTTCACCGCTCTTGTTCTTCGGTGGTGTCAGGGGCAGTAAATGCCTTGTCGGACCCTTGACCTGCCGCAGGTGGTCGCGACACGTACCCAGGTGAATCGACACCTGGGTCTTGTGCTGGCGCATGGGGGATGTGCTGGAACGGCCGGATTGTGGTAGAAACGGGGGAGGACACGTGGTGAGCGGAAGGGGCTTGCTGGCCTGGAGTCTCTGTCAGATGACTTGGTCACCTTCCCGGCGAGGAGGGCTTGCCGGGTGCTTGAATATTTTCCCGGCAAGGAGGGCTTGCCGGGGGCCTCGCCAGTCTGTGCGAGCCTTCCCGGCAAGGGAGGCTTGCCGTGGTTTTGCTAATCTTCGGGAGTCTTCCCAGCGAAGTGGTCTTGCCGGGGCCTTGAGAATCTTCCCGGCAAGGGGGGCTTGCAGGGGCCTTGCATCTCGAGCCCTTGTACTCCATGCCCATGGGGAGAGGGAAGGGCATAGCCTTGGTGGGTCTTGAATTTCCTTCCTGTAGTTCTATCCTGTGCACTGCTTTCAGGGGCATCGCCGATGCCCGTGCACAAGTCTGAGGCATGAGGGACCCCAGTCTATAGTGCACCAATGGGAGGCCCCGAGCCTGGGCCACGCACGCGCGTGGGGCCTTGCTGGACCAGGGCCAAAGTAGTGCACGGGCTACCTTGGCAGGGGACTCTATGGCTTCGGAGCCGTTGTAGACAGCCCTTCCCCACGTCGCGCATTGAACGCACGAAGTGGGGAGGCGTGCACATAGTGGCCAAGGTGGACACGCGCGTGCTGAGACATTGGTATGGTACGCAAGGGTCGGCCGGTGCGTCCACCATTCTTCTCATAAGAAAGGAAAATGCACGCGCACAAGCCCTTCGTTTCTTCCCAGTTCTTTTCAATCCCGAAATCGCCGCCGCCTCCCTCCTCCAGCTGAAGTTCCCTCCCCACCTCCACCTTTTCTCATGAGGCCGCGGTCCGAACGGCCGCAGCTCCCGCCATTGCCATGGCGCCTAAGGGAGCAAAAGGCAAGAAGGGGAAACCTGTCTTCGCGGAGAAGGAGTTGGCGAAGATGCGGAAGGAGCTTGCCTATTTTCCCCCGGGGCCCGATGCATTCTTCCTGAAGGAGTGCTATCAGCAGATGTGGGCGGCCAAGACGAAGGCGCATCCGACCACCCAAGTGACCCCGAGAGAAGCTGGCGGTGCTCCAGACAAGTATCCCCTCTTCGTCAATTACTTTTATTGCGGGCTCTGCCCGCCTTTATCCGAGTTCTTCATCGACATCATGCACAGCTACGGCTTCCATCTTCTGGATTTGATGCCGAATGCGGTGAGATGCATGTCTATATTCGCGCATCTCTGCGAGAATTTTGTCGGGATCACGCCCAACACCGCCCTCTTCCGCCACTATTTCATTCCCCACATCCAGGGAGGGGATGCTCTTTCGGGCTCCATCACTTGGATTCTGAGGACCGGATGCAAGGATATGTATCGGGATGGGGCCCTTCGGGAGAAGTGGGAAGAATGGCACGGGAGGTGGTGCTAGATCCGTGAGGAGAAGTATCTGCCCTTTCTGCGAGCCCAGGACCGCCAAGATCGACTCCCGCGACAAGAATTGGAGCGAACTGGACCCTGATGATAAGAAACTGACTGTCGCCGACAACAAGATCCTGCTTCTCAGCGCTGCAGGGCTGACGATAGAGATGGTGGATGCCGACTTTATCCGCAGGTGCATCACCCCCTCCAGAATAGGGGAGGAAGGCCAGCCTCAACCTTTGTGAATGCTGCGGAGATCATGCAACTGTGGACTGGTTACAACAACAATCTGACGGTGATGGGGCATGCCTTCATTTGCCAGAAGTTGTTCAAGTCAGACACGAGACCTCGGCTGCCGCATGGCGTCGTACCGTTGTGCAACAATTCTTCCTTGAGTTCAGTCATGGCAATGATGCGAGAGTGTAATGCTCATGGCGTGGTTGCGACTTGGATCGAGCCTAAGGAGGAGGATGTCTTGTCCTTCTTTGACTGGTTGTCGGAGAAGCCTATCAAAGAAGAGACCGACCTCGTTCGCGAGACCACCCACGAGGAGGTGGCGTAAATCGCTAGCCGGGCCGAGGAGCAGGCCTTTGCCGAGGCGGCGCGGAGCGTCGGCTTCTATGACGAGGGAGCACCCGATGAGAAGGCGCTATAGGAGGAGGAGCTCGCCAGAGAGCCCAGCAGCTCGATGACCGGGGGCGCTCCAAAGGGACTGGCGCCCGACATAGAGGAGGAGGAGGAGGAGGAGCCTCTAGCCCACCGGACGCCTAGGCAAGTGCTTCGACACGCCGGCTCCAGCATCCCCATCCGGCAAACCCCGCGTGCTCCGAATCTTACCCCCTTCGAACCCCTCGCCTTGTGCTCTTACTCATCAGGTGCCGGTTCTTCTTCTCAGGGACACGAAGACATTGGCCCAGAGGATGGAGAAGAAAGCCAAGGTGTCGGCAGTCCTTCAACGAGCGCCTCAGAGGCGCCACCGGCAGCTTCCACCGCTCCGGTGTCCAGCCCCCGGCAGAGCCCCCAGCGGGAGTCGCAGAGGCATGCGATGCCCGAGGACGAGCCCCGATGTTTTCGGAGAGGGGACAACTGCCTCTCACCAGCTTGACGAGGGTGAGTGTCCTGGCAAATGACGTCTGAAAGTTTCCCCTCCTATTTTCTCGGATGTTTGCCTCATTCTCATCGTCTTTTTCTTTATCTTGTACCCCAAGCTTTTCCTCGACAGAGGAGATGAATGTCGACTTCATCATCGAGGAGACCGCGTGGGATGCGGCCGCTGAGGCCGATGAGGTTGCCGTGAGTGAGTCTGCTGCGGAGGCGCAGGATAGGGCCACCCAAGAACCAATAGAGGAGTTCACCGAGGGCCCCGGGGCGCCAACCGATGATCCTCCTGCCGTTGAAGGTGTGGGGGCAGCGCTAGATGAGGATACCCCTCTTTGCTGGCGAGGATGTCGGTGGCGACCAGCCTCCCACGCCAGGGCCTCCGCCAGCCAGTGAGGGTGCCGGCGGCGACCAACCTCGTAAAACTGGGTCCCCGCCAGCCAGCGAGTATGTTCTCGCCGGAGAGGGTCGGTACATCAATCCGCCAGGGGTGTGCCGTACCAGGATAGCCGTGGAGGGGAGATCATTGACGCCGAAGTCTCCACCTGTGTCGGGCTTGAGATTGTGGATGGATCGGGGGCCCGTGGTGGGAAGCTCAACGAAGAGCAGCTCTTCTAGTCCATGAGAGATAACGTCAGCCAGCTCCAGGCCCTTTACCATGCCCGGAAGTGGAAACTAGACTCCCGTGTGGCGTTCGTCGAGGCAGCAAAGGAGGCCTTCAAGAAGCGCTTCGAGGAGACGCGGCCCCACTTCGCCGAGGCTCACCAGGGACTGAAGGTGTATCACGAAAAACTGAGGGCCGAACAGGACGAACTCCTCCTGAAGTCGTCTGACATCCGACAGGAGGAGGAAGAGGCTCGGCGCCGTATCTCCGACGAAGACGCACACTTTAATGTGCTTCGGATCAGCCTCGAGTCCCATGAGGAGGAACTTGCCGAACGCGAGAAGGCGCTCGATGGAAGGATCCGTGCCAAGGACGAAGAAGTTGAGAAGCTCGTGGCGCGGCGTACCCAAAATCTCATGGATCAACATAAGGACACCCTTGCTGCCCAGGCCTTGGAGCACGCCGGCGAGTTGCACGAGGTTGCCGACAAGTCTACCAGTGGTGAGGTTGCCAGGGAGGAGCTTGCCAGCAAATTGAAGAAGCTGGAAGAGGACCTTGAAGGCCTTGGCAAGAAGATCTCTGCCCTCGCAGTAGAGAGAGAACAGGCTCTCTCCAATTTGACGGAGACCCAAGCTGAAGTTTCTGACAAGAGTGCTCAACTCTGCTCCTCCAACGCCTCCCTTGCCACCTTGCAGGATAAACTGGCTTCTCTGGAGCGGGCTCTCGAAGAAAGCAAGGCCCGCGAGTAGCTCTTGGCTCAAAAGCTCGTTGGCGTGACGAAGCAGTTCGAGGCCACCTCCGCCGCCCGCGAGGGCTAGACGCACAACGCGGAGTTGTGGACTGAGCGTCTTATCAACGCTGCGGAAGGGATCGCTGCACAGCTGTCTTCTATGGATCTCCAGGGTTTCGGTTATTCTCTAGAGCCCGAGGTGTCTTCAAGCGCCAAGCTGACCCTCTTCTTCGAAAGTGTGATCGACGCTTAGAGGTAGATTTGGGCTGGCAAGGCGGCGCGCTTGGCGAACGAGTCTCGAAGGTTGTGCTGGGGCGCCCTCCTCAAGGTCCTCTCCAAGTTGGCGTAGAAGAATCTCGACATCGACCTCCACCCTGGGGCATCTGCCAAATAAGGCGAACCTCAAGGAGCTCGAGAATCTGGTCATGCCTATTATCGACAAGGTGGACCAGATCAAGAGGGTGCAAGGCCCGCGCTAGGATTAGTTCTTCTGCTGCTGCGATTCTCAACCGAGAGCTAATGTACCTTGTTCAATACTGTTAGTATTGTAATATACATTTTTCAATGAGTATTACTTTCCTCCCTTGCTTTTTTTGCATGGTTCATTCTTGTGTTCTGCTGAGGGTTCGCTAGGTCAATTGTCTTTGCTACAAGCTCTCCTGAGGGGTGGCTCTTGCCGGAGTTGTCACTGCCGGCAAGGTGCCTTACTTCCCTCTGGATTTTCGCATAGGTTGTCGAGCACGCTCCCTAAGCGGAAGGGGCACGCGAGGTGGACCGCTTAAGTTATCGGGCGCGCTCCGAGACAATGTTTAGGAGGCTTGTGGTGGAGTTCCCTCGCGCACAAGTTTTCCATACAAAAATGCATTGGTGACATGTAAAGGGGAGGCTTGTGTCTGCCTGAAGACTTACTTGAAGTTTTCGCAACTTATCTTTAGGCCACGGTTCTTCTTTTTGTCATGGGTAGACCGTCCTTGTTCTTTCTATTGCCGTGGGCGTCCCCACTATCTTCCCCCCGGCAAACTTGTGCGCGAGGTTGTATTTGTCTTTTAGGAAAAAGAAAGAAGATAAAATATGTGTCGGGACCTTGGAGGTCCATTAGCTCAGGCGTTTCACAAAATCTCAGATTATGCATGCATATGATGTAACATGGAAATCTAAAGGATGTTCCGGAATGCTCGGTTTTATTCAACTGCGCATAGGGTCTTCGCCTGACTTTGTACAAAGGATCACATCTAACTTCGGAAAGACTTGTACAAAAGGTGGTTGGGAGGCCCGACGACCTCTCCCTACGGGTAGAACTTTCGAAGATGTTCAATGTTCCAGGAGTTGCTCACCGGTGTGCCATCTTCGGTCTCCAGGCGGACAGCTCCGGTCCTGGTGACTCGTACCACCCGATATGGGCCTTCCCACTTTGGCCTTAACTTGTTTGAATTCTTTGCCGACTGAACGTGCCGAAGAACAAGGTCGCCTTCCTCAAGACTTCTGGCTCGGACCTCGTGGCTATGATAGGATGCAAGGCTTGGTGATAGCGAGTAGCTCCCATAACTGCCTGAATCCGGGTCTAGTCGAGGAGCACTGCATCGTCTTGGCGCAATTGCACTTGCTCAAGCTCATCATAAGCGAGCACTCGGGGTGACCTAAAATTAAGTTATGTGGGAAGAACTGCCTCCGCCCGATAGATTAGGGAAAAGGGTGTCTGGCCGGTGGCTCGATTTGGCGTCGTTCTAAATGACCAAAGAACCACCGACAGTTCATCAATCCAGTGCTTTCCATGCCTCCGCAGCTTGTCAGAAGTTCTTTTCTTGAGCCCCCGGAGTACCTCGTCATTTGCTCTTTCAGCTTGGCCATTGCTCTTTGGATGGGAAGAAGAAGCGAACCATATTTTGATGCTGAGGTCTTGGGCGTAGTGCATGAAGGCGTGGCTCATGAATTGGGTGCCATTGTCCGTGATGACCCTGATCAGGACCCCGAAACAGCAGCCGATTCCTATGAAGAACATGAAGGCTGACTGGGCGGTCACCTTTCTGACCGGCTCCACCTCTGGCCACTTTGTGAACTTGTCGACTACGACGTGCAATTACTCAAAGCCCCCGGCAGCACGGGGAAAAGGGCTGAGAATATTGAGCCCCAAGACCAAGAATGGCCAGGAGAGAGGGATCGTCTGGAGAGCTTGAGCGGGCTGATGAAGCTTCCTCGAATGAAACTAGCACGCTTCACACTTGGTTGACTAGTGCAGTCGCATCCTGGAGGGCCGTGGGCCAGAAGAAGCCTTGTCGGAATGCCTTGCCGACAAGGGCTCTTGACCCTATGTGGAAGCCACATATCCCCCCATGTATCTCGGCCAATAGCTCCATCCCTTCCTCTTGGGGAATGCACTTCAGTTTCACATCGTTCAGTCGCCTTATATATAGGGTATCATCCACGAATTGGTACATGTTCGACGGACGGGCTACTCTTTCCGCTTCTTCCTGTCCTTCGGGTAGGTCCCTAGTACAGAGGTACTAGACTTTGTGCTGCACCCATGCTGGAGCCTGAGGTTCGACAATAAGGACTAAAGGCATCTCCTCTATCGGGATGGCTTGTTTATCTACAGGCTCCGTATCTTCCCCGGCAGCTTCTTTTTCGGCAAGGTCCATGCCGGGATCCCTTGGCAAGTCCGCCGGAAGGTACTTGCCAGATTTTAGCCTTCTCCTCTTTTCCGTCTTGGTGGATAGTGATACGGAAGGTTGAGTTAGTCGTAGCACGAAAGTCCCGATTCCACAGGTAACTTAAGGGCCACACACTTTGACTGGTCATCGGCGATGGTGTTTTCGGCACGGGGGACGTGCTCTGCCTGTAGACCATCGATGTGCTCTTCCAATTTCCTCACTTCCTCGACGTAAGCTTCCATCAATGGGCTCTGGTAGTCCTTGTTGATCTGCCGGACTACCAGTTGAGAGTCTCCCCTGACGATGAGCTTCTTGATCCCCAGATCGGCCATGATACTGAGGCCGACAAGCAGCCCCTCATACTCAGTGGTGTTGTTGGTGGACTTCTCCTAGGGAAAGTAGATCTGGATTACGTACTTGAGGTGTTCTCCAGTGGGTGCAACTAGTAGCACGCCGGCTCCATCACCTTACAGTGAGAAAGCTCCATGAAAGTACATGATCCATTCTTGGTTGGACTCCTTGCCCGGGAGGGTTGATTTTGGTATCTCCTCGTTTGGCGTCGGGGTCCATTCGGCAATGAACTCCGCCAAAGCCATGCTTTGGATTGTTGACGTGCTTTCGAATTTGAGGCCAAAACTGGACAATTCCAAAGTCCACTCCACGATCATTCCAGTTGCATCGGGGTTCCGCAAAACCCTTTGTAGCGGAAAGCGGGTGACGATGGTGATCTCGTGTGCTTGGAAGTAGTGGCGCAGCTTCCTCGAGGCCATGAGAAGGCCGAAAAGCAGTTTTTTACCCCGGAGTATCTCGATCTAGCCCCCTGCAGGAGGGAACTAACGAAATACACCGGGCGCTGCACCATCTTCTTCTTCTGCACTAGCTCGCCTGTTGGCGGGGGTTCCTCTTGATTACCCCTGGATTCTACCGGGTGTCCTTGGTTGCTGGTGTGCGCTTCCTCATCTGGTGGCGTCGCCTTATCTGGTGTATCTTCGTCGTCTTACCTCTGCGCCACCAGGGTGGCGCTAACCACCTGGGTTGTTGCTGCTAGGTACATGAGCAGTGGTTCTTGTGGTTTGGGTGCTACCAGGATTGGCACAGAGGAAACATATCGCTTTAGGTCTTGTAGCACTGTTTCCGCCTCGGCGGTCCACTCCATTGGTCCCACCTTATTCAAGATTTTGAAGAAAGGCAGGGCGTGTTCGGCGGACTTGGAGATGAATCTGCTCAGGGTGGCTACACAGCCGGCAAGGCGTCGCACATCCTTGATGCGCTTCGGTGCCTCAATTTGTTCAATGGCCTTGATCTTGTCAGGGTTAGCTTCGATCCCGCGTTGAGACACGAAGAACCCGAGAAGCTTGCCGGATGGAACACTGAAGACGCACTTTTCGGGGTTGAGCTTGAGGTTAATCTTGCGCAGGTTGGCAAATGTCTCTTCCAGATCTTGCATGAGCGTTGACCTCTCTTTGGTTTTGACCACTATATCATCCATGTAGGCTTCCAGGTTCCTGTGGAGTTGGGGCTCAAAACCAATCTGGATCACTCTTTCAAAGGTGGAGCCGACATTCTTCAGCCCGAAGGGCATGCATACAAAGCAGTACGTGCCACAGGGGGTGATGAAAGCGGTTTTCTCTTCATCTTCCTAGGCCATGTAAATCTGGTGATATCCTGAATAGGCATCGAGGAAGGATAGCAGGTCATAGCTAGTGGTGGAGTCGACAATCTGGTCGATGCACGGCAAGGGAAAAGTTTTTGGGGAAGCTTTATCGACATTGCTGAAGTCGATATAGAGCCGCCACTTCCCGTTTGCCTTGCGTACTACAACTGGATTGGCCAACCAGGTGGGATGGATGACTCCCCTGACGATCCCCGCTACTTCTAACTTCTTGATTTCCTCGGCGATGAACTCCTGCTGCCCGAAGGCTTGCTTCCTCACTTTCTGCTTGACCGGCCGCGCGTGGGGGCAGACATCAAGGTGGTGCTCAATCACCTTCCTTGGAACACCGGGGATATCTGATGGTTGCCATGCAAAAACATCGAGATTCGCCTGCAGGAAGGCGATGAGCGCCCTTTCCTATTTGTTGTCAAGGGCGGAACTTATGGTGAAAGTTCCACCTGTGCCGTCCTCTCGGGCGAGTACTTTCTTGGTATATGGTGGGGCAGCCTTGGACTTCTTGTTCCGGGCAGTAGAGCTTTCCGGTGCGTCTTCAGCAGCAGCAAGGAACTCCAGAGAAACGTGCTTGTCGGAATCAGTGTGGGAACCCCTCTTGCCGGGATTCTTCTCCCCGGGGGACAGTGCCTTGGTGTCAAGCGCTGCCTCTTCCTCCCGGTAGAGGCGTTTGGTGCACGCAAGCGCGTCCTTCTTGTCGGCGTTGATGACGATGACGCCGACCATCCCGGGCATCTTCAGGGTGTTGTAGGCATAGTGGGAAGCTGCCATGTACTTAGCCAGTGCAGGGCGCTCGAGGATCCTGTTGTATGCGAACAAATTGTCAGCAACGTCGAAGACGATCTTCTCCGTTCGGTAGTTCTCGTCGCTGCCAAAAGTCACCGGCAGCGTGATCTTCCCCTTTGGTTGAATCTTCCCTGGGTTGATCCCTTGGAACACTCCCGTTTCCTCGAGATCTTCGTCGGGGATCTGTAACCTCCGGATCACGTTGGGGGAGATGAGGTTTAGACACGACCCGCGATCTACCGACATCTTCGTCATCTTGAGGTTGCGGATCGTTGGGGAGATCAACAACGGCAAACATCCGACCTCTGTAACGAGGTCTGGGTGATCCTATGAATCGAAGATGGTCGGTGTGTGTGACCACTTCAAGGGCCTATGAGTGTCGATGGAGGTCTCCGCCGCGCTCACTTCACGTGCCTGCTTCTTCAGTTGGCGGTAGAAAGAGTGAAGCGATGCCCCTCCATCGAGGCACATAACGTTTGTGGCCTTCTGGAACTCGTGGTCACTTGAGTCGTCGTTTGGGCAATCTTCATCCTCATCTTCTTCCTTTCATTCCCGTGCTGGCGCGGGCTTCACCTTATTGTTCTTGAACTAGCCGCCGGAACCCCCTTGGCCGCCCTTCTTCTTGCCTGATCCTTCGCCACCATCTTGGGCCTTCTCATTGTCGCGTCTCTAGTACTCTGCCCTCTGCTTCTCGGCAAGTTGTTCGACTTGCCGGCAGTGTTGGAGGTCGTGACACTTGGTGCGGTGGACCTTGCAGTACTGGGCATCGGAGCCCTCCGGCTTGTTGGCGGCTGCCAAGGCTTGGCAAGAGCCGCATCCATCAACATCTTTGCCGGAAGCCTCGGCCTTGGCCTTCTTGTAGGCGTCGTCGCTGCCGGATGTTTCGACTGCGAACATGGATTTCTCCTTCTCTTTCTTGTTGCGCCGCTTCCCCCTCTTCGTGGGGGCATCGGCGTCTTCATCTTCGGAGTCGGCCTCTGCACCGGCGTCTTCACCAGGAAGCCTACTCCCCTCTTCCGCTTGAGCACACTTGTCCGCCAGGGCGTAAAGCTCGGTGATATGTCTCCAACGTATCTACAAATTTTGATGGTTTCATGCTATTATCTTGTCAAACTTTGGATGTTTTGCATGCCTTTTATTTATTTTCTCGTACTAACTTATTAATCCAGTGCCAAGTCCTAGTTCCTATTTTTTCCATGTTTTTGACCCTTTTCAGAGGAGATTTTGAAACGGAGTCCAAACGGAAGAAAATCCCCGAAAAGATTTTTTCTGGAACGGGAGAAGATCAGAGAGCTTGGGGGCCAAGCCAGCAGAGCCCCAAGGGCCCCACAAGCCCCCACCCCGTGGCCAGGGGCGGCCGCACCATGCAGGCTTGTGCGCCCCCTGGAGGTCCCCTGACTTAGATCTTGCGCCTATAAATTCCCAAATATTCCCAAAAATCTGGGGAGCATCGTAATCACTTTTCCGCCGCCGCAAGCTTCTGTCTCCGCAAGATCCCATCTCGGGCACGTCCTGGTGCCCTGCCGGAGGGGGGATTCGGACACGGAAGGCTTCTCCATCAACACCATGACCTCTCCGATGATGCGTGAGTAGTTCACCATAGACCTACGGGTCCATAGCTAGTAACTAGATGGCTTCTTCTCTCTCTTGGATCTTCAATACGAAGTTCTCCATGATCTTCATGGAGATCTATCAGATGTAATCTTCTTTTGTGGTGTGTTTGTCGAGATCCGATGAATTGTGGATTAATGATCAGTTTATCTATGAATCTTATTTGAGTTTCTTCTGATCTCTCTTATGCATGATTTCATATCCTTGGAATTCTCTTCGAGTTGTGGGTTTTGTCTGGCCAACTAGATCTATTATTCTTGCCATGGGAGAAGTGCTTGGTTTTGGGTTCATACCGTGCGGTGACCTCACCCAGTGGTAGAAGGGGTAGGGAGGCACGTATCGTGTTGTTTCCACCAAGGGTAAAAAGATGGTGTTTTCATCATTGGTTTGAGATTATCCCTCTACATCATGTCATCTTGCTTAAAGTGTTACTCTGTTCGTCATGAACTCAATACAGTAGATGCATGCTGGATAGTGGTCGATGTGTGGAGTAATAGTAGTAGATACAGAAAATATCAGTCTACTTGTCTCGGACGTGATGCCTATATGCTAGATCATTGCCTTAGATATCGTCATGACTTTGCGCGGTTCTATCAATTGCTCGACAGTAATCTGTTCACCCACCGTAATACTTTCTATTTTGAGAGAAGCCTCTAGTGAACCCTATGGCCCCCAGGATCTACTCCACACCATATTTTCAGCCTTACACTTTTTACTTCGTTGCACTTTCCGACTTCAGATCTCACTTTGCAAACAATCTTGAAGGGATTGACAACCCCTTTGAAGTGTTGGGTGCAAGCTTGTTTGTGTTTGCGCAGGTACTCTAGACTTGACGAGACCCTCCTTCTTGATCGATACCTTGGTTCTCAAACTGAGGGAAATACTTACTGCTCCTGTGCTGCATCACCCTTTCCTCTTCAAGGGAAAAACCAATGCAAGCCCAATCTCCGTCAACGTGTCAATTTCTGGCGCTGTTGTTTGAGAAGTAGCAGAAGGATTTCTGGCGCCATTGCCGGGGAAGAACTTTTGTTGCCGTAGCAGAAAGATTTCTGGCGCCGTTGCCGGGGAGGATCAAGTCAAGAACTCATCCAAGTAAGTGTCGCAAACTCATCTCTTGCATTTACTTTGTTTGGCAGTTGCCTCTCATTTTCCTCTCCCCCACTTCACCAATTTTCCTTTTTCGGTTGCCTTTTTTGTTCGCCTTTTCGTTCGCCCCTTTCTCTCGCTTGCTTTCTGTTCGCTTGTGTGCCATGTGCCTTCAATATGCTTGCATCTTCGCTTGCTGAAAAACTAGTGATATGGATCCTCATCCACTTGCTAATCTCTTTAAGAGATCCAATTATGTTGAACCAATTGCTAGTGAGTTGAGTACACTTGACTTTCTCTATGGAGTTTTGCTTGAGATGCGTGAATCTGAAAATCGTGATGAAGAAATTCATGAAGTGATTCAGAGGGCTCCTTGAATGAAAAGCATGATTGCAATGGTTTCACTATAAATTCTATTAGTGACAATCATGCTAAAAATATGCAAAACCCTGAGCTTGGGGATGCTAGCTATGACCACTACTTGTTGCAATGATATTTGCAATAATATTGAAAGTGGGTTTGGAGAAGTCATGACTTTAGTTGATGTTAATCCCACTATTTTTGAAGAGCGTCAACTTTGCATGCATGTGGGTCATGAAAAGAATATCCTTTGTGATAGCTATTTTGTTGAATTTGATTATGATCCCACATGTAATTGCTATGAGAGAGGAAAATAGTGTGGTAGAAACTTTCATGTTACCAAATTACCTCTCGTTATGTGGAGATTGATATTGTCTCTTTCTTCTTCCTTGCATATGGCAACTATTGGTTGTCTTGACACTCTAATTTCCTATAAAATGCCTATGCATAGGAAGTATGTTAGACTTAGATGTTATTTTCACATGCTTTATGATGCTCTCGTTGTGCTTCAATTCTTGTCTTTTGTGTGAGCATCATTGAATTATCAATGCCTAGCTAAGGGCGTTAAACAATAGCGCTTGTTGGGAGGAAACCCAATGAATTTATCTTTTTCTTTCTGTTTTATTGTGTCCACACTTTCACAATTCTGTTGTGATTGTGTTTTTTGTGTTTCTTTTTGTGTTTGAGCCAAGCAAAGCCTTTATGACTAGTCTTGGTAATGGTTGTTTGATCTTGCTGGAAAAGGACAGAAACTTTTCGCTCATGAGATGATTTTTCATTTTTATTGAGAAAGAGTTTTTGAGTTGATTCTTTTTTCTGCTGATTGATATGCTTTTTCCCTAGACCGTCATAATGTTCCAGATTTTTGAGGTAACAGAAGTATACGAAGTATACATATTGCTAGAGACAGGTCTGTTTTTGACAGATTCTGTTTTTATTGAGTTGGTTGCTTGTTTTGATGAAACTATGGTTAGTATCGGGGGGGGGGGGGGTACTAGCCATGGGAAAGTGAGAATACAGTAGCCCATCATCAATATAGATGGAATTCAAGTTTCCTACAATACCAAAAGAAGTGGTAGTTTGTTTGCTTGTACTAATGTTATCACAAGTTTCTGTTTTAGTTTTGTGTTGTGAAGTTTTCAAGTTTTGGCTGACGTTCTCATGGACAAAGAGATAAGGAGTGGAAAGATCTCAAGCTTGGGGATGACCAAGGCTCCCCAAGCCAAATTCAAGGACACCAAAAAGCCTAAGGTTGGGGATGCCCCGGGAAGGCATCCCCTCTTTTGTCTTCAATCCATCGGTAACATTACTTGGAGCTATATTTTTATACACCAGATGATATGTGTTTGGCTTGGAGCGTCTTGTATATTAGGAGTCTTTTCTTTTTATTGTGTCACAATCATCCTTGCTGCACACCTTTATGAGAGAGAGATACATGCACTCATCGTGATTTTGCTAGCATGCTCATAGTGCTTCACTTATATCTTTTTGAGCTAGATACTTTTGCTCTAGTGCTTCACTTATATCCTTTGAGCTAGATACCTTTTGCTCTTGTGCTTCACCTATATCTTTAGAGCACAGCGGTGCGTGATTTGGTAGTTGGCTTATGCTATGAAAGTATTCCCATGTGCTAGGTACCCAAAGAGGATGCAAAAACTTCCATCTTCATGTGCATTGAGTAGAAAGAAAAGTTTCGATTCCTCTCAATTAGTTTTGAGACATGGATTCGGGAATATTAAAAGCTATGTTAGTAGGGTGTTGTGAATCTAGAAATACTTGTGTTGAAGTAAGTGTTTCCCGTAGCATGCATGTATGGTGAACCGCTATGTTAGGAAGTCGGAGCATAATTGATCTATTGATTGTCATCCTTTGTGTTGAGGTCGGGATCGCGCGATGGTTTACACCTACCAACCCTTCCCCTCGGAGTATGCATTTAGCACTTTGTTTCAATTACTAATAAAAACTTTCGCAACAAGTATGTGAGTTCTTTATGACTAATGTCGAGTCCATGGATTATACGCACTTTCACCTTCCACCATTGCTAGCCTCTCTAGTGCCACGCAATTCTCGCCGGTGCACAAACCCACCAAATTCCTTCCTCAAAACAGCCACCATATCTACCTAATATGGCATTTTCATAGCCATTCCGAGATATATTGCCATGTAACTACCACCGTTACGTCTCATGACTTGTGTTGTCACTCTCATATTGCCATTGCATAATCATACTAGATCGTTGAACATCTCGGTACACTGCCGGAGGCATTTCCTATGGAGTCATCACCATTGTTATCTTTGAGCTTTGCGTAACTAAAAGTGTGATGATCATCATTATTAGAGCATTGTCCCATGTGAGGAAATAAAAAAAAGAGGCCAAAGAGCCCAAAAACAAAAAAAAGTGAGAAAAGAAAAAAAGAGGCCTAAGAGCCCAAAAAAAGAAGAGAAATGAGAGAAAAAGAGAGAAGGGACAATACTACTATATTTTTCCACACTTGTGCTTCATATTAGCATCGTCTTTGGCCGTAAAATCATATAGCCAAAACTACTATCTTTTCTTTCTACTCAATGCACATGAAGATGGAAGTTTTTGCATCCTCTTTGGGTACCTAGCACATGGGAATACTTTCATAGCATAAGCCAACTACCAAATCACACACCGCTGTGCTCTAAAGATATAGGTGAAGCACAAGAGCAAAAGGTATCTAGCTCAAAGGATATAAGTGAAGCACTAGAGCAAAAGTATCTAGCTCAAAAAGATATAAGTGAAGCACTATGAGCATGCTAGCAAAATCACGATGAGTGCATGTATCTCTCTCTCATAAAGGTGTGCAGCAAGGATGATTGTGACACAACAAAAAGAAAAGACTCCTAATATACAAGACGCTCCAAGCCAAACACATATCATCTGGTGTATAAAAATATAGCTCCAAGTAATGTTACCGATGGATTGAAGACGAAAGAGGGGATGCCTTCCCGGGGCATCCCCAACCTTAGGCTTTTTGGTGTCCTTGAATTTGGCTTGGGGAGCCTTGGTCATCCCCAAGCTTGAGATCTTTCCACTCCTTATCTCTTTGTCCATGAGAACGTCAGCCAAAACTTGAAAACTTCACAACACAAAACTAAAACAGAAACTTGTGATAACATTAGTACAAGAAAACAAACTACCACTTCTTTTGGTACTGTCACACTTCTTCATAGACAACTGTCACACTCCATCATCCTCACACAACTAATGGAAATCTTCCTAATATGAAGAAGTGTGACAATACCTAGCACAAGTATTGTCACACATCTATCAGGATGCTTAAAAAAGTTATCTTCCCTAGATTTGGAGTCCCTAGATATCTAATGACCGACGGTGGTTCACATTTCATTCATGGTGCTTTCCGTAAAACGCTTGCGAAGTACGATGTCAACCATAGAATTGTGTCTCCCTATCACCCTCAGTCCAGTGGTCAAGTAGAGCTAAGCAATAGAGAAATAAATTAATTCTGCAAAATACTGTCAACAGGTCTAGAAAGAATTGGTCTAAGAAGCTCGATGATGCACTGTGGGCTTATAGGACTGCCTATAAAAATCCCATGGGCATGTCTCCGTACAAGATGGTGGTAAAGCATGTCATTTGCCTCTTGAGCTAGAGCATAAAGCTTATTGGGCAATCGAAGAGCTCAACTTTGATTTCAAACTTGTCGGTGAGAAGAGGTTATTTGATATTAGCTCGCTTGATGAATGGAGAACTCAGGCATATGAGAATGCCAAGTTGTTCAAAGAGAAGGTTAAGAGGTAGCATGATAAGAGGATACAAAAGCGTGAGTTCAATGTAGGTGATTATGTCTTGCTATATAACTCTCCTTTAAGATTTTTTGCAGGCAAGCTTCTCTCTAAATGGGAAGGTCCCTATGTTGTTGAGGAAGTATATCGCTCCGGTGCTATCAAGATCAACAACACGGAAGGTAATTGTCCGAGAGTTGTAAATGGGCAGAGAATCAAGCATTATATCTGAGGTACTCCCATAAATGTTGAAAGCAATATCATCAATACCATAACTCCGGAGGAATACCTAAGGGATGTTTATCAGCCTGTTTCAGACTCTGAAAACAAAGAGGTATGTGATTCGGTAAGAAAAAAGAGCCCAAAACTTTTCCAGTAGGAAATTTTCTCCGTTTTGGAATATTTGAAAAAATAGAAAAAATGGAAGTAGTCCGGAAAGTGCGCGAGGAGGCGACAAGCCTGCCCGGCACGGGCCCACCCCCTGGCCATGTCGGGAGGGCTTCTGGCCACCTCGTGCGCCTCCCGGACTCCGTTTTCGTGCAGAGTACTCCTTCTGGTCTGGAAAAAATCAATATATATTCTCCCGTTAGGTCTGACCCCTGTATCATGCAGATTTCCTCTGTTTTTGTTTCGATCTTGTTTTCTGCCGCAGATTTAGAGCAAGATATCGTCCCATGAATCAGTGGGGGAGAACAACCTCCCTCAAGTCTATGGAGAGGTATATGTTGATCTGAAAAAGATGGAGGTCATGGAGGCTTGTAGCGACCCGACTCTAGACGAGTCAAGCCTCTGTGTTTCTGTGCCATCCCTGGATCAGTATGCTGGCACACACAATACATCAATGTATATATCAAAGTGCAATCACATGAAAAATAGCATAAAACTGATATATACCTTAAATACCTCAGCGGAAGCGGTCAAGGGAGTGGAGTCCCAATAAACACCAACGGCAAGTTGAGTGTAGACCGTAACCCTGAATCGTACTCTTACTCGTCGAAGAAAAATATCTGCAACATAAGACGTTGCAGCCGTGTAGGTCAGCATATTGAATATGCCGGCAAGTCACATAAGAGAGGGGTAAAATGTCATCTATACTATATGCATATATGGCAGGTGGGGCTATAAGTTTTTAGCGTAAAGCAAATTTTTCTCCTACAACAAGAGTGGGCTAAAAGCAAAATGTTACTACATTGTTGGTTGTTAACGAGATGGTTCCGCCAACCAGTTCTCGTACCCGAGTTGTCAAAATTACCCTCATCAAATATATTTAATGGTGTTGAGAAATCCAGAGAACTTCGGTTCCTTTGGCTCAAGTTGTCCATGACCGTGGACACGGCTAATCGATTAGGTTTGAGTACTCTGCAGAGTTTTGCACACGTTCCCCACAAGATTAGATCGCCTCCGAGTATGTCCTCGCACTTCAATGTGTTTGAAGACCGGATGATCAAAACATGGTCTTTCAACGGGTCCCTCTGAATCCCTGTCGGTGCCCATCCATTCCTACCGTTCTTCTACATCTGCTAGCACCGCCTGTCCAGAGTCGCCGCGTTGTCCAACCAAGCCAGAGCCCATAATGACTTGTGGATGTGCAGGTAAGCCTTGGGTCTTGAAAATATCCGTCCGTCTCTTTGAGCCTGGGTGAAGCTTTCCGCAGGATGTCATGGCCGTCCCCAGCATCCCGGGCATCCACTGGGTTCTCCAGGGAGCCGATCAACCGTCCTTCACCCAGTGTTGCATTGCGCCCGAGGTCTTGAAAATCTTGTCGTAACCGGTCTTGATTATTTAATTAACCTTGCATCACTCGTGTTATGCACTCAACCGAAATCCCATCTACTCAAGCATAGAAATATAAAATTTGTCGTCCCGGGGCCAAGTATCGGGGTTGTTGTGTGCCTACCACATGATACTACAATCTATACTAAAATTTCCAAGTACCTAAGCAGCATGCAATTGGGCATAGGATGGTAGAACTACGATGCATAAACATAGGTGATAGTATGATCAAAGTGACTTGCCTGTGATGTTGACGAAGAAGAATTTCTCGAGAAAATAACTTGATAGACTACTCGTCACTCTCCGATGAAATATATATAACAAATATATCATTCACATAAGAACTCATACTAGCAATCATTCTAGCAATCAAAACGAAGAAGAGAGTGAATAAGAATCCGAAAGAAACTTCAAATAAGACTAGGGAGTCTTTACTAGTCAAACACTAAATAGTTTTTGTCTAACAGAAAATAATAACAAGGAACTAAGATATAAGTTTAACTAGGATAAAATAGAGTATTTTTCACAACATTTTTTGAAAGTATTCCCAAACGGGATCTGAAACAGTGCGGAAAACAATTGCAAGTTACTAAGGAACTAGAATTGATTTCATGAAAACAAATAAAAATAAAAACTTGTTGCAAAACTACTGTTTAACTTACAGAAACAACACATAATAATCTTTCTGAAATAATAAAGAAAATATTTTAAAACAAAAATAGAAAAGGAATTAGCCGAAATCCTAAAAGAGGTGAAACAGAAATTGTTTCACATGAAATAGTGAGCTAAAATAATCAAACAAATCTGAAATGTTTACCACTGATAAATAAGATCACTAGTGATCAGTTCCAAAAGGAGTCAAATTAAAAGCTATTTTTAAACTCCTGGAATAAGCAAAACAAGGTTTAAACTAAATCTGATCTAACTCAAAGTTGAAAATCTCACACATAGACAAATTATATGTTTTTAAAAACTACGGGAAATTTGTGAGCTACTGGAAAAAGAATCAACTCTATTGGACTTCGGGATCAAAAGTTATGATCAAAAGACAATTGAAACTTTCTCTGTTTTTGAATTAAAACAGAAAAAGGGAAAAAACTGATTTGTGGACAGGGGTCCACGTGGCATTTTCTAATTGGCTAAGGGGGTGAGTGCTGCGGGGATAACTAACAAACGGCCGTTATTTAACTAATTCGCTTCGGCTAAACTTAAGTGAAAGTAAAACCGGTCGGTTTTATCTAAAAGACAGAAGGGGTAAGTACTTCCTAATCTACACCGTTGGAAATAGATCTAAGGGCTAAAACTAAAAAAAACAAGTAAAAAAAAGAAAGGAGGGAGAGCCTTACCGTGGCTGGGAAGCTCCCGTGGCTGTAATGGCCGATGGGAAGAGATGCAGGGGGTGGAGCTCCGGTGGGGTGGGTCGCCGGCGGGGAAGGTGGGGTGGTAGGGGGGCGGTGGGGCTCCAGGTTGGGGGAGGGAGGCGAGGGGGAGATGGTGCAGGGGGGCGAGGCGAGGAGCTCCTGGTCGTGCTCCTGGCAGAAGTTTCTTCGGGGTGGGGAGGGAGTGCAGCGAGGTGGGGTGGTGGAGGAGGGGTGCAGCGAGGCTCCTGGGAGGGGGTGGTGGCGAGGTGGGGTGGGTGCAGCGAGGGTGGTGGAGCCTGGAGGTGGGGGGCCGACGGGGGAAGTTCTCTGGCGAGTTTCCGGTGACGACTCCGGCGAGGTGGGGCGTGAGTTAGAGGCGAGGAGAGGGGAAGTTTTCAACGGGAATGGAACGAGGAGGTGCAGGGGGTTCTTATAGAGGCGACGGGAGGCGGTGGGAAGGAATGTGCTTCGCGAATCCCGGAGGTGGGGATTCTTCTCTCCATGGATGGAAAGTTCTGTCAAGTGAGGGAGAGAGGAGGAAGAAGATGATCTTTTGTTGGGCTAGAATAGGAAAGTGTCTTAATGCGCCAGCAGGTATTTCCTAATAAAAGTGATTTCCTTCCTATTTTTAAAACTAGGAAACTAAAACGATAAAAAGAAAATCAAATCAATTCGGAATAAAGAGTTTCTATATACTAAAATTATCAGAAAAATAAAATATAAATGATGGGCATTTTTCCACGGCAAAAATAAAAACTTCAGAAAAAATTATTTTCACAAAATTGCCTAAAAGGTTTATTTTCTTTTGCAAATAATTTTCAAATGACCCTCTAAGTTTGAGGGTTCAAGTAACTTTCAAAATGCCCGTGGGTTCGAGGGTCATGTTCCTCCTCTCTAGAATGTATTTCCCGGCATTTCTTGCACGAAGAAAACGAATGGAAATGCAAAAGAGTTCAATACAAATATCTTCGTTCAAATTCTTTATAGTTGAAGAAGTCATGTCATATTCTCTCTTTGCTTTTAAAAGATTGAATTTGAATTAACCGGAGAAGGGGAAAGTCATTGTATTCCCTCTCATTCAAAAGTTTTGAAGAGTTTCCGATTTCACACAAGTTTCAATCACTCAGGCAACAACAAACAATCAATCTAATAATTATATTAACATTCCAAAATTTATAATTTTGGGATGTTACAAACTACCACACTTAAAATGAATCTCGTCCTCGAGATTCGAAGAGGCTAGAAAGAAAGGTTAGGGTTTGGGGGTCTTCTAACAAATCCAATCTCCGGCAAGGTGGGATGCTACCACACTTAAAATGAGAGATACTGGTCCCTCAAAATGCTTTAACGATCCTCGGGGGTTTTGGCAACTGACATCGCACAGTCTTCATATTAAATCCTTTGGTGATGCTCTCCCATTGATATAAGCTTCTTCCATCAATGGGTCTTCTTAACTGAAAGTATCGAGGTCAATTCTAAATAACATATTGATGGTTCTCATGGTGGTCTACCATTTGTGGTTATCCTCTAGAGAGAGGGGTCTTGGTTTCATCCTCACCGTAAAATTTCCTACGCATGACAACAAATGCCATGTACATGGGGCTTTCATCATACCATTCTAAGGCTTAAACAAAGGCTTCAAAGAACGTCGTCTCTCTATATGGGTAAGTCTCTCAGATTTACCGTTCCGAATAGCAAGATAAATGATAAGAGTAAGTCGTCATGGTGATCAATCCATTCCGCACCCAAATCATTTCTCTGTATAAGGTTTAGCGAATCTCGCATTCTAACACTTGGGCATCCTCACGAGCATTGCAGAATTTCTCTTGTCCATGAACGAAGTTCGGATAATCCATTGGTTCTGCAAGCTGAACGAAACATCTATCGTATCTTCACAACTCTCAGGTTTTCGTATGCTCCTAAGAAAACGTTTGCTAATCCACCATAGCTTCTTCCATAAATCATATTCATTTCATAATCAATCCTTTATTACATCCTTAATTTATCCTAAAAAATCCAATTCAAAAGTACTCTATTACAAATGCTGCCATCCACATGATTCGGTATGGTCGAGCATTTCTGCCAACTTTATTCATCTGCCTCTCTTGGAGGTACTTAGTTCCACTCGAACTTTCCGAGGTGCTCCTTGAAATCATCCATCTTTTGCTTCATCATGGTGGCCATTAGCTTCATCTCCATCATCTCCGCACGTACTTCACTCAGGTATTCCTGGGTATGACGGAGTCTTGCTTCAAGGATTTCTCCGATCTGACGTATGGCTTCCATGGCAGCTTCACGAACAGCATCAAAGAAGGTTGCTCGTGGTACACGTGAAATGAAAAAGTATTGCCCCATAGTCTTTGGACAAACTCCTTTCACATGGTGGAGGTGTACTTCCACGTAACAAAGTTCCACTCCATTTTCCATGAATGGGTAGCCTTTGTAGACTGCATCTCCTTCAAGGTGAATGTGCATCATCATGTCCTTCAGGATTTTCGGGTAATCATGATCACTGGTCAGGGTCATGATAGTTTCTGGGCCCTTGAGGAATGACTCGTAGAGAGTTGTCATCAGCACGTGTCAGTAAATAGGTACTCAGAGGAATGTATTTGTCTCCTTGGTAATCATGGTACACTCCTACTCAATGGATCCTGTGGGTTTACCGATTACTACCACACTTAAATGAATTATACTCATGCCTGCATAGACCATATTTTCTCATATCCTCATAATTGTTCAGAGAGCTTTGTTCGAAGAGAAACAACGCATACAGTTTCAACATAGACAATCATGAGACAATAAATTCCATTTATTCATGATGTTATTACAATCTCAGGGACTTCTGTTACAAAAATTTCACTCCATGATCTTATGAAAAACAGGAGTGCTTCGGATTACACTTATTGCCATGGTCAAAACTTAACTACTCCATTCTAGCTTTCTTCCTTTGTGGACAATCGCTGGCAAAAGGTCCTGCTTCCTTGCAACAAAAACAAATGATTTCTGACAAGTCTCGAGGCTTCTTAGCTTCTGCTTTTGTTCCTTGGATTCCCGGCTTCCTTCCTGAGCACATGTATTTGTGGTGGCCAAATTTCATACACTTGTAACATCTGACATGACTCAGGTCTATGTCTGCAGAGATTTGGTTCTTCCGAGGGTACTTGTTCTTCTTTTCGGACTCCTTTATTTTGGCCAGTTCTTCTATTTCAAGTGGATCAAACTCCACTTCTTCCGTCGGGAAGTTTCCCAGATACTCTTGGCTTCTCTTCGTGCAGTCCTGTGAATAATGTCCTTCTTCTCCACATGAGTAGCATGCATTGGAGAAAAATCTGGTCAGACCTTGTCCATCAGGGTCTTCAATATTTTCGTTCATCATCGGTTCTTCTAGAATCTTCTTCTTGAGGGTTTCCTTCACTGCATCTTTCTGCTGCTTGACAACTCGTTGCACCTTGGGGTAAATGTGACACTGAGCTGGGTAGTGGGTGGTTCCCTCACAATGGAAACAAGTCACCTGACTACTTGGGCACTCCTCGGCTGGGTGATTTTCTTCACAATGAGTGCATCCATCCGTGTGTTCTTCCTGGGTGTGTCCTATTTCTCCACAGATCTTGCATGCACAAGTCTTCTCCTTCGGATTATCATAGCCCTTCTGAATGAGACGGGATCTTAACAGAGTCTTCTTGAATTCTTCCCAACTTTCTGCTCCACTAAATCCTTGTATGGCATGGTGCATTTTCCACCAGATAGCAGCACTTTGGGTAAAGTACTGGAGAGCGTGTTCCACTTCATACTTCCTTGAGATCAAGTTGCTCCCGAAGTGGTTCTCCATGTTCTGAATCCATATCTCAGCTTCCAACTGGGTCATTGGTCCAGAGACTACAAGTCCAGCTTCATACTCCATCTGGTAGGGTTGAGGTTTTGGGGATGAGACGGGTAATAGAGGGAGGGAGATACACACAATACAAAAAAAATATTTTTGAGAATAGATTTTATTTGTGGCCGTCGGAAAACACACACCAAAGACGGTTCACAAATCATCGTATCTAACGTGGGTATATAAAAGGGGTTTGGACTTCTAATGGTCATATAATTATTCGAACACTTCAGGGTCTTTGAGTTCTTCGGGTCTTGGGAGTCCTCTGTTGGTGTAGCATCAATTCTTCAAACGCGTGGTGAAATCCTCTTTACTTTGAAGTAGAACTCCGTCGATTCTTCATGAGGTCGAAGGGGTAAGGGTATTGTATAACAATTTGAGGTGAGAGAGAACATTTGATGAAATCAGAAGAGATGAGAAGTGAAAGGTGTTCTCGAAAATAAGATTTTTGAGAGATCCTATCCTAAGAAGTTTCCAGTTTCTAGGGTCACGTCCTACAGTCAACATGTGCTCTGAATACCATTTCTGTAGCGACCCGACTCAAGACGAGTCAAGCCTCTGTGTTTCTGTGCCATCCCTGGATCAGTATGCTGGCACACACAGTACATCAATGTATATATCAAAGTGCAATCACATGAAAAATAGCGTAAAACTGATATATACCTTAAATATCTCAGCGGAAGCGGTCAAGGGAGTGGAGTCCCAATAAACACCAACGGCAAGTTGAGTGTAGACCGTAACCCTGAATTGTACTCTTACTCGTCGAAGAAAAATATCTGCAACATAAGACGTTGCAGCCGTGTAGTTTAGCATATTGAATATGCCGGCAAGTCACATAAGAGAGGGGTAAAATGTCATCTATACTATATGCATATATGGCAGGTGGGGCTATAAGTTTTTAGCGTAAAGCAAATTTTTCTCCTACAACAAGAGTGGGCTAAAAGCAAAATGTTACTACATTGTTGGTTGTTAACGAGATGGTTCCGCCAACCAGTTCTCGTACCCGAGTTGTCAAAATTACCCTCATCAAATATATTTAATGGTGTTGAGAAATCCAGATAACTTCGGTCCCTTTGGCTCAAGTTCTCCATGACCGTGGACACGGCTAATCGATTAGGTTTGAGTACTCTGCAGAGTTTTGCACACGTTCCCCACAAGATTTGATCGCCTCCGAGTATGTCCTTGCACTTCAATGTGTTTGAAGACCGGATGATCAAAACATGGTCTCTCAACGGGTCCCTCTGAATCCCTGTCGGTGCCCATCCATTCCTACCGTTCTTCTACATCTGCTAGCACCGCTTGTCCAGAGTCGCCGCGTTGTCCAACCAAGCCAGATCCCATAATGACTTGTGGCTGTGCAGGTAAGCCTTGGGTCTTGAAAATATCCGTCCGTCTCTTTGAGCCTGGGTGAAGCTTTCCGCAGGATGTCATGGCCTTCCCCAGCATCCCGGGCATCCACTAGGTTCTCCAGGGAGCCGATCAACCGTCCTTCACCCAGTGTTGCATTGCGTCCGAGGTCTTGAAAATCTTGTCTTAACCGGTCTTGATTATTTAATCAACCTTGCATCACTCGTGTTATGCACTCAACCGAAATCCCGTCTACTCAAGCATAGCAATATGAAATTTGTCGTCCCGGGGCCAAGTATCGGGGTTGTTGTGTGCCTACCACATGATACTACAATCTATACTAAAATTTCCAAGTACCTAAGCAGCATGCAATTGGGCATAGGATGGTAGAACTACGATGCATAAACATAGGTGATAGTATGATCAAAGTGACTTGCCTGTGATGTTGACGAACAAGAATTTCTCGAGAAAATAACTTGATAGACTACTCGTCACTCTCCGATGAAATCTATATAACAAACATATAATTCACATAAGCACTCATACTAGCAATCATTCTAGCAATCAAAACGAAGAAGAGAGTGAATAAGAATCCGAAAGAAACTTCAAATAAGACTAGGGAGTCTTCTACTACGTCAAACACTAAATAGTTTTTGTCTAACAGAAAATAATAACAAGGAACTAGAATATAAGTTTAACTAGGATAAAATAGAGTATTTTTCACAAAACTTTTTGAAAGTATTCCCAAACGGGATTTGAAACAGTGCGGAAAACAATTGCAAGTTACTAAGGAACTAGAATTGATTTCATGAAAACAAATAAAAATAAAATAAAAACTTGTTGCAAAACTACCGTTTAACTAACAGAAACAACACATAATAATCTTTCTGAAATAATAAAGAAAATATTTTAAAACAAAAATAGAAAAGGAATTAGCCGAAATCCTAAAAGAGGTGAAACAGAAATTGTTTCACATGAAATAGTGAGCTAAAATACTCAAACAAATCTGAAATTTTTACCACTGATAAATAAGATCACTAGTGATCAGTACCAAAAGGAATCAAATTAAAATCTATTTTTAAACTCCTGGAATAAGCAAAACAAGGTTTAAACTAAATCTGATCTAACTCAAATTTGAAAATTTCAAACATAGACAAATTATATGTTTTTAATAACTACAGGAAATTTGTGAGCTAGTGGAAAAAGAATAAACTCTATTGGTCTTCGGGAACAAAAGTTATGATCAAAAGACAATTGAAACTTTCTCTGTTTTGGAATTAAAACAGAAAAAGGGAAAAAACTGATTTGTGGACAGGGGTCCACGTGGCATTTTCTAATTGGCTAAGGGGGTGAGTGCTGCGGGGATAACTAACAAACGTCCGTTATTTAACTAATTCGCTTCGGCTAAACTTAAGTGAAAGTAAAACCGATCGGTTTTATCTAAAAGACCGAAGGGGTAAGTACTTCCTAATCTACACCGTTGGAAATAGATCTAAGGGCTAAAACTAAAAAAAACAAGTAAAAAAAAGAAAGGAGGGAGGGCCTTACCGTGGCTGGGAAGCTCCCGTGGTTGTAATGGCCGATGGGAAGAGGTGCAGGAGGTGGAGCTCCGGTGGGGTGGGTCGCCGACGGGGGAAGGTGGGTGGTAGGGGCGGTGGGGCTCCAGGTTGGGGGAGGGAGGCGAGGGGGAGATGGTGCAGGGGGGGGGCGAGGCGAGGAGCTCCTGGTCGTGCTCCTGGCAGAAGTTCCTTCGGGGTGGGGAGGGAGTGCAGCGAGGTGGGGTGGTGGAGGAGGGGTGCAGCGAGGCTCCTGGGAGGGGGTGGTGGCGAGGTGGGGTGGGTGCAGCGAGGGTGGTGGAGCCTGGAGGTGGGGGGCCGACGGGGGAAGTTCTCTGGCGAGTTTCCGGTGACGACTCCGGCGAGGTGGGGCGCGAGTTAGAGGCGAGGAGAGGGGAAGTTTTCAACGGGAATGGAACGAGGAGGTGCAGGGGGTTCTTATAGAGGCGACGGGAGGCGGTGGGAAGGAATGTGCTTCGCGAATCCCGGAGGTGGGGATTCTTCTCTCCATGGATGGAAAGTTCTGTCACGTGAGGGAGAGAGGAGGAAGAAGATGATCTTTTGTTGGGCTAGAATAGGAAAGTGTCTTAATGGGCGAGCAGGTATTTCCTAATAAAAGTGATTTCCTTCCTATTTTTAAAACTAGGAAACTAAAACGATAAAAAGAAAATCAAATCAATTCGGAATAAAGAGTTTCTATATACTAAAATTATCAGAAAAATAAAATATAAATGATGGGCATTTTTCCACGGCAAAAATAAAAACTTCAGAAAAAATTATTTTCACAAAATTGCCTAAAAGGTTTATTTTCTTTTGCAAATAATTTTCAAATGACCCTCTAAGTTTGAGGGTTCAAGTAACTTTCAAAATGCCCGTGGGTTCGAGGGTCATGTTCCTCCTCTCTAGAATGTATTTCCCGGCATTTCTTGCACGAAGAAAACGAATGGAAATGCAAAAGAATTCAATACAAATATCTTCGTTCAAATTCTTTATAGTTGAAGAAGTCATGTCATCTTCTCTCTTTGCTTTTAAAAGATTGAATTTGAATTCACCGGAGAAGGGGAAAGTCATTTTATTCCCTCTCATTCAAAAGTTTTGAAGAGTTTCCGATTTCACACAAGTTTCAATCACTAAGGCAACAACAAACAATCAATCTAATAATTATATTAACATTCCAAAATTTATAATTTTGGGATGTTACAAACTACCACACTTAAAATGAATCTCGTCCTCGAGATTCGAAGAGGCTAGAAAGAAAGGTTAGGGTTTGGGGGTCTTCTAACAAATCCAATCTCCGGCAAGGTGGGATGCTACCACACTTAAAATGAGAGATACTGGTCCCTCAAAATGCTTTAACGATCCTCGGGGGTTTTGGCAACTGACATCGCACAGTCTTCATATTAAATCCTTTGGTGATGCTCTCCCATTGATATAAGCTTCTTCCATCAATGGGTCTTCTTAACTGAAAGTATCGAGGTCAATTCTAAATAACATATCGATGGTTCTCATGGTGGTCTACCATTTGTGGTTATCCTGTAGAGAGAGGGGTCTTGGTTTCATCCTCACCGTAAAATTTCCTACGCATGACAACAAATGCCATGTACATGGGGCTTTCATCATACCATTCTAAGGCTTAAACAAAAGCTTCAAAGAACGTCGTCTCTCTATATGGGTAAGTCTCTCAGATTTACCGTTCCGAATAGCAAGATAAATGATAAGAGTAAGTCGTCATGGTGATCAATCCATTCCGCACCCAAATCATTTCTCTGTATAAGGTTTAGCGAATCTCGCATTCTAACACTTGGGCATCCTCACGAGCATTGCAGAATTTCTCTTGTCCATGAACGAAGTTCGGATAATCCATTGGTTCTGCAAGCTGAACGAAACATCTATCGTATCTTCACAACTCTCAGGTTTTCGTATGCTCCTAAGAAAACGTTTGCTAATCCACCATAGCTTCTTCCATAAATCATATTCATTTCATAATCAATCCTTTATTACATCCTTAATTTATCCTAAAAAATCCAATTCAAAAGTACTCTATTACAAATGCTGCCATCCACATGATTCGGTATGGTCGAGCATTTCTGCCAACTTTATTCATCTGCCTCTCTTGGAGGTACTTAGTTCCACTCGAACTTTCCGAGGTGCTCCTTGAAATCATCCATCTTTTGCTTCATCATGGTGGCCATTAGCTTCATCTCCATCATCTCCGCACGTACTTCACTCAGGTATTCCTGGGTATGACGGAGTCTTGCTTCAAGGATTTCTCCGATCTGACGTATGGCTTCCATGGCAGCTTCACGAACAGCATCAAAGAAGGTTGCTCGTGGTACACGTGAAATGAAAAAGTATTGCCCCATAGTCTTTGGACAAACTCCTTTCACATGGTGGAGGTGTACTTCCACGTAACAAAGTTCCACTCCATTTTCCATGAATGGGTAGCCTTTGTAGACTGCATCTCCTTCAAGGTGAATGTGCGTCATCATGTCCTTCAGGATTTTCGGGTAATCATGATCACTGGTCAGGGTCATGATAGTTTCTGGGCCCTTGAGGAATGACTCGTAGAGAGTTGTCATCAGCACGTGTCAGTAAATAGGTACTCAGAGGAATGTATTTGTCTCCTTGGTAATCATGGTACACTCCTACTCAATGGATCCTGTGGGTTTACCGATTACTACCACACTTAAATGAATTATACTCATGCCTGCATAGACCATATTTTCTCATATCCTCATAATTGTTCAGAGAGCTTTGTTCGAAGAGAAACAACGCATACAGTTTCAACATAGACAATCATGAGACAATAAATTCCATTTATTCATGATGTTATTACAATCTCAGGGACTTCTGTTACAAAAATTTCACTCCATGATCTTATGAAAAACAGGAGTGCTTCGGATTACACTTATTGCCATGGTCAAAACTTAACTACTCCATTCTAGCTTTCTTCCTTTGTGGACAATCGCTGGCAAAAGGTCCTGCTTCCTTGCAACAAAAACAAATGATTTCTGACAAGTCTCGAGGCTTCTTAGCTTCTGCTTTTGTTCCTTGGATTCCCGGCTTCCTTCCTGAGCACATGTATTTGTGGTGGCCGACGGGGGAAGTTCTCTGGTGAGTTTCCGGTGACGACTCCGGCGAGGTGGGGCGCGAGTTAGAGGCGAGGAGAGGGGAAGTTTTCAACGGGAATGGAACGAGGAGGTGCAGGGGGTTCTTATAGAGGCGACGGGAGGCGGTGGGAAGGAATGTGCTTCGCGAATCCCGGAGGTGGGGATTCTTCTCTCCATGGATGGAAAGTTCTGTCACGTGAGGGAGAGAGGAGGAAGAATATGATCTTTTGTTGGGCTAGAATAGGAAAGTGTCTTAATGGGCCAGCAGGTATTTCCTAATAAAAGTGATTTCCTTCCTATTTTTAAAACTAGGAAACTAAAACGATAAAAAGAAAATCAAATCAATTCGGAATAAAGAGTTTCTATATACTAAAATTATCAGAAAAATAAAATATAAATGATGGGCATTTTTCCACGGCAAAAATAAAAACTTCAGAAAAAATTATTTTCACAAAATTGCCTAAAAGGTTTATTTTCTTTTGCAAATAATTTTCAAATGACCCTCTAAGTTTGAGGGTTCAAGTAACTTTCAAAATGCCCGTGGGTTCGAGGGTCATGTTCCTCCTCTCTAGAATGTATTTCCCGGCATTTCTTGCACGAAGAAAACGAATGGAAATGCAAAAGAATTCAATGCAAATATCTTTGTTCAAATTCTTTATAGTTGAATAAGTCATGTCATCTTCTCTTTTTGCTTTTTAAAAGATTGAATTTGAATTCACGGAGAAGGGGAAAGTCATTTTATTCCCTCTCATTCAAAAGTTTTGAAGAGTTTCCGATTTCACACAAGTTTCAATCACTCAGGCAACAACAAACAATCAATCTAATAATTATATTAACATTCCAAAATTTATAATTTTGGGATGTTACAAGGCTAAGGAAAGGCTACCTAAAGACACCAAGGGCAAAGTTAAGGAGAAGAATCAGACATGGGATGAAGTGCAATTTGTGCTCAATAAGGAAGAAGTTGAAGAAGTGGAGTTCCTCCAACCCTACCTCCACTTACTGTCTCCATCCTTGATTGAACTCTTGAGGTTTTGTGAAACAACTCGTGCTCGCAATACTTATCTCACTCGTGAAGTTGTTTTGCTGGAGAAACATATCATAGATCTCCAAGGTATAAATCAAAGATTGATGGCCCTCTTGGAATCAAAGGTTGCAACAACTCCACCACCATCACCTCCAAAGGAAGACAACTGAGCATGGGTATGGGCAATCCCCTTGGCTTGTGCCAAGCTTGGGGGAGTTGCCCCGGTATCGTATCACCATCACATCTTTTGCCTTTACCTTTGTTTTAGTTTGTTCCTTTTCACTTTTCTTTTTCTCTAGTAGATTAAAAGTCTTAGTGTTTTAGTCTTGAGTTTTCCTTTGTTTCACCCCCGATGTATTCAAGCTCGTGAGCCATATAATAAAGAGTGTCTTAGTTGAAGGGCTTTGCCTCTTGCCATGATCAAAAGATTGAGAAAAGAACAAAAGCATGAAAGATCGTGTAATGATCTTATGGGAAGTGATGGCTTCACATATAAAAAGAATGATGATTGAAACTTGTTGAGGGTAGACAAACGTAGACCTTGGTCACTGTTGCAACTAATAGGAAGTGATAAGGAAGGAGAGGTTCACATATAAATATATCATCTGTGACACCATCTATGATTCTGAACACTCACTAAACTATTACATGCCTAGAAGTAGATGTTGGATAAGGAAGACAACATAATGAATTGTGTTTGCTTGGTTCCGAACAATGTTATATGATTAGAGATCCCTTAGCATGTGACGATTGCTTCCACCTCATATTAGCCAAAACTCCCGCACCAAGTAGAGATACTACTTGTGCATCCTTAAACCTTCAACCCAGTTTTGCCATGAGAGTCCACCATACCTACCTATGGATTGAATAAGATCCCTCAAGTAAGTTGTCATCAATGCAAGCAATAAAAATTGCTCTCTAATATGTATGATCTATTAGTGTGTGGAAAATAAGCTTTGTACGAACCTGTGATGAGGAAGACATAAAAGTGACAGACCGCATAATAAAGTTCTTTATCACAGGAAGCAATATAAAGTGACATTCTTCCGCACTAAGAGGACACGCATCCAAACCTCAAAAGCGCATGACAACCTCTGCTTCCCTCTGCCAAGGGCCTATCTTGTACCTTTACTTTTTGTCCTTGAAAGAGTCATGGTGATCTTTACCAATTCCTTGTTTCACCTTTATCTTGGCTACCATCATATGCTTGGGAAAGATCTATATTCATATGTCAACTTGGAGGTAAGCATTCATGAATTATTGTTGTTGACATTACCCTTGAGGTAAGCAGTTGGGAGGCAAAACTATAAGCCCCTATCTTTCTCTCTGTCCAGCTGAAACTTTGATCTCATGAGTACCACGTGAGTTGTAGCAATTGTAGAGAATGAAAAGATGATTGATTATGTGGATTTGCTTTACAAGCTCTTATTTGACTCTTTCTGATGTTGTGATAAATTGCAATTGCTTCAATGACTACAGGCTATCGGTTGTTACTTCTCATTAAGGTTCGTGGTCCATGCTTTACTTTGTGAAGGAATTATCACTTTAGCATGAGAGATTATATGTTGGTACTGCTGTTCCGATCATGATCATGATGCATGCATGTTCGTATTCTGTTTTGTCAACACCTCTCTCCCTAAACATGTGGACATATTTATTGAGCTCGGTTTTTGCTTGAGGACAAGCGTGGTCTAAGCTTGGGAGAGTTGATACGTCCATTTTGCATCATGCTTTTATGTTGATATTTATCGCTTCTTGGGCAGTTATTTCACTTCACGGTACAATACTTATGCCTTTTCTCTCTTTTTTTGCAAGGTTCACATGAAGAGGGAAAATGCCGGTAGCTGGAATTCTGGCCTGAAAGAGGAGCAAAGTTGAGATACCTATTTTGCGCAACTCCAAACACCGTAAAAATCAACGAGGATTTTTTCCGGATTTGTAAAAATTAAAAAGAAGTGTGCCCTTCTATCTGATCCAGTTCACACGTTGATTTGGGTCTCGTAAAAAAAGACAGTGTCCACATTTTGGTAATTTCAAAATTGTTCTTAAATTGTAAGGAATTAGAGAAAGTGTTCTACATGAAGATGTGCCTCGTCGATATTTTCCCAACGCCGTATCATTTGCTTTGTTCTGATGAGCGGTTTGAATTTTTTTATGAAAATACGCTTGATGCAACTTGTAGGCAGCCACACCGTTTTTAAAATTCATTTAAAACCGCTAGGAATCCCAACAAATGACCAACATATGAAAGGTGAGCTTATTCCTCAGATTTCAACGCTATATCATACGCCTCGTTCTCACGAACGGTTTAAAAGCTGCAGCGAAAACAGTTAAAAAAACGATTTTTTTGAAAAAAGGAATTATATTTTTCATGAAATTCGAAATTACCCTCAAATCGTAAGGAATTCAAAAGAGTAATCTACATGAAAAAGATGTGAATCGACGATATCTTTCCAATGTCATATCATTTGCTTAATTCTGACGAGCGCTTTAGAAAAAGTTACAAAAATATGCTCGCTGCAGCCTGTCATGTGGGCATCATTTTTGAAACTGCTCTCAAACATCGAGGAATCACGAAAAATGTTAGAAAAACCGCGAACAAATTTGAAAGCCCGAAAAAAAAATTAAAGCTCGGACATTTTTCTGAATTTTGAGGACAAAATTTAAAACCGAGAACAATTTAAAAAAAAACTGGAACAAATTTGGAAACGCGAACATTTTTTTAAAGCATGAATATTTTTTTCATCTTTAGAATAAAATTTTGAAGAGGAGAAACTTTTTGAAAAACCAAACAAATTTGAAAGCGTGAACAAATTTTTAAAGCACAACAATTTTTGGAATTTTGAGAATAAAATTTGAAACTGAGAAACGTAAACAATTGTGGAAGTGCGGACAATTTTGTAAACCGAATCGTGGGAACAAAATTGAGAAAAGGAGAACAATTTTGAAAGCGCAAACAAAATTTTAAAGCACAAACATTTTTTAAATTTTGAGAACAAATTATAAAACCGTGAACAATTTTAGAGAAACGTGAACAAATTTTGAAATGAGAACAATTTTTTGAATTATGAATATTTTTTGAATCTTGCGAAGAAATTTTGAAACTGAGAACAAATTTTAAAAAGTCCTAACAAATTTAGAAGAGCAATCAAATTTTTAAAGCACAATCATTTCTCGAATTTTGAGATGAGATTTTGAAACCGAGAACAATTTTGAAAAAGCTGAAGAAATTTGAAAGCGCAAACAATTTAGTAAAGCACAGACATTTTTTGAATATTGAGAAAAAAAATTGAAAAGGAAAACAAATTTGAATAGTAAGAACAAATTATGAAACCGAGAACAATATTTGAAATATACAGAACATTTTTTAAAAATATATTTTTTTGAAAATCCAAAAACATTTTTTGGCACAGAAATGGTAAGAAAAAAAGAAAAAAAGAAAAAAAAACTGCTTCAAGGGACCTTCTAGAAGTTTAACAAAACGAGAAAAAACCTGCTGCGAAAGATTCCCAAAACTGGACAGTGCAAGCCCGCTAACTGTGCCAGATCGATCGTCTCCGACAAGACTTGGTACAATGCGTCAAATAGCATTTTGCGGCAGGGAAGGGCTAGCACACACTCGGGGCTCGCCCCAACTTGACCACCCAGCTTGTTTTTCGTCTCAAAAAATTTAATGTTTCTCATTTTTTCTTTTCTTCTGTTTATTTTTTTCTACTTGTTTCCTTTTTTTTTAAATTTTGGTCCGTTTTTCTTTTCTTTGCATATCTGAAGCAAAAACATTTTTTGAATTTGATGAATATTTTTTGAAAATTCAGAGCATTTTTGAATTCATGAATGAAGTTTGAAAAACAACAAGTTTTTAAAATTGTATTATTTTTTAGAAGCAAGAACATTTCATAAATTTCAAGAACAATTCGCAAACAAAAACTTAGTTAAGAAATTGTTTCTCTTTTGATATTTCGAACATTTTATGAAAATATCAAACCTTTTTTGAAAATACGAACATTTTTGGAAAATCTAACATTTTTGTCAAATCTCGAATATTTTTTGTTGTTATGAACAATTGTGATAAACGGCAACAATTTGAAATTAGGACATTTTTATAAAAAGCAAAAAAAAATCAAATTTCAAGAACAATTTTCTGTAACACATAACAGTTCTTGAAAATCACGAATTTTTTTTTGAAAATCCAGACCATTTTTTTAAAAGCAAAAACATATTTCAAATTTGAAGATTTTTTTTGCAAATCCAGAACATTTTTTTGAAAAGAAAAAATATTTTATGAATCTGAAGAAGAATTTTTAAATATTACAACCATTTTTCGAAAATCAGAGCATTCAGAAAAATTCTTGAAATTCCAAAATATTTTTTAAACAGAAACATAGAAGAAAAAAAAAGAAACAAGAAAAAATTAAAAATGAAAGAAAAACCGGTTCATGGAATCTTTTAGAAGTTTTCTGAAACCGAAAAAACTGGCTGGAAAATCAGGGGCGATGGAACGTTAAACAAGCCGTGCACAGCGGGCACAATCGTATCCTGTCTGAAGCCCAACACTGTTTTCGCAACGACCAGCGAATAGGCTTTCTCTGCGGCAAATTGCCGCCGCTTCGCACAGGTAGGGGCATGGCAAACTGGCCGGGCTGGCCGAGTTAAGCTTTCACTTTTATTTCTCTTTTTTCCCACTTTTTCACTTTAGTTACTACTTTTCCATTTTATTTTTTTATTTTTTCTCCTGTTCTTTATTTTCTTGTGTCTTCATCTTTCTCTTTTTCCTAAAAGGTTACTGCTTTAAAAAAATCAAAACTTAAAAAGCTTTTGTATTTACGAACAACATTTATAAACGGAAATCTTTTCGAATTCCTGAAGGATTTAAAAAAAGGATGAACATTTTTTAAATATGTGAAAAATCCTTGAAAATATGATTTTTTTTCTTTGAAAGGAGGTGTATTTTATCAAATTTTCATACTTTTTTAAATCATGAATATTTTTTTTGGAAACCCGGATGCTTTTAAAATTTATTATTCAAATTTATAAAATGGGAACATTTATTTAATTTCGGAATAATTTTTCAAATACACACACATTTTTGGAAAACATAAACAATTTGTTAGTTTATGAACAAATTTGAAAATAGGAGCATCTTAAAAACTGAGAACACACTTTTTTTAAATGAACATTTTTTGAAATTTCCGAACAAGTTTTGAAGCGGGAACATTTTTGCAACACTTCTCAAAACAAGGATATTTTTTGAACTTACCTACATTTTTGGAAAAGGAAACCATTTTTTAGACAATTGTGACCAATTTATTCAAAAACGAATATTTTTTGAAATCGTGCAGTTTTTTAATACTAGAACAATTTTTGAAACACGATAATTTTAGAAAATATGAACACATTTTGAAAGCAATAACATTTTTTGCAATTCCTTGTTATTTTTTGAAGCACAAACATTTAAACAGAAATTATGAACAGGTGAACATTTTCTGAAATTTAGAATAAAGAAAATTTCAAAAAAACAAAATAGGAAAAGGAAAAAAGAAAAAATGAAGGAAAAAAATGAAAACAAAAACAATAACTGTTTTTGACAAAAAACAATATATTTAGATAATCCCTTTTATTACAGAAATATCAGACATTTTTCTAAAATACGAAAGATTTTTTGAAGTTATGATTTTATTGGAAAAACAAAAATTATTTGAAATTTGGAACATTTTTATAAAAGCAAGAATATTTTCTGAATTTGAAAAACATGTTTTCACTATATTTTTCTATATACATATTAAAATATATTTTTATATTTTTGAACTATGAAATATTTTTTGTACATTGTACAAATATTTTTTTAAATTATATGAACATCTTTTTTGAACTATGAAAACATTTTTGTACAGTTTATGAAATATACTTTTGAATTACATGAATTTATTTTTTACATTAGCGTAATAATTTTATGAATTTTTATATACACTTTCGTAAAATGTTTGACATTTATTTAGTTGTCACAAACGTTTTTTAGAAATATGATTAATATTTTTCTTACAAACGATTGGCATATTCTACTTTTTACAATTAAATTTTGAAATTTTACGTATACATTAGAAACATTTTCACGTTTATATGTATATAATTAAAGTATCTCTAAATATAAAAATAAAAATGTAATTAAAACAAGAAAAACACTCATGATGTCAGCACGGCAGGGCACGTGGTTACTCGCCGGCCTAGTTCCTGTCCGTGCAAGCGAGTCGTGCCTAGGCCTAGGCATGGCATGGGCGGCATGTAGTCGCGCCCGAGTGCTATCGCCTAGCCAATGCAAGAGGACCCCTGAAAAAAGGGGCTGCTACGTGTCGGCCGACAGATTTTTTCATAAAGATTCGTCGTCTCACAAGCTATCCCATACTCGCACGCGAGGTGTGCGTTTATCTTATCTAATTTTCTGCAACAATACTTTTGTTCCGAAACCTTCTTTTTTCTAATTTTCTACAATAATGGCTTTGTTGCGAACCCTCTCCCCCCACCCCCTCTTCTCCAATTTCCTGCAACAAGTCCCTTGTTGCAAAACTTTTTTTTTCAATTTTTTTGTAACAAGACCCTAGGTGCAAAAATTGAAACACGTCTTCCGTCGCATCCAATTTTCTATAACAAGTCCCTTGTTGCAAAAAATTACAACATCTCTGGCTGCATCGCATTAAAACAATCATCTTTTGATATCGTTGTTCCACAACAATGTTGTTGTTGCAGAAACTTGGAGCGGATATGCATGTACGGCTTGGTGGTGTGTGTGCTACTAGGGCTAGTGATGCCAAAACTACGGTGAGGTTGATGGTGCGTCACACCCGCGCGGCGAATCTCGCCGGATCGAGTTGCTAATATGAAGAAGTGTGACAATACCTAGCACATGGAGATAGTAGTATTGTCCCTTCCGGCTAAAACAGAAGTTTTATGTCCAAACTAAAACAGAAGTTTTACGGCCAATTCCGGGGTTGTGCAAGATTTACATTAGTTGTGTGAGGATGATGGAGCATAGCCAGACTATATGATTTTGTAGGGATAACTTTCTTTGGGCTTGTTATTTTGAAAGTTCATGATTACTTTGCTAGTTTGCTTGAAGTATTACAGTTTTCATGTCAATAGCAAACTATTGTATTGAATCGTACGGATCTGAACATTCATGCCACGTGAAAGAAGTTGCAATGGACAACTATGCTAGGTAGCATTCCACATCAAAAATTCATTCTTTATCACTTCCCTACTCGAGGACGAGCAGGAGTTAAGCTTGGGGATGCTTGATACGTCTCCAACATATCTATAATTTTTGATGGTTTCATGCTATTATCTTGTCAAACTTTGGATGTTTTGCATGCCTTTTATTTATTTTCTGGGACTAACTTATTAATCCAGTGCCAAGTACCAGTTCCTGTTTTTTCCATGTTTTTGACCCCTTTCAGAGGAGATTTTGAAACAGAGTCCAAATAGAAGAAAATCCCCGAAAAGATTTTTTCTGGAACGGAAGAAGATCGGAGAGCTTGGGGGCCAAGCCAGAAGAGCCCTAGGGGCCCCACAAGCCCCCACCCACGGCCAGGGGCGGCCGCACCATGCAGGCTTGTGGGCCCCCTGGAGGTCCCCTGACCTAGATCTTGCGCCTATAAATTCCCAAATATTCCCCAAAAAATCAGGGGAGCATCGTAATCACTTTTCCGCTGCCGCAAGCTTCTGTCTCCGCAAGATCCCATCTGGGACATGTCCTGGTGCCCTGCCGGAGGGGGATTCGGACACGGAAGGCTTCTCCATCAACACCATGACCTCTCCGATGATGCGTGAGTAGTTCACCATAGACCTACGGGTCCATAGCTAGTAACTAGATGGCTTCTTCTCTCTCTTGGATCTTCAATACAAAGTTCTCCATGATCTTCATGGAGATCTATCCTATGTAATCTTCTTTTGCGGTGTGTTTGTCGAGATCCGATGAATTGTGGATTTATGATCAGATTATCTATGAATCTTATTTGAGTTTCTTCTGATCTCTCTTATGCATGATTTCATATCCTTGTAATTCTCTTTGAGTTGTGGGTTTTGTCTGGCCAACTAGATCTATGATTCTTGCCATGGGAGAAGTGCTTGGTTTTGGGTTCATACCATGCGGTGACCTCACCCACTGACAGAAGGGGTAGCGAGGCACGTATCGTGTTGTTGCCATCAAGGGTAAAAACATGGGGTTTTCGTCACTGGTTTGAGATTATCCCTCTACATCATGTCATCTTGCTTAAAGCATTACTCTGTTCGTCATGAACTCAATACACTAGATGCATGCTGGATAGCGGTCGATGTGTGGAGTAATAGTAGTAGATGCAGAAAGTATTGGTCTACTTGTCTCGGACGTGATGCCTATATGCTAGATCATTGCCTTATATATCGTCATGACTTTGCGCGGTTCTATCAATTGCTCGACAGTAATTTGTTCACCCACCGTAATACTTGCTATTTTGAGAGAAGCCTCTAGTGAACACTATGGCCCCCAGCGTCTACTCCACACCATATTTTCAGCCTTACACTTTTTACTTCATTGCACTTTCCGCCTTCAGATCTCACTTTGCAAACAATCTTGAAGGGATTGACAACCCCTTTGAAGCATTGGGTGCAAGCTTGTTTGTGTTTGCGCAGGTACTCTGGACTTGACGAGACCCTCCTTCTGGATCGATACCTTGGTTCTCAAATTGAGGGAAATACTTACTGCTCCTGTGTTGTATCACCCTTTCCTCTTCAAGGGAAAAACCAACGCAAGCCCAATCTCCGTCAACATGTCAATTTCTGGCGCTGTTGTTTGAGAAGTAGCTGAAGGATTTCTGGCGCCGTTGCCGAGGAAGAACTTTTGTTGCCGTAGCACTCGGCAACATCGCGGACCTTGTTCATCGCAAGCTCCTCGGGCATCTTCCGGTTCTGCATGTTCTGATGGAACGCACTGATGACTGCGGCTGGGTGAACATCTGGGATGTTGTGATGTAAGTAGCTGAACCTGTGGATGTACTTTCGCAGAGTCTCACCCTCCTTCTAGGGGATGATGTGGAAGTCGCTCTCCTGGCCAGGGGCCCGATGGCCGCCCGTGAAGGCGCCAATGAACTCCTGACACAACTCCTTCCACGAGGAAATGGAGTTCTTGGGTAGGTGCATCAACCACGACCTGACGTTGGGCTTGAGGACCAACGGGAAGTACTTGTCCAGTATCTTGTCATCCTGACCACCAGCTGCATGCACCGCGATGGTGTAGATGCTTAGGAACTCGGACGGGTGGGTCTTGCATCGTACTTCTCCGGGATTTCCGGCTTGAAGGTACGGGAGATGGGCCACTGGACGTGCCGCAACTCGCGGGTGAAAGCCGGGAAGCCCACCTCGTAAGGTAGGTCGCCAGGATACCTGCTACTGCAACAAAAGACCTTCCAACGGCGCCAGAAACACGTGCTGATGGCAGACTATTCTTGTCTTGATACTCCTCAGCAACGGCACCATGAATCCTTCTGCTACGGCTACGCCTTTAGGGACTTCCTAGGAAAATATGCAAAGGATTTCCCCCGTGGCCTTGGAGCCTTGCGTTGGTGTTCCCTCGAAGCGGAAAGGGTGATGTAGCATAGCGGCGGTAAGTATTTCCCTCAGTTTTGAGAATCAAGGTATCGATCCAGTGAAGGAATATCACAAGTACCTCCACAAACACAAAGAGCTTGCTCCCAACGCTATGAAGGGGTTGTCAATCCCTTATAGATTGTTTGCCAAGTGAGAACTGAAAGCAACAAAGTAACAAAGCAAAGTAAAAGCAAAAGTGGAAACGATAGGTGTGAATAGACCAGGGGGCCGTAGTGTTCACTTGTGGCTTCTCTCATGAAAGCAAGTAGACGGTGGGTGAACAAATTACTGTCGAGCAATTGATAGAACCGCGCAAAGTCGTGACGTCATCTATGGCAATGATTATATCTATAGGCATCAAGTCCAAAACAAGTAGATCGATACTTTCTGCATCTACTACTATTACTCCACACGTCGACCGCTATCCAGCATGCATCTAGTGTAATAAGTCCAAAAGAACAAAGTAACGCCTTAAGCAAGATGACGTGATGTAGATGGACAATCTCATATCTACGATAAAGCCAATCTTGATGGCAACAACACGATGCGTGCCTTGCTGCCCCTTCTATCACTCGGAAAGGTCACCACATGGTATGAACCCAAAACCAAGCACTTCTCCCATTGCAAGAATCATAGATCTAGTTGGCCAAACAAAACCCAAGACACGGAGAGACTTAAAAGGATATCAAATCATGCATAAAAGAAATCAGCAAAGAATCAAATATATATCATAGATAATCTGATCACAAATCCACAATTCATCGGATCTCGACAAACACACCGCCAAAGAGGACTACATCGGATAGATCACCATGAAGATCATGGAGAACTTTGTATTCAAGATCCAAGAGAGAGAAGAAGCCATCTAGCTACTAACTACGGTCCCGTAGGTCTGAAGTGAACTACTCATGAGTTATTGGAGGGGCGATGATGTTGATGTAGAAGCCCCCCAACTCCAAAGTCCCCTCCGGCAGGGCACCGGGAAGGGTCTCCAGATGAGATCTCGCGAAAATGGAAGCTTGCGGGGGCGGAAAAGTGTTTTCGTGGATTCCCCTATTTTTTCTGTATTTTAGGGAATATATAGGAGAAAGAGCTAGGTCAGGGGGGCGCCAGGGAGGCCACAAGCCTGGTAGCCGCCGCCCCCTGGTGGCGGCTACAGGGCTTGTGGGCCCACTGTAGCTCTCTTGCCTTGGCCCTCAAGCCCCCTGATCTTCTTCCGTTCGGGAAAAATTTATTTCGGGGATTTTATTCCGTTTGGACTCCGTTCCAAAATCAGATCTGAAAAGAGCCAAAAACACAAAAAAACAGGAACTAGCACTTGGCACTGAATTAATAAGTTAGTCCCAAAAAATGTATAAAAGGTACATAAAACATCCAAAGATGACAAGATAACATCATGAAACCATAAAAAATGATAGATACGTTTGAGACGTATCAAGCATCCCCAAGCTTAACTCCTGCTCGTCCTCGAGTAGGGAAGTGATAAAGAATGAACTTTTGATGCTTTCATGCTACCTAGCATAGATGTCCTTTGTAACTCCTCTTATGCGACGTGAATGTTCAGATCCATTAGATTCAAAACAATAGTTTTCTATTGACGTGGAAACAATAATACTTCAAGCAAACCAGCAAGGTAATCATGAACTTTCAAAATAACAAGGCCAAAAGGAAGTTATCCCTACAAAAGCATATAGTCTGGATATGCTCTATCATCATTGCACAACGAATTTAAATCATGCACAACCCCGATATTGGCCAAGTAATTGTTTTCGCACCATTACTTTCTCAAACCTTTTCAACTCTCACGCAATACATGAGCGTGAGCCATGGTTTTAGCACTATTAGTGGTGTGGAGTGTGGTGGAGGTTGCAAGACAAACAAGGAGAAGATGATCACATTAACTAGGCATATCAATGAGCTGTGGAGATGCTCATCAATAGATATCAATGTGAATGAGTAGGGATTGCCATACAAATGATGCACTAGAGCTAAGAGTATGTGAAAGCTCTTAAAGAAAACTAGTGGGTGTGCATCCAACTTGCTTGCTCACAAAGACCTAAGGCAAATTTGAGGAAGCCTATCATTGGAATATACAAGCCAAGTTATGTAAGGAAAATTTCCCACTAGCTATATGGTGGTGACAAAACGAGAGACTCTCAATCATGAAGATCATGGTGCTTAATAAGCACAAGTGTGGAAGGATAGTAACATTGTCCCTTCTCTCTTTTTCTCTCATCATTTTTTTTGGTGGGCTCTTTGGCCTCTCTTTTTTTTTCTTTTTTCTTGGTGGGCATCTTTGGCCTCTTTTATTTCCTCATATCGGACAATGCTCCATCAATGATGATCATCACACTTTCAACTCAAAACTTAGAGCAACGATGACTCTATATGGAATGCCTTCGGTAGTGTACCGTGACAATGATCTAGCATGGCATAGACATTAATGGAAACATCATGCTAGCTATCTTACGATCATGCAATGACAATGTAGAAGCGGTGGCACATGTCATGGTGGTAGTTGCATGGCAATATATCTCGGAATGACTTTGAAAAAGCCATAGTAGGTAGGTATGGTGGCTGTTTTGAGGGAGGCTAATGGTGGGTTGGTAGGTATAATACATCTCGCGATCCCGACCGCCACACAAAGGATGACAATCAATAGACTAATCATGCTCAGACTTCATCACATAACGGTTCACCATACTTGCATGCTGCGGGAATTACTAACTTCAACACAAGTATTTCTATATCCAGAACACCTTACTAGCATAACTTCAATATTACCACAACTCAAAACTAATTGAGATGAATCAAACTTCTCTAACTATTCAATGCACATGAAGGTGGAAGTTTTCTTATCCCTTTGGATAACTACCCCTTTTGAGACTACTTTCAAAGCATAGATCAACTACCAAGCCACGCACTACTGTTCTCTAAAAGATATAAGTGAAGCACATAGAGCAAAATCAACTAGCTCAAAAGATATAAGTGAAGCACATGTGAGCTGAATTGTCTACCAAAGGATATGAGTGAAGCTCGACAAAATCATGGTGAGTGCATGTATCTCTATCTAGGTGTGCAACAAGGATGATTGTGACACAACAAAAATAAAAGACTCCTACGACAAGACGCTCCAAGCAGAACACATAACATGTGGTGAATAAAAATATAGCCCCAAGTAACGTTACCGATGGATTGAAGACGAAAGAGGGGATGCCTTCCCGGGGCATCCCCAAGCTTAGGCTTTTACGACATACTTGAATCATCTTGGGGTGTCTTGGTCATCCCCAAGCTTGAGCTCTTGCCACTCTTTATCTTTTCGTCCATAAGAACTTCACACTAAACTTGAAAACTTCACAACACGAAACTTAAACAGAAACTCGTGATAACATTAGTATAAGAAAGCAAACCACCACTTCCTTAGGTACTGTAGCAATCTTAAATTCTACTTATGTTGATGTTGGGTTACTGTATTTTTAATCTTCCATGGCTAATACCCCCGATACTATCCATAGTTTCATCAAAATAAGCAACCAACACAACAAAAACAGAATCTGTTAACAACAGACCAGTCTGTAGCAATCTGTATACTTCGTATACTTTTGGTACTTCAAAAATTCTAAAAAATTACGACAGTCTGAAGAATTTGCGTAGAATTCCGCAGCACAAAGAATCAACTCAAAAGCTCTTACAGGAAAAAAATGGAAATTCTTTTCATGAGCAGAAAGTTTCTGTCTTTTCCAGCATGACCAAACGATCATCCCCAAGAGTAATCATAACGGTTTTACTTGGCACAAACGCAAAAGAAACACAAAAAAACACAATCATAATAGAATTATGAAAGTGTGGAAAACACAAAACATAAAGAAAAAGGATAGATTCGCTGGGTTGCCTCCCAACAAGCGCTATTGTTTGACGCCCTTTAGCTAGGCATAAGGCAAAGATATCTAAGTCTAACATACTTCCTATGCATAGGCATTTTATAGGAAAACAAATTGGCAAGACAACCAATAGTTACCAAATGCAAGGAAGAAGAAAGAAACAATAGCAATCTCAACATAACGAAAGGTAATTTGGTAACATGAAAGTTTCTACCACAATATTTTCCTCTCTCATAGTAATTACATGTGGGATCATATTCAAATTCAACAATGTAACTATCACATAGGATATTCTTTTCATGATCCACATGCATGCAAAGTTGACGCTCTTCAAAAATAGTGGTATTATCATCAACTAAAGTCACGACGTCTCCAAACCCACTTTAATCTTATTGCAAATATCATATACATCATGAGGCTTAAACAAATTTTCAAGATCATAAGAAAAATCATCGCCCCACTCATGATCATTGCTACTGCTACTTGGATAGATCTCTCCTTCCCCGGCAACGGCGCCAGCAATACTTCTGCTACTGCAACAAAAGACCTTCAACGGTGCCAGAAACACGTGCTGACGGGAGACTATTCTTGTCTTGATACTCCTCAGCAACGGCACCAGGAATCCTTCTGCTCACTACAGGAATCAGCTTCTTTGCCGTCTGCCATCACAGACGGCAAAGACTAAATCCCGGACGACAAAGAGAATACCACAGACGACGAAGAATCTCACGGCCGGCAAAATTTCTGCATCAGCCTACGACGGCATAGGACCGTCTTTGCCGTCTGTGTCCCCAAAGCGGACGGCAAAGCTCTTTGCCGCCAGCTTTCCATAGGAGAAGTTGGCAAAGTGCTCGAGACGGCAGCCGACAGGCGTTGCCTCCGTTAGGGGTTAACAGAGGCTTTGCCGTCTGCCTCCCCCTTATTCTTTGCCGTCTGCCTCCCCCTTATTCTTTGCCGTCTGCTCCCCCTTATTCTTTGCCGTCTGCCTCCTCCTCCCCCCTCCACTCTTTGTCGTCTGCCTCCTCCTCCCCCTCCTCTGTGGCCTCTTCTTTGCCGTCTGCCTCCTCCTCCCCCTCCTCTGTGGCCTCTTCTTTGCCGTCTGCCCACCCTGGAGGCAGACGACAAAGAGCCTATATAGACACCCCAGGATGCACAGCTGGGTGCCATGTGGCACCTTTGCCATCTGCCAGCTGATGGCACAGGTCTTTGCCATCAATTGGCACACGGCAAAGAAACCATATAGTACCTGTTTTTTTGTTTTATATTATTTCACAGCACACACACACACACATATACATACATATATATATATATATATATATTTGACAACACATTTATATAATTCACCACACATATATGATATATAGTTCACCACACATATACTTGCCAACACATATATATAATTCACCACACATATATGATATACATATAAATCAATGTACATCCCCATATATCGAAAGAACCAACATACAAAGTATTGCACTGTTTATCCATATATACATATACATATAGTTCGACATTGTTCATCAACTCAAATGAAAACTAGATGATATACATATAAAGTTCATCCATCGACATTGTTCAACTCCATGCATGCCAGCTTCCATGCATGTAGTATATCCAATCTGCAAAAATGTGAATCAGAAAGTCAGAACAAAGAACAAAATATGATGTTTTTGAGCTAATTATGTTCTTTTTAGTGGAAAACAAGCTAAGAATATAATATTCATGAGCTAACCAAGGTTCTTATGCCATTTTTAGCTTATTATGGCATTTTGGAGCTAAATGGGTTAATTATGTCATTGTTGGGGAAATGAAAGCAAGGATAATATGAAAGACGAGAAGAAAGAGGAGGAGGAGGATAAGAAGAAGAAATCAAGAATAAGGAGGAGAAGGAGGAGGAGGAGGAGGAGAAGGACTAGAAGGTCCTTGGCCTTCTCCTCCTCCTCCTCCTCCTTCTTCTCCTTCTTCTCTTCTTCTTCTTCTTCTTTCTTTCTTTTCATTTTTCCTATTTATTCTCCTCTTCTCCTCTTGTTGGAGCTAAATTACCTAATTATATCTTTTTGGATCTATATGGGCTAATTATCCCATTTTAGAGGAAAACAAGCTAAGAATATAATATTCATGAGCTAACCAAGGTTCTTATGCCATTTTGAGCTTATTATGGCATTTCGGAGCTAAATGGGCTAATTATGTCATTGTTGGGGAAATTAAAGCAATGATAATATGAAAGAGGAGAAGAAAGAGGAGGAGGAGGATAAGAAGAAGAAGAATAAATCAAGAAGAAGGAGGAGAAGGAGGAGAAGGAGGAGGAGGAGAAATACTAGAAGGTCCTTGGCCTTCTCCTCCTCCTCCTCCTTCTCCTTCTCTTCTTCTTCTTCTTCTTCTTCTTCTTCTTTCTTTTCATTTTTCCTATATCTTCTCCTATTCTCCTCTTGTTGGAGCTAAATTACCTAATTATGTCTTTTTGGAGCTAAATGGGTTAATTATCCCATTTTAGAGGAAAACAAGCTAAGTATATAATATTCATGAGCTAACCAAGATTCTTATGCCATTTTGAGCTTATTATGGTATTTTGGAGCTAAATGGGCCAATTATGTCATTGTTGGGGAAATTAAAGCAAGGATAATATGAAATAGGAGAAGAAAGAGGAGGAGGAGGAGAAGAAGAAGAAATTAAGAAGAAGGAGGAGAAGGAGGAGGAGGAGAAGGACTAGAAGGTCCTTGGCCTTCTCTTCCTTCTCCTCCTCCTCCTCCTTCTCCTTCTTCTCTTCTTCTTCTTCTTCTTCTTTCTTTTCATTTTTCCTATTTCTTCTCCTTTTGCTGGAGCTAAATTACCTAATTATGTCTTTTTGGAGGTAAATGGGCTAATTATCCCATTTTAGAGGAAAACAAGCTAAGTATATAATATTCATGAGCTAACCAAGGTTCTTATGCCATTTTGAGCTTATTATGGCATTTTGGAGCTAAATGGGCTAATTATGTCATTGTTGGGGAAATTAAAGCAAGGATCATATGAAAGAGGAGAATAAATAGGAGGAGGGGGAGAAGAAGAAGAAATCAAGAAGAAGGAGGAGAAGGAGGAGAAGGAGGAGGAGGATGAGGACTAGAAGGTCCTTGGCCTTCTCCTCCTTCTCCTCCTCCTCCTCCTTCTCCTTCTTCTCTTCTTCTTCTTCTTCTTCTTTCTTTTCATTTTTCCTATTTCTTCTCCTTCTGTTGGAGCTAAATTACCTAATTATGTCTTTTTGGAGCTAAATGGGCTAATTATCCCATTTTAGAGGAAAACTAGCTAAGTATATAATATTCATGAGCTAACCAAGGTTCTTATGCCATTTTGAGGTTATTATGGTATTTTGGAGCTAAATGGGCTAATTATGTCATTGTTGGGGAAATTAAATCAAGGATAATATGAAAGAGGAGAAGAAAGAGGAGTAGGAGGAGAAGAATAAGAAATCAAGAAGGAGGACAAGGAGGAGAAGGAGGAGGAGGAGAAGGACTAGATGGTCCTTGGCCTTCTCCTCCTTCTCCTCCTCCTCCTCCTTCTCCTTCTTCTCTTCTTCTTCGTCTTCTTTCTTTTCATTTTTCCTATTTCTTCTCCTTTTGTTGGAGCTAAATTACCTAATTATGTCTTTTTGGAGGTAAATGGGCTAATTATCCCATTTTAGAGGAAAACAAGCTAAGTATATAATATTCATGAGCTAACCAAGGTTCTTATGCCATTTTGAGCTTATTATGGCATTTTGGAGCTAAATGGGCTAATTATGTCATTGTTGGGGAAATTAAAGCAAGGATCATATGAAAGAGGAGAAGAAAGAGGAGGAGGGGGAGAAGAAGAAGAAATCAAGAAGAAGGAGGAGAAGGAGGAGAAGGAGGAGGAGGATGAGGACTAGAAGGTCCTTGGCCTTCTCCTCCTTCTCCTCCTCCTCCTCCTCCTCCTCCTTCTCCTTCTTCTCTTCTTCTTCTTCTTCTTTCTTGTAATTTTTCCTATTTCTTCTCCTTTTGTTGGAGCTAAATTACCTAATTATGTCTTTTTGGAGCTAAATGGGCTAATTATCCCATTTTAGAGGAAAACAAGCTAAGTATATAATATTCATGAGCTAACCAAGGTTCTTATGCCATTTTGAGGTTATTATGACATTTTGGAGCTAAATGGGCTAATTATGTCATTGTTGGGTAAATTAAATCAAGGATAATATGAAAGAGGAGAAGAAGAAATCAAGAAGAAGGAGGAGAAGGAGGAGGAGGAGGAGGAGGAGGAGGAGGAGAAGAAATCAAGAAGAAGGAGGAGAAGGAGGAGGAGGAGAAGGACTAGAAGGTCCTTGGCCTTCTCCTCCTTCTCCTCCTCCTCCTCCTCCTTCTCCTTCTTCTCTTCTTCTTCTTCTTCTTCTTCTTCTTCTTCTTTTTCTTTCTTTTCATTTTTCCTATTTATTCTGCTCTTGTTGGAGCTAAATTACCTAATTATGTCTTTTTGGATCTATACGGGCTAATTATCCCATTTTAGAGGAAAACAAGCTAAGTATATAATATTCATGAGCTAACCAAGGTTCTTATGCCATTTTGAGCTTATTACGGCATTTTGGAGCTAAATGGGCTAATTATGTCTTGTTCTCTTCTTCTCTTCTTCTTCTTTTCTTGTTCTTCTCTTCTTATCTTCTCCTTTTCTTCTTCTCCTTATTACTGTCTTCTCTTCTTCTTCTTCTTCTTCTTCTTCTTCTTCTTCTTCTTCTTCTTCTTCTTCTTCTTCTTCTTCTTCTTCTTCTTCTTCTTCTTCTTCTTCTTCTTCTTCTTCTTCTTCTTATTCTCCTCCTCCTCCTCCTCCTCCTCCTCTTCTCCTCTGCTCCTCCTGCTCCTCTTCTTCTTCTTCCTCTTCTTTCTATTAAGCTATCTAACTAACTAACATAACTAACCAAGCTAACTAAACCTATCGCTAAACCTATATAGCACTAAACAGCAAAAAATTAACAAAAACAGAATCTATGTCACTAAGTAACTAAAATATAGCTCCTTCTTTTCCTTTCTCCTCTTCTTTCTTCTCCTCCTCCTCCTCCTCTTCTTCTTCTTCTTCTCCTCCTCCTCTCCTCTACTACTCTTCTTCTACTCTTCTCTTTTTCTTCTTCTTCTTCTTTCTCTTCTTCTTTCTCTTCTTCTTCTTCTTCTTCTTCTTCTTCTTCCTTTTATTCCTCTTCTTCTTCTTCTTCTTCTTCTATTCTTCTTCTCCTCCTCCTCTTCTTCTTCATTTTCTTATCATCTTGAGCTAACCGAATTAACCTAAAATAGTAGTAACCTAATAAACTAACTATCTAATTTAAAAGAAAAAAACTGAAAAAATAGGGTACCGGAGGCACTCACCGAAGTTGGGGACGGCCGGTGAGGGGAGGGGCGTCGCCGGGAACCGGTGAGGGGAGGGGCCTGCGCAGGGAGCCGGTAAGGGGAGTGGGCGGCGCCGGGGCAGGTGAGGGGAGGGGGCGGCGCAGGGGGTGGCGCAGGGAGCCGGTGAGGGGAGTGGGCGGCGTCGGGGCAGGTGAGGGGAGGGGGCCGCACAGGGGGTGGCGTAGGGGTCGGCGTAGGGGGCGGCACAGGGGTGGCCGGCCGCCGGTGGTGCAGGAGGGAGGCGCACACGACGGTGGAGAGAGAGACAGAGTGGGGAGTGGGGTAGTGGAGCGAGGGGCTAGGGGGAGACGACCGTTATAGGGACGTCAGCTTTGCCGTCTGCACCCGGACGGCAAAGGGCCCCACGGCGGATGGCAAAGGCCAGGCGGACGGCAAAGAGCCCGTCCGTTGTACCTGGCCAGGCCCAAGGTCTAGTGGGACCCATCTGCCCTCTTTGATGTCTGCCCTATGTCTCTTTCCCGTCCGCACGCAGACGACAAAGCCCTGGCCGATGGCAAACATTCTGTTTACCATCAATGAGCCCTTTACCGTCCGCTTTAGGTCAGCTGACGACAAAGATCTTCTTGGCCATCAGCCAGCAGACGACAAAGAACTCGCTGATGACAAATTACTGGATTCCAGTAGTGGCTACGGCTACGCCTTTAGGGACTTCCTAGGCAAATATGCAAAGGATTTCCACCGTGGCCTTGGAGCCTTGCGTTGGTGTTCCCTCGAAGCGGAAAGGGTGATGTAGCACAGCGGCGGTAAGTATTTCCCTCAGTTTTGGGAACCAAGGTATCGATCCAGTGAAGGAATATCATAAGTACTTGCACAAACACAAAGAGCTTGCTCCCAACGCTATGAAGGGGTTGTCAATCCCTTATAGATTGTTTGCCAAGTGAGAACTGAAAGTAGCAAAGTAACAAAGCAAAGTAAAAGCGAAATTGGAAACGATAGGTGTGAATAGACCAGGGGGGGCGTAGTGTTCACTAGTGGCTTCTCTCATGAAAGCAAGTAGACCGTGGGTGAACAAACTACTGTCGAGCAATTGATAGAACCGCGCAAAGTCGTGACATCATCTATGGCAATGATTATATCTATAGGCATCATGTCCAAAACAAGTAGACCGATACTTTCTGCATCTACTACTAATACTCCACACGTCGACCGCTATCCAGCATGCATCTAGGGAAAATTTATTTTGGGGATTTTATTTCGTTTGGACTCCGTTCCAAAATCAGATCTGAAAAGAGCCAAAAACACTGAAAAAACAGGAACTGACACTTGGTACTGAATTAATAAGTTAGTCCCAAAAACATATAAAAGGTACATAAAACATCCAATGATGACAAGATAACAACATGAAACCATCAAAAAATATAGATACTTTTGAGAAGTATCAATACCTCGATGCGGGAGTGTCCGCAGCGGCTCCTGCTCGCCTGTCTGACTGACGGCGCGTCTCTCGTCGTTGCTCGATGAGAGTACGCACATCCTCCTTGCGCCGCTCTTGAAGGACATCACGTTGATCGCGGCGGGTCCGCGGGTTGGAAGTCCCAGTCGAATCGAAACAGACGATGACCCTTTGCCGCCGCCGTGGGGGAGAGTGCACCATGGCGATGGCAGCTCCAGTCTTCTCGGTGTGGTTGTGGGCGCGTTTGTTGGAGGGTCGTTTCGACGTCCCCGCCTGCTGGGGCCCGTCCCCATTGGCGAGGGCGAAGAGACTCTGGATGGTAGCCCTCCACTCCTCGAGCCTGTCCGATGTCGGTGAGAAGTCCAAGAGTAGTTGAGGTCACTTCAGGGCCTCCACCGGCATGGGCGGCGGCAATATGTGCGAAGACCGCTAGGGGCTCTTACTTCTAACTACGTTAAAAGGACCACCCCCTTGGTCCCGCGGTGGCGCGCCGCCCTGGCCGGTCGCAGAGCGTGCGTGTCGGCCCTGTGAATCCAGGGAGTGAGGTCCCGGAGTCCTCGCCCTGGGAAGGTCATGGCGGGTCCATCCATGTCCTTGTCCTCAAGGATGTCCTCACATCCTTCGGGGTAGCGGTGCCACCCGTGGGTTGCGCAGCTGCATCTTTCGACGTGCCGACGCGCTGATGGTCGCGGACGATACCACTCGCCCGGGTCTGCTCTCCAGAGTGTTGTGGAAGTTCGGGACCTACACCTCCTTGTCCTGCGCCCGCACCCTCGCATGTTCGCGTCGGGGCTGGAGCATTGGGCGCGCGTGTGTCTGTCGCCAGAGTACCCCTCCTCTTGGGGGTCATGGCGGTGAAGAGGAACTAGTGTGCTGACGGTTAGGTCGGCTCAACGCAACCTTCTCCCCCTACCTGGTGCTCCAAAGATGTCGTGAAAACCGACACCTATGGGGAACTCGTGGAGTCCCTTGATCATTCGGCTGGGAGATAGAGGTACGGCGTCAAGAGCAGAGCTAGCGATCAACACCGGCAAGGTCTTTTACCCAGGTTTGGGCCGCTTGGCGGTAAAACCCTACTCCTGCTTAGTTTGTATTGTATGCTTACTATAGAATGATTTGCTACAGTAACTTAGTAGGTCATTAGGGAGTCTGTGGTCCCAAAAAGTCCAACCCCTAAGAATGATCCTTGGGCCTCCTTTTATAGGCAAAGGGGTCACCAACAGTGTGCTCACGGGGCACACAGTGAACAGTGTTCACCGCTCTTCTTCTTCGGTGGTGTTAGGGGCAGTAAATGCCTTGTCTGACCCTTGACCTACCGCAAGGTGGTCGCGACATGTACCCAGGTTAATCGACACCTGGTTCTTGCGATGGCGCATGAGGGATGTGCTGGAGTGGCCGAATTGTGGTAGAAACGGGGGAGGACACCTTGCGAGCGGAAGGGGCATGTTGGCCTCGAGTCTCTGTCGGACGACTTGGTCACCTTCCCGGCAAGGAGGGCTTGCCGAGGGCTTGAATACTTTCCCGACAAGGATGGCTTCCCGTCAATGGAGGCTTGCTGGGGTCTTGCTAATCTTCGGGAGTCTTCCCGGCAAAGTGGTCTTGCCGGGGCCTTGGGAATCTTCCCGACAAGGGGGGGGGGGAGGGGGGGTTTGCCGGGGCCTTGCATCTAGAGCCCTTGTACTCCATGCCCCTGGAGAGAGGGAAGGGCATGGCCTTGGTCGGTCTTTAATTGCCTTCCTGAAGTTCTTCCCTGTGCAGTGCTGTCAGGGGCGTCGGCGATGACCGTGCACAAGTTTGGGGCACGAGGGACCCCAGTCTCTAGTGGACAGACATGCTCGAATATGGATTAGAAGCTTGTGAAGACTTCGAAGACTTTGTTGAGATAGGCAAGCAACCTTTTGACCATGTCTAAGAAACCATTCCATGCATGACATATGGAACTTGATTCCTTTGCATTGTATCATGATGAATTGGTGACCACCACGATGGGTTGCCCCTGTTACTTTTCTCGTTGTTACTTGCATTGAGCATGACCCAACCTTCCTATGAGGGTTGGGCGCAAGGTAAGTAGATAGGATGTTAGTAGTTGATACACAAATGGGATGGGAAATTCCATTGTGTCGAAGAAAAACAATGATTACAAGACTTTTTGGAAAAAAACGTCGGGTGCCACTAATGCCCAAGAGAGCTGCTGTTGAGCTAGGTAACCAATTGATAAAGAAGTGGTGTACCGAGGCGAGTGAATGTGTTGTTTTTTAAAACATATTGGTTTAAGTTCCGACTGTAACTCCAACCTTACATGTATGACCATGCTACCCATATATGAGGAGGGGCTTTGTTGATTACTTTGGTCGATGCTAACAAAGACCGCACATTACTAGTGACGAGAGGGCCAGAGTCACCCTCTCGATACGGGGTCGTGCAATGTAGGGTGACCATGCGGAGCTTTTACAGACACCGGATACATCGATTCGTCCCCTCACGGATGGTACGATCTTGAGTGAGTCTCGTATGATGTACATCATGAGGATGTGGGCCAACGAGTGGACTCTTTGTTTAGTGTCACCAGGGAAAAGGCATTGTTCAGGTTCTTACCTCGGGTAACAAAGGTACCATGAGGCATGGATTACACGGAAGTTCCACGAGCCTAGTGGGTAAAGTGTGCAACCTATGCAGAATGTAAAACTATTCTAATAGTCGTGTCCACAGTCAAGGATAGTTGGATGACCGCTCTTGGGCTACGTCCATGGTTTCCAAGCTTGGTGTGTGTGTGAGTGGCAAAGATGATACTTGAGCTAAGTCAGATGACTTGACATGATGAGTGAACATCAGATGTTCAACCACCGCTTATCTTGATATTAGTAACTTGTTCATATGGATATGTGCAACCTGTTAATGCATGCTTTTACAAGTTTATTGAAATTGTCGTTGCACTCAAAATTAGCTTTCTGCAACTTACCTACTTAGTGCTATATCATGCATTGTTATTACCTTCTTCCAAACATGGGTTGCTTGCAAGTACATTCGAAGTACTCATTTTCTTGTCGTTGGTTATTTCGTTGCTGAGGCGTGAAAGCACATGGTATAATGATAAGTACCTTGGTGACGTACATGTGAAATATGATGCTTCCCGATCAAAAAGCATGTAGGGTTAAGGAAGATGGCATGGGTCCACGCTATCGTTGAAGATTTCCGTTGCAAATAATGGATGTAAGAGTCTTGTTATTCAGTTTATGTGTGTTCAGTCAGCATTGATCTATGGGCTTACTGTGCATGTACATTCGTTGATCATGACTTATGAGTCGGGTTCCCCATAGAGTGAAACTTCAATTGCATCGATAGCCATGTGACTTTAGTGACTCTGTGGGGCCCTATTTGGGCCTTGGATGGCAGGTCGATGGCCCTACCCTTAGTAGGTAACCCCATCACAACCCACGATCACACACGAAGCACAACCAACAATCTCCACAGTCGCATCGTCACAGGAGATCGTACAGTTCCTCTCTTGACATCATCCCACTCATAAATACAAACCATAAGAACAAGAAAGATCACCATTGTGCTGCCATCACATCCCTCCTTGCTCATCCCTCTCCACCAGAAATCAACAAATCCTTCTCGAGGGCTACCGACGATGGGGTTCATCTAGGAACTCATGGAGGTAGAGGCCCACGACAACACCAAGTTGCATCTGATCCACAACAATGACTTGAAGAAGGTGCATGAAACCGTCAAGCACTACGAGTAGCACCTCAAGTACGAGCGCAACAAGATCGTTGGTTTTGATGTCAAGTACACCGACGAGCCAGCCCATGATCAGAAGGCCTCCGTCGTCCAACTCTCCATCGGCAAGACCCAGACAGTGCTACTCTTTCAACTGAGCGTTGCCAAAGACAAGTGCACGACATTCGACAACTTCCTCCTTGATCCAAGGTACACTTTTCTTGGATTCTCCGTCGACCAGGACATCAAGAAGCTCGACCGCGTCGACCTGGAGATCGCCCACTTCGTCGACATCCAGAAGGAATTGAAGGTGCTCAAAAGCACCAAGTACTTGGACTCACTTGGCGATGTCTCGGCCATCCTCGCCCACCACTACTACATTGACATGACACACAAGATGACCAACAAAGATCACAGGAGGTGGGACAGGATGCCCCTATCCGAGAAGCACATCAAGTATGCGGAAAAAGACGCGTACGCTGCGTACGAGATATGGAACCACATCACCCTCACCCTGGACGGGCTTCGTTGCAAAAAGATAGATAAGTCTTAGAAGCGCGCTAGGACATGGGGACAGTACGACTAGTCAATATGGATATTGTGCAGGCCAAAAATTATCTTCAAGATTGCTCTAGTCATCATAGATTTCGAGTTAAAATTTACTTTGCTTTCGAGTTTGTAGTTTTCTTTTGCTTTAGCAAGTTGTGCTTGTGATTTAGTTACTTTGTTTTCAAATCATGTAGTTTGCTTAAGTATGAAACAAGTTTATTTCCTCTATAATATTGTAGATATCTTCTACAACATGCTACAGTTCGGTCTAACATTATACTACACTGCACAAAAATGCAAAAGTAACAAAGTTAGTATGTGATGCAAAGCACTGCATAAAGAGAACGTTTGCTTGCCGTACACAAAACACAATCCCGCGGACAAGGTATGTAAAAACACAAAAAAATAAAAGGTAGATGTGGGGACCTCAACTTACGTGCCGAGATCACGGAATGGACGTGTATTGTGATCCGAGATATCAATGCTCACTGAACACACAAAAATTGATTAACAAGAGTCTTACTTCCATGCATATCGTTTGTTAAAAATACAAATAGAGACCATTTAGGTCAAGTCTTGCATAGATAGGGCCTCGAAGGCCAACACACAAAACATAACTAGCAGTAGAAATCTTGATCGAAAACGTGAGTCTGAGCCATGTGCCTTAAACCTACAGGCATTCTGACTGGGAAGCGTCCTAGTTCGCATGCTCATCTCGAACGAACTGTTCTCAATATTCCTGCTCTTCCATGCCTGGCCAATTCAACAACTAGCGGCAAGCCGATGAGTACTTTGAATGTACTCGCAAGCAACCCATAATATGGAACGAGGCAGTAACAATGCATGATATAGCGCTAAGTACATATGTTTTGTGGAAAGCTAGTTTGAGTGCATTGACATGACCAATCGTGTAAAAGCATGCTTCAATAAGTCGTAAATATTCATATGAACAAGTTATAATCATCATCATAAGCCGGGGTTGAACATCCCAAGTTCAATCCCCATACCCATTCGTCAGAATTAGGTCAAGTATCATCATTCTTGTTCCATCTTCTTTCCTGCATACGCTCTCTCTCTCTCTCTCTCACACACACACACACTTGGTTTATGCGAAAGCAACTAGACTAAGTAGTACCACCCAACTGTCGTGGACCGTGGACATGGCTATTCGAATAGTTTTACACTCTACAAAGATTGTGTGTTGTACCCACAACACTCGGGAAGCTTCTATGTCATCCACGACTTGCGGTATATCACATACCCGAGGTAAGCACCCAAACAATGCCTTTCCCTGGTGATACTAAACAACACTCGATTGGTACAGAACCCACATGATGTACATCATACGAGCCTCGCTCTTGATCGTATCATCCATGCAGGGACAAACGGTCTGCCCGGTGCCTATGAAAACAGCTCATGGTCACCCTACCTGGCACGACCCTGTCACGAGAGTGACCACGCCACTCCCGCCACTAGTAATGCGGGCTTCTCTGCTAGCATCGACCAAAGTAATCAGTAAAGCCCCGTCCCATAAGGGGTAGCGTGGTCGCACATGTATGGTTGGGATGGTCGACAAATCTTAAATATAATCCTGTTTCCGAAACCACACACACAAAATATTTCTCGGTACACCACTTCTTTATCAAATGGTCACACATCTCAACAGCAACAGCCTCGGGCATTAGTGCCACCCGTCGGGGTTTTCGAAAAGCCTTTGAAAACATTTCCTTCATCATCACCATGCATATTCCCATCCCTTTTTTTGTAGCAACTAATAGCAACTAACTACATCCCACATGCACAAGTTTCAACAGGTGTTCCTCGAAGACAACCCAACAAGGGGGGGTCTCGAGCCAAAATGAATATATGTGAAAGTAAGGTGCTACATGACATGCAAATATAGGTTTCTTAGACATGGTCAAAGGGCTGCTTGCCTTGCTCAACAAAGTCACCAGGGTCTTCGAAGTTTTCTGGTCCAATCCTCTCGTCAACATAGTAATATATTGTCGTGCGAATAATGAAATTAATAAGAATCACAAAAAAATAGAGCACAAAACTCACTTATAAAATTTTACTCTATTTTGGAAAATACTACATACAAAACTAAAAATATTCTTCTGAGGTTTTATAGTGAAAACGATTTTATAAACTATTTTAACAGTGGCTAAAAATACTTAAAACTAGGTTTCAAAATAAAAAAATGTATACCAAAATGCCAAAAAAGAAAAAAAGGGCACAACACCCATGGGCTAGACTCGTCCAACAGGTGGACCGGCCAGCCAGCCCAGGCGCGCGCCGTCAGGTTTGAACCTGACGCGCGGGCCCCTGTGGTCAACGGGTGAGGGAGGGAGAGAGAGGGCAAGGCAGAGGCCGCCATGTGGGGTCCACTTGTTGGGACCGTCTTCCACCTCGACAACGAAGGGGGAGGAGCTCAGCTCCGTCCACGGTGTCGGATGGCGAGCATGGGAATGGAGCGGGGAAGGTGTCGCCGTTTCAGGGGAAATTGAAGGGGTAGGCGGGGTGGCCGGAATCACCGGCTGCGAAGAGGTCGCGGCGGAAGTGCGTTAGGAGGCGCTCGCCGCAGACGTTTCTTGTGGGAAAAAGGAGTGGGGAGGGGTGGAGATGTAGATGGGGCTTTGTGCGATCCCGATGAAGGGAAAGGGAGGCTGGAGCGGGCGTGTGTCCCGAGATCGACGGAGCCCGACGCGGTGGCGCCTCGGTCGATCTCGAGCTCTCTCAGGCGGAGGCTTTGGGTAGTCGATTGGGAGTGGGATGGAGGGACTCGAGGGGAGAGGTGAGCTCGGGGTTGGCTTATATAGCTAGCCCGCTGTTCACCATGGTCGCGGACCGTCAGAGTTGGCCGCAGAGGCACTAGAAGCCATGGGAGGGGGGAGGATATGTCTGCGGTGTTTGTGGGGGTCGTTTACGACTAGTAGGAGGGAGAGGGGGACCAGGGAAGGGTAGCGCGCACGAGGCCTGCGGTTGGCCGAAGTTGGTGGCGTCGGGCATGCGTCGAGGATGCTGTTGGAGAGGGAGATAGGAGGGGCCGACAGGTGAGGAGGTTGTGGATGCCCACACGTGGAGGCTCGAGGTGGCTGGCAGCATCGAGCATAGGGCAGCTACAGTGCGGGTGGGTACTGTAGCGTGCCCCAGAGCGCCCAAATCGCATGCCAAGCACGCCAATGATGGCTTTTGAACGGACAACCATGTCCAGGAGGTCAATGGGGGAATAAACAAGTGGCCAGAAGCCTTGGATGCTTTGGAGATTCGATAGAGAGAGAGAGGAGTGAAGAGAGAGGTGAGATCTTGCTGTCCAGGATGGAGTTTCGGGGTTTTACCCCACCAATAATTGAGCTAAGGCCATGGGAAAGTTAGTCGGGTAAAAAGCATTACCAGGAGAAGCTGTGGTAGAAAAATGAAGTGAAGGAGATGAGTAAATGTGGTGAAAAGAACGACTTTACCAAACTACCAAAAGGTGTTTGATGACTGTTTGGGTAAGTTACCTTTATTCAATTCCTGTGAAAGTTAACAGGATTGTATTGTGGTAAAACTGAAGAGTGTTCACGAAATTTCATCTCATTTGAGCAAAGTTGGCAATGCAAACATGAAAATACCCAAGGATTGACAAAATCAGATTCATGATGACTTTGGTGACCATACCAAGTCCCATAAATTCACAACATGGAGTAGCATCCTTCTTTGGGGCCTATATCACCTGTGCAAAATTGGAGATCAACTGGATAAAGTTGGCAATGTAAAGTTGCTCAAGTTTGGTTCTAGACACGAAGGGTTTGGCGGTTCTTAGGTGAACCAAATCAACTTGGATTGGGATGAAATTTTGCAGGGTCACCACATATACCATGGGTGACATGCTAGAAGTTCCCTGGAATTTATTGAGAATTTTTCCTTTGGAAATATTTCAAAAGCTTGAAATACGAAGAAAGGCTTTGGAGGGGTATTGTCCAATATTTTAAACATGACGATGTGTTGAAACTCATATGTATGGAAAATATATGTCCACTGAGTTTCCCTAATTTTTCTCTAATGTTTTTAAGGAAATGAAATAATTTTCCCCTATGAAATACAATTCTGTCCTTAGAAAAGGGTGTTTAAATAAAATAGGAAAATATGTTTTAAAATAATTATTTTGTGATTTTGGGAAGTCATTTTTATAATAGAATCAAAATAAAATCTCTCGGGTAAAACATCCTTCCTAAATTAAGGAATTGTTGTGCAAATACCTATTGAGGGGTACTGAAACTTAAAAATAAATAAATGCCCTTTTTGAGATAACATTTTTATAAAAGTAGTTTTTGGCTCTATACACATGGCATGATCATTAGGCAAGGGTTTGGGGTCAAGGAGGGGAGGTTTTAGAGAGAAGATATATTTGGTGAATTAAAACTCAATCAAGCACACAAGCAAGTTGCAATCAAATCAGTCATCACAAGCGATCAAAAAGTTTTAAATGGTTCCAATATTTGTAAAACATAATGTATCAAAGTCCTACAAATACACGGTGTGATAGACCTACCCCCTTACAAGAATCTCATTCCCAAGATTCCTAGGCTAAGTGCTAAAAAGTTAAGGGAACTCGGATCTGAGGTAGTATTCACGCTCCCATGTTGCTTCTGTTTCGGTGTGGTTGCTCCATTGGACCTTGAAGTGCTTGGTGGTGTGGCTTCGAGTGCGATGCTCGGCTTCATCCAGGATGCAAATTGGCCTCTCACAATAATTGAGGTCTGGTTGAAGGTCGGTAGCGTGATGATCAATGTCCTTGTAGAGATCCGGACGGCTCGGAACTTGGAGGCACTTCCGGAGTTGTGATACATGGAAGACGTTCACCACATCCGAAAGCTTGGATGGTAGCCCCAGCTGGCAAGCAACTTCTCCTCGCCATGCGATGATCTTGAAGGGCCAATGTATCTCGGTGCGAGCTTTGCCTTGACGTGGAAACGCTTCGTTCCCTTGAGAGGCATGACGCGGAGGAATATGTAGTCGCCGGTGTTTAGGTCCACTTCTCGATGGTGTGAGTCAGCGAGCTCTTCTATCTTGACTTGGTTATTTCCAGACGTTCCTTGACAAGTTGGCATTGCTCTTCTACTTCATGGAGTATGTCTAGCCCAAAAATATGTCCTTCTCTGGTCTCTGACCAGTTGAGGGGAGTGCGGCACTTGCGTCCAGACAACACCTCAAATGGTGCCATCTAAAGGCTGGACTGATAACTATTGTTGTAGGAGAACTCGACGAAGGGAAAACAGTCTTACCACTTGGCCCCATATGCCAAAAGACAAGCGCGCATCATATGCTCGAGTATCCATTTTACTCGTTCAGTTTGTCCGCCTGTCTCATGGTGAAAGGAAGTGTTGAATGAGACGTTGGTTCCCATGGCTTCTTGAAACTTCTTCTAGAATCTTGAGGTGAAGTGCGTGCCTCGGTTGGACACGATATTTTTTGGAAGTCCATGAAGGCTCACGATGAGGTGATGTAGAGGTTGGATAGCTGGCTACCATCATAGGGGGTCTTGCCGGGAATGAAGTGGGCCACCTTAGTGAGGTGATTGACAACGACCCAAATGGAGTCATGTCCTTTGCTTGATTTGGGCAGAGCGGTGATGAAGTCCATCCCGACCTTGTACCTCTTCCATTTTGGCAATTTGAGAGGTTGAAGCAGCCCAGCGGGTCATTGGTGCTAGGCCTTGACCCTCTATGATATGTCACACTTAACGACATACGTAGCTATTTCCCTCTTCATGCCAAGCCACGAGAATCTTGCCTTGAGGTCTTGGTACATCTTGGTTCCTCCATGGTGGATGAAATACAGAGTATCGTGTGCTTCTTGCAAGATCAGGTTCTTGAGCTCAGCCTTGTTGGGTACGCAAATGTCATCTCCGAACCAAACAATGCCTTGCTCATCCACTGAGAATCCTCGGGCCTTGCCTTTCTTGTTCTTCCTCTTGATGCCTTCAATGCTCTCGTGTCCCATCTTAGCTTCCTTGATTTCAACCATCAGTGTAGGCTTTGCTTCAAGGCTGGCCAAAAATCCTGGTGCGACTAGCTCCATTCTATAGCTTTCAAGTTCTTCATACAAACCGGGTAGCCTTTCCTTAACCGTAGCATTCAAGGAACAAGCCTTTCTACTCAAGGCATTAGCTACCACATTGGCCTTTCCGGGGTGGTATCGAACCCTGAGGTGGTAGTCCTTGATCAGCTCCAACCATCTACATTGCCTGATGTTCAATTCCTTTTGAGTGAAAATGTACTTCAAACTCTTGTGGGTGGTGTATATCTCATATCGTTTCCCCTCAAGGTAATGTCGCCATGTCTTCAAGGCATGAACTACAGCTTCCAATTCTAGATCATGAGTGGCATAGTTCTCTTCGTGAGGGCGTAGCTATGTGGATAGATAGACTACTACTCTACCTTCTTGCATCAGGACACAACCTAGCCTGGTCCTTGATGCGTCACAATATATCACAAACTCCTTATGAATATCGGGGCTGGCCAAAATTGGGACAATTGTCAACCTCTTCTTGAGCTCCTGGAAGCACTCTTCACACTTCAGCATCCACTCGAACTTCTTGTCCTTCTTCAAGAGCCGTGTCATTGGCCGGGAGATGCTTGAGAACCCTTCGATGAACTTGTGGTAGTATCCCACGGGTCCGAGGAATCTTCTGACTTCCTTCACATTGGTCGGAGATTGCCACTTCGTCACAGATTCAATCTTGGTAAGATTAACCGACAATCCTTCTGTTGTCATCACATGACCCAAAAATCCAACTTCATGCAGCCAGAATTCACACTTGATAAATTTGGCATAAAGCTGGTGCTCCCAAAGCTTTTCCAGGACCAGCCTCAGGTGTTGCTCATGTTCTTCTTCAAACTTGTCCAAATACTCCACAAAGACTATGTTCATAAGGTACAAGAAGTAGGCTAGGGCATTGGTTGACCCAAGTGACACGACCGTGCACTCATATAGGCCATATCTGGTTACAAATGTCGTCTTCGGAATATATTTTTGTATGATCTTAACTTGGTAGTTCCCAGACCTGAGATCGATCTTAGAGAACACTTTGGCACCATTCAACTGATCGAACAGGTCTTCAATCTGGGGGAGTTGATAATTGTTCTTTACTATGACTTCGTTGAGGGAACGGTAGTCAACACTGAGTCTGATAGTTCTTTCCTTCTTGGACACAAATAGAACAGGTGATCCCCAAGGACAGGCACTAGGGTGAATAAATCATTTCCTAAGTTGCTCGGCCAGTTGTCTCTTCAATTCGACCAATTCTTCGGACCCCATTCTATAGGGCTTCTTATAGGTGGGTCTCGATCCAGGCATTAGTTGAACAATGAACTCGATGTCTCGGTCAGGAGGCATCCCGGGCAGCGCATCACGAAAGACATCCGGGTATTCACATACCATTGGCATTTGGTCCAACTCAAATCACTTGGAAACATACTTTACTTCGACGCCTTGACTATTGGTCATGGTAATGGCCCTCTTGGCACATTCCAACAAGCCTTGGTGCTTTTTCAACCAATCCATGCCAGGGATCACCTTTAAGCTTTGCGACTTTAGGATGATGAGATCTGCCAGGAAATCTACTCCGTTGATATTAATCCCAACTCCTTTACATCGTATCTTAGACCATAATACCGCACCCGGGGTTTGTACCATCACCAGACTACCCAAGGGTGTGGGATCCATACCACTCTTTTGTGCAAACTTGTGAGTAATAAACGAATGTGAAGCACCACAATCAAACATAATTGTTGTGGAGGTTGAGTTGACAAGGAACGTACCCAGTATAACATTCGGGTCTTCCTGGGCTTCCTTAGTGGTGACCTGGTTCACACGAGCCTTGCCATAGTTGGGCTGGTTGCGGGGAGCGGGGTTCTTGGTTGGCACCCCAATACCTTGTACTTGATTTGGCGCATTTGGGCGCGGTGCATCGGGCTTCTTGTCAGGGCACGTTCTCGAGAAGTGTCCAGGTTGTCCACATCCAAAACAGGTGACCTGTCCTAAGTTGTTGTTGTTGGCAAGACCATGGTTGGGATTGTTGTATGCCGTCTTGGGGTTGGCATACTGCTGAGGCTAGTAGCTCGGACGAGGAGCAGGGGGGATGACTTGCTGAGGCTGATCAGTTGGTTTTGCTAGGGCTTGTTGCCAAGGGCAAGGCTTCTGGTTGCTGGAGCTGTGCTTGTTGATCATCTTGCGTTTGCAAGTGTCTCCCATGGAATGATGCTTGTCTTCGAGTATAAGAGTCTTGTTTACGAGGTCGAAGAAGGTCTGGCAGTCACAGACAACAAGTTGATACTAGAGGGGTTGCTGGAGCCCTTCCATGAAGCGTTCTATCTTGGTTGCCTCAGTGCTGACGTCTTTAGGTGCATACATTGATAGAAGATTGAACTTCTGCAGGTATTCCTTAACAGAGCCACTTCCTTGCTTCCGTGCTCGAAATTCCCATTTCTTGATAGCCATACTCCGAGGTGGGATATGAGCGGTGTGGAATCCTTGCCTGCAATCAGCCCAAGTGATCACACGATCGGCTTGCATGACCTTGAACCCATCCCACCAAGCTCGGGCGGTACTTTCGAGGCAATGAGAGGAATAAAGAACCTTCTCACGATCCTCGTTGCAGTTGACCAACACAAGGAGGTCCTCGATGGTGCGGATCCAATCATTAGCATCCAAAGGCTTTGCAGTCTTAGTGAAAGTTGGCGGCGAATTCCTCATGATCTATGACAGAGTAGTGTGGCCATTGCCATTCCTGCCCTGCTACTAGTTGTTCACAAGGGTCTGGGCCAGCTGTTGCATAGCGGCAGCATTAGCTTGACGCTCCTCGTGGATAACTTGGAGAAACCGGGCTATGGTCATGTTCTTTGGTGGACGTGGTGGTCGGTGAATGTCGCCTTGTGGTTGCTTCTCGTGACCTCCAGCTTGAGCAGACCCTATAGCCTACGGATGCTGGCTAGTGCCACTTGTAATAGGGTTGTCAAAGTGTGGGTGCAAGTCGTAGTCACCATCCAGTTCGGAGCAGCCAAGTCAAACAACTGATATAGGCAAGATAAGGTAACAAGAGAAAATGCGTGCCTAAGGGGGTTCGTAAGGTACAAGTGTGACAAACAAAGGTCATAAAGATCCAAGTCATACTATTAAGATAAGATAGGCGATCTAGTCGTTGCTTACATGTTGCCTAAGCAAACACCGCGACTTGCATCGATACACAAAGAATAATACAAAGAACAATAGGCACACATGGTTTCATATGAACAATTACACAGACACGACGTTGCATGGCTTTTCCTACCCTAGGGGTTCTCGGATTTCAAGTGGTGGCGTGCTCGGTCGCATAGTTACATTCCTCTGGGTCTTCCTCCTGGTCATGTTCTATACGGGCATCGTCTCCCGCCGAAGGAGACGGAGGACGAAGAAGTTCATCCCGACGATGCTTTGCCGATGGAACAGTGAAGATCCCACGATACTCCTTCGCGCTCATGCGATGACGCCGTGCGAGTGCATCTGTAGCTGGGTACTCCTCCTCTGTATGTGATAGCTGGTCATCCCTCTGGGGCTCCATCCTTCTTAATCTTGTCTTTCTTTGCCTTGCCCAGTCGGAGTAGCCCACGAGTGTGGTGAAGCTCCTTGCGAAGCCTCACAGACTCCTTAATCAGGTTGTGAGCTAGACTGTTGGCTGAGAGGCTGAAGTATGTCTTGAATCTGAGTGGTGTTCCACTCTTCGGGGATGGGGTCAATGTACAACTCTCATCAATATCATCCTTTCGGAATGAATAGTGGTGAGTAGCCGGCTCATCAGCCATCTCTGGAATGATGTCTCGAAGGTGGATGAGTGCCTTCCGTGCAGCTGTCTTAACTGCTAGCGCCAAGGTATCCATCCGTGGTCCTTCAAAGAACCAACTCGTCGGGGAATTGTTTCCCTTCACGACCACCTCAACGTAGTACTCCTTTGTTGTGGCATCGACCCAGTGCTCGGGGTAGAGAAAAACAGGTGACTCGCGAAGCTGACACTTCTCCAGGTTCTCCTCAAGGAGTAGGGGAAAGCTGGATGCTAGGAGGTTTTCGGGTACGACTGCCATCTACAAATTTCTAGGAATTCCTAAGTATAGGTATTAGGTATATTTTCGGAAAAAGGGTTTTATCCTATCTGAGGTCCATGCTAACTAAGGTTCCTACAGTCAGGATGGCTCTGATACTAACTCTGTGGGGACCCCGACTTATAGGTCGAGATCACCGAATCCACGTGTATAGTGATCCTAGAGATACATGCTCACTGAACACACAGAAACTGAATAACAAGAGTCTTACTTCCATGCATACCATTTGTTACAAACAGAAGCCATTTAGGTCAAGTCTTACATAGATAGAGCCTTGAAGGCCGACACACCAAACATAAATTTTCAACCCTTTCTCACCTCATTTTCTATTTTCCATGCATTTAATGATTTTTTGAGCTAAATGACCCTGAAATTGAAAAGCACTAAAAATGAACTCTGAAAAGGCTGAAACTTGGCATGTTATCATCATTTCACCCACATGACATGTGCTAAAAAGTTGGAAGGGTTACGACAAAAACAGGATGCACTTCTTGTACAAACTAGACTATCTCTTACGAAGTATGAGGGTTTCGGACGAATACTCATCTCTTACAAAGGCATTTCATTTCTTTAATCTTATTTCAACTCCAGACTTTTTGTGCGGTCAATATGCATCATTCAAAGCCACCTCATAAATTTTCAACCCTTTCTCACCTAATTTTCTATTTTCCATGCATTTAATAATTTTTTTGAGCTAAATGACCCTGAAATTGAAAAGCACTACAAATGAACTCTAAACAGGCTGAAACTTGGCATGGTATCATCATTTCACGCACATGGCATGTGCTAAAAAGTTGGAAGGGTTACAGGAATAACAGGATGCACTTCGTGTACAAACTGGACTATCTCTTTCGAAGTATCATGGTTCCGGACGAATACCCATCTCTTACAAAGCCATTTCATTGTCTAATCTTATTTCAACTCCAGACTTTTTGTGCCCTCAATATACACCATTCAAAGCCATCTCATAAATTTTCAACCCTTTCTCACCTCATTTGCTATTTTCCATTGATTTACTGATTTTTTAGCTAAATGACCCTGAAATTGAATAATGCTACAAATGAACTCTAAAAAGGTTGAAACTTGGCATGGTATCATCATTCCCCCACATGGCATGTGCTAAATAGTTGGAAGGATTACGGCAAAAACGGGTTGCACTTTGTGTACAAACTGGAATATCTCTTTCGAAATATCACGGTTCCGGACAAATACTCATATCTTACAAAGGCATTTCATTTTTTTAATCTTATTTCAACTCCAGACTTTTTTTGCCCTCAATACGTATCATTCAAATCCACCTCATAAAATTTCAACCCTTTCTCACCTCATTTGCTATTTTCCATGCATTTACTGATTTTTTTAGCTAAATGACCTTGAAATTGAAAAGCTCTACAAATGAAATCTGAAAAGGTTGAAACTTGGCATGGTATCATCATTTCACCCACATGGCATGTGCTAAAAAGTTGGAAGGGTTACGGCAAAAATAGGATGCACTTCGTGTACAAACTGGACTATCTCTTTCGAAGTATCACGGTTCCACATGACATTTCATTTCATTTTCAATTTTCCATATAATAAAGCATACTTCGAGTTGGCAGCCACGGAGGGGCTTATAAACCACTACGAGCACACTTCGGTTGGCGAGGTGGGACTAAACTTCCTCTGACGTGCGACGAATAGACATGTAGTCCCGGTTGGTGGCTCCAACCGGGACTAAAGGTCTATCTTTAGTCCCGTTTGGAGCCACCAACCGGGACTAAAGTTCCATCTTTTGTCCCAGTTGGAGCCACCAACCGGGACTAAAGCCCTTTGCTTCCCACTCTTTCGGGTGTTGAAATCGCGTTATTGTCCGTGTTGGTGGCTCCAATCGGGACTAAAGATTGGGCTATATAAGTAGGACTTCAGAAATTTCAATCTCCCTCTCTCCATTCGATCCCCCAACGCCGACGCCCTTGCCCCCGGCGCCGGTAGGCTGCCACAGTCGCCGCCGCCCCCGAAGTCGTCCTTGTTGTCGTTGCAGCCCCAGAAGTCGTCGTCGTCATAGCCACCACCAACGTCGGTCGCTTGCGCCTCCTCCCTCTTCCCGCCAACGAGCATCTGATGCGCCATGGCCCTCCTCTCCTCCCACGTTCAGCTCGGTCGCTCCTCTCTATCCTCCCTAGCTCCGGCCGACTCCCATCGGGCTTTGCTCCGGCACCCCCTCCTCTCCCCATGTCACGCTCTGGCGCCCCTCCTCTCTCTTCACACCGGCGTCGTGCACCCCCAACCTCGACCATGCACCACCTTGCCTCTCTGAAATTTCACTAACTTTGCTTACATATATGAATCCTACGTGTTCATATTGAGGCCATTTCACCATTAGAGAATGAATGTTTTCACCCTCGAGTTAACTTTGTAAGAAATGTTATGTTAACACTTTGACCATTGAGAATTTTAATCCCGGCTATATTTGCGTGTTACTTTAACCATTGAAGATTTAACTCTCACCGGATTGTAGTTTCAGAAGTTCGACACAAAAAATTGTAGGTTCATCTACAACTAGAATTTTAGTCCCGACTATATTTGTTTGTTACTGCAATTTTTAGCGTGTTACTTTTAGCGTGTTCACCTATAAACTTGGTTAGGTTTACGAATGGCGCGTGTTAGTTTTTTTAATTTGCAAGGTTTTATGAATTTGAATGCATTGTTTATATGCCCTTATTTCATTTTGTAGTATATTCCCTAGAGTGTGAAGTTGATTACAACCTAGTTTATTAAATAGTTGTAAAAGTTTATTAAATAGTAGGAATTTAAATAGTTGTAGAACTGGTTCTCGACGTCGACCTATGATGCCTGGCCCGCATTATCGTTGTCGATTCGGTGGTGACCACCTACTTGAGTGGCGCCAGCATGTCCGGGACTGGGCTCCGCCAGGCTGGCACTGGGAGGAGCTACCTTCCGGGGCACGTGGGCCACTTTTGGTGCCGAGGCTGCCGGCCCTGGAGGAGGAGGTATGTTGTCGTTTAAGGGAGGAGGACGAGAACGTTCGTCGCTACATGGAGGCGTTGGACGCCAGGTTCTCCAATACCTGGCAGGTTCTTCAGGGATCTCACCCGAGCTATGATCCGGTGATGGTTCCTGCTCTTTGGGTGTCCACCACCCGTGCCTGAGTACAACGGCAGCACTTTGTTGGTTGATCAGTTAGATATTATTCGAGAGATGTATTAGTGTATTCGAGAGATGTATTAGTGATGTATTCGAGATTATATATTCGATAATATTAAGTGGATTATTAGATGATGCATTAATTAAGTGGATTATTCGATGTATTAGTGATATTATATATACATTATGATCTTCCTAGCTAAAGTGAATACTAAATTGTTTTATCTTTTGCTCGGTTAGTTAAGCTATGGATGGTAGAGACAGAGACCATGATCAAGAGCATGTCTTGTACGACATGCTATGCTCTGTAAACAAAGAGAATGAAGAAGAAGATGATTGCTCACAATACCTTAACCCATCTGTCGAGGGAATTGAGATAGAACAACCAAGAGACGAAGGGGAACCAGACGATGATGCTGAAGAAATTTTTCTTGGATTATCAAAGTCTCGCGTGGTATATATTTGGCCTTTGGTGATCATTAGATGTGTATTATTTGATCTATATATATGTATATATCAACGAATCTCCTCTTTTAGCCCTCCGGATCGAGTAAATCTTCTACGAGCAGGGCAGTACAAGGTCCGGCCAAAAAGTTGCCCGAGGGCACAAGGTACAACATTGACTCGATAACATTAGGTGGAGAACCAACTGATCCCAAAAAGAATGCATCCAAATTTGTACGTCAATGCGGAGTTATTGTCAGGGACCAAATCCCTATCTCCATTCAAGAATGGCATATGCCAAAGCAATATTGAGAAGTTAGTTTTATGGACGAAAGAGCAAAAAATCTACTTTGGGATATGCTCATGACACATTTCACCCTACCAGAGCATTTCTTAGATGAACAATGTGATAAAGTCAAGAAGTTTGCTCTTAAGAAGATGGCCACCCAATTCTGCAACTGTAAGAAAAGATTATGGGCCGACTTCGGCAAACAAGGCAAGACTCCAGAATTCATTGGACAATACGAGAAGATAAAAGATCACTCGGACTTATTTGTGCAGTTCAAGCCATCAGAAACAGTTAAGGAGCGACGAGGATAAACAAGGAAAATGCTCAGAAAAAAGAGCATCACCATTCTCTAGAGCTAGGTGGCTACAAGAGTGGCGTTCCTAAGTGGGATGAATTCGAGCAGAAGATGATTGATGCAGGGGTCACTCCGCAAACATCCACTTGGCCTGAAAGGTGCACGAATTGGTTTTATGGGCATGGGGGAAAGTTCGACCCAAAGTCAAGGGTGCTTGTGGAGCAGGCAAGTCTTAAAAATGCCTCTCAAGCTATACTTACTGCAATAGAAGATGCTCGAACATAGGTGTTCCATCCCGAGAGAGAGAATGACGAGCTTACACGCACCCTCAAGAATACTGAACACCCGGGACGAAAACGAGGCGAAGGCATTATTCCGTGGATTGAGGGGTTTAAAGACTGGAGCGACTCTTACAAAAGCCGTTCGAGAAAGAAGAATCAGGAGGCAGCCAAGAAGAAGCAGGATGCTTACCGGATAGAGGATTTGGAACACAAATTATTGTGGCAGCAGGACCAGATTGACGCACTGAGCCAGCAAAGGATGCCTCAGATACTAAAGCAACCAGCAGATCCAGCATTGGATAGTACCGTCCCATCGATGCGGAAACGCAACATTGGTTCCATGAGGGTCCTTGCCGATGATGCACTGCTGGCTCGCTACCCCGTGGATGAAATCAAAGAGACAAAAATCTGTGAGATACACATGAAACTGAAGAACATATTGATAACCCACAAGTGTAGGGGATCGCAACAGTTTTTGAGGGTAGAGTATTCAATCCAAATTTATTGATTCGACTCAAGGGGAAGCGAAAGAATATTCTAAAGTATTCGCAGTTGAGTTGTCAATTCAACCACACCTGAAAGATTAGTGTCTGCAAGCAAAGTATCAGTAGCAAAGGGGTATGATAGCAACGATACCAGAAAAAGGTCTTTTGACGGGAGACTATTCCTGACTTGTTGTATCAATGGCGCGAGAAAAGTGTTGCAGCAGGTAACAGCAAAGTAACAAGTAACAGCAGTTGTGACATTAGTAGCAAGGAACAACAGTCGTGACAGTAGTAGCAAGTAATAGCAGTAGTGACAGCAGTAGCAGCAAAGTAACATAGCAAGGAACAGTAGTGAAGGACTCATAGGCATTGGATCGGTGATGGATGCTTATGTCGGATGTGATTCATCATGTAACAGCTATAACACGGAGAGATGAGTAACTAGCTCCTGCTCGTCAATCTAATGTAGGCATGTATTCCGTATGTAGTCATACGTGCTTAGGGAAAAGAACTTGCATGACATCTATTGTCCATCCCTCCCGTGGCAGCGGGGTCCTAATGGAAACTACGGGATATTAAGGTTCTCCTTTTAATAAAGAACTGGACCAACGCATTAACACTTGGTGAATACATGAACTCCTCATACTATGTTCATCTCCGGGAGTGGTTCCGGCTATTGTCACTCCGGGGTTGCCGGGTCATAACACATAGTAGGTGACTACAACTTGCAAGATAGGATCTAAAACACACATATAATGGCGACAACATAATAGGTTCAGATTTGAAATCATGGCACTCGGGCCTTAGTGACAAGCATTAAGCATGGCAAAGTAGTAGCAACATCAATCTCAGAACATAGTGGATAATAGGGATCAATCCCCGTCAAAACTAACTCGATTACATGATAGATCTCATCCAACTCATCACCATCCAGCAAGCCTACGATGAGATTACTCACGAACGGTGAAGAGCATCATGGAATTGGCGATGCAGGAAGGTTGATGATGACGATGGCGACGATTTCCCCTCTTCGGAGCCCAGAACAGACTTCAGATCTGCCCTCTAGATGAAGAACAGGAGGTGGTGGCGCCTCAGTATCGTAAAACGCGATGAATCCTTCTCCCTGATTTTTTTCCGGACGAGACGGAATAAATAGAGCTGAGTTTGGAGGCGGTGGAGCCTCGTGGGCCCCACAAGCCCTCACGGCGCAGCCAGGGGGGATGGTCGCGGCCCTTGGGCTTGTGGCCCACTGGCTCACCTCCTCGAGTGGATCTTTGCGTAGGTATTTTTCATTAATTTCAGAAAAATTCTCCGTAAATTTTCAGGTCATTCTGAGAACTTTTATTTCTGCACAAAAACAACTCCATGGCAATTTTCCTGAAAACAACGTTAGTCCGGGTTAGTTCCATTCAAATCATGCAAATTAGAGTCCAAAACAAGGGCAAAAGAGTTCGGAAAAGTAGATACGACGGAGACGTATCAACTCCCCCAAGTTTAAAGCCTTGCTTGTCCTCAATCAATTCAGTTGACAAACTGAAAGAGACAAAAGAAAAACTTTGACGAACTCTGTTTGATCGTGTTGTTGCAGCTATGTCTAACTCATAACCAGAATTTCAGCAAGATCACAATCAAACCACATAAGCAAATGACATCTAGGTCTCACGGTAAACTCATATCAATGGCATAATCAACTAGCGAGCAAATAATAATAAGCCTCAAGCGTCAACGCTTCAATCAAAATAAAATGAAGCAGTACAAATAGATGGTATCTCACTAGCTCTTTCTGAGACCGCAAAACATAAATGCAGAGTACCTTCAAAGACGAGGGGCTGACTAAACATTGTAGTTCAAGGCAATGAAGATCCATTCACAGTCATACTCAACACAATTAGCAGCAAAGCATAAAAACGACAGAGTGCTCTCTAATTGGTGCTTTTACAAGAGGGGGATGACTCAACAGGAACATAAATAGACGGGCCCTTCACAAAGGGAAGCATTGATTTGCAGAGGTGCCAGAGCTCAAGCTTTGAAAACAGAGATAATAATTTTGGGTGGCATGCTTTTCATTGTCAATGCAATGACTAAGAGTTCTCAACATCTTCCATGCTACACATGCTATAGGCGGTTCCCAAACAGAAAAGTAAAGTTTTGACTCCCCCACCACAAATCAATCACACTCCACGGCTAGCCGAATCCTCGGGTACCATCCATACCAACATCAATCCTGGGGGAGTTTTGTTTGCAATTATCTTTTCGATTTGAGCATGGAACTGGGAATTCCACTTACCGGCCCCTTTCTTGTGAATGATAGTGAATAAACACATATCGAGGATAACACGCCTAGCATGGAAGATACTGATAGCCCCCTGTCACCACATGAGCGGTTCGGGCACGCAAAACATATTATTTCTTGAAGGTTTAGAGAGTGGCACATGCAAATTTACTTGGAACGGCAGGTAGATACCGCACATAGGTAGGTATGGTGGACTCATATGGCACAACTTTGGGTTTATGGAAGTGGATGCACAAGCAGTATTCCCGCTTAGTACAAGTGAAGGCTAGCAAAATACTGGGAAGCGACCAATTAGAGAGCGACAACAGTCATCAAAATGCATTGAGATTAACTAACATTGAGTGCAAGCATGAGTAGGACATAAATCACCATGAACATGAATATCATATAGGCTATGTTGATTTTGTTTCAACTAGATGCGTGAACATGCGCCAAGTCAAGTCACTTGAATCATTCAAAGGAGGATACCATCCTATCATACTACAACACAGTCATCTCAAAATTCATGTGGGCATCCAAGACAAACCATTATAAGCTACTATCTAATTAAGCATTGCATAAGCAACTATGATCTCTAAGTTGTCATTGCAAACATGTTTCTCTCACAACAAAGCTGAATCAAGCATGATGAGCTAGTCATATTTACAAAAACAAAATAGATCGAGTTCATACCATCTTTTCCAGGCTGAGTCACTTCATCATATATCATCATTATTGCCTTTCACTTGCATGACCGAACGATGTGAACAATAATAAGCGTGCTCGTGCATTGGACTAAAGCTGGAATCTGCAGGCAAACACAAAGGAGAGGACAAAGTAATATGGCTCTTTGAAAGCTAAACATGTATGCATGCGAGAGCCACTAAACATTGTAACCAATATCTTCTACCTTGACCTAGAGAAAAAGAAAACCATTTACACGGGAAAGCTCCCAACAAGCAAAAGAAGAAAAAGAAAATATTTTTGGGTTTTCTTCAAACTAGACAAACACACGAAAAGAAAACGAGAAAAACAAAATAAACTAGCATGGATGATACAGTGGCAAAGTGTGAACACCGGCTAACTAAGTGAAAGCATAAGCAAAAAATGTAAAGTCAGTGAGAATACGTACTCCCCCAATCTTAGGCTTTTGGCCTAAGTTGGTCTACTCCCATGGAGGGAAATAACCAGCTTCGGGGTACTCCGGAGTGGACTGAGGATGCCACTGCTATGTGAGCTCCTCTAGCTCCCACTGATAAACTAGCGTCTGGTACTCGACTGGTGGCTCGGGCACGGGCACCTGTGGTTGGGCTAGGCCCCAATATGCGTAGATGTCCGAGGGCATAATAGTGTACCTGCCTGCATGAAGATTGAACAAAGAAGGACCAGGGAAAGTAATAGTCTCATGAGTACCCTGACTAAACACCAGGTTATAAATCATCCTTCTATTTATATCTCTATCAAGAAAGTCATGGCGAACCATGCTATCGTAATCTAGATATCTCTCCGGAAGAAGAATCTCTTCTTCCTCTTCCAGTCTAATAGGTATCTCAAAGTGTCTAGCAAGACGAGTAGCATAGATACCTCCATAGACAATGCCCTTAGAACGGTTCGTGTTCATCCGTTGGGCTACTATAGCGCCCAAGCTATAAATTTTATCGTTATAAAGGGCTTCGCGCAAGACCGCAAGATCTGGGGAACTAAGTGACCCAGCCTTCCCACGGCCAATCAAACATTTTCCCACAAATAATGAGAAGTACCGAAGCACGGGAAAATGAATGCTAGCAGCTCGAGCGCAAGACACTCCTCTCTCCTCTCCTACAACAATTGTATCGATGAAAGCTTCCAAGTCCCATGGACGAGGTTCATGAATATCCCCAACATAACGTAATTTGCAAACATTGCAAAAATATTGGAGTGGCATGCGCTGGGGGATATCATAAAGTTTGAACTCAACCATAGGAGGATTCTTCCTCGGATAGAAGTTAAAGCTTTGTACGAACATATTAGTGAGGAGGAGGTATTGCGGACACTTATCTTCAACGAAGGCGGTAAGGCGTGTGTTCTCCACCAAGTGATAAAAGTCCTCATAAATTCCAGCGGCGCGTAGGAACACGTCGCTTGGCCACTCGCACGCTCGAACTTCTGCGACTCGAGGGACCAGATACTTGGGCTTGTTCTTACTTCCAGCATCCTTGGGGCCACGGCTTGAAGAGCCTCTTAAGAACCTCCTCATTTATTTCCTTTTCTATCTCTGAAAATTTCTGAAATTTTTAGTGATTCTAAGGAAAAGTGAATAAGGCCCAAATAAAATCATAGCAACTACTCCCACAAGTGCCTAGAGGCCATATTACGCATCAAAACTACTTGGGACCAGCTAAAATCAGCACGCAAAGCTCAAGAACATGGTCACCAAGGCAACAAAAATACGCGGAGTATAAGGCACTAGAGCAAAAACTAATTGGACCAATGGAGGAGTCACTTACCAAGGAGTAATTTCCCCAAAACAGTTCGGAGAATGGTGATTTGAGAAAGGAGATCGAAAATCCCAGCAAGAGGAGCAAGAACACGGGTTTGAGCTGCGAAACGATTTTTTCTGGAGGTAGGAGAACCAGATGAGAGCAAGAATGAGTGGAGGGGGTGCCTGTGGGCCCCACAAGCCTGGGTGGCGCGGCCAGGGGGGTGCCCGCGCCATCAGGGCTTGTGGCCCACTGGTGCAGGCCCCAGACAAGCTCTTCGTCTCAGTATTTTTCAAAAATTCCAGAAAAAATCATACTTGATTTTCAGGATGTTCGGTGAACTTTTATTTTCGGGGTACTTTTCTACCGGACGCTAAGACAGAAAACAGGGAAAACTAAACTAAACCTATCATTTTTCTTCTAAGCAACCGAAGGTGAAAGCTTGGAACAGAGGTTTGTGACTCCTCGATTCATCCATCTCATAGTCATCGAAAGAAAATCCATCAATGAGGTCGACCAAGTCTCCTCGACAAACCTTTTCGAATCGCAAGAGAGAACGGAGAATTTCCGAATAGTCACTAGGTTACCTCAATGGGGATATGTATCTCCCCAACAAGCAAATCATACTTCATCTTGACACGAGGTATAGGGCATTCAAAGCTCCCAATAAGAATCGATGAAGTTTTTTCGATAGCATTGATGCAATGTACTCGATATTGTTTCTTCGGAAAGTGCACCGTATGATCATTACCGTTGACATGGAAAGTGACATTGCCTTTGTTGCAATCTATAACAGCCCCTGCAGTGTTTAAAAAGGGTCTTCCGAGGATGACCGCCATGGCATCGTCCTCAGGAATATCCAGAATAACAAAGTATGTTAAGATAGTGACGTTAGCAACCACAACAGGCACATCCTCGCAAATACCGATAGGGAAAGCAGTTGATTTGTCGGCCATTTGCAAAGTGATTTCAGTGGGTGTCAACTTATCCAGTTGAAGTCTACGATAAAGAGAGAGAGGCATAACACTAACACCGACTCCAAGGTTGCATAAAGCAGTTCTAACGTAGTTACCTTTAATGGAGCAAGGTATAGTGGGCACACCGGGATCACCTAGTTTCTTAGGAGTTCCACCCTTGAAGGTATAGTTAGCAAGCATGGTGGAAATCTCAACCTCGGGTATCCTCCTCTTATTAGTCACAATATCTTTCATGTACTTAGCATACGGAGACATCTTGAGCATATCCGTCAAACGCATTTGCAGAAAGAAAGGTCTCATCATTTCAACGAAGCGCTCAAAATCCTCATCATCCTTTTTCTTGCATGGTTTGGGAGGAAAGGGCATAGGTTTCTGAACCCATGACTCCCTTTCTTTACCATGCTTCCTAGAAGTGAAGTCATTCTTATCGTATCTCTTAATCTTAGGTTGTGGGTGTAACATCCCAAATTTTGGAATGTTAAAATAATTATTAGATTGTTTGTTTGTTTGCTTGAGTGATTGAAACTTGTGTGAAATTTGAAACTTTTCAAAAACTTTCGAATGAGAGGGAATAAAATGACTTTCCCCATCTCCGATGAATTCAAATTCAATCTTTTAAAAGCAATGAGAGAAGATGACATGACTTCTTCAACTATAAAGAATTTGAATGGAGCTGGCATTTGAATTTCCTTCGATTTTAATTTGCAAATTCTATTTTCCCTCCACTCAAGAAATGCCGGGGAATAATATTCTGTCAAACAGAAAAGAGAGGAGGAACATGACCCTCCAGAGCCAGGGGCATTTGTTGAAGTATTTTGAGCCAAGGAAACAAAATTTAATTTGAGAAAATAATTGCAAAAAGAAATAATGCTTTTAGGGATTTTTTTGGAAAAACAATTTTTTTAGTTTTATTTTGGCCGTGGAAAAATTGCCCATCATTTATATTTTATTTTTCTGATAATTTAGTATATAGAAACTCTATATTCCGAATTTATTTGGTTTCCCTTTTATCGTTTACTTTCCGGTTTTTGAAAATAGGGAAAGAAATCTCGTTTATTTGGAAACTTTGCTCTGGCCCATTAAAGCCTTTCCAAAAGTTGGCCCAAAGTTGGCCCGACAACTATTCTCCTTCCTCATGTTCTCCTTCCTCACAGGAAACTTCCATAGCCATGGTGAGAGGAATCTCCACCTTCCCGATCTCCTTCCTCCTTCCTTCTCCGAGCACCCCGAGCCCCTATAAATACTCCCCTCAACCTCCTCTCCCCATTTTCCCCATAGCCCAGCCCCTCCCCTCGTCGGAACGCAACCCCCACCTCGCCGGAGTTCGCCTCCAACAGGAACTCGCCGGAGCTCCTGCTGCTCCCTCCCGTCGCCCCCACGCCCCGCCGACGCCACCAACCTTCCGCCCGAGCCCTCCTCCATCACCTGGAATCCTCCACCGCCTCGGTCGGCCGCCGGAGCAACCTTCCCGCCGTCTTCTCTAACTCCGGCGACTAACTCCGGTGAGATCCACGAAATCCCGTATTGCAGTTTTTTCAGAAAATTGCAATCTTAGAAAATTCATATCTATTAGTGTGTAACTCCAAATTAGATGATTCTTTTTTGCTTTGGATCACAAATGTTATGCAGTTTCTGTAGATATATAATTTGTCTATGTTTGGATTTATAAAATTGAGTTAGATCAGATTTGAATTAAAGCTTGTTTTGCTTATTCCGGGAGTTTAAAAATAGCTTTTAATTTGATTCTTTTTGCTGCTGGTTCCTATTGATCATATCTTTCAGTACCTTAAGTTTCAAGTTTTTTAAATATTTTTAATTGGGGTTTTTACCAAAACAGATTATGTTTTAGTTCTTTTAGGATTATAGCTATTTCTTTTTCTATATTTGTTTTTAAATTAGTTTCTTTTATATTTGAGAAAGCTTATATTTGGAATTCTGTTAGATAGCAGTAGGTTCTCAACAAGTTTTTATTTTTATTTTATTTGTTATCATGAAATCAATTCTAGTTCCCTAATAACTTGCAATTGATTTCTCTACTGTTTCAAATCCCGTTTGGAAATACTTTCAAATAGTTTTGTGAAAAATACTTTATTTTATCTTAGTTAAATTTATATCTTAGTTCCCTGTTATTATTTTCCGTTGGACAAAAACTATTTAGTGTTTGATGTAGTAGAAGACTCCCTAGTCTTATTTGAAGTTTCCTTCGGATTCCTATTCGCTCTCTCTTTTGTTTTGATTGATAGAATGATTGCTAGTATGAGTGCTTATGTGAATGATATGTTTGTTATATAGATATCATCGGAGAGTGACGAGTAGTCTATCAAGTTACTTCTCGAGAAAATTCTTCTTCGTCAACATGACCAGGCAAGTCACTTTGATCATACTATCACCTATGTTTTATGCATCATAGTTCTAACATCCTATGCCCAATTGCATGCTGAGTAGGTACTTGGAAATTTTAGTATAGTTTGTAGTGTCATGTGGTAGGCACCCAACAACCCCGATATTTGGCCCCGGGACGACAAATTTCACATTGCTACGCTTGAGTAGATGGGACTTCGGTTGAGTGCATAATACGAGTGTTGCAAGGTTGATTAAATAATCAAGACCGGTTAAGAGAAGATTTTCCAGACCTCGGACGCAATGCAACTCTAAGTGAAGGACGGTTGATCGGCTCCCTAGAGAACCCAGTGGTTGACCCGGGATGCTGGAGAGGCCAAGACATCCTGCGGAAAGCTTCACCCAGGCTCAAAGAGACGGACGGATATTTTCAACACCCAAGGCTTACCTACACAGCCACAAGTCATTATGGGCTCTGGCTTGGTTGGACAACGCGGCGACTCTCGACAGGCGGTGCTAGCAGATGTAGAAGAACGGTAGGATTGGATGGGCACCGACAGGGATTCAGAGGGACCCGTTGAAAGACCATGTTTTGATCATCCGGTCTTCAAACACCCTGAAGTGCGACGACATACACGGAGGCGACCAAATCTTGTGGGGAATGTGTGCAAAACTCTGCAGAGTACTCAAACCTAATCGATTAGGCGTGTCCACGGTCATGGACAACTTGAGCCAAAGGAACTGAAGTTATCTGGATTTCTCAACACCATTAAATATATTTGATGAGTGTAATTATTGACAACTCGGGTACGAGAACTGGTTGGCGGAACCATCTCGTTAACAACCAACAATGTAGTAACATTTTGCTTTTAGCCCTCTCTTGATGTAGGAGAAAACTTGCTTTACGCTAAAAACTTATAGCCCCACCTGCCATATATGCATATAGTATAGATGATTACTTTTCACCCCTCTCATATGTGACTTGCCGACATATTCAATATGCTGACCTACACGGCTGCAACGTCTTATGTTGCAGATATTTTTCTTCGACGAGTAAGAGTACGATTCAGGGTTACGGTCTACACTCAACTTGCCGTTAGTGTTTATTGGGACTCCACTCCCTTGACTACTTCCGCTGAAATATTTAAGGTATATATATCAGTTTTACGCTATTTACATGTGATTGCACTTTGATATATACATTGATGTACTGTGTGTGCCAACATACTGATCCAGGGATGGCACAGATACACAGAGGCTTGACTCGTTTTGAGTCGGGTCGCTACAGAAATGGTATCAGAGCACATGTTGACTGTAGGACGTGACCCTAGAAACTGGAAATTTCTTAGGAAAGGATCTCTTAAAAAATTTATTTTCAACAACACCTTTTACTTCTCATCTCTTCTGATTTCATCGAATGTTCTCTCTCGTCTCAAATTGTTAGACAACGCCCTTTCCCCTTTGACCACGTGAAGGATCAACCGGCTCCCACTTCAAAGTAAAGAGGATTTCATCATGCAGTCGAAACTGCACCAATTGAAGACTCTCAAGACCCGAAGAACTCGAAGACCCTGAAGCGTTCGAATATTTATCTGACCATTAGAAGTCCAAACCCCAATTATATACCCACATTAGTTACGATGATTTGTGAGCCGTCATTGGTGTGTGTTTTCCGACGGCCACAACTAAAACCTATTCTCAAAAATATTGTTTGTATTGTGTGTATCTCCCTCCCTCTCTTACCCGTCTCATCCCCAAAACCTCAACCCTACCAGATGGAGTATGAAGCTGGACTTGTAGTCTCTGGACTAATGACCTAGCTAGAGGCTGAAATATGGATTCAGAACATGGAGAACCACTTCGGGAGCAACTTGATCTCAAGGAAGTATGAAGTGGAACACGCTCTTTAGTACTTTACACAAAGTGCTTCAATCTGGTGGAAAATGCACCATGCCATACAAGGATTTAGTGGAGCAGAAACTTGGGACGAATTCAAGAAGACTCTGTTAAGATCCCGACTTATTCAGAAGTGCTATGATAATCCGAAGGAGAAGACTTGTGCATGCAAGATCTGTGGAGAAATAGGACACACCCAGGAAGGACACAAGGATGGATGCACTCATTGTGAAGAAAATCACCTAGCTGAGGAGTGCCCAAGTAGTCAGGTGACTAGTTTCCTTTGTGAAGGAACCACCCACTACCCAGCTCAGTGTCACATTTACCCCAAGGTGCAGCAAGTTGTCAAGCAGCTGAAAGATGCAGTGAAGGAAACCCTGAAGAAGAAGATTCTAGAAGAGCCGGTGATGAACGAAAATAGTGAAGACCCTGATGGACAAGGTCTGACCAGATTTTGCATGCTACTCATGTGGAGAAGAAGGACATTATTCACAGGATTGCACGAAGGGAAGCCAATAGTATCTGGGAAACTTCACGACGGAAAAAGTGGAGTTTGATCCACTTGAAATAGAAGAACTGGCCAAAATAAAGGAGTCCAGAAAGAAAAAATGGTACCCTCGGAAGAGCCAAATCTCTGCAGATATAGACCTGAGTCATGTCAAATGTTACAAGTGTATGGAATTTGGCCACCACAAATACATGTGCTCAGGAAGGAAGTCGTAAACCCAAGGAGCAAAAGCAAACACTAAGACGCCTCGAGACTTGTCAGAACTCATTTGCTTTCGTTGCAAGGAAGTAAGACATTTTGCTAACGATTGTCCACAAAGGAAGAAAGCTAAAAAGGAGTAGTTAAGTTCTGACCGCGACAATTAGTGTAATCTGAAGAACTCTTGTTTTTTTATGAGATCATGGAGTGAAAATTTTGTAACAGAAGTCCCTGAGATTGTAATAACATCAGGAATAAATGGAATTTATTGTCTCATGATTGCCTATGTTGAAACTGTATGCGTTGTTTCTCTTCGAACAAAGATATCTGAACAATTATGAGGATATGAGAAAATATGGTCTATGCAGGCATGATTATAATTCATTTTAAGTGTGGTAGTAATCGGTAAACCCACAGGATCCACTGAGTAGGAATGTACCATAACTACCAAGAAGACATATACATTCCTCTAAGTACCTATTTACTGACACCTGCAGATGACAACCCTCTACGAGTCATTCCTCAAGGGCCCAGAAACGATCATGACCCTGACCAATGATCATGATTACCCAAAAATACTGAAGGACATGATGAAGCACATTCATCTTGAAGGAGATGAAGTCTACAAAGTCTACCCATTCATGGAGAATGGAGTGGAACTTTGGTATGTGGAATTACATCTCCACCGTGTGAAAGGAGTTTGTCCAAAGACTATGGGGCTTTTTCATTTCACGTGTACCACGAGCAACCTTCTTTGATGCTGTTCGTGAAGCTGACATGGAAGCCATACGCCAAATTGGAGAAATACTTGAAGCAAGACTTCGTCATACCCAAGAATACGTGAGTGAGGTACGTGCGGAGATGATGGAGATGAAGCTCATGGCCACCATGATGAAGCTAAAGATGGATGATTTCAAGGAGCACCTCGGAAAGTTCGAGTGGGACTAAAATATCTCCAAGGGAGACGAATGAATAATGTTGGCAGGAATGCTCGACCATACCGAACAATGTGGATGGCAGCATTGTAATAGAGTACTTTTGAATTGGAGTTTTTGAGAAGAAATTAAGGATGTAATAAAGGATTGAATATGAAATAAAATATGAATTATGAATGAGCAATATCTTCTTATGGTATCTCAAAGAGTGGCGTGTGAACCAAAAATAAGTCTGAGGATTATTTTATGATGGTTACCCCAAGAGTATGATGGAATGAAACACTATAGGATTTAAAGGCAGAGTAATTCCAAGTATGCCTGCAACCACAGACCCCGGGACTAATAAGGATCCAGCACAACCTTTATGAAGAAAGAAACTTGGAAGAAACTATGATGGATCAGCAAACATTTTCTTAGGAGCATACAAAAACCTGAGAGTTGTGAAGATACGATAGATGTTTTGTTCAGCTTGCAGAACCAATGGATTATCCGAACTTCGTTCGTGGACAAGAGAAATTATGCAATGCTTCTAAGGATGCCCAAGTGTTAGAATACGAGATTCACTAAGCCTTATACAAGGTAATGATTTCAGTGCGACATGGCTTGGCCACCATGACGACTTACTATTTTCATTCTCTTGCTATTCGGAATGGTAAATCTGAGAGACTTACCCATAGTGAGAGATGGCGTTCTTTGAAGCTTTTGTTTAAGCCTTAGAATCGTATAAGAAAAGCCCATGTACATGGTAGTTGTTGTCACACGTAGAAAATTTTATGGTGAGGGTGAAGACAAGACCCCTCTCTCTGCAGGATAGGCACAAATGGTAGACCACCATGAGAATCATCGATAGGTTATTTAGAATAGATCACGAGACTGTCAGTTAAGAAGACCCAGTAAAGGAAGAAGCTTATATCAACAGAAGGACCCTCGTTTTGATGGAGACGTTATGAATATAGCGAAATATATGAAGACTGTGAGGAGTCAGATGATAAAACCCCAGGGGATTGTTAAAGTTTTAAGGCACCAGTAGCTCTCCTTTTAAGTGTGGTAGCATCCCACTTTCCCGTAGGTTGGATTTGTTAGAAGACCCCCAAACCCAAACCTTTCTTTCTAGCCTCTTCAAATCTCGAGGACGAGATTCATTTTAAGTGTGGTAGGTTTGTAACATCCCAAATTTTGGAATGTTAAAATAATTATTAGATTGTTTGTTTGTTTGCTTGAGTGATTGAAACTTGTGTGAAATTTGAAACTTTTCAAAAACTTTCGAATGAGAGGGAATAAAATGACTTTCCCCATCTCCGATGAATTCAAATTCAATCTTTTAAAAGCAATGAGAGAAGATGACATGGCTTCTTCAACTATAAAGAATTTGAATGGAGTTGGCATTTGAATTTCCTTCGATTTTAATTTGCAAATTCTATTTTCCCTCCACTCAATAAATGCCGGGGAATAATATTCTGTCAAACAGAAAAGAGAGGAGGAACATGACCCTCCAGAGCCAGGGGCATTTGTTGAAGTATTTTGAGCCAAGGAAACAAAATTTAATTTGAGAAAATAATTGCAAAAAGAAATAATTCTTTTACGGATTTTTTTGGAAAAACATTTTTTTAGTTTTATTTTGGCCGTGGAAAAAATGCCCATCATTTATATTTTATTTTTCTGATAATTTTAGTATATAGAAACTCTATATTTCGAATTTATTTGGTTTCCCTTTTATCGTTTACTTTCCGGTTTTTGAAAATACGGAAAGAAATCTCATTTATTTGGAAACTTTGCTCTGGCCCATTAAAGCCTTTCCAAAAGTTGGCCCGACAACTTCTTCTCCTTCCTGACGTTCTCCTTCCTCACAGGAAACTTCCATAGCCATGGTGAGAGGAATCTCCACCTTCCCGATCTCCTTCCTCCTTCCTTCTCCGAGCACCCCGAGCCCCTATAAATACTCCCCTCAACCTCCTCTCCCCATTTTCCCCATAGCCCAGCCCCTCCCATCGTCGGAACGCAGCCCCCACCTCGCCGGAGTTCGCCTCCAACAGGAACTCGCCGGAGCTCCTGCTGCTCCCTCCCGTCGCCCCCACGCCCCGCCGACGCCACCAACCTTCCGCCCGAGCCCTCCTCCATCACCTGGAACCCTCCACCGCCTCGGCCGGCCACCGGAGCAACCTTCCCGCCGTCTTCTCCAACTCCGGCGACTAACTCCGGTGAGATCCACGAAATCCCGTATTGCAGTTTTTTCAGAAAATTGCAATCTTAGAAAATTCATATCTATTAGTGTGTAACTCCAAATTAGATGATTCTTTTTGCGTTGGATCACAAATTTTATGCAGTTTCTGCAGATATATAATTTGTCTATGTTTGGATTTATAAAAATTGAGTTAGATCAGATTTGAATTAAAGCTTGTTTTGCTTATTCCGGGAGTTTAAAAATAGCTTTTAATTTGATTCTTTTTGCTGCTGGTTCCTATTGATCATATCTTTCAGTACTTTAAGTTTCAATTTTTTTTAAAGATTTTTAATTGGGGTTTTTACCAAAACATATTCTGTTTTAGTTCTTTTAGGATTATAGCTATTTCTTTTTCTATATTTGTTTTTAAATTAGTTTCTTTTATATTTGAGAAAGTTTATATTTGGATATCTGTTAGATAAATGTAGGTTCTCAACAAGTTTTTATTTTTATTTTATTTGTTATCATGAAATCAATTCTAGTTCCCTAATAACTTGCAATTGATTTCTCTACTGTTTCAAATCCCGTTTGGAAATACTTTCAAAGAGTTTTGTGAAAAATACTTTATTTTATCTTAGTTAAATTTATATCTTAGTTCCCTGTTATTATTTTCCGTTGGACAAAAAACTATTTAGTGTTTGATGTAGTAGAAGACTCCCTAGTCTTATTTGAAGTTTCCTTCGGATTCCTATTCGCTCTCTCTTTTGTTTTGATTGCTAGAATGATTGCTAGTATGAGTGCTTATGTGAATGATATGTTTGTTATATAGATTTCATCGGAGAGTGACGAGTAGTCTATCAAGTTACTTATCGAGAAAGTTCTTCTTCGTCAACATCACCAGGGAAGTCACTTTGATCATACTATCACCTATGTTTTATGCATCGTAGTTCTACCATCCTATGCCCAATTGCATGCTGAGTAGGTACTTGGAAATTTTAGTATAGTTTGTAGTGTCATGTGGTAGGCACCCAACAACCCCGATACTTGGCCCCGGGACGACAAATTTCATATTGCTACGCTTGAGTAGACGGGACTTCGGTTGAGTGCATAACACGAGTGTTGCAAGGTTGATTAAATAATCAAGACCGGTTAAGACAAGATTTTCAAGACATCGGACGCAATGCAACTCTGGGTGAAGGACGGTTGATCGGCTCCTTGGAGAACCCAGTGGATGACCCGGGATGCTGGAGAGGCCATGACATCCTGCGGAAAGCTTCACCCAGGCTCAAAGAGACGGACGGATATTTTCAAGACCCAAGGCTTACCTGCACAGTCACAAGTCATTATGGGCTCTGGCTTGGTTGGACAACGCGGCAACTCTGGACAGACGGTGCTAGCAGATGTAGAATAACGGTAGGATTGGATGGGCACCGACGGGGATTCAGAGGGACCCGTTGAAAGACCATGTTTTGATCATCCGGTCTTCAAACAAACTGAAGTGCGAGGACATACACGGAGGCGATCAAATCTTGTGGGGAACGTGTGCAAAACTCTGCAGAGTTCTCAAACCTAATCGATTAGCCGTGTCCATGGTCATGGACAACTTGAGACAAAGGAACTAAAGTTATCTGGATTTCTCAACACCATTAACTATATTTGATGAGGGTAATTATTGACAACTCGTGTACGAGAACTGGTTGGCGGAACCATCTCGTTAACAACCAACAATGTAGTAACATTTTGCTTTTAGCCCTCTCTTGATGTAGGAGAAAACTTGCTTTACGCTAAAAGCTTATAGCCCCACCTGCCATATATGCATATAGTATAGATGATTACTTTTCACACCTCTCATATGTGACTTGCCGGCATATTCAATATGCTGACCTACACGGCTGCAACGTCTTATGTTGCAGATATTTTTCTTCGACGAGTAAGAGTATGATTCAGGGTTACGGTCTACACTCAACTTGCCGTTGGTGTTTATTGGGACTCCACTCCCTTGACTGCTTCCGCTGAAATATTTAAGGTATATATATCAGTTTTACGCTATTACATGTGATTGCACTTTGATATATACATTGATGTACTATGTGTGCCAGCATACTGATCCAGGGATGGCACAGATACACACAGGCTTGACTCGTTTTGAGTCGGGTCGCTACAGTGGGTTATCAAGATCAACAGGTTCAATCTCCACATCCTTATCATTGCTAGGTTGAGCATCATCATGAACATCACTGTTGATATTATTATTAGGCTCATGTTCATCACCAGATTGCGTTTCAGCATCAGAGACAGAGGCATCGTTTGGACTCTCAGGTGTAGCAGCAACAGGGTTGCTAGCGCGCAAGTTCCTACCATCTTTCTTCTTCTTTCTAGGATGACTAGGTGCATCGGTGCTAACTCCTTGAGAATCTTGTTCAATTCTCTTCGGATGACCCTCAGGATACAGAGGTTCCTGGGTCATTCTACCGCCTCTAGTAACGACTCTGACGGAATTGTCATTCAACTCATTGAGCAAGTCATTCTGAGCTTTAAGTACTTGTTCTAGTTGAGTAGTAACCATAGAGGCATGTTTACTCAGAAGCTTAAGATCATTGACATTTCTGTCCACACAAGCACTTAAATGACTAAGCATACGAGCATTCTGTTCCAATTGTCTACTAACATAATCATTGAAGCTTTGTTGTTTGGCAACAAAGTTATCAAATTCATCCAGGCATAGGCTAGCAGGTTTATCAAAAGGAATATCACTCTGATCGAACATACGCAGAGAATTTACTTCTACTACCTGTATCGGGTTATCGAGACCATGGATCTCTTCGGTAAGTGGTAGATTTTTTACATCTTCAGATTTAATGCCTTTCTCTAGCATAGATTTCTTGGCTTCTTGCATATCTCCAGGACTAAGGAATATAATACCTCTTTTCTTCGGAGTTGGCTTAGGAGGTGGTTCGGGAATAGTCCAAGCATTCTCATTGCACAAGATGTTATTCAGTGGAATCTCAGCTTGTTCTATAGTTCGTTCCCTAAAAACACAACCGACACAACTATCTAGGTGGTCATTGGATGCATCGTTAAGGCCATTATAGAAGATATCAAGGATTTCATTCTTCTCAAGAGGGTGATCAGGCAAAGCATTCAGTAGCTGGATGAGCCTCCCCCAAGCTTGTGGGAGACTCTCTTCTTCAGCTTGAGCAAAGTTTTATATTTCTTGAAAGGCAGCTTGCTTCTTATGGGCCGGGAAATATTTTTCAGAGAAGTAGTAGACCATATCCTGGGCGCTACACACACAACCAGGAGCAAGAGAAGTGAACCAGGTCTTAGCATCATATTTTAGAGAGAAAGGAAATAGCTTGAGGATATAGTAGTGGCGAATCTTTTCCTCACTAGTGAATAGGGTGGCTATATCATGCAGTTTGGTAAGATGGGCTACAACCGTTTCAGACTCATAACCGTGAAAAGGATCAGATTCGACTAGAGTGATTAACTCAAGATCGATAGAGAATTCATAATCCTTATCGGTCACAAAGATAGGCGAAGTAGCAAACTTCGGGTCGTATTTCATCCTAGTGTTCAGAGATTCTTGTTTCCACTTGTGAACTAATTTCTCAACATCATAGCTATCCTTACACGCAAGAAAGTCCTTAGCTATCTCTCCTTCCATAACATAGCGCTCACGCATAACAGGCAATTCAGGCATAGTAGTAGGTTCTACTTCAATAGTATCAGCAGTTTCAGAAGTATCATCACGTCTAGCAGCAACTCTAGCAATTTGTGCATCAAGGAATGCACCTAGTGGCAAAGTAGTATCAGGCATAACATCATCAGGCAAAGCAGTATCAAGCATAGCATCATCAGGCATAGTATCAACCATAGCATCATCAGGCATAGTATCAAGCATACCATCATTAGGCATAGTATCAAGCATAGCATCATCAGGCATAGTATCAAGCATAGCATCATCAGGCATAGTATCGAGCATAGCATCATTAGGCATAGGCGACATATCAAGATTTCTAGCACGAGGTGATGTCGCAAACTTACTCATAACTGAAGGTGAATCAAGTGCAGAGCTAGATGGTTGTTCCTTACCTGTCCTCATAGTGGAAGGCAGGACTTTAGTTCTTGGATCTATTGGATTCCTCATAGCGACCAGCAGACGAAAATCCCAAGTGACTCAGAGAATATAGCTGTGCTTCCCTGGCAACGACGCCAGAAAATAGTCTTGATAACCCACAACTATAGGGGATCGCAACAATTTTCGAGGGTAGAGTATTCAACCCAAATTTATTGATTCGAATCAAGGGGAAGCGAAAGAATATTCTCAAGTATTAGCAGCTGAGTTGTCAACCACACCTGAAAGATTAGTGTCTGCAAGCAAAGTATCAGTAGCAAAGTGGTATGATAGCAACGGTGCCAGAAAAAGGTCTGTTGACCCAGACTATTCCTGACTTCTTGTATCAATGGCGCCAGAAAAGTGTTGCAGCAGGTAACAGTAAAGTAACAAGTAACATCACTAGTGACAACAGTAGCAAGGAACAGCAGTAGCAAGTAACAGCAATAGTGACAGCAGTAGCAGCAAAGTAACGTAGCAAGGACCAGTAGTGAAAGACTCATAGGCATTGGATCAGTGATGGATGATTATGCCGGATGTGATTCATCATGTAACAGCTATAACACGGAGAGATAAGTAACTAGCTCCCGTTCGTCAATCTAATGTACGCATGTATTCCGTATGTAGTCATACGTGCTTAGGGAAAAGAACTTCCATGACATCTATTGTCCATCCCTCCCGTGGCAGCGGGGTCCTAATGGAAACTACGGGATATTAAGGTTCTCCTTTTAATAAATAACCGGACCAACGCATTAACACTTGGTGAATACATGAACTCCTCATACTATGGTCATCTTCGGGAGTGGTTCCGGCTATTGTGACTCCGGGGTTGCCGGGTCATAACACATAGTAGGTGACTACAACTTGCAAGATAGGATCTAAAACACACATATAATGGCGACAACATAATAGGTTCAGATCTGAAATCATGGCACTCGGGCCCTAGTGACAAGCATTAAGCATGGCAAAGTAGTAGCAACATCAATATCAGCACATAGTGGATACTAGGGATAAATCCCCGTCAAAACTAACACGATTACATGATAGATCTCATCCAACTCATCGTCGTCCTGCAAGCCTAAGATGAGATTACTCACGAACGGTGAAGAGCATCATGGAATTGGCGATGGAGGAAGGTTGATGATGACGATGGCGACGATTTCCCCTCTCCGAAGAACAGAACGGACTCCAGATCAGCCCTCTAGATGAAGAATAGGAGGTGGCGGCGCCTCCGTATCGTAAAACGCGATGAATCCTTCTCCCTGATTTTTTCTGGGCGAGACGGAATAAATAGAGCTGAGTTTCGAGGCGGTGGAGCCTCGTGGGCCCCACAAGCCCTCACGGCGCGGCCAGGGGGGGTGGCCGCGGCCCGTGGGTTTGTGGCCCACTGGCTCACCTCCTCCGGTGGATCTTTGCGCACGTATTTTTCATTAATTCCTGAAAAAATCTACATAAATTTTCAGGTCATTCCGAGAACTTTTATTTCTACACAAAAACAACACCATGACAATTCTGCTGAAAACAGCGTTAGTCCGGGTTAGTTCCATTCAAATCATGCAAATTAGAGTCCAAAACAAGGGCAAAAGAGTTCGGAAAAGTAGATACGACGGAGACGTCTCACATATCCATGAAGGCAGTGGTCGGCTATGCTTTAACAAATCCCCCTGATACAACCTTCCATTGCACTCTAATTCCACCTGGCTATCCTCATGTCGAGGTGGATAAAGTGATGCCGGGATATGAGTCACTAGAGCTCGAAATTCCTGGAGGTGAAGGGCAACAAACCATACAAGAAGTCTTACATGCCCTCTGCTTATGGAGAAAGGGATGTATTGTCTTGCCAAGGCCACCGACTCCTCCCCCAAGTCTGCCATGTCGGCCGACTCGACCCTGCCAGCTCGACACGAAGCACAACGCTAGTCCGCCACCGCGTCAGCTGACTCCATCCCACCCTGGCATGGAGCCCGGCGCTAGTCCGCCACCATGTCAGCCGACTCCATCCCACCCTGTAATGGAGCCCAGCGCGAGTCCGCCACCGCGTCAGCCGACTCCACCCTGCCAACCCGCCACCGGGCGGCCATTTCATTTTCTGATGAAGAACGGGAGTCCAGTCCAGCTACACACTTAAACAGAAGAAAAACAGATGATCTAACACATCCCGTATGCTAGCCCACGATCACGACCACGACCTCAGTCTTCCATATATTTCACATACAAACGGTCAGAGTCCTCATCGTACTCCCACTTCAGCTCGTTGCCATCAGGATCTCCTGCATCGGGCGTACCTGAACCTGTTTGGGTTTGAAGTAATCTGTGAGCTACGGGGACTCAACAATCTAATGACCTTAGTACTGAATCTAGTCAAGTTATTAGGTGAGGAAGGTTTAGTGTATAGGTTTGCAGCAACCTAAGCATGTATGGCAGCTAACTTACGATGATCAAAGTAATTTATATGGTGGTCTACGCGAACGATCGAAGAGTAGATGATCACTAAGTGATCCTGAACACCTACTTACGTCGAACATAACCCCACCGTGTTTCTGATCGAAGAGAGGTCTTCGAAGGAGACAGTCATGGTTACGCACATAGTTGGTAGTTTTATTAGAGTTACTTTAAGTTGTCTAGAATCGGATGTTAACAAATTATCCATGTTTGCCACATAACCGAGGGCACGGCTTTGTGAAAGATTAAACCCTGCAGGGGTGCTCCAACTAGTCCATCACAAACTACCACGGGCCGCAAAGTAATCCTCTATCACGAATCTCGTGATCTCGTCGGATTCCTTAGACGAAAACCTTAACTTTGAGGAGACCCAAAGTTTCACCGGGATTCCTATACGCAAGATATATCGCTAAGGTAAGACAAATCTAGCAGGACCTCCCGACGTGTCGACGACACCGATAAGAGCCTCGTATCTCAGTCTCGGGACACGCTGGATAAGCGAAACGTACGGTGGCCTGATAGAAATCACCCGAGTTGCCCCGGGTTGGCCCCGCACGATGCTCTAGTTTAGGCCAACACTCATGAGTAGCACTGGCCCGGGTTTTTGATTAGATCCTCGGGGTAGCTATTCCCTATGCAAATTATTATTAGGTGATTAGAAAATTAAAACCAATGTTGGGTTATGCCGGACAAGCCTTAACAATACACAGTTTATCAAGGGGGTCTCCATAACAACCCCGAACGTGTTAGGAGCGATCAATTATGGAATCAAACACCGGTAGTCGAAACTAAGGCGGCAATAACAGAACAAATCACCCGGCAAAAGGCTAGGCCTTCCGTCATTTACCAAGTATATAGGTGCATTAATTAAATAGCAGTTTAAACATAATGATATCAAAATACTCATGTTATCACATGAGACAGCTGTCACCTGCAACTAGCAAAGCTAATCATTAGAGGTTGAGCAAGCCTACTTAGCCAAACAACATTTGCTAGGAGCGGGAGGTGTTTGGGTTTCATGGAAATGACAGGTGGCATTTATATCAAGTGGTAGGCAGCGAGCATGTATCGAAGGAAACGTGATTCTAAGCATAACAAAGCAAGATACGGTATCTAGATCACGGTCATCTTGCGTGTGAATTCTTTAGCTTGGAACTGCTCTTGATCTTCCTACACGTACTCTCCAGAATCCACGTACTCGCTCTCCGATCTCGATGCTACCCAAGATAAATTAACAGCCAATGAGCACAAACATAACATGGTGCAACAAACAATATAATGCATGAGTGAAGAAGGAAGCATGCATCACTATTCTAGTCACTTTCATATGCATTAGTTGAGTTAATAGAATTCTGGACAGAACCTCATTTTAAGTTATCTTGACATGCATTAATATGGCATGATCATGTGCATCGCGAGAAAACGAAGAAAACACATATATAGAACATAGAGAATGGAGCTACGGATCAAACGGAAACTACAAAACAAGATATGGAGACCTACGGTTCAAATCATCCACAAACACACTCCAATGGCACCCTCCTGGTGTTACCAGCTTGCCACATGATCAAACAATCAAATATAAGTGGGGTGGTGCATGGAAACACACCACGCCATCAACAACGCCCACACAAGCTTCAAATCAACAAAAACATGCAATCTGTTTTTAACAACATCATAGCAGTTTGTCCACAACATTTAAAGTACCTACAGCCACCCAAATGACCTAAACAAGATATGAGGAAAAAGCCATTCAAACGCTCTACAACCCTGTGCAAGAAGTTAATACAAAGGAGTCACACATGAGCAAATCTATAGGCACTAACTTGGACAAAAATTATAGATTCTGGCACCAGCTGCTTATGCTGTGAAGCATTTTGGCAGCCCCCAAAATGATATCTACAGGAAGTGAATAAGCATGAAATTTAACAGGGAGCTAGACAAACAAAAAAGCTCACAAACTTTAGTTTGTTGCATGGTCTGATTCCCAACACATGAGCTTTTGCAACAAAGACAACAGGGGAAGAAAATAACATCAGATTCTCAGACTTAGTGAAAATCACAGATTTTCACAAAGCTGTCAGTTTCAGCCAAGTGTCAACTTTGACAGGCTACAATAGGTGCATACAAATTCCTATGGACAAATCGAAGACCCCATTCTGTAGAGGGGTTCACCAACTACCCCTACATCAAGGATGTATCCTCATAGGGTCAAGGCACCACATAATACAAAGCGCTAAACATGACATCATGGCAGAAAATGACAATTTTATGAAGTTGCTCTAAAGTGAAATCTGATTGCACCAGTGGATTCCTCGAATGATTCTACCCCCAAAAGCATATATAATACACGGGTACTTGCATGTAACATATAGGCACAAAGCTAGCTCGAAAAACAAGCCTATAATCTAAGATGACATAAAGGAACAATATCACATGTAGATATAGCACAAGTAGCCACACCTACACCTACACATGCACACACACAAGCTCCTACACCACTACATCTGTCCATAGTGGCAAGCATGAGGGGTTAGCCCTCATGCACAAGTGCATATGTGCACCAATGCCCACACACACACATGTATGATCACCTACAGTCACATATGTGCTCCACACACACACACACACCACAAAAGTGCAACATGAGGGGCTAGGCCCTCTTGCACATGTGCATAGGTAACCATATGCACACACACACAATCACATACAAACACTAATGAACACACCACCTACACACACTAGTGCACACACACATACACACACACTAGTGCACACACCATCTACACACACTCATGCACTTGCATACACTCACATATATGCATCAGTTAAGCCTTGAAGGGATAAAACCCCGTGGTTTTCTTGCAGGAACACAACTTCAAAATGCATCAAAGAAAGAAACAGGGAAAAAATAAAACAAGTAAAAAAACAAAAGGAGGCCTCTGGGATTCGAACCCAGAACCTCTACAATAGCTACACACGCTAGCATCACTGGGCTAGCTCCTTCCTCTCGAGAGAGAAGGGGAAGGTGCTCTTTTGAGCACCCCTCTGCTACTATCCTACCATGCCAGCGGCCGAAACAAGGGAGGACGACAGCGACGACTCAGGCCACCCACGGAGGGGCTGACCACCGGCGAGGAACATGGGGCCTATGCGGAACTCAATCCCAACGCAAACACGGCGAGAGGGGGACCCTATTTGCGGCGCAAGGAGCTTGCGCATCCCGACCATGGTGGAATGGCATCAGCAGCGACAACACGTACAAACACTAGATCGAGCATGCGGGAGAGGAGATGAAGCTGTGCTTGCTCACCCCAACCGCCCCGAAGGCGAAGACGCGGTGCGAGGGGGAGGAAGGGGGTCGGGGCAGCTCTGCAATGGGGCGCTCCCGCACCGGCGACGGCGAGGGTGGAGGCGACACCACGGAAGGACCTGGCCTTCCCTAGAGGCGGGAACGGAACAAGGGCTCCACGTGCATCCTCGCGGACATCTCGGACACCACGGGGGAGGTTGCCGGCGAAGAGGAGATGGTGGGGACTACAGCGACGCAACGGCGCACTCTTTGAACTACAGAGACTTACCTTGGGGAGGGAGAGAGATGGAGGAGGAAGAGGAGGAAGAGGGCGGCGACGCGAGGGGGAATAGGGGAAACCTTATCGGGGCACGCACGCCGAGGCTTATATAGGACGTGGATGGGACGGCAACGGCGGCACGACCTCCCTCTCTCTCTGAAGAGTGACAGAAAGAAAAACGCGAGGGGAAAGACGTCAGGAGGTGGAAGAATGAGAGGGAGATGGGCTTGCGCGGTTCAGAGGAGAAGAGATGGGCTAGGGGAAGGAGGGAGCTAGCCCAGCTGCGCCACTCTGATTAAAACCAAAAGAGTTTTCTTCTTTTTAAATAACACTTGCAAATGAATATGCACACAACCACACAAGGGTTTGAAGAAAACAAAAATAAAAATACCTAGGGCATAAGGGAATTATGCCCTATTTAAATAAAATATAAAACAAATTTTTGGAGCAACTAACTTAAATGCAAAAACAGAATTTTCACTGTTCTTTTCTAATTAAAACCCCACTTAGCTAAAGTTTTGAAAACCCCAAAACAATACCCCTCAATCACAAGATAACACACTAAAATAACAACATTTTAAAAACAGGTTTTAACAAGTTAAAACATGAGCTCAAATAATTATGGAGAAGGGGTTATTTGAAACCTAGTTGAAAGCAACAATGTTTTGAAACCATGGTTTGGCAATCACCACATCAAACACAACACACTTGCACTCATCATGGATCAAACAACAACAACAACACAAAGGAAATGACATGAGTGCAATGAATGGCACGGTGCAAAGGTGATGACATGAAATGACCACATGAAATGATAACTCCATAGTATTGAAGTCATGATCCAAATTAGGAAAGGGTTCCAAATATGGCAAGGGTTACATCTAGGGCATTACAAAAGCGGAATAAGCCAATGAAGAAATGCACCTTCCTCCCCTGCCAAAGTTGGCTTACAAGAAGACCACGGAGGAAAGAGATGAGACACTGGATGCTGAGTTGCGGGCCCATTTTGCCAAGAGAAATACCCCGCCAAAGGAGATAATACCTGTGGAAACTGTCAAGCGCATTCTGGCAAATCTTGCAGACCTGCCGCCTTCGAAGATAATTAAGTCAGACTATGACCGCTTTGTTATCAAGTCACATCAAAAAGGGCAAACGAAGGGGAAGATACGTACTAAAAGAAGCGGGAAAACCGTGGGAGAACAGTCAGTGCAATCGATCTTGCCACTCAAGGTGGGTACTTATGAGTTTGTAGTCGATCCCAATGTTGGTAAAGAGATGGCTAGAGAGTCTGGTGTCCCTGTTTCCCAACTCCTAGGCAAACAAGGAACATTCGCACGGTGGAAGGGGATAACCAACTAGTATGGACATTTCAACCCAAGAAACCTCTCATGAGGCCTTAGCTTGTCAAGCAGCTATCAATACAAATGTATAGACTCTGTAGCTGGTACATGAAGGAAGGAGAACTCGGGCGTACGTGCCTCATGGTGAAAGTCAAAGACAAGCATTTCTTCAGTGCAAAAGATTTGTGGATTGACAATCCAGAATTATGACAGTTATACAATCAAGACTCACTCAACAAATCTATCGCCAGTTGCTATTGTTTGTAAGTGATTTCCTTCTGTAATTCAAGTCCCTAGCTCATCGGCTCGTTCATTTGCCTCTAATTATCCTCACTATATTCTTTTGTGTGTTGTGTTATGCAAAATGAAGATGTTTAAAATGAAATAAGATTGAGTATATGGCATTGGCTTTATTGACCCAAAGTGCATTTATCAGATGGCGGTAATAGAATTTCCAAACGATATAGAGGATCACTTGTTCCGGTTTTTGGAGATACTAAGTCACAATGAAAAAATATGATTTCCTTACAACTTCAGGTGAGTGTTACTGTCTTGTACTATAAATTCTGTTTTGCTTACCCGATCGATGTTAAGTTTACATATAGTGCTTGATGAATTGCATGCATGCCCGCTTATACAATGCAGATTCCACTGGATCTTGCTAGTCAATACGGTTGACGAGGGAACCGTTCATGTACTGGACTCACTAAGAAAAGACAGGGATGAGTACATGTGCCTGAAGTTGATGCTCGACCGGTAATTTCAATCATTATCATACTATGTCGGACTCTTCTGTTCATTTCCTGATATCAATTAATCAATGAATCATTTTATTCTTTTTCTTTGCCGGGTAGGGTTTGGAGCCGGTTCATCAAGAATGTTCGCGGTGAATGGAAACCAAAGTTGCGATGGAAAACGTCCAGGGTAATTAAGTAGTACTAGCCACGTCCGCGGCATCTCTTTAGTTCTAATTTCAGTTCCATTATATTGCTTGATTATTATCTGACTGAATTGTATTCTCGTAAAGTATTGCATGCGGTAGGAACTGGGGAATAATCTATGTGCATACTATGTTTGCGAGAAAATTCGGTTTATGATCGAACGACGGGTCAAAAATCCAGGAACTCTTGAGGTATGTAAACAATATTCGCAATTTTTATATCACGGTCCAATATATATACGCACATATAAAATATTCATATTGGTATCCTTCTTTAAAAGATGTGGGAGAAGCGGCAGGAAATCCTCCGAACGGAACGCATACGAGCACTTCAAGAGGAAATTTCCGGGATTTTCCTGGAGCGGGTTATAGATCCCAAAGGAGAATACCACTTCACCAATTAATGCATGCATGTAATTGATCCGCAAGTTGTAGGAGAAATTTTATATACCAAATTGTATATATATATATAAGTGTGTGTGTGTGTGTTATAATATGCGCATGCATGGTCGTACGAGAAATTCTATGATATATGATTGGTCCTACGATAAATCCTATAATATATGCATAACGTGTAGGGTATGTACTAGCGTAAGATATGTTATAAATGAAAAATAATTAAATTTAAAACAGAAAGTGAAAAGCAAAAATAAACAATAAACCCCAAAACCCCAAAACCAAAAATCACCAAAGCCTGTAGTCCCGGTTGGTGACTAAAATCTCGACCACGCCACGCACGCTGCCAGCCACGTGCAAAGGTATTAGTCATGGTTTGTAGCAAACCGGGACTAAAGGGGGGGGGGTCTTTAGTCCCAAGTTAATAGTCCCGGTTGGTGAACCGGGACTATAGGACTTTTCCAACCGGGACTATAGACACATTTTCTACTAGTGGAATAAGAGGACGTCCCTCCTCGTGAAAGAAAAACATAAAAATAGGTTAAAGGTGTCTAAAGCACAAAAAACCAGAAAAATTTAGCAAAAATATTATGTTCCGAACTAAATCAAGTTTCTTGGTGCCAATCCAAAAATTGGTCTTAAAATTAATATGTGCTTCGGTCGTCCTTTAACACGATACATCCGATCTCTCAGACTTCAAGTGGGTCAGCATTTGGCTTCAACCTCCATATCCCGAGGGCGGAGTGTTTCTCCAGGACTGTTTAGCAAACTAAAACCAAGCGGCTTTAGAGAGAAACTAGGCTACCAGCAATTAACCAAACACCCAAGTCGTAAAAGGGAGTAGTAGAAAAAGACTTTGAAACGACCAAAAAGAAAACATTTATTTTAGAACGGCTCATATAAATTTAAGAGCCCCGAGTTAACATGGGTAACGAAGTGTTTTTAACAAACAATGCTTTTAACAAGCTAAGTATTTAACAAACAATTTTTATGTTTAACACAAATATAATGCTTGGCTGAACCGCATAGAAATTAAAAATTGAAAAAAAAGATTGAGCATGAAAGCGACTTAGCTGGTTAATATGCTCGGTGTGACGTGGGCCGAGTGTTGGAGCATATATCTCCATATGTGGTTTTGGTAATTGATGACAATTCCTATGGACTAATGGTTGCCTTAAGTTACATTTATAGGATTTGTCCATAGGCACTTCTTGAAGTCCATCTGTTGGGTTCAAGGAGTTTATACGATGACCAAGATGGCATTCAAGGTATTATCCAAAGAATGGTCATAGAGACACAAGGTTGATTAAGATCTCAAACAAAGAGTAAATCAAGATGATCAACACACAAAGCATACAAGATGTACCACGAGGGATCAAGTGATCCCATGGTATGGTAAGCATTGTCCATTACGTGTTTGTGTACTAACCCATGGTCTTCGTGAGAGTTCTATGTGGGGGTTAGGTGTGTTTCCATGGGCTTGCGTCAAAGGGAAGATCTCATACAACCCATGAAGTATGACGTCAAGTTGTGATCGTCATCAAGATTGCGGTGTGCAAGTTCAAGTGGATCAGCACGAAGATATCATGCCTGAAGCTTGCCATCCATTGTGGTGGCAATGGACTTGTGAAGATATGCTGAAGAGTGGATCACCCATAGTGAGTATGGGGGAGCAATCAATTAGTCTTCTTCAAGCCAACGCAATCAAGAAAGGCGGTCCATCTTGAGGAAGCCAAGATCATCATCATCTAGCTCAAGAGGTCGAGGTGCAAGGTATAGGTTTGCCCTTGATAGGTTTTCTGTTTAGGATAGAATGTTGTACTGTCAAGGGGGGCTCTCAAGTGATTATCTTGATCGTATCGTTCGTTGAGAGCTCAAACCATTTGCATCCTTGCATCATACTTCTTGGTTCTTATTTGGTGTTTCTCTTTGTGAGTTTTAGAGCTTATGGTCATCTTCATGACAAGCTCGAGTTCATCAAAAACGGAGTCCATATGAAACTACTATGATGTTTTTGATGTTGGAGTTTTTGCTGGTTCTTCATTCATAGAGGTCTCACAGCTCAAGATCATTGGAATTTTCATATCAGCTGTTTGGATTGCTCTTGTCGTCCTGAATCCAACAAGCTTGGGTTTGCTCGATTCGGAGCTCGTATGCACAAGTTATGGCTGTTTGAGTGGCGAGCGGTAGTACCGCTGAACCTAGCGGTAGTACCGCTGGCCCTAGCGGTAGTACCGCTAGAGCTGGCGATAGTACCGCTGGCCCTAGCGGTAGTACCATTAGAGCTGGCGGTAGTACCGCTGGCCCAGCGGTAGTACCGCCTCTGGTCAGCGGTAGTACCGCTCTAGGACTTTTAGTACCGTCATCTTTGCGGTTGTACTGCGTCGGACTTTTTGCGAAGACTTTCTTGGCGGTGGTTGGCCCGGTAGTATCTTTGCGCTACCATGGGCTCAGCGGTAGTACCACTGCAGTCAGCGGTAGTACCGCTGGAGGGTCAGCGGTAGTACCGCTGCAGCCAGCGGTAGTACCGCCGGAGGGTCAACGGTAGTACCGCTGGAGCCAGCGGTAGTACCGCTGGGCTCGGGCTGTAAGTGGGGGTAATGGTCTGATTCCTTCCCCCACTATATAAAGGGGGTCTTCTTCCCCCTTGGTCTTATCTATCCGTTGAGCTCTTGTTCTACCTCCATTGTTGACATTCTTAGAGCTTGCTTACTCTCAATCCCTCCAATGATTCTTGCTTGTTCTTGAGGGTAAAGAGAGAGGAGATCTAGATCCGCATCTCCACCAATCAATTTCTCACCTATGTGAGGGGAACCCCTTGGATCTAGATCTTGGAGTTCTTTGTGAGCTCCTTGTTCTTCCTCTCATATTTCTCCATAGATTTTGTTGTTCTGGAGGGATTTGAGTGTGAGGGACTTGACCACTTCGTGTGTTCTTGCCATTGCATTAGTTGCATCGGTTTGAGTTCTCCACGGTGATACGTGGAAGTGAGAAGTTGAGAAGCTTATTACCCTTTGGTACTTAGTACCCTAGAGATTGTTCTTCGTGTATGCTTTGGCGTCCTAGAAGCTTGGTGGTGTCTTGGAGCTCAATCATTGTGGTGTAAAGCTCCGGGCAAGCGTCGGGCTCTCCAATTAGGTTGTGGAGATTGCCCCGAGCAATTTGTAAGGGTATCGGTGACCGCCCCCAAGGTTTGCCATTTGTACGAGTTCGGTGACCACCCTCAAGGGTCCCTTAGTGGAATCACGACATCTTGCATTGTGCGAGAGCGTGAGGAGATTACGGTGGCCTTAGTGGCATCTTGGGGAGCATTGTGCCTCCACATCGCTCCAATGGAGATTAGCATCCGCAAGGGTGTGAACTTCGGGATACATAATAGTCTCCCCGTGCCTCGGTTATCTCTTACCCAAACCCTTTACTTATGCACTTTACTTTGTGATAGCCATATTGTTCATTGTCATATATCTTGCTATCACTTAGTTGTTTATCTTGCGTAGCATAAGTTGTTGGTGCACATAGGTGAGCCTAGTTGTTTGAGGTTTTGTGCTTGTCATATTAAACATTAGTTTTATTCCGCATTTGTTCAAGCCTAAACCTTAATTATTTTAAAGCGCCTATTCACCCCCCTCTAGGCGACATCCACGTCCTTTCACCGAGCTATGGTGGGACAAGATCCCAGCCCCCAAGCCTGTCACAAGGTAGCTGGTGAAGAGCTCGGCTTGATGAAGTGACAACACAACACTTTGGAAGAGCCGCGGAGAAACCCCCAGTCCAGCCGAGGACACAGAGTGGTTCAGCAATGTAACGGCAAAGCCCCCACGCCAGTCGACCATGACAATGACGCAATTCGTTTGACGGAGGCGTGACGACGACGTCGGCGCGCCGAGGTGACTGTCTAACACGATCGAAGACGATCACCTGTGCACATAAAATAATGCAATCCAAAAATATATCAAATAGTAATAAAAATCATCTACTTAATTAACTAAGTGAAGAAAATAATTAGAAAAATATAACATGAGCGTAGAGGTTCCCGAGAGGAAAGCTTGGCTTGATGAAGTCACAATGCGGCATGATCGATGTGGCGAGGCAAAGCCGTCCAGTCGAGCCGAGGTGATGAAGCCGGCTGGCTGGTGACGCCGAATTCCTCGGAGCAGGTTGACGAAGAGATGTTGCAGCCCCCGGTCTAGATGAGGTGACGGAGTAGATCGGTAAGGCGAAGCTAGAGCGCCCATACCGGCCAACCTGTTGAAGCAGGTCGGCGTGGATGACGACGGCTTGGAGCGACGATGCTGCGATGTCGGCGTAGGTCGAAATTTGTGACGCGGTCAATGCTGGCTTGATGAAGCAACAAAGCATCGGTCCCCCGTGGGTGACGAGGTTCTCTGAAGATTATTCGGCCCTCGTGATTCCAAACTCTTGGTAGGATCGCCGAGTCGTTGATCCAATGAAATTGACCTTGGCTCGACGAAGCGATGATATGTCTAGTGCAGGTCGGTAGCTGTGGAGCAACGTCACTGGGCTAGTTTGACACCAGCGTAATGGTGAAGATTTCCTTGGAAAATGCTCAAAATTTATGGGCATGTGTTTTAGAACAACACATAATACCTTGAAAAATAATTCCTTCAAAAAGGATGTCCAAAACTCCGTTCATGAAGAAAGATGAACTCGGGTCGGATTTGTTTTCGCGAAGAAAACACATCCAAAATACGCTTACTCACCGGATGTTACCCGAAGTTTGGACGGTCAGACCGGGCTGAAATCCTGGGGGGTGGTCGATATAGGAATTCGCATCCGATGAACGATGGGATTTCCAACGTATGGCCGAGCGGGATACTCGACCCCTCGCCCCAAACTCTTCCAGATTCCTGTCCAAATTCAACATGGCTTCAGTATATTGGAGATCGCCGGGGATTCCTTCATCAAATGCGACGAAATTTTGCAGGCTTGTTGTAGATATAGTTCTGCACAATACTACCAAATCAATCAACAATGCGACGCTCGAGGAAACGGGGACGACGAATACAAATTCGTGGTCCAGAAACAACTACAATCAATCTGCAGACAAGCCATCAATTCTTCTGCCAATCACACATCGGAACTCTCAATGAAAGCACCAATTTCAGTGTCAAAACCGGCGGATCTCGGGTAGGGGGTCCCGAAGAGTGGACCTTCGATCGATAGGTAACAACGGACAAAGGAGACGATGTTTTACCTAGGTTCAAACCCTCTTAATGGACGTAAAAACCCTACGTCCCGCTCTTTTTTATACTAATGGTGTAGTATCGAATACAGAGTTGATCTACCTCGAGATCGTATCTTGTTGTCTAAACCCTAAGAGTAAAGATCATATGAATATGAGACTGTTTATCGACTAGCCCGGCTTCGGTTTATATAATGCACCGTAGGCCTAGGATAAGAAGAGTCCTTGTCGGCGGGGTAGAGGAGTCCTTGTATTGATCACCAAGTCTTGTGAAATCTCCCTTGTATGCATGATGGGCTGCCCCAAGTGGCGCATTAGTGAATCATCACGGGGGTCCTCGGCCCGACCCACTGGTCGAGAGACGATGTAGTGAGTACTCCCGAGTCTAGGAGGGGGAGAGAGACCCCCTCATTCTTCTTCCTTGGCCTCCTCCCTAGCTGGGAGGAGGGTTTCTCCTCTGGTGAAGGGCTGGCATGGCACCAAGAGGGAAGAAGCCTCTCCGGAATTTGATCTCCCTATCTATTTCTCTCCTATTTCCGCGACTTGTTTTCTGGCCCATTACCGTTTCTTAAATATCTGAAGATCCATAACTCTGACGAATTGGAATTTTGAGGGAATTTTTATCGCACAAGTATCTTTCTTGTGGAAGAAGGAGAGAATCAACCGGCTACAGGGATGGCCACAAGCAACGAAGGCACGGCCCCACCCCCAGACTGCACCTTGTCGGCTTTGTGCCTCCCCCGAGCACCGTGTTGTGTTGATTCCAGCTCCCCAAATTCACATATATTCCAAAAAAATCTCCTTCAAGTTTTATTGCGTTTGGAGTTCGTTTGATATGGATTTTCTGTGAAACAAAAACACAAAAATATAGGAATTAGCACTCGGCACTCCGTCAATAGATTAGTGCTCAAAAATAATATAAATTGGTAAACAATTACTCAAAAAGCATCCTAAAATGATAATATAATAGCATGGAACAATCAAAAATTGTAGATAAGCCGGAGACGTATAGAGCATCCCCAAGCTTATATCTGCTCGTCCTCGAGTAGGTAAATGATAAAAACATATTTTTCGATGTGACATGCTCATTGAGAAACGATGAATTAACAAACATTGACATAGTAATACTTATAAGCACAAGTGGAAAAATCATCGATCTTTCAAAGTATACGATCCTCAAAGAACGTTTACCGCCATTCATCTTATTATATTAGCAAGGCATGGCTACATCTTGACCATATTAATACGAATGTCAAGCTCCATAATGTCGTGATATGCCTCCTCGTCCTGCCTCCCTCTCCCTCTCTCCTTGCTATCCCCTTCTCTCTCATTTTTCTCTCACTTTGCTCTATTCCAGGGAGCTGCCATGGCCTCGACCTCAACCTTGGTGCTATGGAGATCCACCCCTTCCAGGAGCTCCACCCTGCCGTCATTTGGAGTCTTCGCCGGCATCAGTAGTGGCTCTGTTGCCCGAGAATATGAGGTCACTCGAGCCCGCGCCTCTGCCCTGAGAGCCCCCTCCTCCCAAACCAGCGTTGTTGCCTTGCGGACTCCGCCATCTCCATAGGAGCTCGACCCCGCCTAGTCATTAAATCTCCAACCGATAATGACCGAGCACGTCATGCCAATGCCCTGATACGTCTCCATCGTATCTACTTTTTGAAACTCTTTTGCCCTTCTTTTGTACTCTAATTTGCATGATTTGAATGGAACTAACCCGGACTGATGATGTTTTCAGCAGAATTTCCATGGTGTTGTTTTTGTGCAGAAATAAAATTTCTCGGAATGACCTCGAAACTTATGAGGATTTTTTGTGGAATATATAAGAAATACTAGCGCAAGAACTACCCGAATACACGGAGCCAAGGGCCCACGAGCCCAGGAGGCACCCCCCTAGGGCGCGCCTAGCAGGCTCGTGGGGCCACGGGCCCACGAGCCCAACTCCAGCTCTATATAGTCTCTCTCGCCCAGAAAAAATCAGGAGAGAAAATTTCATCGCGTTTCATGATACGGAGCCGCCGCCACCTCCTGATCTTTCTCGGGAGGGCAGATCTGGAGTCCGTTTTGGGCTCCGGAGAGGGGAAATCGACATCGTCGTCATTATCAACCATCCTCCATCGCCAATTCCATGATGCTCTTCATCGTTCGTAAGTAATCTCATCGTAGGCTTGTTGGACGGTGATGGGTTGGATGAGATCTATCATGTAATCGAATTAGTTTTGATGGGGTTTGATCCCTAGTATCCACTATGTTCTAAGATTGATGTTGCTACTACTTTGCTATGCTTAATGCTTGTCACTAGGGCCCGAGTGCCATGATTTCAGATCTGAACCTATTATGTTTTCATCAATATATGTGTGTTCTTGATCCTATCTTGCAATTTGTAGTCACCTACTATGTGTTATGACCCGGCAACCCCGGAGTGACAATAGCCGGAACCACTCCCGGAGATGACCATAGTATGTGGAGTTCATGTACTCACTATGTGCTAATGCTTTGTTCCGGTTCTCTATTAAAAGGAGACCTTAATATCCCTTAGTTTCCATTAGGACCTCGCTGCCACGGGAGGGATGGACAAAAGATGTCATGCAAGTTCTTTTCCTTAAGCACGTATGACTAAATACGAAATACATGCCTACATTACATCGACGAGCTGGAGCTAGTTGCATATCACCCTATGTTATAACTGTTACATGACGAATGTCATCCGACACAATTATCCATCACCGATCCAATGCCTACGAGCTTTTCCTATACTAGTTCTTGCTAAGTTACTTTACCACTATTGCTGTCACACTTGCTATACAAATTACTACTGCTACTGTTACCGTAGCTACCGTTACTATCATACTACTTTGCTACTGAAACTTTGCTGCAGATACTAAGACTTTCAGGTGTGGTTGAATTGATAACTCAACTGCTAATACTCGAGAGTATTCTTTGGCTCCCCTTGTGTCGAATCAATAAATTTGGGTTGAATACTCTACCCTCGAAAACTGTTGTGATCCCCTATACTTGTGGGTTATCAAGACCTTTTTCTAGCGCCGTTGCCGGGGAGCATAGCCCTATTCTCTGAGTCACTTGGGATTTATATTTATTGATCACTATGAGGAATCCGAGAGATCCGAAAACTAAAGTCTTGCCCTCAACTAGGAGGACAGATAAGGAACTGCCATCTAGCTGTGCACTTGATTCACCTTCAGTTATGAGTAAATTTGCGACACCACCACCTACTAGTAATTCTGATATGTTGCATGTGCTTGATGATGCTACTTCTTCTATCCATGATGCTTATGATGATGCTTTGCTTGATAATGATATGCCACTGGGTGAATTTCTTCATGCACAAATTGCTAGAGTTACTGCTAAATCTGATGATACTTTTGAAATTGATGAAATTATTGAATTGGAACCTGCTGTTTCACCTGTTAGACCTAGCTCTCCTAGATATGAATTGCCTGATACACCTAAGTGTTATGTTATGGAGGGAGAGGTAGCTGAATACTTTCTTGCTTGTAAGCATAGCTATGATCTTGAGAATTTATTACGCAAGTGGAAATAAAAATCTCTGAATGCTAGAATGAAATATGATCCTAAGTTTGCTACTTCACCCATCTTTGTTACTGATAAGGATTATGAATTCTCTGTCGATCTTGAGTTAATCAATTTGGTTAAATCTGATCCCTTTCATGGTTATGAATCTGAAACTGTTGTAGCACATCTTACTAAATTGAATGATATAGCCACCCTATTCACTAATGAGGAAAAATTTTGCTATTACTATATCCTTAAGTTGTTTCCTTTCTCACTAAAGGGTGATACTAAAACTTGGTTTACTTCTCTTGCTCCGGGTTGTGTGCGTAGTCCACAGGATATGATATACTACTTCTCTGAGAAATATTTTCCTGCCCATAAGAAACAAGCTGCCTTGCAGGATATATATAACTTTGTGCAAATTGAAGAAGAGAGTCTCCCACAATCTTGGGGAATGCTTGTCGAGTTACTTAATTCTTTGCCTGATCACCCTCTTAAGAAAAATGAAATAGTTGATATCTTTTATAATGGACTAACCGATGCTTCTAGGGACCACCTAGATAGTTGTGATGGTTGTGTTTTTAGGGAACGAACTGTGGAACAAGCTGAAATTCTATTCAATAATATCTTGAGCAATGCTAATGCTTGGACTATTCACGAACCACCTCCGAAGCCAACTCCAAAGAAAAGAGGTATTCCATTCCTCAGTCCTGAAGATATGCGAGAAGCCAAGAAATCTATGAAAGAGAAAGGTATTAAATTTGAAGATGTTAAGAATCTATCACCTATTGAAGAAATACACGGTCTTGATAACCCGACACAGGTAGTAGAGGTAAATTCTCTTTGTAGATTCAATGAGAGTGATATTCCTTATGATAAACCTGCTAGCTTATGCTTAGATGAATTTGATAAATTTGTTGCCAAACAACAAAGTTTTAATGATTATGTTAGCAGACAACTGCAACAAAATGCTCGTACGATTAGTCATATAAGTGCTTGTGTGGATAGAAATGTTAATGATCTTAAGCTTATTGGTAAACATGCTTCTATGGTCACTACTCAAGTAGAACAAGTACTTAAGGCTCAAAATGACTTGCTCAATGAATTGAATGACAATTCGGTTAGAGTTGTCACTAGAGGGGGTAGCATGACTCAGGAACCTTTGTGTCCTGAGGGCCATCCTAATTGAATTGAACAAGATTCTCAAGGAGTTAATACTGATGCACCTAGTCATCCTGGCAATAGGAAGAAAAAAAAGATGATAGGAACTTGCATGCTAGTAAACATGTTGCTGTCACACCTAAGAATCCAAATGATGTTTCTATTTCTAATGCTGAAACACAATCTGGTGATGAACATAAGCCTAGTGATAAAATTGATAATGATGTTCATGTTGATGCTCAACCTAGTAATGATAATGGTGTGGAGATTGAACCTGTTGTTGATCTTGATAACCCACAACCTAAGAACAAGAGATATGATAAGAATGATTTTATTGCTAGGAAGCATGGTAAAGAAAGAGAACCATGGGTTCAGAAACCCATGCCCTTTCCTCCCAAACCGTCCAAGAAAAAGGATGATGAGGATTTTGAGCGCTTTGTTGAAATGATTAGACCTGTCTTTTTGCAAACGTGTTTGACTGATATGCTTAAAATGTCTCCTTATGCTAAGTACATGAAAGATATTGTGACTAATAAAAGGAAGATACCTGATGTCGATATTTCCACCATCCTTGCTAATTACACTTTTAAGGGTGGGACTCCTAAGAAACTAGGTGATCCCGGAGTGCCCACTATACCTTGCTCCATTAAAGGAAATTATGTTAGAACTGCTTTATGTGATCTTGGAGCCGATGTTAGTGTTATGCCTCTCTCTTTATATCGTAGACTTGAATTGGATAAGTTGACACCTACTGCAATGTCTTTGCAAATGGCCGACAAATCAACTGCTTTACCTATCGGCATTTGTGAGGATGTGCCTGTTGTGGCTGCGAACGTTACTATCTTAACGGACTTTGTTATTCTTGATATTCCCGAGGATGATGCCATGGTGGTAATCCTTGGAAGACCCTTTTTAAACACTGCAGGGGCTGTTATTGATTGCACCAAAGGCAATGTCACTTTCCATGTTAATGGTAATGAGCACACGGTCCACTTTCCGAAGAAACAATATCGAGTTCATTGCATTAATGCTATTGAAAAATCTTCATCAATTATTATTGGAAGCTTTGAATGCCCTATTCCTACTGTGAAGATGAAATATGATATACTTATTCGGGATATGCACATCCCCGTTGAGGTAACCTAGTGATTATTTGAAAATTCTCCGGTTTTATGTGATTTGAAAAAAGTTTGTCAAGAAGACTTGATCAACCTCATTGACGAATTTCTTTTGGTGACCATGAGATGGATGAATCTAGAAGTCACAACCTTATGTTCCCAACTTTTACTTTTTGTTGTTTAGTAGAAAAATAATAATTATAGCTTTATTTTCCTGTTTTCTGCTTTTTTCGTTCAATAGAAAAGTGACCTGAAAATAAAAGTTCTCCAAATGCCCTGAAATACAAGTATGATTTTTTCTGGAATATTTAAGAATTTCTGAGATAGATAACTAGTCACGGGGATACACCAGTGGGCGACGAGCCCAGGAGGCGCGCCCACCCCCCTGGGCGCGCCTGGTAGGCTCGTGGGTCCCACATGAACCCCCTCCAGTTATTCCAGCACCCATCTCCTTCGTTTCCCTCCAGAAAAAATCATTCCACAGCTCAAACCCGTGTTCTTGCTCATTTTGCTGCATTTTTTGATCTCCTTGTGCAAAGCCCCATTCACCAAACTGTTTTGGGGAATTGTTCCTTGGTATGTGACTCCTCCATTGGTCCAATTAGTTTTTGTTCTAGTGCTTTATTTATTGCATATTATTGCTGCCTTGGTGACCCTGTTCTTGAGCTTTGCATGTTAATTTTTGTTGGTCCCAAGTAGTTTTGATGCATGATATGGCCTCTAGGCACTTGTAGGAGTAGTTGCTATGAGTTTTGTTAAGCCTTGTTCACTTTTATTTTGAGTCACTAAAAATTTCAGAAATTTTCAAAGAAAGAAAAAGGAAAAGATGAGGAGGTTCCTAAGAGGCTCTTCGAGCCGTGACCCCAAGGAAAATGAAAATGAGAAGAAGAAACCCAAGTATCCGGTCGCCCGAGTTGCAGAAGTTTGAGCATGCGAGTGGCCAAGCGATGTGTTCTTACACGCCACCGGTCTTTATGATGATTTTTATTACTTGGTGGAGAACGCATGCCTTACTGCATTTGTCAAAGATAAGTGTCCACAATACCTCCTCCTCACTAATACTTTCATGCAAAGCTTTAATTTTTATCCGAGGAAGAGCCCTCCTATGGATGAATTCAAGTTATATGATATCCCCCAGCGGATGTTACTTCAGGATTTCTGCAATGTTTGCAATTTACCTTATGTTGGGGATATTCATGAACCTCGTCCACGGGACTTGGAGCCTTTCATTGATACTATTGTTGTAGGAGAGGAGAGAGGAGTGTCTGGCGCTAGAGTTGCTAGTGTACATTTTCCCGTGCTTCAATATCTCTCATTATTCGTGGGAAAATGGTTGATAGGCCGTGGGAAAGCTGGGGCTCTTAGATCCCCAGATCTTGTGGTTTTGCGCAAAGCTCTTTATAATGATAAAACTTATAGCTTGGGCACTATAGTGGCTCAATGATTGAACACGAACCATACCAAAGGCGTTTTTTATGGAGGTATCTATGCTACCCGTCTTGCTAAACATTTTGATATACCTATTAGACTATACGAGGAAGAAGAATGCGTCTTCCTGAGAGATATTTAGATTATGATAGCATGGTTCACCATGATTTTCTTGATAAAGATAATGATAAGAGGATGATTTATAACTTGGTATTTAGCCAGGGTACTTGTGAGACTATTACTTTGCCTGCTCTTTCTTTGTTCAACATTCATCTAGGCAGGTACATTATTATGCCCTCGGACATCTATGCATATTGGGGCATAGCGCCACCACAGACGCCCATGCCCGAGCCACCAGTCGAGTACCAGACGCCAGTTTATGAGTGGGAGCCAGAGGAGCTCACCCAGCAGTGGCACCTTTAGTACACTCCGGAGTACCCCGAAGACGGTTACTTCCCTCCTTGGGAGTAGACCAACTTAGGCCAAAAGCCTAAGCTTGGGGGAGTACGTGTTTCTCACCGACTTTATATTCATGCTCACACATTCACTTTGATAGTCGGTGTTCACAGTTTTCCATTGTATCATCCATGCTAGTTTATTTCTTTTGCTTGCATTTGTCTCGTGTGTTTCTTTAAAAATAAGAAAAACCAAAAAAAATAGTTGTAAGTTTACTTTCTAGCATGCTTAGTGGTAATTAAAAAGAAAACCCAAAAAGATTTCCCGTTTTTTTTTGCTTGTTTGGAGCTTTCCCGTGTAAATAGTTTTCTTTTTATTTTGGTCAAGGTAGAAGACCATGATTAAAATGATTAGTGGATCTCATATGCATCATTGTTTATCCGTCAAAGAGTCGTATTACTTTACCTTCTCCTCTGAGTTTGCTTGCAGATTCCAGCTTAGTCCAATGCACGAACACTCTTATTATTATTCACATCATTTGGTCATGCAAGTGAAAGGCAATAATGACGATATATGATGAAGTGACTGAGCCTGGAAAAAAAGCTGCTATGAACTCTACCTATTTTGTTTTTATAAATGTGACTAGCTCGTCGTTCCTAATTCGGCATTGTTATGAGAGAAACATGTTTGCAATGACAACTTAGAGATCATAGTTTCTGATGTCGTGCTTAATTAGCTAGGAGCTTATAATGGTTTCTCTTTGATGCCAACATGAATTTCAAGATGATTATGATGTAGTATGATAGGATGGTATCCTCCTTTGAATGATTCAAGTGGCTTGACTTGGAACATGTTCACGCATGTACTTGAAACAAAATCAACATAGCCTCTACAATATTCATGTTTATGGTGATTTATATCCTACTCATGCTTGCACTCAACATTGGTTAATTTCAATGCATATTGATGTCTGTTGTCGCTCTCTAGTTGTTCGCTTCCTAGTCTTTTGCTAGCCTTCACTTGTACTAAGCGGGAATACTGCTTGTGCATCCACTGCCATAAACCCAAAGTTGTTCCATATGAGTCCACCATACCTACCTATATGTAGTATCTACCTGCCGTTCCAAGAAAATTTGCATGTGCCACTCTCTAAATCTTCAAATAATAATCTGTTTTGTATGCCCGAACCGCTGATGTGGTGACAAGGGGCGATCAGTATCTTCCATGCTAGGCGTGTTATCCTCGATACATGTTTATTCACTATCACTCACGAGAAAGGGGCCGGTAATCGGAATGCCCAGTTCCATGCTCAAATCAAAAATATAATTGCAAACAAAACTCCCCCTGGATTATTGTTAGTATGGACGGCACCCGAGGATTCGACTAGTCATGGAGTGTGATTGATCGGTGGTCGGGGAGTCAAAACTTTACTGTTCTGTTTGGGAACCGTCTATAATATGTGTAGCATGGAAGATGGTGAAAACTCTTGGTCATCGCTTGACAATAAAAGCATGCCACCCAAAATTATTTATCTCTGTTTTAAAAGCTTCAGCTCTGGCACCTCTGTAAATCAATGCTTCCCTCTGCGAAGGTCCTATCTATTTACATTACTATTAAGTCATCCTCTTCTTATAAAAGGCACCAATTAGAGAGCACCTCCGTCATTTTTATGCTTTGCTATTAATTGATATTGAGTACGACCGTGACTGGATCTTCTTTGCCATGAATTACAATGTTCAGTCAGCCCTTGGTCTTTGAAGGTGCCCTACATTTATGTTTTGCGGTCTGAGAAAGGGCTAACGAGATACCATCTGTTGATATTGTATCATGATTGTTTTGATTGAAGTGTTGACGTTTGAAACTTATTATTATTTCTCGCTAGTTGATTATGCCATTGATATGAGTACACCTTGAGACCTAAATGCTATTACTTATGTGGTTAGCTTATGACCTTGCTGAAAATCCGAATGTGAGTTATACATAATTACAACAACAATATCAAACAGAGTTCGTAAAAGTTTTTCTTTTTTCTCTTTCAATTTGTCAACTGAATTGCTTGAGGACAAGCAAGGCTTTAAGCTTGGGGAGTTGATACATCTACATCGTATCTACTTTTCCAAACTCTTTTGCCCTTGTTTTGGACTCTAATTTGGTTGATTTGAATGGAACTAACCCGGATTGACGATGTTTTCAGCAGAATTGCCATGGTGTTGTTATTGTGTAGAAATATAAGTTCTCGAGATGACCTAGAAACTTACGAGGAAATTTTGTGGAATATATAAAAAATACTGGCGCAAGAATTACGCGATGACACGAATCCAGGGGCCCACGAGCCCGGGAGGCGCACCGCCCCCCTAGGGCGCGCCTGGCAGGCTCGTGGGGCCCACGTGGCTCTGCAACCTCCATCTCCAGCTCTATATAGTCTCTCTCGCCAAGAAAAAAATCTGGAGAGAAGAGTTCATCGGGTTTCAGATCTGGAGTCCGTTCTGGGCTCCGGAGAGGGGATCGACGTCGTCGTCATCATCAACCATCCTCCATCGCCAATTCCATGATGCTCTTCATCATTCGTGAGTAATCTCATCGTAGGCTTGCTGGATGGTGATGGGTTGGATGAGATCTATCATGTAATCGAGTTAGTTTTGATGGGGTTTGATCCCTAATATCCACTATGTTCTAAGATTGATGTTGCTACTACTTTGCTATGCTTAATGCTTGTCACTAGGGCCCGAGTGTCATGATTTCAGATCTGAACCTATTATGTTTTCATCAATATATGTGTGTTCTTTATCCTATCTTGCAAGTTGTAGTCACCTACTATGTGTTATGACCCGGCAACCCCGGAGTGACAATAGCCGGAACCACTCCCAGAGATAACCATAGTATGAGGAGTTCATGTATTCACTATGTGCTAATGCTTTGTTCCGGTTCTCTATTAAAAGGAGACCTTAATATCCCTTAGTTTCCATTAGGAACCCGCTGCCACGGGAGGGATGGACAAAAGATGTCATGCAAGTTCTTTTCCTTAAGCACGTATGACTAAATACGGAATACATGCCTACATTACATTGACGAGATGGAGCTAGTTGCATATCACCCTATGATATAACTGTTACATGATGAATGTCATCCGACAGAATTATCCATCACCGATCCAATGCCTACGAGCTTTTCCTATACTGGTCCTTGCTAAGTTACTTTACCGCTACTGTTGTCACACTTGCTATACAAATTACTACTGCTACTGTTAGCGCCGCTACCGTTACTATCATACTACTTTGCTACTGAAACTTTGCTGCACATACTGAGTCTTTCAGGTGTGGTTGAATTGACAACTCAACTGCTAATACTCGAGAGTATTCTTTGGCTCCCCTTGTGTCGAATCAATAAATTTGGGTTGAATACTCTACCCTCGAAAACTATTGCGATCCCCTATACTTGTGGGTTATCACGCCCTTCTCTTTTGAAAGCACAACTTCTCCCTAGGTAGTTTTGGTAATGAATAACAACATATATGTTAGTGGACTAATGATTTTATCTAGTATATTTCTAGAAAAGTTGAATGATGGATTGGCTAAGGATTGTGAGGAGAATCCCAAGGAAGGAAAGGAATAAGATTGGCCAAGCTTCCAGCTTCAAGACTTTACATTTTACATTTTTCGAGAAATCATATTTTAGTCCATAGGGAAGCCAATAGTGTTAAAAGGGGATGAGGTATCTATGATGATCTGGTTGCCCAAGTGCTTAGAGTATCCACCAAAAATACTCATGAAATTCTCCCACAAATATTTTGTCCAAACCCCAAAGTCAAATTTGGTGCCAGCAATATTTCCAAATCGGCCCTATCAAGTTTTACCGTCAACAGATCATATGCTAGATCCTAACATCTTGGTACCACCAGGTTTGGTTTTGGTTTTACCCAAAAATAGTGGCCAACTCCCTGCATCGCCATTTGCTAAATTGAAAAATCCAAATTTTGCAAAATTGTGCCACCCAGTTTTGGTAACTGCCTAGGCTGGCCAAAATCGGACCAATCGAGATTTATATATTGGTCTCACTGAAAAGCCTAAAGTTGCCACATTCTGCACGTGTTGGTGCAACAAATTTTTTACTTCGGTTTCATCGAGTTGGGAAATAATATTGTAAGGGTTGGATTTTTGGAGATGCCTATATATACCCCTCCACCTACCTCTCATTCGTAGAGGAAGCACACAGAACGAACCAACACTTTCCCCATCCATTTTCTGAGAGAGAACCACCCACGCATTTGCTGATATCAAGATATTCCATTCCTACCATATGAATCTTGATTTCTAGCCTCCCCAAGATGATTTTCACCCAATGAATCTCTTCTACCCAGGACAAATGTGTGAGAGAGTGATTGAGTGTTGAGGAGACTATCTTTTGAAGCACAAGAGCAATGAGTTCATCATACTACCACATCTATTACCTTTTGGAGAGTGGTGTCTCCTAGATTGGTTAGGTGTCGCTTGGGAGCCTTCGACTTCGTCTAGAGTTGAACCAAGAAGTTTGTAAGGGTAACACGATCGCCAACTTTGTGATGATCTACCTTGAGTAAGGCTAGTCCTTAGTGGACGCAAGCTATGGTGGAATAGACAATGTTGCTTCTCCGTGGACCCTTTGTGAGTTGAGCCCTCTATGGACTCTCGCGGACGTTACCTTCCGTGGGTTGAAGTCTCCATCAACGTGGACGTACGAGAGCACCACCTATTAGAACCACGCCAAAAATCTTTGTGTCGGTCTTTGTGTTTGATTCTCCTATTCCTACCATCTATTTACATGCGCATCTCTTTACTTTCCGCTGCTATACTCTTAGACTTGCATGTATAGGGCGTGCTTGACTTGATACAATTGCGAAAACTTGCCCACAACTAAAATTGGTAAAAGGATAGGTTCTTATTTGGTCATTAGTCTAATCACCCCACCCCTTCTAGACATACTTGGGATCCTACAAGTAGTATCAAAGATGTTCCCTCCATTACATTGATTTCAAAACATAGGAGAGTATTGCGTATAGTGAGGGAAATTACCACCATAGAGGTCCATATTTTGATGGTACAAATTTTGCTAGTTGGAAGCATAAAATGAAAATGCATATTCTTGGTCATGACCCCGCTGTTTGGGCTATTGTTCATGTTGGATTACAAGGTGAATTATTTGGTGATGGAAGGGAACGAGATCGTGAAGCGACCGTGGAAGAATTGAAGATGTTGTATTACAATGGTCAAGCATGCGACATTCTATTCAACTACCTATGCCCCCGAAGAGTTCAACAAGATTAGCCATCTTGAGAATACTAAGGAAATTTGGGATGCTTTGGTTGATATGCACGAAGGTACTAAATGCTTCAGAGAATCTAAGTTGGATACTATACGTGTTCAAGATGAAGGTGGTGAAGGAATGGCTGAAATGTACTATTAGGCTTGCTCTCATAACAAATGAGCTTTACGGCTTCGGAAGAGAAGAGATGACCGACAAATTCATCATCAAGGACATCCTTAGAGCTTTGGACGGAAAGTATGGCATTGTATGCACATTAATCCGAATGATGCCGAACTACAAAGATCTCAAGCCAATGGAAGTCATTGGAAGGATTATTTCTCATGAAATGTCACTCAAAGATAAGGAAGAGCTTCATAATACGTCAAGTGGTGCTTACAAAGCTTCAAGTGACGCTCCCGCTAATTCAAATGACAACCTTCTTACCAATGAATAGATAAGCCTCATGGTCAAGAAATTCAACAAGTTCTTCAAGAGTAGACGTAAAGAGAGAAGCTTCAACTCGAGATATGAAGAGAAACATTCATCTAGTTGTGCCCGGAATAGCTACAATTGTGGAAGGCCCAGACACTACTCGAATGAGTGTGTGAGCCCCCACAATAGAAGAGAAGAATCACCTAGAAGACGAAGCTCAAGAGATGAGTTACCTCGAAGAGACAAAAGGAGTATAGAAGATCGTTATGACGAAGACCCTCCCACAGAAGCAAGGACTCATAGAAGAAGGACAAGTACACCAAGGGCCACTCAAGAATAAGACATCAAGTTCTTGTTGGTTAATGGGTATCCATCTCCGAATCTGACAACCAATCCGAGAGAAGCTACCACTCTAATTCCGATTATAGTCAAGGTGAAGGTGTTGCCACACTAGCACTCGTATCCTCCAACTCCTATGATATATTTGACTCGCGAAATGAAGGGATTGGAAGTTTCTTCATGGCTAAAGGACCCAAGGTATCACAACAGGAATACCTTGACTTTAATAGTGATGAGGATGACTCACTAGGAGATGATGACTTTCTCTTGGATAAAACTAGTGATATTAATGAAAATGAACTTGATGATAATCATGCTAGTCAAAGAAGTCGTGTGATGATGATAAGATGGAGATTGAGCATCTAACTAAAGAATTAAACACTCTTAAGTTAGCACATAAATGAACTCATGAATTGCTAGTAAGAACTCATGGGAAGCTATGCTTCGAGAAGCTAAATTTAGAGCAAGAGCATGAGTTTCTTAAACAAATCAATGACGATCTTTGAAAGAAGAGTTCTGTTTCGAAAAGGGCTGACTTCCAAAACCTCCCATGTGCAACTCGTTGTAACTAACTCAATAAACTCGGTTTCACTGAAGCATTAGGGTTGATATGTTTTTTCACCTTGGTACTACAGATTTAAAAGTCTCGGCTTCACTGAGTTTCACTGTCCTCTAGGAGTTAAGAAACTCGGTGGCACTGGTATTGTGAATTCTGTCCTATTGAAAGGAGAGTTCTTCTTATCTAGCCAAACATTTACCATTATCTACTTTTGATCCACAAATGAAACTTACGCAAGCCATTAACAAAGGTAAGAAATTGTATTCATCTACTAACAACAACACTAATGCTAAGTTAAATGATGTTTTCTTGTAGCTCTATTGATTCCACTAATGATTCTCTTAGACAAGTTACACTTGAGAAAGAAAATGATTTATTGAAAGAAATTATAGAGAAATGTGTCTTCGAGTCTTGCGGAAGTAAGCAATTTGAGGAGATTATACGCCAATGGAGTTGAATGGGAAGAAGGTCAATACCCGAAGCCAAAGTTTGTTCACCCAAAGGAGACGTATGATCCCATTTGAATAAGAATCCCAAGCCATGGTCAAGTGGGTTCCCAAGGCCGCCACTAGCTCTACTTCAAGTGCCAACTCAACTCCAAGGATCCCCATCAAGTTGATGTGGGTCCCAAAGAACAAGAACTAGAGGAGTTCTTGAGGGGTGACTCCGCCAATAAAACTCACTCCCATTCATTTTGGCAAGGACTATTTGCAATCAACTCCAACCCTATGGATTAGTTCAAGGAGTCACACATTTCCTCAAAGGTAAGCAAGGGACAAGGTAATTAATGTATCAATGGACATCATCTCATATGTACTTCACTCCATGTCCACAGATATCCTTGTATTTGTTCCTTGTGTGGGACTAACCCACGTATGTGAGAAGAGGACGAAACAACAAGGATAGCTCCCAACTCAAGATGATCTTTATCAACAATGAGCAACCATCACTACTACTCCTACATGAAGTCTCGTAGGACAAAACCCAAGGTTAGTTTGTCACTATTAGGTGGTACGTCACATGAAGGGGGAGATTTATTGTAAGACTTGAGCCAAAGCATCTCACAAGATGTGGAGACATTAAAAGCTTTATATATAACTGGTAATCCCACTTGTCCTTAAATGTCGAGTATGACCTATTATCAAGTATTCTTACTTGGCTCCTAAGTCAATATACTCATATATAGATGACTTCGTCCTTGCCAAAGTGCTTGGTAGATACTAAGGTGGTTGTGCATGTTTGCCATGTTTTATTTGAAATCTTATTGTGTGATCACATTGGTATGCATATTTTTATCCATTCCAGGACATCCAATGGATGTTATTTGGCTTTCATTTTCGTTGGACAATTCGATGCACAAGAATGCCTAAGTAGCCTTCTCTTGCTATCTACGCTTTCTCGTCTCAAATTATATTCATGCTTCATCAAAAAATTTGAGCAACCACTTTTTGGACCCTCTGCGTGAGGAGCGCTCAGAGTTCCATTTCGACAAGGGTAGACTTCCAAAACATCCCATGTGCAACTCGGTGTAACTAACTCAATAAACTCGGTTTCACCGAAGCATTAGGGTTGATATTTTTTCACCTCGGTACAAGAGATTTAAAAATCTCGGCTTCATTGAGTTTTGTTGTCCTCTAGCAGTTAAGAAACTCGGTTGCACCGGTATTGTGAACTCGATGATATCGACAACAGAAGGGTATATATATACCTGCGGACCCAAGATTGAAAAATTATTCAAACACTCGGCTTCCCTGAACCCTCTGCAGCCGCCACTCGTGTCTACGGACATCATCCTCATCTCTAGTGCACTCTTGCCACCGAAGTTTGTCATTGTGGATGACAATATTCCCTGATATCGTCGTTGTAGCGATTTCTTTGCCAAGTTAGGGTAATAACTCGGCCCCTCTTGCGCTCCCTTATCTAATTCATGCACAATAGGATGTGTTCCATATCATGCCACAATTTGCAACGATTCTATCCACGAGATAAATCCAATAGATAACGAGAATGAGATTTCTTAGGTTTAGGGTTCCGCTATTTGTGTTTTGGTAGCACCGAGTGCAAACGAATATGTACCATTGATTTGGGTTTTAGGGCTGTGAAAACTATCTTAGTGAGGGCGAGTCATTATTTTTGGTGACTTTGGAAATGATGACCAAGTCTTTGTTAAGGAGAAAGTTAGTCTCGGTGGCTCTGAAAATCAAATCTCGATGGAATAGTAACACACATAGCTAAATTCTCATACTAAGATTTTGAGTTCACATTTTGCAAAACCAGATGTGTTTTGTGATGCTTATATTTTCCACTCTTCTATATCTATTCACATTGTCAACTTGTTAGTGCATCATGTCAGGTTCAAAGGACAGTCAGACTGCCTACACTGAGCAGAGCCCAGATGTTAATTTAGGCACTAGCCCCGAGAGAAGACACGTAGACCCAAGCAGCCCTAGCTCCCATGATCTGCCCAAGGAAGCTACTAGGGCAAGGAAGAAGCTAAACTGAGATGAGGACGATTGAGATTTTGTTTGTGATGAGAGCACTTCCCGGAAACAGAAAGAGAGGGCAACCACTAGGAAAATTGCAGAGTCAGGTGCAACCATGAGAGGGTTTACTCTATATTCACAGCAACCAAGTGGTACTCGAAGGCCAAAAGTCTTGGCTAAGAAGTGAAGGCAGAAGGGGCGAGGACCAGGTTTGTCAAAGTTGATGTTCAACCTTCAACACATGAGTATACAGATAGTCAAGAGGAAGAGGAAGAGGAGGAACCTCCTAACTCACCTCCTTCCAAGCAAAGAAAACTGATGAAAGATGCTATGCGAAGCAAGCGAGCATATAAGGCAAAACATTCTGCTCCCAACACCAAGAAGCATGTGGCCTCTAAGCCTAAGAGGACTACTAGAGATATACGTGCAACTGACAAGAACAAGGGTTGTGATTCAAGAGATGTTGTTGCAGAGGAAGAAGAATATATTGTTATTTTGAGGAAGCTGAGACCTCACTTGCCAGAGCATAATGATGATCATCCTATATCTGAAAACATGAAGGAGAGGAAGGATGAAGGGCTCACGAAGTGGAGAGAAAGTAATCCATATGCTACTAGGAGGAGAATCATAGTTGATGCTTGCTATCACACAAAGGAGCAGCATGACTTCTATGAGACTGTCTTGTTAGACAAGAGCCCAGCTCTCAGTGACATGAGGTATGTAGATTGGAACTACATGCTACTTGTGATCTGCGTTGGGTTTCCGTGAAGGGGAACGGTAATTACAGCATAATACGGGTAAGTATTTCCCTTAGTTTAAAAACCAAGGTTTATCGAACCAATAGGAATAACAATCCTCAACCATCTTCAATGGTTACACACAAAGGAGCAAACAACTTGCACCCAACGCGGGCAAGAGGATTGTCAATCCCCTAGATCACGTTATTTGCAAGAAAGTGAGGTGTGTGGATAATTGTAGATAATTGTAAATTGCAAAATAAAATAAAAGACACACAAATATAGCAAGGTAAAGATATGCTTTGTAAATATATAAGAGAATAGACCCAGGGTGCATAGTGTTCCCTAATGGCATCCCTCATGGAAGCAACATACGGTGGGTAACAAATTACTATTGGGAAACTAATAGAAAAGCGGATAGTTATGATATGTACAGGACTATGACCATGTGTATATAGGCATCACATCCATCTGCAAATAGGCTAACTCCTACCTACACCTTCTACTATTACTCCACTTCAAGAGCGCTTCTATGCCTACCTCTCAACGTATTAAGTTCAGGAAAAATAGAGTAATGCTTGAAGAATGATGACATTATGTAGACAAAGTAAACACAATGAATAGGAATAAACCCCATCATTTTATTCTTAGTAGCAACAACACAAAGACATACCCTGTCCCCTTCTGGCACTCGGATATAGAAACCCGTCAGGTTGAACCCACTACAATGCACCCCTCTCACTAAAGAACTATTAATCTACTTGGCCAATGCAATTCAATAGATCGAAGAGATTTACAAAGCAATGATGATCATGCAATTAAGAATCATAATAATCAGAGGTGACTCAAATACTTTTCACGAATAACCTAAACATAAACCCACAATTCATCGGATCCCAATAAAAGCACCATACAAAAGTATTACATCAAATGGATCAAAGCGAAGATGTGATGATCATTGTATTGAAGATCATAAGAGAGAAAAATAGCCATCTAGGTACTAACTATGGACTCGTAGATCTGTGGTGAACTACTTACACATCACCGTGAGGGAAACAAGGGTGATGAAGAGGCCCTGTGTGATCGACCCCCACTCCGGCGGGGTTCCTGAACGGAGCTCCAAATGAGATAGTGGTGGAACAGAGACTTGCGGCGTCGGAAAAAGTGTTTCAGGGTGCCCTTTAGGGTTTTGGAATATATGTGAATTTATAGGACAAACAATGGAAGTAGGAGTGCCATGAGGGAGGGACAAGCCAGCAAGGCGCACTGACCCCCTGGTCGCGCCCTGTTGGCTTGTACCTCCCTCGTGTGGCCTCCGGTGATCTCCCAAGGCTTCTAGGTTTTCTTTTGGTCCAAAAAAATCATAAAATATTTTGGGGTAATTGGACTTCGGTTCGTACTATAAACCTAAAAAGTAAAAAAACACGTAGAAAAAAATCACTCGCACTAGGCACTGGGTCAATAGGTTAGTGCTCACGTATAAATTGATAAATTATTACTCAAAATTATCCTAGAGCGATAATATAATAGCATGGAACAATAAAAAATTATAGATACGTTGGAGATGTATCAAGCATCCCCAAGCTTAATTCCTGCTCGTCCTCGAGTAGGTAAATTATAAAAACATAATTTTTGATGTGACATGCTACCCAATATGTCTTTTGCACATAAGCTCATTTAGAAATGATGAATTAACAAACGTCAACATAGTAATATTTATAAAGAACAACCAACAAAATCATCAATCTTTCAAAGTATATGATCCTAAAAGAATGTTTACCCCTATGTACTTTCTCATATTAGCAAGGCATGGCTCCGTCTTTACCACATTAATACAAATGTCAAGAACCACGATGTCCAATCATGAAATTGTATCTTACTTTTTCAATATACATCAAATTTTTATTCTTCATGCAATACATGAGTGTGAACCATGGACATATCACAAAAGTGGAATAGAAGATGGTGGTAGATATCAAAGGGGTAAAAAGTGGAGAAGATAGTCTCACATCAACAAGGTGTATGGACGGGCTATGGAGATGCCCGTCGGTAGATGTCAATGCAAGGAGCAGGAATTGCTATGCAAATGATGCACTAGAGCTATAAGTGTATGAAAGCTCAACTCAAGCTAGGTGGGGTATGCATCTAGCTTGCTTGCTCATGCAGACCTCGGGCATTTTGTCACGACCGGGTTCCAAATAAAATAATTTATTGGAACTTAGCCATGTGCGTCACTAGTGTAGAAAAATATTTCCCGCTGATAGAGTCATCTTGATACAGAAAACCAGTAGTACTTAATATTAAAAGATAGAGCAGAGGTTGCTCTACAGTTTATTACAACATGTCCAAGTCTCACACAGACGGATATGTTAAAGTGGTAATGCGATAATTCTACTGCTCGTGATAAAAGGGGCATGTCACCTCAGAGTAATGTGACATGACAAGTACTACTACGTGGTGGCGGAAGCGGGGAAATAATACAGCGAGAGACTCCAGGATCGCAGGACTGACTGGGACACCTCTAGACATTGTACTCGCTATCGAACTCTTCATCCATGAGGTCTCCTTCATCCATATCTGACCACATCAACAAGCGAGAGAGTACTTCGAAAAGTACTCGCAAACAGTTTGCACAAAAGATGAGATGCATGCAGTCAATTCTTAATATGCATGGTTCAGATCATAATTTATCAAATGGATGTGTTAGAAATAAATTAAGTTAGTGGATAAGTCGGGTGGTACTCCTCCCGAGATATCCCAACAGAAGGGTAAAAATGCACTGATCGGGTGTCTGGAGCGACGCTTGGAAAGGTTAACAAGGGTTAGTTTACCACCATCGGGCGTGTAAGCGACACCTCATACAGGGCATAAAATAAATAACAAGCCACAGTTGGGCGTCTTAGCGACACCATAGAGAGGGTATAAAATAAATAACAAGCCACAGTAGGGCGTCTTAGCGACACCACAGAAAGGGCATAAAAATAAATAACAAGCCACAGTCGGGCATCTTAGCGACACCATAGAAAGGGCATAAAAATAAATAACAAGCCACAGTCGGGCGTCTTAGTGACACCACAAAAAGGGCATAAAATAAATAACAGGCCAGGGTTGGGCGTCTTAGGGACACCATAGAAAGGCCATAAAATAAATAACACGCCACACTCGGGCGTCTTAGCGACGACACAGAAAGGCGTAAAAATAAATAACAAGCCACAGTCGGGCATCTTAGCGACACCACACAAAGGGCACAAAAATAAATAAGAATGGTCCGGGTGGTACAACCAACCTTCAGTATAATTTTTGAACCAAGATGTTAAAACTAAATTTTTCCACAATACCGTTAAATATCCATAACCATTATAGTCCGACCAGCTTGTACTCCAAGGACTGACTCTAAGACCGACACTTCACTTGTCAAATAACCGTCCTAAACCGTGGACACGGCTACGCTAATAGTTTTGACTCTGCAGAGGGTCAACTCTTTTCCCATAGCTCACGGGTTCCGATAGTCTATTTGACTAATCCCGGATACGGTATTTTAGAAGCAGACACTCAGAACCAGCACGCACCCATTTTACCCCCATGAAGCCCGACTTCACCCGGACTACGCTGCTAGGGCAAAACCATAAGACGGGGAGGCTCCGACCTCGACTAGCATGGGATCAAATTTATACCGCGTGCTACAATGGAGTGCCCTCCCTCTCGTTCCGAGATCGAAAACACCCATGCCCCCTGATCGAATGACTGGGTATTGTCCACGGCCATGGATACCTTCATCCCGGCCCCTCTACTGGGTGTGTGACTGATAATAGGCCTACGACTGACTATACTGAATCCTCATTCAGGAAACTGTGGTAGCACGATAAAGAAAGTAATACATGGACAAGACTCGATCTAGATCGATCCTGGAGTTACAACTTTCTTACCATTGCAATTATGCACTTGTCATGACCAGGCCATAACCTATCGAATTCCGCGTGACTAGGTTAGCCACGACCTCTCACAACCATCACTTGCTATAGTAATGTTTTTAACATTATTTAAGTGATATGCAATATGCTTGAATAATGCAAGGGATGAATTTTAATTTTTTTAGTGATCAAACAACACATCTGAAGTTCAAACATACTTGCCTGGTTCCACGTAGACGGTATCAAGCTCGGTGAATTTAACATCGGTGTTTCCTTCATCGGAATCTACGTCATATAACACATACCGTCGTAAGAGTTCAGGCCTAGATACTGGCTCCAAATAATTTTTAAATAAATCTGAAAATAAACTAGACCCTTAGAGCAAGATTTTGCAAAAATAACCAATTCAAAAGTTGTTATAGTTTATTAGTTATAAGCAAAAAAAGTTCAGGGACTATTCTGTAAGAACAGAATCTGGCAAGGGGATTGTTTGAGAAATCCAAAGCACCCGAAAGGAAAATACGCTAACCAGCTTCAAAGACGGCTCCTGGTGAAGGCGTCTTCAGGGAAAATGTTTCAAAAAAACAGAACCCTGACGAGGGGGTCCCACCCTATCAGGTTCGAACTCACCGGCACCAGAGGCGTTGCGGTGATCGCGGGCAGCGATTGACGGAGGGATAGAGCCAACCGAGGGCAACTACGCACTCACCATGTTCCTGCGCTTCGGTGAGAGGTGGATGGGGTCGAGGAGGCTCTACGTCGACGGCGACCTTGCTCAGGCGGACGACAACTTCGGGCACCTCCGGAACTCACCGAGGGACTTGCCTGCGATCAAATCAAAGGGGAGCTCAGGATGAGGAGGTCACCTGGAAGCTTCTGGACGCCTCAGGGGTCCTACCTCTACTCACCTTGCTTGAATCCAACTGGAACCCGAAGTGGATCGGGGCGGCCGGAGCTGGGGGAGAAGGCCCCTCCAAGGCCCTCTTATGGCTTCGGGAAAGTTTTCGAGTTGGGGTGGAGCATGGTGAGGTGAGTGATGGTTTCGGCAGCTCGGAGGAGGCTCTATTTATAGAGGCCCGAGAGAGGTGCCACGGGTCTTAACTTCGGCGAGCAATTCCGGTGATCTGGGGGGTTAGACAGGTGGTTAGGTGGTCCGGCTCGTAGCTACTCATGAATGAAGGTCCATTTTGGACCTAGAGCCATTCGGTCATTGACGGAGGAGTCGGGTCGACGGAGCGGTGCTCGTTGTGCACGACAGCATCAGAGTTCGTGCTCCGTGTTGCCTGGTGCGTGGCGACTGCAAATGCGGCGTGTGCCGAGTCCACGGACACACGGAGGCTTCACGCGTGATCGGCGGTGCCAGACGGTGCGGGGCTGCAGCAAGGGCGACGCTGGTGGCCGTGGCAGCCGCTGCAGGTGCTTCTACCGGAGCTTGACTGGCTCGGCCTGCTCACCATCGATGCTAGCAAGCGTCCAAGGAGATGTGCGGCGCGTGGATATGCTCGAGCACAGGATCGAGCGGCTCTTGCGTCGCTACTGTGGTGATTGTCACTGCAACTGAACTCTGAACATTTGACCGAATCAAATTCAGAGATAAACTGTGGCAACAGTGTAGGCTAGGTGTTTGATCAAATGCAAATGTCACATGCACAAAATATATTGAGCTGAAATTTTTTGGGGTGGTCTCTCATTTGGTGAAATGATTGCCCACAAATTTTCAGAATTTTTGAAACTGTTTTAGTCAGGTTTTTATTAAGAACAGAGTCTTTTGGGTCAAAATGAGTCAAATGAAAATTTTAATTTCAAACTTGTGACTCCAAAGTTTTTGGTGAAATAGTTTGAGGGTACTAAGGTCTTCTAAGGGTAGGAGTTTGGGTCCAAAATTCCAAAGGAATCACAGAGTTCCTTTGTAAATTTGCTCGGGTCAAAACTGATTACAGAAAATTATTTTATTTGAAACAAATAATGAAAGGTGGTTCAACCTTTCTAAAGTTTTGGTAAATAACTGAAAATAAAGACCTAGATGTTAGAGAAGTGCAAAAAAGTCTAAAACAGGATGGAGGAAAAGGAAACCTTGAGGGGAAAAAGTTGATAATTGAACCTATAGACATAAATTCCAAGGTTTTGCAAAAGAATAAAATATTCTCCCAAACCAATTCATTTTGAGAAGAGGTCAAAAGAATATTTTTTAAACCAGGCAGGTTGAGAAGGAAACCTCCAAACGTTTTTCTTAAAGAGATTGTCAAAGAGCTTCAAAGCTTTTTATCAAAGCCAATTATTTAAAAAAATCCATTTTAAACATAGCTCAAAAATCAAGAAATCAAATTGAAAATGTTTGGGTGTTACACATTTGAGGAAGCCCATCATCAAAATATACAAGCCAAGTTTATAATAAAGAAAAAGTGATTCGCACTAGCATATGAAAATGACATAGCATGAGACTCTCTATATGAAGAACAAGGTGCCACTCTGAGGCACAAGTGTGGTAAAGGATAGTAACAAAGTCCCTTGTCTCTTTTTCTCTTATTTTTTCTTTTTTTTATTATGGTGGTCTTATTTGGCCTCCCCATTTTGATTTTCTCGCTCGGACAATGCTCTAATAATGATGATCATCACACTTTTATTACTTAAACCTGAACGAAAACTCGATATGGACTGTGAAGCAATATGACTAAATATGAATGCCTCTAGCAGTGTACCTAGATATGCAATGATCTAGCATGACATGCATCAGCAATATGGTGAACAGTGGCTTTTCCACAAATACTATGTGAGCTCTCTACGATCATGCAATACAATATGATGATGAACGAACGAGTCATAAGATATAACGGTGGAATTTGCATGGCAATATATCTCGGAATGGCTATGGAAATGCCATAATAGGTAGGTATGGTGGATTTTTTGAGGAATATATAAGAAGGCTTATGTGTGACAGAGTGTATGATTCCACGGGGTTTGGACGCACCAGTGAAGTTTGCACCGATCCTCGAGGTGAGAATGGCCAATGCACGATACCGAAGAGGCTGGCAAAATATGAGGAGGTGCGATTGTGTATGTCCATGGTTACATTAGTCATAAATAACTCATATACTTATTGCTAAGTTTTATTAGTTTTATCACAAATAAAATCATTACTCGCATGCCCCGAGGGAGGGGGTTGGGAGGAGTTAACCATCGCGCGCCTCCGACCCAAAACAACACTAGCTTTTTAACGAGGAATAGAAATGCTCAATTATTCCCACCATGCCTTTTTAATATGAACACAAAAAACAAATTAACACCTATTAATACTGATACTTCTAAAAATTAACAATGGTACACTCATAACTTTTTCATATTACCACACCAATATCATTAACCCACAATTTCTCTTTGTGTGCTACATGGTGGTTTCTAGTATAACTCATTGAATAAATATTATTTTTTGACTAGCCTTATGACCCATACAAATTGCCATTACTATTCATTAACTCTCAAACAAATATAAGTGAATAAGGAGAGTGCAAATATTCTATAAAATCTATACACCACCGTGCTCAAAAAGATATAAGTGAAGTACTTGAGCAACTACTAAGCTCAAAAGATATAAGTGAAGCACATAGAGTTTTCCAGAAAATCAGGATGAAAGTGTATCTCTCTCAAATAAGTGTGTAGAGAAAATGATGGTTGTGGGAAATTAAAAACAAAAGCAAACGATGCTCAAAGCAAAACTCACATCATGTGACGAATAAAAATGTAGCTCCAAGTAACATACTGATGGATTGAGATGAAAGAGGGGATGCCTTCCGGGGCATCCCCACTTAGATGCTTGAGTCTTCCGAGAATATTACCTTGGGGTGCCTTGGGCATCCCCATCCTTAGGATCTTTCCCCTCCTTACTCCTTTGTCCATTGTGATAACACCCAAAACATGAAAACTTCCATCACACAAAACTCAACCAAACTTCGTGAGATCCGTTAGTATAAGCAACATATCAAATACTTTAGGTACTGTTATAAGTTGATTCATATTTCATTTTTGCATAATAGGTATTGTATTCTAGCTTATCCATGGCTTATACCCCTCGATATACATGACATCATGAAAACAAACAAAATATGCAAGCAAAAACAGAATATGTCTAAAATAGAATAGTTTGTAATGATCTATAAATAACCTATACTTATGTACCTCCAAAAATTCTGAAAAATAAGGAAGACCTGAGAATCTGTACAACAATTGTGTGTAAAACATTCATCTTAAAATGGCATTTCAGTAAAATCACAAAAATTCTGCACTGGACGTCAAAGTTTCTATTTTTGCACCGTATAAATTCTACTTATCATACAAGTCATCCCAAAGGCTTTACTTTGTGCAAACACTAATTTAAACATAAAAACACAATCATTATAGAGGCAATAATCATGTCATCACACAACAATAGTAGGTAAACAGCAAAAATAAGATAACTATTGGGTTGCCTCCCAATAAGCGCTATTGTTTTATGCTCCTAGGTGGGCATAATGCATATGATCAAGTGTTGTCATCTTTGACACTCAACCCATAATTATCCCTTATGATGGATCCATAAGGTGATTTATTCTCTTTCTAGGTAAGTGTTCCATCCCTTTCTTTATGGAAATTGGAACCTTATGTTTCCCTCTTTCGTATGAATAATTGAACATATAGTTTGTAGGAAAGGTCTTCCAAGTATTATTGGACATGTAGGATTGCAATCAATATCAAGCACAATGAAATCTACTCACACATAATTCTTATTTGCAATAATGAGAACACGGGTAATTCTACCTAAGGGTTTCTTAATAGTAGAATCTGTAAGCTGCGAGAATAGGGAACACTCCTGAATATTAGTGAGAGCAAGCAGGTCACAAAGGGATCTAGGTATTCTTGAAAAAATAGCACCAAGGTCACACAAAGCATTGCATTCATATTTATTTATCTTTATATAGATAGTAGGTTCACACTCATCATGCTATTTTCTAGGAATAGAAACTTTAAGCTCAAGTTTCTCATCGTATGATTTTATCATTGTGTCCACTATATGATTAGTGAAAGCCTTGTTTTATTCATAAGCATTGGGTGAGCTAATAATGGTTCGTCAAAAGGAAATACATTATACTAAAGAGCAACTTTAACAATTAAACTCCTTGTAATCCAAGATAGTGGGCACATCACTAGTTACAGTTTTAACATCTCCAAACCCACTTTTTTCAGTTTTAGCATTAGAATCATCAACCTCCAAGCAAACAAGACGCTCTCTAACTAGAGTTGACTCATCACCAGTCCCTTTATAATTTATATTCAGATAAGTAAATAAATATTGAACAGGATAAGTGTCAATCATTTAAGATATTCATCATGATTTCAGTAAAAACCGAGTGGAGAGCTTTTTCTAGGTATTCCCACTTAGCCTTCAACCTAGCGGTCTGATTCTTGATTTGATTAATGGATATTTGGATAGATTTAATTATCTCACTAAAATCATGCTTGGGTGGCAAAGCTTTACTTTTAAGAGTTTCTACATCAAGACCAATTGTATCCATGTTTTTAACCAAAGTATCGGTCGTATACTGCTTTTCCTCGACCGTAGTATTGATTTTTTTTCTAGAATTAATGAATTCTTTAATGGTGTTTTCAATATCAGAGGATAACTTACTATTATTGGTAAAAGGATTTCCATAATAATTTCCATAAAAGTTGCCATAACCATTAGAGGGATTATGAGGATATGGCGTAGCATTAAAATTAGCCCTATAGTCGTTGCTATTAATATTATTTTAAAAGATAAAATTCACATCAATGGTATTATAATTTTGCTCAATTAAAGTAGACAAGGGCATGTCATTAGGATCAACATGAGCACTTCTATTAGCAATCAAATTTATAAGAGGATCCACTTTTTCACTCAAAGTAGCGATTTCCTCAACAGAGTTTACCTTCTTACCAGTTGGAGCTCTTTCGGTATGCCATCAAGAGTAGTTGGTCATGATATTTTCCATAAGTTTGGGGACCTCTCCAAAAGTCACATTTATGAAGGTACCATGTGCGGTAGAATCTTGAAGAATTCTAGATACAAAGTTTAGTCCAGCATAGAAGTTTTGTATAATCATCCACAAGTTTAAGCCATGCGTAGGGAAATTTCTAATCATCAATTTATGTCTCCCAAGTTTGTGCAACATGTTCATGATTCTACTGTTTCAAATTAATTATTTGATTTCTAAGGGAGATGGTCTTAACATGAGGAAAAATACTTGGGAATAAAAGCATCTTTACACTTATCCCATGTTCCAATACTATTATGCGGTGAAGATGAAAACCAAGCCTTAGCTCTATCTCTTAGTGAAAAAGGAAATAATTTTAATTTCACAATATCATTATCCATGTTCTTTTTATTTTGCATATCACAAAGTCCAACATAAGTATTAAGTTGAGCAGCGAGATCCTTATTGGGACTTCCCAAAAAATGTTCTTTCATGACAAGATCCACCAATGCAGCACTGATATCAAAAGCCTCCACACTAATTGCAGGTGGTATAGGAGTACTAATAAAATCATTGCTACCAAGCAAGCAAAGTAACAAGCAGGAAAAGTAAACTAGCAAGCAAAGGAGTAAAGTAGTGACAAGCAAAGATAAAAAAAATATTTTTTATATTTATGAAATAAACAAAATATACCAACAAATAAAAAGATAGCAAGTGAATGATAATTTGTATGAAGTTACTTGATAGTTGCTGATGATATTCCCCGGCAATGACGCCTAAAATCCTTCGTGATACTTGTGATCTACGTTGGGTTTTCCCTGAAGAGGAATGGGTAATTGCAGCACAATACGGGTAAGTATTTCCCCTAGTTAAGAAACCAATGTTTATCAAACCAATAGAAATATCGATCCTCAACCGTCTTCAATGGCTGCACACAACAAAGCAAACAACTTGCACCCCACGCGGGCAAGAGGGTTGTCAATCCCCGTGATCTCGTTATTTGCAAGCAAGTGAGGTGAGTAGATAATTTTAAATTGCAAAATAAAATAAAAGACAAATAAAGGAATCCATGTAAAGATAAGTTCTGTAAATATATAAGTGAATATACCCACGGCCATAGTGTTCTCTAATGGCATCTCTCGTGAAAGCAACATACGGTGGGTAACAAGTTACTATTTGGCAATTGACAGAACAGCAAATAGTTATGTGATGTTCACACCAATGATCGTGTGTATCTTGGAATCACGCCCATAAGCAAATAGGTAGACTCTTGACTGCACCTACTACTATTACTCCACTTCAAGAGCGCTTATATGCTTGCCTCTCTACGTATTAAGTTCATGACAAACAGAGTAACGCTTGGAGAACGATGACATGATGTAGACAAAGTAAACTCAATCAATATGAATAAACACCACTCTTTTATCCTCAGTAGAAACAACACAAAGGTGTATCTTGTCCCCTTCTGTCACTGGGATATAGAAACCCGTGAGGTTGAACCCATTACAATTGTAATAGCACGAGACATTCGCTCTAGAAGATTCCCTTTTTATTTCCTTATTGTCGTGTGATTTATTTGGTTGTCGCGTTAATCATCACATCATGCGCATCATCGCATTGCATCAGCAATCCATTATCGTCATTTTTTTTTTCAAAACATGCATTCATTATTAGTTGTCCGTTTTCTTCATTCTCGTTGTCGACCGTTTCGGGACCCATCACACACAGACGCGCACGCTGGCGACATCGTTAAAATATTGTTTTTAAATGTGTGTATAAAATATTATCGGAATGTGTCGAAAGTTGTTGTGCGGTCTTAATATGGTGTCCTTAGACTACCTTCCCAATTTCATCCCATTCAGAAGCCGGTTGATACCCCAACCACTAGACCTATAGCGGCACTCTTGCCGGTTTAATTCGCGGACGATTTCAGTTTCTAAATCCCTGCCACGGGCCACAAAGTTCCTTCTCTTCTCAATCCAACCCCCTCTACATAGCTCACCTAGCCCAACATACCCTATCCCACAACTGGAGTCGTGCAATTGCGATCGAACGACTCGAATCGGAGCAAAAAAACCTAGTTACCCCCTCCTATATAAGGGCACTAGTAGGAAAAACCTTATAGGTAGGATCCTAGTAGTAGTGGTCGAAAATATCACCCGTTGTTTCTACTTAGCAGTAGCGCTGGGTCTGCCACACGATACTAATAATGGCCTTAGCAGTAGCGCTTGATATGCAAAAATTGCTACTGCTAAACGCGGCCCCACAAGGCCACCGACGGTAGAAGTAGTAGCAGCGCGTGCACGTAAAAGCACCACTACTAAGTTTAATAGGAGTAGCGCTTGTCTGGAAGCAGAACTACTGCTATTGGGCCCCACTTAGCAGTAGCGCTGCTTTCTAAAAGGTGATATTGCTATGCATGGCTGTGGGCAGCTTTCACCCCCCTCCCACACACACACCCCTCTCCCCCTTCCTCCCCCCTTTTCCCACTCCCCTCTTTTCTCCTCTCCACTCTCTAAGTTTCTTCTCCACCATTATTTCCCTTATTCTCTCTTCTTTCTACCTCTCTTCTCTCCCCATTAAGGCCCCCTCCAAATTAATTATCCTCCATAAATGGCCTCTTCTAACTCTACCTTCCACATTTATTTGGATCTCCCTCCTTCCATACATATAGATCTAGCTAGCTAGGTCATCTCTCTCCCTCTCCACTAATTAGCTAGAGTCATCTCTCCTCACAACAACTAGATCTAGCTATTTATTTAGTCGTGCACAATCTCTCTCGGCATATATATAGGTGAGTAAAAAGTTGTGCATTCCAATAATGGGAATATGTGTGTTTGCGATATGAAGGGATTTGTGTGACTGACATATTCCATGAGTTGCTTATGTTTTACCTAAATGTCGATTTATTTCCGTTCGGCGAATTTCGAGCAAACTCGATATGTCATATTTTTAGGCAAGGTCATGCCAAATTTTTATATAAATTTGATGCATGCATGCTATACCGTGCAGTCATGAAGGTGAGTGGAAGGAAGGTGGAGAGATACTTGCAATCCGCGATGATGGACATATATGAAAATAAACGGACTGGGATTAGATGTCCGTGTACAAACTACAAAGAAGGAGTAGTTTTGAACACTTCTGACGGTGGCCGTTTGAAGGCCTACTTGCTGAGCAATGGTTTCAGGGATGGCTATACTCGGTGGATAAGTGAAGAAGATGATGAGGACGTCCACATGGCAGGGAATAACGACATGGGACTAAACGAAGAGATAACCCATCGACACAAAGACGATATCACAGGACACAACAGTGGTGAAGAGCCTGAACACAGTGGCGGGGAAGAGTTCGGACACGGCGGCGGAGAAGACTCTAGATACGGCGAAGAACCAGAATCCGGACATGGTAAAGAAGAGGCGACGAACATGCCGCAGACTTCAACGCTACTATGTTTAGTCATGTAGGGCCCTCATGTTCGAGACCTCCTTCACAAGAGTACGACTAGCGACAAAGTTGCTTCTAGAGAGGAGGTCAAGCTAGCGCAAGTTGAAGTAGACTCGAAGACTCCATTATATGATGGTTGTGATCCCGCGGGGAACCTGTGTCCTACTAGTGTCGATGAGGCCAAGAAAATCGTTTGCCCTCTTGATCTGCCGCACAGTAGATACCATGCATGCATCAATGATTGCATCATTTATCGGGGTAGCATGCGGAAAAAACCAGGTGTCCAGAGTGCAATGCTTCTCGATACAAGAAGGGAGGAAAGAAAGCTCCTCGGAAAGTTGTATGGTACTTTCCAATCACTCCCCGTCTGCAGCAGTATTTCATAGATCCTAAGGAAGGAAAGCTCATGCGCTAGCACGCGGAGTGGAAGAAGCCCGATGATGGAGATGATCCGAAGCTGAGACACCTCGCAGATGCTAGCCAGTGGGGATCATTCTACACCGAATATCGATTTTTTAGAGAAGATGCAAGGAACATCGTGCTTGGTGTGTGTACCGATGGCATGAATCCCTTTGGAAACCAGAGCACCAACCACAGCACATGGCCCGTCTTTGTATGGATGTACAACCTCCCCCCATGGAAGTGTATGAAGACAAAGTACATACACATGAGCAATCTGATTTAAGGGCTGAAACAATCGGGAAATAATATTTACCTATATATGGGCCTTCTGAAAGAGGAGCTAGACACTTTATGGAAATCGCTAGTCAAGATATGGGACGCCACCACAAGAGAATATTTCTATATGAGAGTTGCACTGATGATGATGGTGCACAACTATCTCGGTTACGGGTACACCTCAGGCCAGGTGTGCCACAGATACCGCGGATGCACATGGTGCTGTATGATACAACGTTTGAGCAGCTTACGTCAACGAAAGATGGCGGGTCTGGGATAATTGTGTACATGGGGCATCGTAGATGGCTCGAAAAGGATGACCGTGGAGAAAATGTGGTGATCTATTCAATGGTTTGGCTGAGCATCGAGTACCTCCAAATAAGTGGAGCGGCGCCGAAATGAACGAGCTGTTGAGTAACTGGCAACAGTGCCCCACGTCGAGAAAGATGGAAAAGGTGCCGCAACCGCTGCTGAAGGTATAGAAAATGAGGTCTATTTTCTGGGACTTGCAGTACTGGCCCAATCACGACATGCCTCATTGCCTTGATCAAATGCATATCATGAAGAATGTCCTCGAGAGCTTGCTTGGCACACTGTTGAACATGCCGGAGAAGACCAAGGATGAGCCGAAGGCAAGGAATGACTTGGAAGATTTGGAGATCAGGGGGGATCTCCACATGCCTCGTAAAAAGTCGACGGAGGAGACGGAGACGGAGACGGTGGCGGGGCCAAGGGGAAGAAAAGTCAACAAGAACGAGGATAATTTTTTCCCCGTTCTTGCTTCACCTTAAGTCCGAAGGAGATCGTTCAATTCATCAAGTGCCTTACGCGAATAAAACTCAGTTCCGGGTACTGTTGGAAGATAAGCAGATTTCTAGACACCAAGAAGAAAAGGTCCAGCATGATGAAGTCTCAAGACTGTCACATGATGATGATGCAAATAATCCCAGTTGCCATTAGAGGTATAATGGACAAGCACATCCGTGAGACACTTACTGGTCTCTGCAACTTCTTTGATGTTATCTCTCGAAAGTCTATCAGTGTGAAGCAGCTCCGGAGGCTATAGGAAGAGATCGTTTTCATACTATGTGAGCTTGATACGTACTTCCGGCCCGTGTTCTTTGACATAATGCTGCATCTGTGTGTCCATATCATGGATGACATCATCGACCTCGGGTCGACATTCCTTCACAACATGATTTCGTTCGAGAGAATGAATTGGGTCATTAAAGGATTCGTTCGTACCATGTCCCGTCCCGAGGGGAGCATCATCCAGGGGTATCTAACCCAAGAGTGCATCTCCTTTTGTGAGAATTATATAGGCAAAGAAGACCCTGTTGTTGGTTTGCCCATCAACAAGCACCATGGGAGGCTCGGACGAGAAGGTCACAACAACAGCCGGAGGGAATTGCACGTGGACTACTCGAATCGACAGGACGACTTTGACAGGTCTAAGTTAGTAGTGCTATGTTGGTGAAAGGATCGACACCTATGGGGGCCTCAACGGTCCCCTTTTGCTGGTTTGGCAGGGAGAGGGGTCTTGGCAAAAGCAGAACCAACAGTTAGGGCCCGGCAAGGTCTTTTTTCCCAGGTTCGGGCCGCGTGGTGCGTAAAACCTTACTCCTGCATGTGTTTAGTTATTCGTTTTAGGTTACCGTACATCTGTCCCACTTACAGCCTTTCGATTGGTCAAAAAGCCAAAAGCCAGTACTACTGAGCCTCGGGCCTCCTTTTATAGGCGAAGGGGTCACCACAGTGGCTCAGTGGGTGAACCGTGGGTTCACGAGTGGAACAGCGCCGACCGACAGTCACAATGTTACTGCGGTGCATTAAATGCTTCAACAGACTTCCCTGACTTCGTTAGGGGGGGTTGGACACATAACCACTTGTGGCAACTTCGAGGTGTTGCGCTGGCGTGCGGGCAGACGCATGGTCCATGCATCGGCGGTGGCGTGTTCGCAGGTGCAGGCGTCCACAGGTCACAAGGGCGCGCTAGGCCTGCGCCTCTCCTCGGGCCTTCTCTTCCTTTCCGGCAGGTTTACCTTGTTGGGGCTCTTCTTGTTCCTCTCGGCAGGGATGCCATGGCCTGCCGAGGCCTTGTCGACCTTCACGGCAAGGATAGCTTGGCGAGGCTCAGTCCTTCTTCCTTGGCGGGAGGGTCTCGCCGTGGCATTGTCTATCTCCCCGGCAGGGAGCTCCTGCTGAGGTCTCTTCTTCTTTCCCAGCAAGCAAGTTCTTGCCGGAGCTTGCAATCAGCACTTGGCGGCTTCTGAGTCTTGCTTCTGCCCTAAGCTCCAGCGACGTGCCTTCCCGCTGCAGAGGGGCTGCCGGTGTCCGCGCACTAGTCCGCGGAACTGGATACCCCAGTCTTTAGTGCACCGACTGGAGCCCCTGGGCCTGGGCCACACACGCATGCGAGGCATTGTTGGGCCAGGCCTAAAGTGGTGCGTGGACTCGCAAGCGCCGGGCTTATCGGAATCGAGCCATTACAGGCTTTCTTTCCCCACGTCACGCATTGTCCGTGCATGATGGCCTCTTTATTCCCTGAAAACGCCTCTGCCACGTGTAGGACATGCGCAACGGTGGTCGGGAAAATCGCGAGTGTGGATGGATCCGCCCCTGCATGCATTGGCGAATCAGGGCGGTTCAATGTTCCGCTCATGACTTGAGGGCGAATGGGGGAGAGGGGTGGTGGCTTCTGGAGCGAGGAGGGTGGCCTCCGAGCTTTGCCCTAAAAATTAAGGTGTCTGCGCGGAGGTTTTGTGTCACGCCCAATATGCGACCCTATCATTAATTTGGCACGAGGGCCTCGTCAGGGATAGAAGCGCATCTCGTCGTTTTGCAAGAATGGATATCGTTACAAGTACATGTACTGAAGAGAAGAATATATGGAATTGGGTTACACTCGCCACAAGCTACAACAAAGTCACATCAGTACAATATATAAACATCATGAAGAAGAGCAGGGTCCGACTATGGGGGAAGACAAACGAGAAAAGAAGAACGACGTCCATCCTTGCTATCCCAGGCTGCCGGCCTGGAACCCATACTAGATCGATGAAGAAGAAGAAGAAGAAGCAACTCCAAATGAACAATCAACGCGCTCGCGTCAAGTAACCATTACCTGTACCTGCAACTGGTGTTGTAGTAATCTATAAGCCACGAGGGGACTCGGCAGTTTCATTTCCAAAGGTATCAAGACTAGCAAAGCTTAATGGGTGAGATATGGTTAAGTGGCGAGGCTGCAGCAAGCGACTAAGCAATGTATGAGGTGGCTAACTTACGAGTACAAGAATAAGAGGGAGATGATCTACGCATAACGTACGTGAACTACTGGTGATCAAATGAATGATCCTGAAAACCTACCTACCTCAGACATAACCCCACCGTGTCCTCGATCAGAGAAGGAACTCACGACAGAGACAGTCACGGTTACGCACTCAGTTGGCAGGTTTTAATTAAGTTAACTTCAAGTTATCTAGAACTAGTGTTAAACAAAGTTTCCACGTTGCCACATAGCCGTGGGCACGGCTTTCCGAAAGATTTAACCCTGCATGGGTGCTCCAACTAATCCATCACAAATTACCACAAGCCGCATAGAAACCCTCGATCATGAAACTCACGATCTCGTCGGACTCCTTAGTGGAAAAATCTCAACTCTGAGATTACCCAATGCATCACCGGAATCCCGATGCACAAGACATTCGTCAAAGGTAAAACTAATCCAGCAAGGCCACCCGGCGTGTCGACGATCCCGATAGGAGCCGCGTATCTCGTTCGCAGGACACGACGGATCGGCACAACGTACGGTGGCCTGATAGACATCTCCCGAGTTGCCCCAGGTTTGCCCCGCAAACGGCTCTAGTTTTGGACTAGCACCATCAGCACTTGTCCCCCTGTATTATGTTGAATTACTCCTCGGGTCGCGCTAACTCCCTATGCATTTTAGTATTAACAGAATTATTATGTTGGGCAAATGTAGAACCAATGTTGGGCCTTGCCAGACCAGCTTTAATCTAAAAAGAATTATCAAGGGGGTCCCCATAACAACCTCGATCATGTTAGGAGCGCTCAATTATGGAACATAACACCGATAGCCGAAACTAAGGGGGCAAAGGTGGAACAAAACACCAGGCTAGAAAGGCCAAGCCTTCCACCTTTTACCAAGTACATAGGTGCATTAATTAAATAACATGAATATAGGGTGATATAACAAGGAACCCATGTTATCACATGGAAGCAACTGCACCTGCAACTAGCAACGCTAACTCATGGTTAAGCAAGCAGTAACATAGCCAATCAGTGGTTTGCTAGGTGGTGAAAAGGTTGAAGGTTTTCATGGCAATGTTGAGAGGTTGTTATTTAACAGGTGGTAGGCAACAAGACATAGCGACAGAAATGGTAATACTAGCATGGCAATGATAGTAATGCTATCTGGAGAAATGGTCATCTTGCCTGAGATCCCGCTTGGAAGAAGAACGACTCCGTGAAGCAGACGAACCAACATAGTCGAAAGGGTCCTCACAATCCGACACGCTTGCGGAACTCTATCGAGATGAAGCAAATCGGAAACAAAAATGAACACACGATATTCACCACACAATGCACAACACATATGATGCATGAAGAGCTGAAATTATGCAAGACATGGCATGGCAATTCACACAAACAGACACTACACATTAAGTGAAGTTCAATATGCAACGAGTTGCATATTGACGAAACTCCGCATACGAATTATTTAATTCCATCCCGGTTAGGTACACAACAATATTAAATGTGGTTAAACATGGCACGATGTGAAGCGTAACTAAACTACCTATCTAGGCATTTTAAATGAGGTCGGAAATGACATATAGCAACTCCGAGATGACCCCATATGTTAATTTATAATTCTGTCCAGATCTGAACTAACACTTTTAAATAGTTGTTAAAACAGCAAAAACAAATAGGTTCACGTGATCCTACGCGTCGTTACAACCAATTTGCACATAGAGAACATCTCCAATGGAGCTACGGATCAAAAGATACAAGCACCGCAAGATATGATGGCATGAATGCAATATGTGTACAAGCATTTCAAAACACACAACCAGCAAGATATTATGAAACTACATGACATTTTAAGCAAGTTTCATATAGGGCACGATCAAAACGGAGCAACGGTTCAACAACTACGAGCTATACAAGAAATCACTACAATCTGCCAAAATTAGCCACATAGCATTTTCTACACCCCACAACTACGAGCTACACAGACCCAAAATGCTCAACCCAGGCATGAGGCAATAGAGGTCAAGATGCACTACAACATACAACTAACAACAGCTAGCATGGAAGCATGGATCACTAGGAAAAGAACTCACAAAATGGCTTCTCACACACAGTTTCAGACATAGTGAAAATGTCAGTTTATGACAGTCCAGTTTTCGATCTGAACGCATATTGACAGCAGCAAAACCATAAGCTACAGGACTTCAAATGGCATGAAAATTGACAGCATTCTAGAGAATCCTAAAGTCCGCAACTAACTCCATTGCACTAACCTCAAAAGAGCTACAGATCACCATATAAACTCAAGACAAGACAACAACAAAATATAACTCAGACTCAGAAATATTTCAGCATCTCCAAAACAACACTATTTCCTAGCAAGTTGAGATCAAGCAAACCACACCTAAACATGGATTTCTATTGCAACGAAAATTACCAGAGGCTAGTCTACACATCCAAGGGCAAACCTCTAGTTGACAACTCCTTCATATCAAGCACAGATTAAATCCCATAAAATAAACAAGAGGGCAACATGGCAAAATATCACGCTCACTAACTTGCTCAAAAGCTAAAACTAAATGCACAGTTAAATCCTATGGATTTTTATACCCCAAAAACATATATAACATGAGGGGTTGCAAAACAAAAAAACAACACCACACGTATATGCGGGAATATGTCCTAAATGCGGTATAATAAACTAGCGAAGGAACCCTACATGCAAAAATAAAAATAACTACTCTAAAATACATGGCAATAGGTCCCTAAAAACATGAGCATTTTATCAATGGAGTTCGACCAATCCGGACACGCGCGAAAAATAAATACGGAACAACTCCCTATTGGGACCTCCAACATGCGTGCAAGTTGCAAAACAATAATGTACGCGGAAAACTAGCCAAGATCCATATACAATATGTTCCGATCCGACACTCGGTTAAAAAGATACGGGCATTGAAATTAACTAATATCCCTGAAATTAATAAATTGCCGAATAGAAATAAAAAATCTCCACAGGCCGAATTACAGCACGGCCCAAGCGCAATACAACTAAATGTCGCCCAGGGCGAGGGATAGTGGGATTGGGGGTGCTCACCTCGTGGCCTCTTGGGCCAGCCTAGGTCGGTGCTAGAGGCCGAACGGGGCCCACGGGAGGCAGCCTGGTCGGAGCGGGATGGCCCTCGCTGGGCCGATGCGAGGCAGGGAGGAGGCCCATGGGGAAGCGCCCAACCTGGCATGGTCAACTGCTTGCCGTCCTCCTCGTCCCGATCCGATCAGATCGAGGAGGTGGCTCGCGGCGGCGCTGCCACGAGGCGACACGGAGACTGGCGGCGGAAGGTGCCCGGCAGCGGGCGGGATCGGCCGACGGCGGCGGCGGAGCTTGGGGGCAAGCGGCTAGAGGCGGCGGTGCTAAACTTAGCAGCTCGGGGCCATGGCCGGCTGCGGCAGCAGCTCGCGGGCAGGCCGCACCGCTCCAGCGGCGGCAGCAGGGCTAGGGTGGCGGCTCGTTGCGATCGCCGGTGAGAGGCACGACTCGGGACAGATCCGGCGACGGGCACGGGTGGCCGACGGCGAGGCACCTGGAGGCTGCGCGGGAAGCGGGGCGCGGGCAGGCTAGTGCTCGGGATGTACTGCATGCTACTACAACAAAAGACCTTCCAACGTCGCCAGAAACACGTGCTGACGGGATACTGTTCTTGTCTTGATACTCCTCAGCAACGGCACCAGGAATCCTTCTGCTACGGCTACGCCTTAAGGGACTTCCTAGGCAAATATGCAAAGGATTTCCCCCCGTGGCCTCGGAGCCTTGCGTTGGTGTTCCCTCGAAGCGGAAAGGGTGATGTAGTGCAGCGGTGGCAAGTATTTCCCTCAGTTTTGAGAACCAAGGTATCGATCCAGTGAAGGAGTATCACAAGTGCGTGCACAAACACAAAAAGCTTGCTCCCAATGCTATGAAGGGGTTGTCAATCCCTTATAGATTGTTTCCCAAGTGAGAACTGAAAGCAACAGAGTAACAAAGCGAAGTAAAAGCGAAAGTGGAAACGATAGGTGTGAATAGACCCGGCGGCCATAGTGTTCACTAGTGGCTTCTCCCATGAAAGCAAGTAGACGGTGGGTGAACAAATTACTGTCGAGCAACTGATAGAGCCGCGCAAAGTCGTGACGTCATCTATGGCAATGATTATATCTATAGGCATCACGTCCAAAACAAGTAGACCGATACTTTCCGCATCTACTACTATTACTCCACACGTCGACCGCTATCCAGCATCCATCTACTGTATTAAGTCCAAAAGAACAGAGTAAGGCCTTAAGCAAGATGACATGATATAGATGGACAATCTCATATCTACGACAAAGCCCACCTTGTTACCCTTGATGGCAACTTCATGATCTGTGCCTTGCTGCCCCTACTGTCACTGGGAAAGGTCACCACACGGTAAGAACCCAAAACCAAGCACTTCTCCCATTGTAAGAATCATAGATCTAGTTGGCCAAACAAAACCCAAGACTCGGAGAGACTTACAAGGATATCAAATCATGCATATAAGAAATCAGCAAAGACTCAAATATATATCATAGATAATCGAATCACAAATCCACAATTCATCGAATCTCGACAAACACACCGCCAAAGAGGATTACATCGGATAGATCTCCATGAAGATCATGGAGAACTTTGTATTGAAGATCCAAGGGAGAGAAGAATCCATCTAGCTACTAACTACGGACCCGTAGGTCTGAAGTGAACTATTCACGAGTCATTGGAGGGGCGATGATGTTGATGTAGAAGCCCTCCAACTCCAAAGTTCCCTCCGGCAGGGCACCGGGAAGGGTCTCCAGATGAGATCTTGCGGAAACGGAAGCTTGCGGCGGCGGAAAAGTGTTTTCGTGGATTCCCTGATTTTTTTCCTGTATTTTAGGGAATATATAGGCGAAGGAGATAGGTCAGGGGGCGTCAGGGAGGCCACAAGCCTGCTAGCCGCCCCCCTGGTGGCGGCTACAGGGCTTGTGGGCCCCTTGTAGCTCTCCTGGCTTGGCGCTCAAGCCCCCTGATCTTCTTCCATTCGGGAAAAATTTATTTCGGGGATTTTATTCCGTTTGGACTCCGTTCCAAAATCAGATCTGAAAAGAGCCAAAAAGACAGAAAAAATAGGAACTGGCACTTGGCACCGAATTAATAAGTTAGTCCCAAAAAAGATATAAAAGGTACATAAAACATCCAAAGATGACAAGATAACAACATGAAACCATCAAAAATTATAGATACGTTTGAGACGTATCAAGCATCCCCAAGATTAACTCGTGCTCGTCCTCGAGTAGGGAAGTGATAAAGAATGAATTTTTGATGCTTTCATGCTACCTAGCATAGATGTCCTTTGTAAGTCCTCTTATGTGACGTGAATGTTCAGATCCATTAGATTCAAAACAATATTTTGCTATTGACATGTATACAATAATAATTCAAGCAAACTAGCAAGGTAATCATGAACTTTCGAAATAACAAGGCCAAAAGAAAGTTATCCCTACAAAAGCATATAGTCTGTCTATGCTCTATCATCATTGCACAACGAATTTAAATCATGCACAACCCCGGTATTGGCCAAGTAATTGTTTTCACACCTTTACTTTCTCAAACATTTTCAACTCTCACGCAATACATGAGCGTGAGCCATGGTTTTAGCACTATAAGTGGTTTTAGACAAACAAGGAGAAGATGATCACATTAACTAGGCATATCAATGAGCCGTGGAGATGCTCATCAATAGATATAAATGTGAATGAGTAGGGATTGCCATACAAATGATGCACTAGAGCTAAGAGTATGTGAAAGCTCTTAAAGAAAACTAGTGGGCGTGCATCCAACTTGCTTGCTCAAGAAGACCTAAGGCAAATTTGAGGAAGCCTATCATTGGAATATACAAGCCAAGTTATATAAAAAAAATTTCCCACTAGCTATATGGTGGTGACAAAATGAGAGACTCTCAATCATGAAGATCATAGTGCTTAATATGCAAAAGTGTGGAAAGGTGGTAGCATTGTCCCTTCTCTCTTTTTCTCTCATTTATTTTTTTAATTTTTTTTGGATGGGCTCTTTGGCCTCTTTTTTTTATTTTGGTGGGGCATCTTTGGCCTCTTTTATTTCCTCACATGGGACAATGCTCCACCAATGATGATCATCACACGTTCAACTCAAAACTTAGAGCAACGATGACTCTATATGGAATGCCTTCGGTAGTGTACCGTGACAAAGATCTAGCATGGCATAGACATTAATGGAAACATCATGCTATCTATCTTACGATCATGCAATGGCAATGTAGAAGTGGTGGCACATGTCATGGTGGTACTTGCATGGCAATATATCTCGGAATGACTTTGAAAAAGCCATAGTAGGTAGGTATGGTGGCTGTTTTGAGGGAGGCTAATTGTGGGTTTTGCGCACCGGGGAAAGTTGCACTGCACTAAGAAGATAGTGATGGTGGAAGGTGAAAATGCATCTAAACCATGGACTCAACATTAGTCATGAAGAACTCATATACTTGTTGCAAAAGTTTTATTAGTAATCGAAACAAAGCATTCAACGCATACTCCTAGGGGAAGGGTTGGTAGGTATAAACCATCGCGCGATCCCGACCGCCACGCAAAGGATAACAATCAATACACTAATCATGCTCAGATTTCGTCACATAGCGGTTCACCATACGTGCATGCTAAGAGAATCACTAACTTCAACACAAGTACTTATAGATCCACAACACCTTACTAGCATAACTTCAATATTACCATAACCACAACTCATAACTAATTGAGATGAATCAAACTTCTCTAACTATTCAATGCACATGAAGGTGGAAGTTTTCGTATCCCTTTGGATAACTACCCATTTTGAGACTACTTTCATAGCATAGATCAACTACCAAGCCACGCACCGCCGTGATCTAAAAGATATAAGTGAAGCACATAGAGCAAAATCAACTAGCTCAAAAGATATAAGTGAAGCACATGTGAGCTGAATTGTCTACCAAAGGATATAAGTGAAGCTCGACAAAATTACGGTGAGTGCATGTCTCTCTCTCTAGGCGTGCAGCAAGGATGATTGTGACACAACAAAAATAAAAGACTCCTATGATACAAGACGCTCCAAGCAAAACACATAACATGTGGTGAATAAAAATATAGCCCCAAGTAACGTTACCGATGGATTGAAGACGAAAGAGGGGATGCCTTCCCGGGGCATCCCCAAGCTTAGGCTTTTACGACATCCTTTAATCTCTTGGGGTGCCTTGGGAATCCCCAAGCTTGAGCTCTTTCCACTCTTTATATTTTGGTCCATAAGAACTTCACCCAATACTTGAAAACTTCACAACACGAAACTTAAACAAAAACTCATGATAACATTAGTATAAGAAAGCAAACCACCACTTCCTTAGGTACTGTAGCAAACTTAAATTCTACTTATGTTGATGCTGGGTTACTGTATTTTCAATCTTCCATGGCTAATACCCCCCGATACTATCCATAGTTTCATCAAAATAAGCAACCAACACAACAAATATACAGAATCTGTTAACAGCAGACCAGTCTATAGCAATCTGTATACTTCGTATACTTCTTTTAATTCAAAAATTCTGAAAAATTACGAAAGTCTGGAGAATTTGCAGAGCAATCGGAACAAAAAAGAATCAACTCAAAATCTCTTACATAGAAAAAATGAAAATTGTTTTCGTGAGTAGAAAGTTTGTGTGTTTTCCAGCATGACCAAACGATCATCCCCAAGACTAATCATAACGGTTTTTCTTGGCACAAACGCAAAAAGAAAGACAAAAAACACGATCATAGCAGAATTATGAAAGTGTGGAAAACAAAAAACAGAAAGAAAAAGGATAGATTCGTTGGGTTGCCTCCCAACAAGCGCTATTGTTTAACACCCTTAGCTAGGCAAGAGGTGATGGAATCACGTATAGTCATCTTTGGTGCTCAAACCATAAGTAGCCCTCATCATAGATTCATAAGGCAATCTTATTTTATTTCTAGGAAAGTGCGCCATGCCCTTCTTTAAGGGAAATTGAAATCTAATATTCCCTTCCTTCATATCGAAGATAGCACCAATAGTCCTTAGGAAAGGTCTACCAAGAATAATGGGACATGAAGGATTGCAATCTATGTCAAGTACAATGAAATCCACGGGTACATAGTTCTTATTTGCAACAATAAGAACATCATCGATCCTTCCCATGGGTTTCTTGACAGTAGAATCCGCAAGATGCAAATTAAGAGAACACTCTTCAATCTCATGAAAACCAAGAATATCACATAAAGACTTTGGAATCGCGGAAACACTAGCACCCAAATCACACAAAGCATTGCACTCATAGTTTTTGATCTTGATTTTGATAGTAGGTTCCCACTCATCATGAAGTTTTCTAGGTATAGAGACTTCTAGTTCGAGCTTCTATTCAAGAGATTTCATCATAGCATCTACAATATGCGCGGTAAAGGCTTTGATTTGGCTATAAGCATGTGGAGAGTTTGCAATGGATTGCATCAAAGAAATGCATTCAAACAAGGAGCACTTATCATAATTGAATTCCTTGAAATCCAAAGTGGGAGTTCCATTACTACCCAAAATTTTGATCTCTTCTACTCCACTCTCCACACCTTTATCATCAAGATGGGTGGACTCCGAATCATTGGGACGTTTTTCTACCAATGTGGATTCATATCCAGCCCCTTCATCAATATGTTTGACACGCGAAAACAAAGATTCAAGAGGAGTCACACCAAGCACTTTAAGATCTTCGTGATTTACATCACAAATTTCAGGTTTAGCTGCCATCTTATTGACTAAGGTAGCCTGCTTGTCAGAAATTTGGCCCACCAATTTTTCAAGGTGAGCAAGCTGAGAATTAACTGCAAGGAAATCATTGGCCATATCATCAACTTGTTTATTCAGACAGACCAAAAAGGAATTTTGCTCTTTTAGTTCCCTACGGAAGTAACTATTTTGGTCAAACTGAGAAGACATGAAACCTTTGACATTGGTTTCAATCTCCTCCAAATTTCTGAAATATTTTGGTTTGGCCATGAGGAAAGGTCTCTCTTGAACAAGCCTAAGAGCAGGCGAGGAAAACGGCCGAAAGGGAACGGCAAAAAGGCAATAGGAAAAAGGAAACGGCAAAGGAGAAAGGCAAATGAAAACAGGAAATGTGAAGTGGGGGAGAGGAAAACGAGAGGCAAGTGGCAAAAAAAAGTAAATGCAAGAGATGAGTTTGTGAGACCTACTTGGATAGATCTCTCCTTCGCCAGCAATGGCACCATAAATACTTCTGCTACTGCAACAAAAGACCTTCCAACGGCGCCAGAAACACGTCCTGATGCCAGACTGTTCTTGTCTTGATACTCCTCGGCAACGGCACCAGGAATCCTTCTGCTATGGCTACGCCTTAAGGGAATTCCTAGGAAAATATGAAAAGGATCCCCCCACCCTGTAACGACCAAGATGTGGTCCTTTCCGATCCGGGGGTGGAGGCCCCCGAACAGGAAAGAAGCGCATCTAAGCATTTCGCAAGCAAGTAACATAACACAAATAATAATAAAAGTAGACAATTCGGGTTTCAACTGTCTTCTTATTGATAACTTAGAGTACAGCACAGATACAAACAAGGTAGTTCCGCTACGGACTACAAAACATGGGAAAATGCTATGCTACCCTGCTGCAGGCCCACGATCACGACCACGCCTCAGTCCTCTGGATAGTTCACGTAGAGGCGGTCTGTCTCCTCGTCGTACTGCCACGCCAGCTGGGTGCCGTCGGGATCATCTGTCTCTGGGGTACCTGTACCTGCTGGGAGTTTCGGAGGAATCCGTGAGCCACGGGGACTCAACAATCTATGACCTTGGTGCCAGAACTAGTCATGTTATTAGGTAGGGTAAGGATGAAGTGTATCAGGCTGCAGCAACCTATGCTTGATTAAGTGGCTAACTTACGCAAAGTAGAAGGGTGGTCTACACTAGCGGTCGGGTTTACTTGATCACTAAGTGATCCTGAACACCTACCTACGGCATTCATAAGCCCACCGTGTTCCCGATCGAAGAGAGATCTTCGAAGGGACAGCCACGGTTACGCACACAGTTGGCAATTTTATTAGCTTATGTTTAAGTTCTCTAATACCAGATGTTAACAAAATATTCCAAGTAGCCACATAACCGCGGGCACGGCTTTCTGAAAGATTAAACCTGCAGGGGTGCTCCAACTAGTCCATCACAAACGAACACAGGCCGCAAAGGCATCCTCTATCATGAATCTCGTGATCTCGTCGGATTCCTTAGAGGAAAACTTCAACTCTGGGGAAACCCAAAGCTTCACTGGGATTCCTATACGCAAGATATACCGCTAAGGTAAGACAAGGCTAGCAGGACCTCCCGACGTGTCGACGACCCTGATAAGAGCCGCGTATCTCAGTCTCAGGACACGCCAGATCAGCATAGCGTACAGTGGCCTGATAGACATCTCCCGAGTTGCCCCGGGTTGGCCCCGCACATGACTCTAGTTCGGACCAACACTCATGAGGAGCACTGGCCCGGGTTGTTGATTAGAATCCTCGGGGTAGCTATTCCCTACGCAGTTTATTATTAAGTGATTAGCAAATTAACACCAATGTTGGGTCCTGCCGGACAATCCTTAGCACTACGTGATTTATCAACGGGGTCCCCATAACAACCCCGAACGTGTTAGGAGCGATCATTATGGAATCAAACACCGGTAACCGGTAACTAAGGCGGCAATAACGAAACAAAGCAACCGGCAAAAGGCTAGGCCTCCCGTCATTTACCAAGTATATAGGTGCATTAAATAAATAACAGAATTTAATATAATGATATCAAGCTCATGTTATCACATGAGTCAAAAACACCTGCAACTAGCAACACTAACATTAGTAGCTGAGCAAGCCTACTTAGCCATACAAGTTTGCTAGGAAGGAGTACGGTGTTTGGGCTCATGGCATATGAAGAGGCAATTTAATTTTAGTGGTAGGCAGCAAGCAATATGACATGGAAACGAAACTAACATAACAAGTCTAGAGATGGAATCAAGGTCATATCATCTTGCGTGTGATGTCCTCAGCTTGGAATGGTTCTGGTTCGTCCTGCACGTACTCTCCTGACTCCACGTATTCGTTCTCCGATCCCGGTGCTACCCAACACAATAATAACAGCCAATGAACAGCAGCACCACAAGAAACAACACTCACATGATGCATGAGATGAAAATTGAGCATGCACCACTATTTCTATCACTAGCACAAGCAAAATAAACTACTGCAAGTTTCTGGACAGAACTGTACACTAAGCTATTTTTACATGCATGAGAATGACATGAACAGATGCGGCTCGTGAAAACGGTGCAAAACCATATAAATAACATTGCAAACGGAGCTATGGATCAACGGGAATCAACGAAACAAGATATGAAGCTCTACGTGGAAGATTCAACACCACACACTCAAATGGCACAAATCTGGTATTCACAGGTTGCCAAGACCTGTATCATTCCAACATGAATGAATTTGAGCAAGGAAGAACACCACAACATCAATTAAGCACACACATTGATCAAAATAACAAAACTACCTAATCTGCCATAATCTGCATCTTGGCTCTTTGGGAGCTGCATGCAACATAGCTACAAGTCTTCAAACATGACAAATAATATATGTGGTTGTAGCCAACCAAGAACACTACAAGAACCAGCAATAATCACAGCAAAAAGAATTAAACTCTAGAAGATACAAGGCCACAAACTTTACCAAAACCATCAGATCTCACGGACATAGTGAAAATCCCTGCATGTGAGTATCTGTCTCTGTTCTGAAGCTTTTTGACAGCAATCAAAACACATCCTACGGGACTCCAAATGATTTGACATTTGCCAGGGAGCTTCACAAACATACCAGGTGCAAAATCCTAGCAATTAACTAAGGCTAGTTCTCAACAGAATGACCAGCACATCCTCATCTATAGGGGAAGAAAATGTTTTCTAGAATCCCAGACTTAGTGAAATTTCAGAGTTCACTAATCTGGAATTTTTCAGCCACATGCCCACTTTGTCTAGGCATAGTTTGCACACAGATAACACCAAGAGGTAATTGACACCACTATGGTGTAGAGCAAAACCCCTACTACTAACACACAAAAACTCATGCCCTTGGGCTCCACGTATTCCATGGAATCAACGATCAAACTTGCAACAAAACTGAATATGCAACTCCATAAAGTATCCTACTAAGACAACAACTAAAGGTTGAGTTCATGTGCACAATGACAAAGTGACATGGGGGTTTGAACCCCATGTTTGTGTCAGGCACATCAACATCACAAGCACCTCTACCAAACTATCCCCACACACAAACACCATGCCCTCTCACGTATAGACATGTGATGGTGCGTAGTTTTGCAAAGGTGGGGAAGTTCCACAAACCCACATATACTCCACATCATCCACAAGCACATCTTGCTCAAGATCAAATCACATACAGACACCTCTAATCCTAGCTAGCATCACATGGCCACCATACACACCTCATAACCCCCATAAGATGCACTTACATATGAGACTCTAGTCATCACACACACTTCACAAACACTTGAACCAAAGTATAACATGAAGGTAAAATCTACTAAACAAGTAAACTTGGAAGCAACACCTACATGCACTCCACTAAGCTTGAAAGCACAAGATTATACTAGCACATGAATCTACTTATGCACCATCTCATGGTGCCATTCACTCACAAGGTGCTCACACAACCTGATACTTGCACACACCTACACACCACCATGTGCACACATACTCACACCTCTAATGCATTGCAGGAAGGAAAAAATAATTGCACTCCTTGTAATGCCCATTATTTAGGCGCAAGAAGTAGCAAAGAATAGCAAGGAAAACAAAAATAAGAATGAAGGAAGAAAATGGCAAAAGGGGGCTCAAAGGGATTCGAACCCTGCACCACCTAGTGCACCACACTGCATTCTACCACTCTACTCACTACTGAAATTCAGAAATTTGCCGTCTGCCAAGGCGGACGGCAAAGGGGGCAACCACGGACAGCAAAGGCTTTGCCGTCTGCCCCCTCATGGCAAAGTAGACGGTAAAAAAAAATCCGGTGAAGAGGCTCTTTGCTGTCTGCTTTCACAAAGCGGACGACAAAGAATCTTTGCCATGAGGGGGCAGACGGCAAAATAAGTGGGACGACATATATTGCAACGTCCCCGTTAAGTGTTAATGGCAGACCTCCTCTCTTTGCCGTCTGCCTCCCCCCCTTTGCCATGTGGGGGAAGACGGCAAAGAGGGGAGAGACAGGGGGCAGATTCTCTCTTTGCCGTCTGCCTCCACCCCTTTGTCATGTGTTGGCAGACGGCAAAGAGGGGAACCAGCCCCTTTTTTATTTATTTTTTGTTATATCCAGCATTTTTAACAATAATCAGGATATATATATATATATTTGACATAAATAAATTTCTTTCCGTACTCATAACCATATTAAAATAACTCTCATCCATAGTGCATACATATTATGGAAGTTACATCCGTACCAAACCATATATTACACCAGTTTCATCCACGTGCATACAAAGTTTCATATATTCATATACTACAATAGTTTCAATACAACCCATGGTACAAGAAATCATCTTCAAGCATTCCATCAACCAAGCTTCCCGTGAAGTGAAGGTAATCTGCAAAATGACAAATAAGAAAGTTAGAAAAATAATACTAGATGAAGTAGTGTATATATAGGTTATTTCGGAGAAAAATTAGCTAAGTATAGACCATTTAGGAGCTAACTAAGCTAATTATGTCATTTAGGTGGAACCCTAGCTAACTATAGGAGAACAGAAAGAGAAGAAGAAGTAAAAGAAGGAGGAGGAGGACGAGAAGGAGAAGGAAGAGGAGAAGAAGAAGAAAAAGGAGGAGGAGGAGGAGGAGGAGAAGGAGAAGGATGAGGAGAAGAAGAAGAAGGAGAAGAAGGAGAAGAAGAAGGAGAAGCAGGAGAAGAAGAAGGAGAAGGAGTGGGAGCTCCTTCTCCTTCTTCTTCTCCTTCTTCTCCTTCTTCTTCTTATCCTTTTGTCCCCTTCTTCTCCTCCTCCTCCCTCTCCTCCTTCTTCTTCTCCTTTTTCCTCTTCCTTCCTTTCATTTTCCTCTTTTTCTCTTCTTGTCCCCTTCTTCGGGCTAAATTGGCTAAGAATGCCTTTTTGGAGCTAATTATGTCATTTCAAGGATAATTAGCTAAGTATAGGTCATTTTTTATTAAATAGGACATTTTGGAGCTAACTAAGCTAATTATGTCATTTCGTAGGATAATTAGCCAATTTAGCCTTTCTTGGATAAGTCTAAGCTACGTAGAAGAAGAGATAGAGAAGAAGAAGTAAAATAAGGAGGAGGAGGAGGAGGAGGAGGAGAAGAAGAAGGAAGAGGAGAAGAAGAAGAAAAGAAGAAGGAGAAGGAGAAGAAGAAGGAGAAGGAGAAGGAGGAAGAAGAAGGGGAAGGAGGAGCTCCTTCTCCTTCTCCTAATTCTTCTCCTTCTGCTTCTCCTCCTCCCTCTCCTCCTTCTTCTTCTCCTTTTTCCTCTTCCTTCCTTTCATTTTCCTCTTTTTCTCTTCTAGTCCCCTTCTTCGGGCTAAATTAGCTAAGAATGCCTTTTTGGAGCTAATTATGTCATTTCGAGGATAATTAGCTAAGTATAGGTCATTTTTTATTAAATAGGCCATTTTGGAGCTAACTAAGCTAATTATGTCATTTCGTAGGATAATTAGCCAATTTAGCCTTTCTTGGATAAGTCTAAGCTACGTAGAAGAAGAGATAGAGAAGAAGAAGTAAAATAAGGAGGAGGAGGAGGAGAAGAAGGAAGAGGAGAAGAAGAAGAAAAGAAGAAGGAGAAGGAGAAGAAGGAGAAGGAGAAGGAGGAAGAAGGAGGAAGAAGAAGGGGAAGGAGGAGCTCCTTCTCCTTCTCCTCCTTCTTCTCCTTCTTCTTCTCCTCCTCCCTCTCCTCCTTCTTCTCCTCATTTTTCCTCTTCCTTCCTTTCATTTTTCCTCTTTTTCTCTTTTGGTCCCCTTCTTCGGGCTAAATTGGCTAAGAATGCCTTTTTGGAGCTAATTATGTCATTTCGAGGATAATTAGCTAAGTATAGGCCATTTTTTATTAAATAGGACATTTTGGAGCTAACTAAGCTAATTATGTCATTTCGTAGGACAATTGGCTAATTTAGCCTTTCTTGGATGAGTCTAAGCTACGTAGATGAAGAGATAGAGAAGAAGAAGTAAAATAAGGAGGAGGAGGAGGAGGAGGAGGAGAAGAAGAAGGAAGAGGAGAAGAAGAAGAAAAGAAGAAGGAGAAGGAGAAGAAGAAGGAGAAGGAGAAGGAGGAAGAAGAAGGAGTAGGAGGAGCTCCTTCTCCTTCTCCTCCTTCTTCTCCTTCTTCTCCTTCTTCTTCTCCTCCTCCCTCTCCTCCTCCTTCTCCTCATTTTTCCTCTTCCCTCCTTTCATTTTTCCTCTTTTTCTCTTCTTGTCCCCTTCTTCGGGCTAAATTGGCTAAGAATGCCTTTTTGGAGCTAATTATGTCATTTCGAGGATAATTAGCTAAGTATAGGTCATTTTTTTTATTAAATAGGCCATTTTGGAGCTAACTAAGCTAATTATGTCATTAGATGGAAGTCTAGCTATTTTGGAGCTAACTAAGCTAATTATGTCATTAGATGGAAATACCAACATGACTAATAAAAATTCCGTAGCTTTCATTTCGTGTTACGAATCACTTAGCAACCGAACCGGTATCCAATACTCTCGCGCTACTAGGAGTACCAGTAAAGTACACATCAACATCATGTATATCAAATATACTTCTATCGACTTTGCCAGCCTTCTTATCTACCAAGCATCTAGGGTAGCTCCGCCTCAATGACCGTTCCCCTCATAACAGAAGCACTTAGTCTCGGGTTTGGGTTTAATCTTGGGTCTCTTCATTAGTGCAACAACTGTTTTGCCGTTTCACGAAGTATCCCTTCTAGCCCTTGCCTTTCTTGAAACTTAGTGGTTTTACTAACCATCAACTATTGATGCTCCTTCTTGATTTCTACTTTCGCAGTATCAAACATGACGAATCGCTCAAGGATCATTGTATCTATCCTTGATATGTTATAGTTCATCACGAAGCTCTCACAGCTTGGTGGCAGTGACTTTGGAGAACCATCACTATCTCATCTGGAAGATTAACTCCCATGATTCAAGCGATTGTCGTACTCAGACAATCTGAGCACCCGCTCAACTATTGAGCTTTTCTCCTTTACTTCCTGGACAAAGAATCTTGTCGGAGGTCTCATACCTCTTAACAAGGGCACGAGCATGAAATCACAATTTCATCTCTTAGAACATCTCTTATGTTCTGTGACGTTTCAAAATGTCTTCGGCGCCTTGCTTCTAAGCCATTAAGTATTTTGCACTGAAGTATCACGTAGTCATAAGAAAAGTGTATGTCAGATGTTCACAGCATCCACAGACGACGCTCGAGGTGCAGCACACCGAGTGGTGCATTAAGGACATAAGCCTTCTACGCAGCAACGCGGACAATCCTCTGCAAAGTTTGCTACTATCAACTTTCAACTAAATTTTCGCTAGGAACATATAAAAATAGTAGAGCTATAGCACAAGCTACATCGTATTTCGCAAATACCATTAGACTATGTTCATGACAATTAGTTCAATTAATCATATTACTTAAGAACTCCCACTCAAAAAGTACATCTCTTTAGTCATTTGGGTGGTACATGATCCAAATCCACTATCTCAAGTCCGATCATCACGTGAGTCGAGAATAGTTTCAGTGGTAAGCATCTCTATGCTAATCATATCAACTATACGATTCATGCTCGACCTTTCGGTCTCATGTGTTCCGAGGCCATGTCTGCACATGGTAGGCTCGTCAAGCTTAACCCGAGTGTTCCGCGTGTGCAACTGTTTTGCACCCGTTGTATGTGAACGTTGAGTCTATCACACCCGATCATCACGTGGTGTCTCGAAACGAAGAACTATCACAACGGTGAACAGTCGGGGAGAACACAATTTCGTCTTGAAATTTCAGTGAGAGATCACCTCATAATGCTACCGTCGTTCTAAGCAAGATAAGGTTCATAAAGGATTAACATCACATGCAATTCATAAGTGACATGATATGGCCATCATCATGTGCTTCTTGATCTCCATCACCAAAGCACCGGCACGATCTTCTTGTCACCGGCGTCACACCATGATCTCCATCATCATGATCTCCATCAACATGTCGCCATCGGGGTTGTCGTGCTACTCATGCTATTACTACTAAAGCTACGGCCTAGCAATATAGTAAACGCATCTCCAAGCACAAATGTTAGTTTAAAGACAACCCTACGGCTCCTGCCGGTTGCCGTACCATCGACGTGCAAGTCGATATTAACTATTACAACATGATCATCTCATACATCCAATATATCACATAACATCGTTGGCCATATCACATCACAAGCATACCCTGCAAAAACAAGTTAGACGTCCTCTAATTGTTGTTGCATGTTTTACGTGGTGACCATGGGTATCTAGTAGGATCGCATCTTACTTACGCAAACACCACAACGGAGATGTATGAATTGCTATTTAACCTCATCCAAGGACCTCCTCGGTCAAATCCGATTCAACTAAAGTTGGAGAAACCGACACTCGCTGGTCATCTTTGAGCAACGGAGTTACTCGTAGCGATGAAACCAGTCTCTCGTAAGCGTACGAGTAATGTCGGTCCGAGCCGCTTCGATCCAACAATACCGCGGAATCAAGAAAAGACTAAGGAGGGCAGCAAAACGCACATCACCGCCCACAAAAACTTTTGTGTTCTACTCAAGATTACATCTACGCATGAACCTAGCTCATGATGCCACTGTTGGGGAACGTCGCATGGGAAACAAAAATTTTCCTACGCGCACGAAGACCTATCATGGTGATGTCCATCTACGAGAGGGGATTTCCAATCTACGTACCCTTGTAGATCGCACAACAGAAGCGTTAAGAAACGCGGTTGATGTAGTGGAACGTCCTCACGTCCCTCGATCTGCCCCACGAACCGTCCCACGAACCGTCCCGCGATCCGTCCCACGATCCGCTCCGATCTAGTGCCGAACGGACAACACCTCCGCATTCAGCACACGTACAGCTCGACGATGATCTCGGCCTTCTTGATCCAGCAAGAGAGATGGAGAGGTAGATGAGTTCTCCGGCAGCGTGACGGCGCTCCGGGGGTTGGTGGTGATCTAATCCAGCAGGGCTCCGCCCGAGCTCCGCAGAAACGCGATGTAGAGGAAAAACCGTGGAGGTATGTGGTCGGGCTGCCGTGGCAAAATTTGTCTCAAATCAGCCCTAAAACCCCATTATATATAGGAGGGAGGGAGGGGAGGAGGCAGCCTCAAACCCTCAAGGTTTTGCTGAAATTTGAGGTGGAGCAGTCCTACTCCAATCCTACTTGGAGTAGGATTCCACCTTCCCACTTGGAAACTCTTTCAGCCTTGTGTTTTTCCCTTCTCAAACCTTATGGGCCTTAGTGGGAACTTATTCCAGCCCACTAGGGGCTGGTTTATCTCTTCCCATATCCCATGAGACCCCTTGGGGCGTGACACCCCTCTCGATGGTCCCCGTCACCCCTCCCGGCACTCCCGGTACACTACCGATGAGCCCGAAACTTTTCCGGTAATGCCCGAAAACTTTCCGGTAACCAAATGAGGTCATCCCATATATCAATCTTCCTCTCCAGACCATTCCGGAAACCCCCGTGACGTCCGTGATCCCATCCGGGACTCCGAACAACATTCGGTAACCAACCATATAACTCAAATACGCATAAAACAATGTCGAACCTTAAGTGTGCAGACCCTGCGGGCTCGAGAACTATGTAGACATGACCCGAGTGACTCCTCAGTCAATATCCAATAGCGGGACCTGGATGCCCATATTGGATCCTACATATTCTACGAAGATCTTATCGTTTGAACCTCAGTGCCAAGGATTCATATAATCCCGTATGTCATTCCCTTTGTCCTTCGGTATGTTACTTGCCCGAGATTCGATCGTCAGTATCCGCATACCTATTTCAATATCGTTTACCGGCAAGTCTCTTTACTCGTTCCGTAATACAAGATCCCGCAACTTACACTAAGTCACATTGCTTGCAAGGCTTGTGTGCGATGTTGTATTACCGAGTGGGCCCCGAGATACCTCTCCGTCATACGGAGTGACAAATCCCAGTCTTGATCCATACTAACTCAACGAACACCTTCGGAGATACCTGTAGAGCATCTTTATAGTCACCCAGTTACGTTGCGACGTTTGATACACACAAAGCATTCCTCCGGTGTCACTGAGTTATATGATCTCATGGTCATAGGAACAAATACTTGACACGCAGAAAACAGTAGCAACAAAATGACACGATCAACATGCTACGTCTATTAGTTTGGGTCTAGTCCATCACATGATTCTCCTAATGATGTGATCCCGTTATCAAGTGACAACACTTGCCTATGGTCAGGAAACCTTGACCATCTTTGATCAACGAGTAGTCAACTAGAGGCTTACTAGGGACAGTGTTTTGTATATGTATCCACACATGCATGGTGTTTCCAATAATTACAATTATAGCATAGATAATAAACGATTATCATGAACAAAGAAAGATAATTATAACTAATTTATTATTGCCTCCAGGGCATATTTCCAATAGGTGCACCACTTGGGACTCGATCCCTGCACCTCTCGGTAAATCACGGGGCTCTCTACCACTGCGCTACGAACGTGATAACTGACAGAGGAGGGCACGCGACCAAGGTATACTAAACCTACTGCAGGTCTTCCCTGCACGCACAGAGACGTGTCGGCGACAGGGAAGGGACACCAGCACCTCGCCGTGCTGCTGCTGCTGCTGCTCCACTGAAGGAACCTACCGGTCCAGGACGGCGCTACGAGGGGGGAGGAAGCCCCTGCTACCTCTACTCTCCTGCAACCCGCACCTACAGGGAACCGACAAGCACACAAATACACCAAAGCTGTTGCTGCTTCGACAGAGAAGCACAGCGGCAGGGAAGATTGCCAGCGTTCTCTGCGGAGCAACTACTAGCACGCTACAAAGGAGGAATTACCTCAGGCTTCGAGGGGGGAGGAAGCCCCTCTCTTGCACCCCTGCGAACGTGCGCATGCAAAACCGAACACCACCACGTCCTGACCGATCTACCTATATAACAGAGAGGCTCCGGTGATCTACCGGCCGATCCTAGCGAGGAGGAAGGAGGGAGGAGAGATGCCTCACCTCGGGAAGGAAAGGAAGAAACCACCTGCTCGAAGGAGTAGCCGCAGGGGAGCAAGACGCCGGCGGTTCGCTGTTGCCGACGAAGTAGAGGAGGACGAAGGGTACTCCGGGGCCGAGGCGATGGCGCGCTCCTGGCCATCGTTGTGGTCGCCCCTCGTCCTCAACGCTGGTGGGAATGGGGCGCGGGGAGTCTCCCCGAGCCCGTGGACATGGCCACCGGCGCCGGAGACGACGGGAGGACGGCGTAGACGCTGCGGAGCTCCTGTGCTTCTCTCTGCTACGATCTACAGGAGACTTACCAGAGACGAAAGAGGAGAAAGGAGGGAGGTGGCGGCGCTGGGGAGAAGGAGAGGGAACCCTAGGGGAGGAGGAGGGTTCCCTCCACCTTATATCACCTCGGGGAAGACGCTGGAGCCACAGGACCAAGGGGAGGCGATCGGGAGGTGGAGCTGCGTTCGTACGTGCATGACGTCGGGAGGAAGAAGAGGTGTCTCGCGTGGACTGCTACACTTCTCGAAGGGGTATGGGCCTAGGGGAGATACTGGGCCTCTCTTGGTGGGAGGGAGCCCACCAGAGAAGGAAAACAAGAAAACCACCCTCAAGATTATTTCCAAATAGGTAAAAAAATAGAGAAAGAAGAGAAACCCTCAGGACTAATGCTAATTATAAAATCAAAACAAAAATGTCCCTGGGCCTAAAAATACCTAAGCTTTTAAAATAAAATGCAAAAGGAATTTATGGGGCATTTAAATTAGTACAAAACAGCAATTAATTATACTGTTTTGTGATTTATATACACCCTCAAGACCAAAAATAAAACTCCACATCATTACATCATCATCCCGACAATAACCCCTAAACACAAGACATTTTAAAACAGCTCTTGTGAAGATGGAATTTTGAACATGAGATAATTGGAAGGTGAAAGGGTTTGAAATTTGCAATGAGCTTTGAAAATCCCAAGCAACCACTCCTACACTCCACACACCATCATCACATGACATCAACACATGAAATCACAAGGTAGCTAACCACAAGATCACCACCTACATTTATTACTAACACCAAAAGAAATCATAGTGCAACAACTCAAGATAAGGGCATGCAATGATATGCTATGCATGCAAGCATGAGAAGGAAATAGTAAGGAACATACATGAAATCATGGTATCAACTTAAACATCATAATCTCTGAGAAGGTGGTCCCACATGAAGTAGGTCCAAAAAGGGTAGGTTCTACACTTGGGGCATTACAAACTCTCCCACACTACAAAGAAGATCTCGCCCTCGAGATCTAAGACTGAAAGAAATCGGGAAATTCAGAACGGAGGTGATCCTCGCGTTCCCACGTAGCCTCTTTATAGGAATGGTGTGACCAATGCACTTTGAGAAACTTTACATTCTTGTTACGGGTCTTGCGCTCAGTCGCCTCGAGAACCGCAATTGGATGCTCATGATAAGAAAGGTCAGGCTGGAGATCGATATCTTGAAGATGCACAGTGCGCTCGGGGGTCTTGAAACACCTCCGGAGATGAGAAACATGGAACACATCATGGACATTTGCAAAGGTTGACGGAAGCTCGAGCTGGTACGCAAGGTCGCCCCTCTTGCCAACCACTCTGAACGGACCAACGAAACGAGGCGCAAGCTTGCCTTTGATGCCAAAACGCTGCATACCCTTCATAGGCGACACCTTGAGATAGACAAAATCATCAAGCTCATATGACATGTCACGGTGCTTGCTATCGTAATAGCACTTCTGCCGGGACTGCGCTACTCTAAGGTTGTCGCGAATGATCCGACACATCTCCTCAGCTTCTTCTATCATATCATTGCCAAGGATTTGACGCTCGCCTGTCTGGGACCAGTTGAGCGAAGTACGGCACTTCCTGCCATAGAAAATTTCAAACGGAGCCTTGCCAGAACTAGCTTGATAATTGTTGTTATACGAGAACTCCGCGAAAGGCAGACAATCCTCCCACTTCATGCCAAAAGAGATAACACAGGCTCTCAACATATCCTCAAGAACTTGATTCACTCTCTCCACTTGACCACTAGTCTGAGGATGGAACGCTGTGCTGAAGCGGATCTTCGTGCCCATAGTAGACTGAAAGGAGTCCCAGAATTTGGAAGTGAAGATACTTCCGCGATCTGAAGAGATCATCGTAGGTACACCGTGCAAAGAGACAATCCTGGAGGTGTACAACTCTGCCAGCTGAGATGCTGAAATGGATTCCTTGACTGGAAGGAAATGCGCTACTTTACTCAATTTGTCGATGACGACGAAGATAGCATCATTGCCCTTCTTGGTCTTCGGAAACCCGGTGACGAAGTCCATCTCAATATGATCGAACTTCCACTCGGGAATCGGCAAAAGCTGCAAGAGGCCCGCTGGTCTTTGATGTTCTGCTTTCACCCTTCGACATACATCACACTCGTTTACGAATTGTGCAATTTCACGTTTCATACGGGTCCACCAGAATGTCTGCTTCAAGTCATGGTACATTTTGGAACTTCGAGGATGAATAGAGAGCAGAGAGTTATGAGCTTCTTCCATGATCACCTTCCTGAGATCACCTTTCGGGACAACAAGGTGGTCCTCAAAAAACAAAGTGTCCCTGGCATCAATAGTGAAACACTTATACTTGGGGAGACTCTTTCCCACGCCAATCTTGACCTTCTTCACCATAGCGTCAAGTAGCTGAGCTGCTCTGACCTGATCTTCCAAGGTAGGAGAGATCTGAAGGTTCGCAAGAAAACCCTGACGAACCAGCTGAAGATTGAGCTTCCTGAAAGACTAAGAAAGAGCCGGCTGGAGACGTTGTAGAATCAAACTTTTGCCTTATGCCTTCCTGCTCAATGCATCTGCCACAACATTTGCCTTGCCTGGCGTGTACTCAACACTCGGATTAAAATCCTGGAGCATTTCCACCCAACGTGTTTGCCGAAGATTCAAGTTAGGCTGAGTGAAGATATACTTGAGGCTCTTGTGATCGGTGAAAACTTCGACCTTACGTTCCAACAAGAAATGTCTCCAAGTCATCAAGGCGTGCACAACAGCTGCTAGCTCGAGATCGTGCACAGGATAGTTCTTCTCCGCAGGCTTCAACTGCCTGGAGGTATAAACAACCACCTTCCTATCTTGCATCAAGACTACACCGAAACCCTGGAGAGAAGCATCGCAAAAGACCTGGTACGGCTTGGAATCATCCGGAGGAGCCAATACCGGAGTGGAGATAAGCTTCTCTTTGAGTGCTGGAGACCAAACATACTTGACACCCTTCTGAAGAAGACTAGAGAGCGGCTTGGCGATTTTGGAGAAGTTCTCAACGAATCGTCTGCAATATCCGGCAAGACCGAGAAAGTTTCGAAGCTCCTTCACATTCTGCGGAGGTTCCCGTTCAACAATGGCTTGAACCTTGGACGGGTCAACCTTAATGCCCTCGGTAGAGATAATATGCCCAAGATAAACCACTTCTTTCAGCCAGAACTCGCACTTGGAAAACTTGGCATACAGCTTGTATTCTCTCAGTTTATCAAGCACCAACGTGAGATGTTTCTCATGTTCTTCCTCATCCTCAGAGAAGACCAGAATGTCGTCGAGATAGAGCAAGACAAACTCATTCTTGAATGGTGAGAAAATATAGTTCATCAAACGGCAAAAAGTCGGAGGAGCATTAGCCAGACCAAAAGACATGACCGTATACTCATACGAGCCAAAGCTAGTCCTGAATGCCGTCTTCGGAATGTCTTCCTCGCGAATGCGAATCTGATGATAGCCCATTCTGAGATCAAGCTTGGAGAATACTTTAGCACCTTTCAGCTGTTCGAACAACTCATTTATGTTCGGAAGTGGATATTTGTTCTTGATTGTCTTCTTGTTCAATGGGCGGTAATCGACACACAGCCGGTCCGAACCATCCTTCTTCTTGAGAAACAGAACACCACATCCCCACGGAGACGAGCTTGGTCTGATCAAACCCAAACGCTCCTGCTCATCGAGTTGCCTCTTGAGTTCCTTCAACTCTTCTGGACCCAGCTTGTACGGCCGTTTGCACACTGGCTCTGTGCCTGGCTCAAGCTCAATGACAAACTCAACTTCACGGTGCGGAGGCATGCCTGGCAGCTCTTCAGGAAACACGTCTTGATATTCGCAGACTACTGGAACTTGCTCAATGGGATTGATCTCACCCTTTTCATTCAAGGAGAACAAGCGGATTGTGTCATCGCGCGCCGCGAATATAATCACATCCTCCGAAGAGTGGGTAAGTTTCACTTCTTTAGCTTCACAATCAATTGATGCCTTGTTCATGGCCAACCAGTCCATACCAAGGATCAAATCAATGTCGGACTTGCCCAAAACATACGGAGAGGCCAGAAAAGAATAACTGCCCATCTTGATAGAAACATCCGGAACCAGACAATTGGAATTCATCAATTTACCAGGAGACAGTATGGACATAGGCTTAACCAAATATTGACAAACAAACTCATGCTTAGCATAGAAAGGACGGGACATGAAGCAGTGTGATGCACCAGAATCAAATAACACCTTAGCAGGACTATCATTGACAAGGAAGTTACCCATGATCACATCTGATAAATTTTCTGCCTCAGCTGCATTCACCATGTTGACTCGAGCTGATCTAGGGTTGAACTTCACAAGAGCGTTGCTTGGAGGTTTGCCTGGAGGAGGAGGCGACAGACGGAGCTGAGAAGTGCATTTGTTGGCATAGTGACCCTTCCGCCCACATTTGTGACAAATGACATCTGCTGGCTGCCGGAACTGAATCTGAGAAGGCCCTTGCTTCTGATGTTGGTATCTCTGCTGGAAGCCAGGGTTGGGTGGGTGGGAAGAACCACGTCCACCTGAGTGCTGCGGCTGCTGAGAGTGCCGAGGAGGAGGAGGAGAAACCCAAAACCTATGTTGCTTCTGAACCACCTGAGTCGAGGAAGAGCTGGAATCTCTGAAGCGCTTCTTGGAGTTCTCCACCCTGAGCAAGGCTGCCTCTGCTATGAGAGCTAAGTTGTAGAACTTGTCAAACTCCTCAGGATCGTGCAAAGCAAGCGCTAACTGCAAATCCTCCTTCAAACCACCCCTGAACTGATATATCTTGCTCTTCTGATCCGGAACATCCTGCAACGCGTAACGGGCCAGCTCGTGGAACTCAACATTGTACTTGTACACAGAATTGCTGCCCTGCTTCGAACGCGTGAACTTCTCACGCATCTCCTCAACAAAGCTGGAAGGGATGTAGTGGGACCTGAAGTCACGACAAAACTCGTCCCAAGTCATCACCCTGCCACCTCTGGAGTCCTTAAGCTGCTGCCACCAAATAGAAGCCTGCCCCTTCAACTGAAACGTTGCAAACTTGACATAGTCCTCCGGACGCACATTGCTACACTCGAAATGCTTGTTCATATCACGGATCCAATCTTCCGCATCAAACGGCTGGTCGCAAGAAGTGAATGTCTTAGGCTGGTTGGACAGAAACTAACTCAGACTGGCGAAGTGATTGCCACCCTGCTGGAAATTGCCCTGCTGATGATTGGCTCTCTCCTGGATCAACTGCAACAGCATCTGAGTGTTCACATTAGTAGCTGCCATCATCGCCTGCCAGGCCTCTGCAGCAGGAGGCGGCGGCGGCGATGGAGGAGGAGGTGGAGGCGGCATATCCTCACGCGCTGGGGTCTGCCGAGTTGGTGGAGCCATCCTGAAGACGGACAACATATTAGTCCACAGAATAATTGAAGATATTGGTGAATCAAAAGACAGGATATCTGAATAGAATTTAGCATTGCACTCGAACAACATAGCAAGAGTGCATCCTCAAAGTAACAGACGACAAAATTCCGATAAGGACCACTGTAACCAAGTGTGAGCTAGAACTGCTCGGAACAAACATATGATCGAGATTTCCCAAACCTCAATCAAGCATCTGTAGGAAGATTGTCCTATAATATACCACTAGATATCCCATCTAGTTCAACAAAACAAAGGGTGCGGCTTGCAATTCGCCAGAACAAACTCATGAGATAGATTTCATCCCATATTTTCATGGACAGGATCGCACGGGCTCGATTTTACAGTAGCCATCAAGTGCAAGGCAGTGCACCTGACATACGAAGCGACCCTGAGTCGTAGCAAGCTACAAGGACTCTTTAAGACACAACGTGTACCGCTGTAAGTCGATCGTGAACAAACGAATCCACTAGATGTCGAACCCCAACCTAACATCAAACATTTGTTGGAAGATTGTCCTATAAGTAACTACTTGAATTCCCACCTATGAATTCCCGAAATAACTGGTCATGCAATCAGGTACACGGATACAAGGAGGATTTCACACAACTCCTAAACTAACCCGTCACCTGTATCACATCCTTCAACACACAACCAGCAACTCGGACCTTCATCTACAACAGATCCTCGTGATCACAACGATACAAAGTGTGGTAGTACCCCCAAACAATCTAAGCCAGTACTAGGGACATCGGGGTTATCTCACCACTACCCATATTGAAGCAATAACGAACACCCTCCGTTCTTAGATACTCAGAAATCTGAATGATGGCGATGTGCGCGATAATCCCTGGAGCTCAACTCCCCTAATTCTTAGAGCAGATAGGAGGCACCAGGACATGATTCCGTCACATCGAAATCATATAGATTTCACAAATACCCGTGTGATCCTAAAAAAATTTTGAGCGAGAAAAGGTGTAGCGTTAAAGATTTCCTAATACGGGAACCTCACCAGAGCAAAGAAGAGGAGAAAAAAGAAACCTACTCTCCGATATAACTACGACTCAAAACATCTTCTAGACTCGACTCGGCCAAATACGATCACACAAAGGCTCCTATGGTCGTAAGGCTCTGATTACCAACTTGTAACGACTAAGATGCGGTCCTTTCCGATCCAGGGGTCGAGGCCCCCGAACAGGAAAGAAACGCATCTAAGCGTTTCGCAAGCAAGTAACATAGCACAAATAATAATAAAAGTAGACAATTCTGGATTCAACTGTCTTCTTATTGATAACTCAAAGTACAGCACAGATACAAACAAGGTAGTTCCGCTACGGACTACAAAACATGGGAAAATGCTATGCTACCCTGTTGCAGGCCCACGATCACGACCACACCTGAGTCCTTTGGATAGTTCACATAGAGGCGGTCCGTCTCCTCGTCGTACTGCCACGCCAGCTGGTTGCCGTCGGGATCATCTGTCTCTGGGGTACCTGTACCTGCTGGGAGTTTCGGAGGAATCCGTGAGCCACGGGGACTCAACAATCTATGACCTTGGTGCCAGAACTAGTCATGTTATTAGGTAGGGTAAGGATGAAGTGTATCAGGCTGCAGCAACCTATGCTTGATTAAGTGGCTAACTTACGCAAAGTAGAAGGGTGGTCTACACTAGCGGTCGGGTTTACTTGATCACTAAGTGATCCTGAACACCTCCCTACGGCATTCATAAGCCCACCGTGTTCCCGATCGAAGAGAGATCTTCGAAGGGACAGCCACGGTTACGCACACAGTTGGCAATTTTATTAGCTTATGTTTAAGTTCTCTAATACCAGATGTTAACAAAATATTCCAAGTAGCCACATAACCGCGGGCACGGCTTTCCGAAAGATTAAACCCTGCAGGGGTGCTCCAACTAGTCCATCACAAACGAACACATGCCGCAAAGGCATCCTCTATCACGAATCTCGTGATCTCGTCGGATTCCTTAGAGGAAAACCTCAACTCTGGGGAAACCCAAAGCTTCACTGGGATTCCTATACGCAAGATATACCGCTAAGGTAAGACAAGGCTAGCAGGACCTCCCGACATGTCGACGACCCTGATAAGAGCCGCGTATCTCAGTCTCAGGACACGCCAGATGAGCACAGCGTACGGTGGCCTGATAGACATCTCCCGAGTAGCGCCGGGTTGGCCCCGCACAGGACTCTAGTTTGGACCAACACTCATGAGGAGCACTGGCCCGGGTTGTTGATTAGAATCCTCGGGGTAGCTATTCCCTATGCAGTTTATTATTAAGTGATTAGCAAATTAACACCAATGTTGGGTCCTGCCGGACAAGCCTTAGCACTACGCGATTTATCAAGGGGGTCCCCATAACAACCCCGAACGTGTTAGGAGCGATCATTATGGAATCAAACACCGGTAACCGGTAACTAAGGCGGCAATAACGGAACAAAGCACCCGGCAAAAGGCTAGGCCTCCCGTCATTTACCAAGTATATTGGTGCATTAAATAAATAACAGAATTTAATATAATGATATCAAGCTCATGTTATCACATCAGTCAAAAACACCTGCAACTAGCAACGCTAACATTAGTAGCTGAGCAAGCCTACTTAGCCATACAAGTTTGCTAGGAAAGAGTACGGTGTTTGGGCTCATGGCATATGAAGAGGCAATTTAATTTCAGTGGTAGGCAGCAAGCAATATGACATGGAAACGAAACTAACATAACAAGTCTAGAGATGGAATCAAGGTCATATCATCTTGCCTGTGATGTCCTCAGCTTGGAATGGTTCTGGTTCGTCCTGCACGTACTCTCCTGACTCCACGTATTCGTTCTCCGATCCCGGTGCTACCCAACACAATAATAACAGCCAATGAATAGCAGCACCACAAGATGCAACACTCACATGATGCATGAGATGAAAATTGAGCATGCACCACTATTTCTATCACTAGCACAAGCAAAATAAACTACTGCAAGTTTCTGGACAGAACTGTACACTAAGCTATTTTGACATGCATGAGAATGGCATGAACAGATGTGGCTCGTGAAAAAGGTGCAAAACCATATAAAGAACATTGCAAACGGAGCTACGGATCAACGGGAATCAACGAAACAAGATATGAAGCTCTACGTGGAAGATTCAACACCACACACTCAAATGGCACAAATCTGGTATTCCCAGGTTGCCAAGACCTGTATCATTCCAACATGAATGGATTTGAGCAAGGAAGAACACCACAACATCAATTAAGCACACACATTGATCAAAATGACAAAACTACCTAATCTTCCATAATCTGTATCTTGGCTTTTTGGGAGCTACATGCAACATAGCTACAGGTCTTCAAACATGACAAATAATATATGTGGCTGTTGCCAACCAAGAACACTACAAGCACCAGCAAGAATCACAGCAAAAGGAATTAAACTCTAGAAGATACAAGGCCACAAACTTTACCAAAACCATCAGATCTGAGGGACTTAGTGAAAATCCCTGCACCTGAGTATCTGTCTCTGTTCTGAAACTTTTTGACAGCAATCAAAACACATCCTACTGGACTCCAAATGATATGCAATTTGACAGGGAGCTTCAAAAACATACCAGGTTCAAAATCCTAGCACTGAACTAAGGCTAGTTCTCAACAGAATGACCAGCACATCCTCATCTACAGGGGAAGAAAAAGTTTTCCAGAATCCCAGACTTAGTGAAATTTCAGAGTTCACTAATCTGGAATTTTTCAGCCACATGCCCACTTTGTCTAGGCATAGTTTGGACACACATAACACCAAGAGGTAATTGACACCACTATGGTGTAGAGCAAAACCCCTACTACTAACACACACAAACTCATGCCCTTGGGATCCACCTATTCCATGGAATCAACGATCAAACTTGCAACAAAACTGAATATGCAACTCCATAAAGTATCCTACTAAGACAACAACTAAAGGTTGAGTTCATGTGCACAATGACAAAGTGACATGGGGGTTTGAACCCCATGTTTGTGTCAGGCACATCAACATCACAAGCACCTCTACCAAACTATCCCCACACACAAACACCATGCCCTCTCACATATAGACATGTGAAGGTGCGTAGTTTTGCAAAGGTGGGGAAGTTCCACACACCCACATATACTCCACATCATCCACAAGCACATCTTGCTCAAGATCAAATCACATACATACACCTGCTAATCCTAGCTTGCATCACATGGCCACCATACACACCTCATAACCCCCATAAGATGCACTTACATATGAGACTCTAGTCATCACACACACTTCACAAACACTTGAACCAAAGTATAACATGAAGGTAAAATCTACTAAACAAGTAAACTTGGAAGCAACACCTACATGCACTCCACTAAGCTTGAAAGCACAAGATTATACTAGCACATGAATCTACTTATGCACCATCTCATGGTGCCATTCACTCACAAGGTGCTCACACAACCTGATACTTGCACACACCTACACACCACCATGTGCACACATACTCACACCTCTAATGCATTGCAGGAAGGAAAAAAATAATTGCACTCCTTGTAATGCCCATTATTTAGGTGCAAGAAGTAGCAAAGAATAGCAAGGAAAACAAAAATAAGAAAGAAGGAAGAAAATGGCAAAAGGGGGCTCGAAGGGATTCGAACCCTGCACCACCTAGTGCACCACACTGCATTCTACCACTCTTCTGCTGTCATAGTTTTGACAGAGAGAGAGGAACAGAGCAGGTTAACCCCTCCCTGCTGCTCCTTCGACGGAGAAAATAAGACCCAAAAAGGAAGGAGGTGCACCACTTGGGACTCGATCCCTGCACCTCTCGGTAAATCACGGGGCTCTCTACCACTACGCTACGAACGTGATAACTGAAAGAGGAGGGCACGCGAACAAGGTATACTACCCCTACCGCAGCTCTGCTCTGCACGCACAGAGACGTGCAGGCGACAGGGAAGGGACACCAGCACCTCGCCGTGCTGCTGCTGCTGCTCCACTGAAGGAACCTACCGGTCCGGGACGGCGCTACGAGGGGGGAGGAAGACCCTGCTACCTCTACTCTCCTGCAACCCGCACCTACAGGGAACCGACAAGCACACAAATACACCAAAGCTGTTGCTGCTTCGACAGAGAAGCACATCGGCAGGGAAGATCGCCGGCGTTCTCTGCTAAGCAACTACTACCACGCTACAAAGGAGGAATAACCTCAGGCTTCGAGGCGGGAGGAAGCCCCTATCGTGCACCCTGCGAACGTGCGCATGCAAAACCAAACACCACCACGTCCTGACCGATCTACCTATATAACAAAGAGGCTCCGGCGATCTACCGGCCGATCCTAGCGAGGAGGAAGGAGGGAGGAGAGATGCCTCACCTCGGGAAGGAAAGGAAGAAACCACCTGCTCGAAGGAGTAGCCGCAGGGGAGGAAGACGCCGGCGGTTCGCTGCTGCCGACGAAGTAGAGGAGGACGACGGGACCTCCGGGGCCGAGGCGATGGCGCGCTCCTGGCCGTCGTTGTGGTCGCCCCTCGTCCTCAACGCTGGTGGGAATGGGTCGCGGGGAGTCTCCCCGAGCCCGTGGACATGGCCACCGGTGCCGGAGACGACGGGAGGACGGCGTAGACGCGGCGGAGCTCCTCTGCTTCTCTCTGCTACTGTCTACAGGAGACTTACCAGAGACGAAAGAGGAGAAAGGAGGGAGGTGGCGGCGGTGGGGAGAAGGAGATGGAACCCTATGGGAGGAGGAGGGTTCCCTCCACCTTATATCACCTCGGGGAAGACGCTGGAGCCTCAGGATCAAGGGGAGGCGATCGGGAGGTGGAGCTGCGTTCGTACGTGCATGACGTCGGGAGGAAGAAGAGGTGTCTCGCGTGGGCTGCTACACTGCTCGAAGGGGTATGGGCCTAGGGGAGATACTGGGCCTCTCTTGGTGGGAGGGAGCCCACCAGAGAAGGAAAACAAGAAAACCACCCTGGAGATTATTTCCAAATAGGTAAAAAAAATAGAGAAAGAAAAGAAACCCTCAGGACTAATGCTGATTATAAAATCAAAACAAAAATGTCACTGGGCCTAAAAATACCTAAGCTTTTAAAATAAAATGCAAAAGGAATTTATGGGGCATTTAAATAAATACAAAACAGCAATTAATTATACTGTTTTGTGATTTATATACACCCTCAAGACCAAAAATAAAACTCCACATCATTACATCATCATCCCCACAATAACCCCTAAACACAAGACATTTTAAAACAGCTCTTGTGAAGAGGGAATTTTGAAAATGAGATAATAGGAAAGTGAAAGGGTTTGAAATTTGCAATGAGCTTTGAAAATCCCAAGCAACCACTCCTACACTCCACACAGCATCATCACATGACATCAACACATGAAATCACAAGGTAGCTAACCACAAGATCACCACCTACATTTATTACTAACACCACAAGGAATCATAGTGCAACAACTCAAGATAAGGGCATGCAATGATATGCTATGCATGCAAGCATGAGAAGGAAATAGTAAGGAACACACATGAAATTATGGTATCAACTTAAACATCATAATCTCTGACAAGGTGGTCCCACATGAAGTAGGTCCAAAAAGGGTAGGTTCTACACTTGGGGCATTACACACCCCCCGTGGTCTTGGATCCCTGCGTTGGTGTTCCCTCGAAGCGAAAAGGGTGATGTAGCACAGCGGTGGCAAGTATTTCCCTCAGTTTTGAAAACCAAGGTATCGATGCAGTGAAAGAGTATCACAAGTGCCTGCACAAACACAAAAAGCTTGCTCCCAACGCTATGAAGGGGTTGTCAATCCCTTACAGATTGTTTGCCAAGTGGGAACTGAAAGCAACAAAGTAACAAAGCGAAGTAAATGAAAAAGTGGAAACCATGGGTGTGAATAGACCCGGGGGGCGTAGTGTTCACTAGTGGCTTCTCTCATGAAAGCAAGTAGACGGTGGGTGAACAAATTACTGTCGAGCAATTGATAGAACCGCGCAAAGTCGTGACGTCATCTATGGCAATGATTATATCTATAGGCATCACGTCCAAAACAAGTAGACTGATACTTTCTGCATCTACTACTATTACTCCACACGTCGACCACTATCCAGCATGCATCTAGTGTATTAAGTCCAAAAGAACAAAGTAACGCCTTAAGCAAGATGACATGATGTAGATGGACAATCTCATATCTACGACAAAGCCCACCTTATTACCCTTGATGGCAACTACACGATGTGTGCCTTGCTGCCCCTACTGTCACTGGGAAAGGTCACCACACGGTAAGAACCCAAAACCAAGCACTTCTCCCATTGCAAGAATCATAGATCTAGTTGGCCAAACAAAACCCAAGACTTGGAGAGACTTACAAGGATATCAAATCATGCATATAAGAAATCAGCAAAGACTCAAATATATATCACAGATAATCTGATCACAAATCCTCAATTCATCGGATCTCGACAAACACACCGCCAAAGAGGATTACATCGGATAGATCTCCATGAAGATCATGGAGAACTTTGTATTGAAGATCCAAGAGAGATAAGAAGCCATCTAGCTACTAACTACGGACACGTAGGTCTGAAGTGAACTACTCATGAGTCATTGGAAGGGCGATGATGTTGATGTAGAAGCCCTCCAACTCCAAAGTCCCCTCCGGCAGGGCACCGGGAAGGGTCTCCAGATGAGATCTTGCGGAAATGGAAGCTTGCGGCGGCGGAAAAGTGTTTTCATGGATTCCGTGATTTTTTTCTGTATTTTAGGGAATATATAGGCAAAGGAGATAGGCCGGGGGGCGCAAGGGAGGCCACAAGCATGGTAGCCGCCGCCCCCCTGGTGGCGGCTACATGGCTTGTGGGCCCCCTGTAGCTCTCCTGACTTGACCCTCAAGCCCCCTGATCTTCTTCCGTTCGGGAAAAAAATATTTCGGGGATTTTATTCTGTTTGGACTCCATTCCAAAATCAGATCTGAAAAGAGCCAAAAACACAGAAAAAATAGGAACTTGCACTTGGCATTGAATTAATAAGTTACTCCCAAAAAAGATATAAAAGGTACATACAACATCCAAAGATGACAAGATAACAGATGAAACCATCAAAAATTATAGATACGTTTGAGACGTATCACTTCGCGGCGGCGGGGCGATCCGGGCCCGGGCGGGCCGGATCCGAGGTCGCGGGACCACAGCGGCTTGGGCTGAGGAGAGAGGAGAGAGAGGTGGGAGAGTGGCTGGCTACGTGGATTTCGAGGTAGGGGCTAGGGTTTCCTTTAGGGGTAGATTAGGGGTGTTTATATAGGGAAAGGGGGCTAGGGTTATCCGAATCCGGCCTCGTTTCCGCCCACGCGATCGGAATCATACGAACTCGAATGTGGGGTCGGCTAAGTGACCGTGTAGAGTAGGCTAGCCGGAGAAGAGAGGGAAACAGTACGGCGCGACAACGCGATTTTAAAACTCAGAAAAACGTCCGACGGCACACCAAATACAGTGCCGCTACGGTCGACCGTTCGGGTACCACACGGACTCCGATTGCGACGAAATTTGGTAGGCGACCTACTTATATCTAAATAAGACCGCACGCCAAGTTTCAACCCAATCAGAGAAAGTTTTACACACACTTTTCAAAACAATATTTAAATGATGCCGCGGGCGCGTGTGAGTGTGATCGGGCTCGGAACGGGCAACGAAGAACACGGAGAGAACCGGCAACTAATAATGGATGCAAGTTTGAAAACTAGCAGCAACGGAGATGCCGATGCAATGGAGATGATGTGAATCATGAGATGATGATGCGACAATTAAAAATGATCACACAACTTAAACGGAATAAAGGGGGGATCTTCTGGAACGTTGGTCTAGGGCTGTCACAGCTCTCCTACACTACAAGAGGATCTTGACCTGAGATCCAAGAATGAAAAGGGGGAGAGGAAGAGAAAGAACAGGAGGTAAAACTTAGTCGCTTCTTTGACAAACAAGTTAAACCAACGATCCATGAAGGTTGAAAAGCGATGAGGAATGATATGAGAATGAAGCAAGAATTCACAAAAAAAATCGGCAACACTTCGGTAGGAAAAGGGGACAAAAAATTCGATAAGATGGGAGAATTAGACAAGATTCATAACAAACAACTAAATAGAACAAGGGAACACCATGATCTTGATAGAACAACATGATTGACCCAAAAGAGCAACATCACAATGCCTCCGGAACAAGAAAATAAAACTAGATCATTGGGATCAAAGAATGAATAAGAGAATGACAACTACTATCACAAGAATCTTGAAGAACACCTTGGGATAAAGAATTGATATCATGAGCCACTCCGGAAGAAGAATTGAAATCACTATGAACAAGAATAAGAATTGTGTTATGCTTATCCTTCATCAAGTTTAATTGATGACAAGAAACGGATTTAGCATACCACTTATTCTTCTTGAAGTGATTGAGGAGAGATATGAGCACAAACTTGAAGAAGTCTTGAAAGAGACACGGTAAGAACTGGATTGAATGGGGCAACCATGCATGAATGGAGATACATGAGAATGAAGAGATCATGAGCCACGTGAGAGAAGAAAACTTAAACAAGGCACCAGAGTAATTGAGAGACGAACTAAGAGGCAACAATTGAGAAGAATTTGAGGATGAAAGCTGAAAGCTGAGAACGAAGAAATCTTCTGAAATGACGGCCTTCGGAGGATCGAGAATGAAAACAATTCAGAAATGCACCGGATGGTAAGAAATAGATTCTCATGATTGGGAACAATTCAAGATGATAACACAAAGCTGAAATGATGAATCTGCAAGAGAATGAACCAAGATTTGAGAGAAACACCCCTTCGTTCTTCCAAGCTGAAAATGAAGAGGAGAACACCACCAAGAATAACTGCGACACTCCGGAAGAATGAAGAATGAAAGGGTGAGCCAAAGACGAGAAATAATTCAAATTGATCTTGAAGAAGGAATATGACTGATGAAATTCATACTTACGTCATAGTTAGAGATCTCCGGAAAAGATTACAAAAGCTATATAAGATCCTGGGAAGAACCTGTGGGTTATGGGCCCACTCAAAGAAACCACCGTTGAAAGATTTCTAAGAAAGAGATTGCACCAGTATAAAGAAAACTAATTGAGATGAGCACCTCGAAATAATTGAAAGATTTGAAAACAAGAAACTTATAAGATAACTTCAACACTCCAGATAGGAAAGACAGGAATGAATAAATGAGATAGGATGAACAAGAATTTCCAACATGGGAAAGAATTGAAAGATGAAAAGGATATGATGATACGGATAAATGAACTGAATTCACCACAACGATGACAAGAATGATAAAAATGATGAACACGAAACTCCTGAGAATCTTCACGAAGAATCACCGGATAGGACACGGAAGAAAAGATAGCGGAAGCACAATGAAAAGAAACTCTTGGATAAAAACTAATCAGAAGAAAAAGGGCGGGAGGGCGGGGAAAAACAAAGACAACTTGGAAGAGATGAGATGAACTCCGGACTAAAATGAGAGAATGATCTTGCAAAACTTGAAACCGATATAATTGACTGAAGAGAAGCACACCGGTTGGAAAAGAATTGACAAGATGACTCCGGTTGAAAACGAATTGATAAGACAACTGATAGAGCAAAAGAATTAGCATTCCCATAAAAATATGAGAACACCACTTAGGAAAGATCTGAAATCACCATTGACATCGAAGCAACTTGAATTACCATATTCCAACAAAACAAAGGATGAGGCTTGCAAATTAGCCAGAACAAACTCATGAGAGAGATTTCGTCCGATATTTTCGTGGACAGGATCGCACGGGCTCGATCCTTACAATAGCCATCATCTACAAGGCAGTGCACACGACATACGAAGCATCCCCGAGTCGTAGCATGTTACAAGGACTCTTTAAGACACAACGAGAACCGCTGTAAGACGACACTGAACAAACGAATCCACTAGATGTCGAACCCCAACCTAACATCATGCATTTGTTGGAAGATTGTCCTGTAAGTAACTACTTGAATTCCCACCTAAGAACTCCCGAAATTTCTGGTCATGCAATCTGGTCCACGGATACAAGGAGTAATATATCACACAACTCCTATACTAACCCGTCCAGTGTATCACATCCGTCAACACATAACCAGAATCTCGGAACCTCATCTATTTCAGACACTTGTAATCACAACGATACAAAGTATGGCAATACATCCAGAACTCAGTGCACCATTACTGGGGAAGCCGGACTCCTCTCGCCACTACTAGTATTGAAGCAATTTCGAACATCCTCCGTCCTGAGATGCTAAGAAATCTGAACGATAACGATGTGCTCAAGAATCCCCTGGAGCTCAACTCCTCGGAAGAAATCAAGTCAGACAGGAGGCACCAAGAAAGAACTCTGTCACATCGACATTATAGATTCCAAAAATATTCGCGTGATCCTAAAAAAATTTGAGTGAGAAGAGGACTAGAATTAAAATATTACATCAAGAATCCTCACCAGAGCATAGAAGAGGAGAAAAAAGAATCCTACTCTCCAATATATAACTAGACTGAAAACAATTTTTACTAGACTCGACTCGGCCAAGTTCGATCAATCAAGGGGGGTCCTAGGTCGGTACTGCTCTGATACCAACTTGGCATGCCCAAGATGCGACCCTATCCTTAATTTGGCACGAGGGCCTCGTCAGTGATAGAAGCGCATCTCGTTGTTTCGCAAGAATTGATACCGTTACAAGTACATGTACTGAAGAGAAGAGTATATGGAATTGGCTTACACTCGCCACAAGCTACATAAGAGTCACATCAGTACAATATACAAACATCATGAAGAAGAGTTGGGTCCGACTACGAGCGAAAACAAACGAGAAAAGAAGAACGACGTCCATCCTTGCTATCCCAGGCTGCCGCCCTAGAACCCATCCTAGATCGATGAAGAAGAAGAAGAAGAAGCAACTCCAAATGAACAATCAACGCGCTTGTGTCAAGTAACCTTTACATGTACCTGCAACAGGTGTTGTAGTAATCCATGAGCCACGGGGGGACTCAGCAATCTCATTTCCAAAGGTATCAAGACTAGCAAAGCTTAATGGGTGAGATATGGTTAAGTGGCGAGGTTGCATCAAGTGACTAAGCAATGTATGAGGTCGCTAACTTACGAGTACAAGAATAAGAGGGGGATGATCTACGAATAACGGACTTGAACTACTGGTGATCAAATGAATGATCCTGAACACCTACCTACGTCAGACATAACCCCATCGTGTCCTCGATCGGAGAAAGAACTCACGACAGAGACAATCACAGTTACGCACTCAGTTGGCAAGTTTTAATTAAGTTAACTTCAAGTTATCTCGAACCAGTGTTAAACAAAGTTTCCACGTTGCCTCATAACCACGGGCACGGCTTTCTGAAAGATTAAACCCTGCAGGGGTGCTCCAACTAATCCATCACAAATTACCACAAGCCGCATAGAAATCCTCGATCAAGAAACTCGCGATCTCGTCGGACTCCTTAGTGGAAAAACCTCAACTCTAAGATTACCCAAAGCATCACCGGAATCCCGATGCACAAGACATTCGTCAAAGGTAAAACTAATCTAGCAAGGCCACCCGGCGTGTCGACGATCCCTATAGGAGCCGTGTATCTCGTTCTCAGGACACGACGGATAAGCACAGCGTACGGTGGCCTGATAGACATCTCCCGAGTTGCCCCGGGTTGGCCCCGCAAACGGCTCTAGTTTTGGACCAACACCATCAGCACTGGTCCCCCTGTATTATGTTGAATTACTCCTCGGGTAGCGCTAACTCCCTATGCATTTGAGTATTAACAGAATTATTATGTTGGGCAAATATAGAACCAATGTTGGGCCTTGCCAGACCAGCTTTAATCTAAAACGAATTATCAAGGGGGTCCCCATAAAAACCCTGATCGTGTTAGGAGCGCTCAATTATGGAACATAACACCGGTAGCCGAAACTAAGCGGGCAAAGGTGGAACAAAACACCATGCTAGAAAGGCCAAGCCTTCCACCTTTTACCAAGTATATAGGTGCATTAATTAAATAGCATTAATATAGGGAAATATAACAAGGAACCCATGTTATCACATGGAAGCAACTGCGCCTGCAACTAGCAACGCAACCTCATGGTTAAGCAAGCAGTAACATAGCCAATCAGTGGTTTGCTAGGTTGTGAACATGTTGAAGGTTTTCATGGAAATGTTGAGATGCTGTTATTTAACAGGTGGTGGGCAACGAGACATAGCGACAGAAACAGTAATACTAGCATGGCAATGATAGTAATGGTATCTGGGGAAATGGTCATCTTGCCTGAGATCCTGCTTGGAAGAAGAACGACTCCGTGAAGCAGAAGAACCGACGTAGTCGAACGAGTCCTCAGAATCCGACACACTTGCGGAACTCTATCGAGACGAAGCAAATCGTACAAAAGAATCAACACACGATATTCACCACACAATGCACAACACATATGATGCATGAAGAGCTGAAAATATGCAAGACATGGCATGGCAATTCACACAAACAAACACTACACATTAAGTGAAGTTCAATATGCAACGAGTTGCATATTGACGAAACTCCACATATGAATTATTTAATTCCATCCCGGTTAGGTACACGGCAATACTAAATGTGGTTAAACATGGCAAGAGGTGAAGCATAACTAAACTACCTATCTAGGCATTTTAAATGAGGTCGGAAATGACATATAGCAACTCCGAGATGATCCCATATGTTAACTTATAATTCTATACAGATCTGAACTAAAACTTTTAAATAGTTGTTAAACAGCACAAACAAATAGGTTCACGTGATTCTACGCGTCTTTACAACCAATTTGCACATAGAGAACATCTCCAACGGAGCTACGGATCAAAAGATACAAGCACCGCAAGATATGATGGCATGAATGTAATATGATGCAAGGACGGTCGCAAGCATATCAAAACACACAACCAGCAAGATATTATGAAACTACACAATATTCTAAGAAAGTTTCATATAGGGCACGATCAAAAGGGAGCAACGGTTCAACAACTACGAGCTAAACAAGAAATCACTACAATCTGCCAAAATCAGCCACATAGCATTTTCTACACCCCACAACTATGAGCTACACAAATCCAAAATGCTCAACCCAGGCATGAGGCAATAGAGGTCAAGATGCACTATAACAAACAACTAACAATAACTAGCATGGAAGCATGGATCACTAGGAAAAGAGCTCACAAAATGACATCTCACACACGGTTTCAGAATTAGTGAAAATGTCAGTTTATGACAGTGCAGTTTTCGGTCTGAAGGCATATTGACAGCAGTAAAACCATAAGCTACAGGACTCCAAATGGAATGAAAATTGACAGCATGCTAGAGAAATCTAAAGTATACAACTAACTCCATTGCACCAACCTCAAAAGAGCTACAGATCACCAGATAAACTCAAAACCAGACATCAACAAAATATAACAGATTTTAGACTTAGAAATATTTCAGCATCTCCAGAACAACACTATTTCCCAGCAAGTTGAGATCAAGCAAACCACACCTAAACATGGATTTCTATTGCAACCAAAATTACCAGAGGCTAGTCTACACATCCAAGGGCAAACCTCTAGTTGACAACTCCTTCATATGAAGCACGGATTAAATCCCACAAAATAAACAAGAGGGCAACATGGCAAAATATCACGCGCACTAACTTGCTCAAAATATAAAACTAAATGCACAGTTAAATCCTATGGATTTTTCTACCCAGGAAACATATATAACATCAGGGGTTGCAAAACAAAAAAACAACGCCACACATTTATGCGGGAATATGTCCTAAACGCGGTATAATAAACTAGCTATGGAATCCTACAAGCAAAAATACAAACAACTACTCTAAAATACATGGCAATAGATCCTAAAAACATGAGCATTTTATCTACGGAGTTTGAGTAATCCGGACACGCGCGAAAAATAAATACGGAACAACTCCCTATTGAGACAGCATGCAAAACTAGGCATTTGGCGGGTCAAACTACCTCCAACATGCATGCAAGTTGCAAAACAATAATCTACGCGGAAAACTAGCCAAGATCCGTATACAATACGTTCCGATCCGACACTCGGTTAGAAAGATACGGGCATTGAAATTAACTAATATCCCTGAAATTAATAAATCGCCGAATAGAAATAAAAAATCTCCACGGGCCGAATTAGAGCAGGGCCCGAGCGCAATACAACTAAATTTCACCATGGCGAGGGATAGTGGGCTCGGGGGTGCTCACCTCGTGGCCTCTTGGGCCATCCTAGGTCGGTGCTGGAGGCCGAATGGGGCCCACGGGAGGCAGCCTGGTCGGGGCGGGCTAGCCCTCGTTGGGCCGATGCGAGGCAGGGAGGCGGCCCATGGGGAAGCGGTCCAGCCTGGCGTGGTCAACGGCTTCCCGCTCCTGCTCGTTCCGATCCGATCAGATCGAGGAGGCGGCGCGCGACGACGCTGGCACAAGGCAACGCGGAGACTGGCGGCGAAACGCGACCGGCGGCGGGTGGGATCGGCCGGCGGTGGCGGCAGAGCTTGGGCGGCGAGCGGCTAGAGGCAGCGGCGCTAAACTCGGCAGCTCGGGGCCATGGACGGCTGCGGCGGCGGCTCGCTGGCAGGCCGCACCGCTCTAGCGGCAGCAGCAGGGCTAGGGCGGCGGCTCACTGCGGTCGCCGGCAAGAGGCACGGCTCGGGATAGATCCGGCGATGGGCACGGGTGGCCAGCGGCGAGGCACCTGGAAGCTATGCGGGAAGCGGGGCGCGGGCAGGCTGGTGCTCGGGAGGTGCTGCACGGCGGCAGGGCGATCCGGGCCCGGGCGGGCCGGATCTGGGCCCACGGCGGATGGGGCTAAGGAGAGAGGAGAGAGGTGGGAGAGAGGGTGGCTACGTAGATTTCAAGGCACGGGCTAGGGTTTCCTTTAGGGGCAGATTAGGGGTGTTTATATAGGGAAAGGGGGCTAGGGTTATTCGAATCCGGCCCCGTTTCCACCCACGCGATCGGAATCGTACAAACTCGAACGCGGGTCAGCTAAGTGATCGTGTAGAGTAGGCTAGCCAGCAAAGAGAGGGAAACGGTGCGGCGCGGCAACGCGATTTTAAAACTCAGAAAAACGTCCGACGACACGCCGAATACGGTGCTGCTACGGTCGACCGTTCGGGTACCAACCGGACTCCGATTGCGACGAAATTTGGCACGCGGCCTACTTATATCTAAATAAGACCGCACGCCAAGTTTCAACCCAATCAGAGAAAGTTTTACACACACTTTGAAAAACAAGATTTAAACGATGCCACGGGCGCGTGCGAGTGTGATCGGGCTAAGAACGGGCAACGACGAACACGGAGAGAACCAGCAACTAATAATAGATGCAAGTTTGAAAAGTGGTGGCAACGGAGATGCCGATGCAATGCAGATGATGAAAATGATGCGATGATGATGAGACAATTAAAAATAATCACACGACCTAAACGGAATAAAGGGAGGGGGGTCTTCTGGAACGTCGGTCTTGGGCTGTCAAATTTTCCCACCCATATCACTCTTGAAGCCTTCCGCACCTATCGCCATGTCTTCTCTTGTTTCTTTCAGCCTTGCCGATGGCACCCGCCCCTAACCATGGTTGGGGGTTGGGGCAGGCCTCCCTCGGATGCCAGGGCGGCAAGGGGATCCCGCTCGGATCATGCCACAACTTCAAGGGCCGCAGCCAGCAGCAGCCCCGTCGACCGTGGCGTGAGAGGCTCGAGGGGCCGAGGACGCCGGGGTCGTGGTCGAGGGAGGCGGAGCGCTATTCCAGCATCCCCGCCTTTTCGTCGGCTTGGTGGGCACTCGGACGGGACGGCGCTGGAGTTCATCGTGGAGCTGCACGGCGTTCCGCGGGGACACCTGCATTGCCCCCCCCCCCGCCGTTTTGCTAGGGCGATGGAGGCTATCAGGCCCCCTCTCTGGTGGTTGTGGGTGCACGGCTGCTTCCATGGCTCTATGCACACGCGCGTGGAGTACCCGAAGTGCTACTACATGCTGCTCGGGCGGGGCTAGAAAGCCTTCGCCCGCACCCACAACCTCGAGGATGGGTATATCCTCCGCTTTAAATTAGCGGAGGAAACTATGCTATCCGTCAAGTTTTACGGGCGCACAGGTGTGCGTCTCGGCTGCTGCGAATAGAGCTCGAGCGGCGTCGAGTGTCTCTCCTTGAGCGATAGTGACGAGGGGGAAAGCGGCGGCAGTGGCGCTCTTGGCAGGTCGGGATCCCGGGGGGTCAAGTCGGAGTATGATTCACTAGGTTCCTACTGGCCGCGAGCCATGCCGCCGAGGCCCACTCACGCCTCTCCCCCGCCCAACGGGAGTATCTTGACGGAGCTGGCGTCGGTGCCTCGTGTTCGAGAGGGAGGCACCTCCGCAAGCTCTGACTTCTCCATGCCCTCTGGTTGGGCCACCTCACCGGAGCGGGTGTTGGTCCCGTGGCTCCAGGAATAGGCGCGCTTGCGGACTCTGGATCCTTCGCCCCTTCTTGTGCCCTGCCCTGTGGTATCCGGCCAGAGGGGGCCAGGTGGTGCTTGCCAGGGCTGATCCCGTTCTCATCGGCACAATGCTGGTCTTGGGGAGCCAACCTTGGCCGTGCCGCAGGCTCTGCCTTTTTGTCTTCTTGAACTTCACTTCCTCTGCATAGCTCGTTCCTCGTAAAAAGACAGAGTCCTAGGTTAGGACAACAATGCTTTGTAAGTGGTATCAAATGTATCCAAACAAATGAATGAATAGATGCATCCTTTTATTCGACTCTCATTTTGTATGATTATTATTTTGCACTTTCTAGATGCTTGCCGGCTTGACTTATCATGCCACGAGTACTTAGAGGAGTGAATGCTCAGAAAACTCAACAAAGGAGGTCGTCACCGGCAAGACTCCTTGCCGCACTCAGTGCAACCATGTAAATCGTCGAGCATGGCTCGAGGCGAAATAAGGTGCTACGTAGCCGACCGAAACGTTGAACGAGTTCGAAATGAGATGAGGGCGCTCTTTGGCCGCTCAAGTCATTGAACAGGCTCGAAACAAAGTCGGAGTGCACTGATCCTAGCAAGGTCCATCAGTGCGCGGGATTCTCATACAAAAGTCGATGCTTCAAAAGGATACAACTAATCTACGAGGAGTCTGGCAAGAAGTTTGCCTCTATATTTATCTGGCACGTCGCCGCATTCCTAGCCGCAGCGTCTGAAGGTGCTGCCGGGGAGGAATATCCGTACCCCGGCAAGCTGATGTTGCCTCCAGCAGCCTCCTTGCCAACGAGGTTCTCGCTGGTGGCCTTTGGCCACCCTGAACGAAAGACGCACGCTGGGGCGTATCACTTTCTCATCTCTTTTGCAAGAGATTTGCTGGCGGAGCCCCCAAGCGCATCTTTCGGGCGTCACAACGCTCCAAGGAGAAATGTGAGCCAGAGGGCGCGTAAAGGGGCGGTTCGGGGCCTCGGACGCGTCCTCGACAACCATGCAGCACTCCAGAGATGTGCGATGGTCGGAGTAAGCGGCGGAGGCCTGGCCAAAGCCCCCTGTCATGCCCTCGACAACAGCTCGAGCGTTCCAAGGAGGTGTGTCAGTTGGGTGATGCAGAGCTTGAGGCTTCCGCTCCTTCCACCAGCGCTAGCATAGCACCTATGGAGGCGCTATGAGCTCCTGCATGGGCAGAGCAGCTACTGCCTCCTCCCACTCAGGGAAGATGCTGCGACGAACTGAAATCCCTGGAGCCATTGAGCGGCTCGTTGGATCGGGGCGGCTCTGACGCCAGCCTGCTTCCGGCGATCCCCCTACCATGCATGCCACAGATGTCGGTGAAAGTATCGACACCTATGGGGCCCTCAACGGTCCACTTTTGCTGGTTCGGCGGGGAGAGGGGTTGCGGCAAGAGCAGAACCAATAGTCAGGGCTCGACAAGGTTTTTTTTACCCAGGTTCGGGCCGCGTGGTGCGTAAAACCCTACTCCTGCATGTGTTTAGTTATTCGTTTTAGGTTACTGTAGATCTATCCCTCTTACAGCCTTTCGATTGGTCAAAAAGCCAAAAGCCACTACTACTGAGCCTCGGGCCTCCTTTATAGGCGAAGGGGTCACCACAGTGGCTCACTGGGTGAACTGTGGGTTCACTAGTGGAATAGCGCCGACCGACAGTCACAGTGTTGCTGCGGTGTAATAAATGCTTCGACAGACTTCCCTGACCTCGTCAAGGGGGGGTGGACATGTACCCACACCTGGAAACTTCGGGGTGTTGTGCTGGCATGCGGGCGGACGCGTGGTCCATGCATCGGTGGTGGCGTGTTCGCCGGTGGAGGCATCCACAGGTCGTGATGGCGCCCTGGGCCCGCGCCTCTCCTTTGTCCTTCTCTTCCTTCCCGGCAGGTTTACCTTGCCGGGGCTCTTCTTGTTCCTCTCGGTCGGGAGGCGATGGCATGCCGAGACCTTGTCGATCTTCTCGGCAAGGATGGCTTGCCGGGGGTGAATCCTTCTTCCTTGGTGGGAGGGTCTCGTCGTGGCATTGTCTATCTCCCCGGAAGGGAGCTCCTGTCGGGGTCTCTTCTTATTTACTAGCAAGCGAGTGCTTGCCAGGGGCTTGCGACCTGCACTTGGCGGCTTCTGAGTCTTGCTTCTGGCCTAAGCTCCAGCGACGTGTCCTGCCGTTGCAGAGGGGCTACTGGTGTCCGCGCGCTAGTCCGGGGTACTGGAGACCCCAGTCTTTAGTGCACCCACATGCTACAACACGTAGATGTGGTAGATGATTACGTGACACTGCACAAACAAATCATTGCAAATAAGTAACATGATCAGGGGATGCGCAAGACAGACGATGAAGTTACTATAGAGCACAACGCCACTTTCTTGCGTTAGTTCAAAGAGCGGGTTCGTGTTAATCCCCCAGAAGAGGGCAGTGCGGACGGGTTTCTCATACACGTCTTAGCATATGGCCCCGCCCCCAAAATCGTGTCCTATGAGGCATACGATATTAATGGGTACACGTTCTACACAGAGGCCAAAGGCATGGACAGTGATAACCAGAACTCAGGGGTGACGATTGAATGCGTGACTGACTCCAACGGCACAACTAAATCTACGGAAGGGTTGAAGAGATCTGGGAGCTTAACTATGCTGGAAGGCACGATGCGACGATGTTTTGTGTCAGTGGGCTAAGGCTGTCGTAAGAGAAAACATGTATTTCACTACCACGTCTATACCCGACACAAAGAGTGCTACCATGAATGTTAACGTCATCGCCAAAACTGAGCCATGGATACATGCTAAGCACGTGACACAATGGTTCTTTCATAACCAATCTAACCAATCCCAGCCGTGTTGTAGTGAGGACAGGCAAAAGGAACATCATCGGAATGGATGGAGTCACCAATGAGGAAGACTACGATCAATACGGCAACCCTATGAGGGAAGATGAGGATGACGATGAAGGATACATGAAAAGAAGAATCAAGACTACATTACCTAAGAAAATTCATACTCTATGGTGCCGGAAACGAAGAATCAACACAACGAACAAGAAAGGAAAGAAGCTTAATGTTAAACGTCTTCGACGCAGCTGAGAAACAATCATTTATATATATGTATGTATTTTGTGTATGAAACAACACATGGTTCCGGTAATATTCGTGCATTGTGGGAGGGAGACGTACGTTATCGTCATCGACTCCGTGCGAGACAAAAACAAAAGGAGAAAGCAATACAAAGGAAAAGAAAACTGAAAAGGAAAGGAAAATAATAAAATGAAAAGTAAAATAATAAAAAGAAAAAGTATTAAAGAAATATAATAAAAAGGAAAAATAATAAAGAAAATAATATTAGGACTAGCGGTACCAATCCAACACTACTGCTATTTGTCCTAGGGCATTTAGCAGTAGCACTAGATTAGAACCAGCGCTACTCCAAAGTTAGCAGTAGCACTGGAACCAATCCAGCGCTACTGCTACTTTTACCTAACCGGCTCCCTATCCCCCTCTCCCTCCACTCCCGCCTCTCCATCTCTGCCCCGCATGTTGTGTCGCCGCCGCCTCCTCCTGTGTCGCTGCCGCCCGCGAGAGCCCTCTCTGCCCGTCCCTGCGCGCGCCCTCGACCCCCGCGTGCGTCGTGAGTCGACCCCTCTCCCCTCCCACTCTGGTAAGCCCCCCGACCCTCCTCCACATGCCTTTTCCCATCCTCGCCTTGCTGCGTCACCATGGCGCTCAACTGCACCTTCGCCCCCATGGCGTTGCGCCTTCGTCCCTCTGCCTCTCCCTCGTGTGTAGCTACCGTCGCCACCCTTCCCCCCACCCCCGGCAGCTGGCGCCCCACCCCTTATCTCGTATTAGCTATGAAGCCATATCATCACGGTGCTAGAGTAACTACTAACACCCACAAGTATTTTCGAATCAGGGAGCAAAAGTGTTCTTTCAATTATTATTTCTTGAAAATTTTGTTTTTTGAAATGAGACCCTGCAAAAAGTGAGAGTGCAACTGAGGTCTTGTCGTGTGCTAGTTCACCACCTGTGACGGCCTTAGCTCGGACCCAACCGTGATCTCGTGGTTTCCATACAACACCCTCACCTACGCCGATGCGTCGAAGTAGTCAACGATGTCGCCAACGATCCTCCCGATGATTAGCGGATCCCTTGACTCCGGCATGCTCCCACTACTTATTATTAGGTGGTAGTTTAGGAACAACCGTACCTAGGAACCTTGACAGATTGGTGCTATATATGGTACTATGAGATACATATGTGCACCATCCCTACTGCTATTGCCTATTTATATGCTTCCCAGCACTGAAATCCCCACGCACTCATCGTGAGTGTGACTACAGTTCGAAAGATGGAGTGACTTTTGCCCAATATAATTATTAAGCCCCAATGGGGGACACTAACATGAGATGGCATGTTAACATCTCATGGAATCAGTTGCCGTACATTCCCTGATTTTTGATCGGATGGGCAATGTGTTGCCGCCCGCCAGAGAGTTTCAACTTAAACAGATGCATCAGACAACGCTTCTTAGTCCTTCTCTAGAATCAAACTTTCTATAAAGACCCATCCCAACTGAGGTCCTGTTGTGCGGGAAGCCGCTCGTCATATACAATGGTGAATCTAGTATTAGAGAGTTCCTCTTTTCAGCAATCATGTCTTATATTAGTTATGCAATAATGTCAATAGTTGGTGTGAAATGAGCCAATTTATTATCATGATCATGTTATAATGATGAAGTTGGATCATTGAAGCATATTGCTCTCTATTGATCCTCATATATACTTGTGGTGATGAGGAATGGTTGTAGTCTATCATCTTAAACCTTGTGGCCTACTATGTTGTGCTTATCTTATCTCTCTCTTGGCATGCTTGTGGTGATGAGAGTTGGGTGCTATTCTATTTTTTTCTTATTGCTACACGAATTAAATGCTTCTGATTGGTCAACATTATATTATGTTCTGCTGGAATGTCCGAGTGGCCTATGTTTTGCCGGAATGTTCATTCATTTCCATTCCAGCAAATTTCAGGTGCTCCATATGTCCACTTTTTAGCAAAGGTCATGCCGAAAGTTTCCATGAATTTCGGCATGACTTGTGCTAGAAACTAGGACATATCGAGTGCTCGGGAACTGCCGGTAAGGGGAATAAATCGACATTCCGGCCAAATATAGTGACCCGTTTATTATTCATGTTATTCGGCCTAGAATTAATCTATTATACTTATATACGCGTAGGAAATTAATATGTCTAGCCACGACGAAGCCGGGAGTTCAGGTCGCCATGAAGAAGACCATTTTGAGGAAACAAATCATTTTTTTGATTACCTGGACCATTGGGAGATGCGGATGCAGGGTGGCAATGAGACCTACCTCGACACCGACACTGCCACTCGTAGCGATAGTGGCACGGGCACCAAGACCGGCGATGATGTTGATGTACCCGGTGAAGGACCGAAGCCAAAGAGGGCAAGAAAACCAAACGCGCTCGACATCGGACAAACTGTGGTCATGACGATGCACCCCACAAAATTAGAGCCAACGGCGCCGGAGTCAGCATGCAAGTGCTATGGCAATCAACTAGGATGCATCCTCACGGAAATCGCCGACATCAACGACGAGAAGTTAAAGAAAATACCACATATGGAGCACACGCTCCTAACGAAGTTGCACAATAGGTTCTTGTTCCTCGGGCGGACTACAAGTGAACTTCCGTGGGATGACGAACCCATGACAAAGATAAACATCAAGGCCATGGTGACATCCACGGACCCTTGTCCGCCTGGAAAGTAAGGGTGAAAAAATCAATTCTGAATAATGAACCGTGGTCCAAGATTCATGATGACAATCCGTCACTAACGAAAGAGGACTTCAAAAAATTCAAGGAGACTTGCGCTATAAAAGAAGCGCACAAAAAGTCAGAGAAAATGAAGGAGCTATAGGCCAGGAACACGCCTGCCCACCACCTCGGAAGCCGTTGTTATGAGGGTAAGAGGCATGCATGGGCCTAGGAGGACACCGAACGTGGAAGTCGTGGAATCCCACACCCCTTGGCGGAGTTCATCAACCCGCAGGAGCTTGACTAGATCAGTGCCCGACACCAGTGGGACCGCATCAATAAGGTATTTTACACGGACCCGAACACGAGGCTTACACGAACCAGGCACACTAATGAGGGATCTCATGAGACTACTGGTAATTGTTCTGTTACCACCTAATATTAATTAGCTTCCCATCAATTCGACAACAAGGTTTTTCACATTTATAAACCATCCACATTCCTTTGCAGAAAGAGCAGCACCAAAAGGCAGCCGAAAGTGATGACACCTCTCTGTCGTCGGCGAGGCCCAAGTGGGACAACCTGTTCAACTAGGCCCTGAACATACTTAAAAATGTCTCGATGGACAAACCTCCGTCTTATGGACGTGTGCACGGCGTTGGAGATGGTGCCTCGTGGAGGAAGTTCTACCACGAGAAGCCGGAGGCAAAAAAGCAGAGACAACAGCTTTCTCAACAGACCATCGACGAGAAGGCCGTGCAAGCGGTCGATAAGAGCAAAGTTGAGACCAAAGAAGAGTTGACCTAGGTAATCGACGATAAGGTCAATGCAGCTGTGGCAACTTCCTTGGGCCAATTTGTTCCGGCAGTTTTTTAGTCTGTGAGGAGGAATCCGGAAAAAGGGCCACAGGACTTTCCCCTTCTCAGCTTTGTTGGGAGCAATTCGGCGAACATCGCACCACCAGCACCTGCTCACACAACTGGAGATGCTCCCGTACCCGGTCTCGTTCTGGTTCATAGAAGCCCGTCCTCCATCTCTGGCGTGCTCGGCGGGGCTTCGTCTTTGGCTGATCTTGATGCCATCACGGTAATTACATGTCATACACTCTTCACGAGCATGTCTATATAGTCTTCCGTTTCAGTTGCCTTTCGGATGTCTATCGTCGTAGTCATGTCTTCATAGGCCGACGAAACCACGTGCACCCTAATGTACGATGTCAGCGGACAGAAGGTGGACGTGGGAAAGTACGATCATGAAGCCGAAGCACCGCATGCTCCACAACCAACAGATGCCCCATGGTGTATTCAAAGTTTGTGTGGCCAGTGTGACAGCGGGCTTCGAGGATTTGCCTCTTCCGACACGAGTCGATGACGATGAGACCCCTAAACAGATTGGCGCATGCAAGAGTCGGATCTTGCCTTGGCCGAACACTCACCTTCCTGACGAGGCCTCTGGTAGCACACTAACGACAACTCCTCAACAAGGTATGAACACCACCCCACCTAGCCAATTACCTGCACCTGTCGCGATGGTGATAGTGGTCGACGCAATGAGGGAGAGCCTCCATTAGTGGCAGCTGATGTCGCCCCTGTCGAAGAAGAAAATGTTTATGATGTCATGGAGGAGGATGTTGATGAGCCTAACCAGTATATCAATATCGGCTATGACGATGCTCGGGAGTATGACTCAGGCTATGAGCATGGAGATGACTTGATGATGCTTGAATTCTCGGAGCCGCAACGTCCTACGTGTGATTGCAAAAAGTCTCTCATCATGCGATCCTCGCAGGAGACACCTTCAGATACCACCTCTACCCATCAAGAACAACACGGGGTCGTCTACTGGTAATTAGCCCGATGACGCTGGGGTTGGTGGTTAGGGAAGGTATGGCGGGCTCACTAATGCCAACCACCAAGAAGCGAAGGAGGAGACCAGAGAAGAAAGGATCTAAAGGCGCCAGAGCTGCTTCAAGCAGCCAGCCGCCTTTAAAGCCCCGGGAGGTAGACATAGTACCTGTTGTAGGTACAGATCGTTTCCATGTCTCAGGCAACCCCATCCTACCTCAGAAAGCGGTGGAGAACATACAGAACAATGATTTAAGGATGATGTGCTGGCCATAGAGAGAAGACTTCTCAGCATGGAAAAAACAGGATACTACCCATTTTACCCGGCTCAGGTTCCGGGTGCGATGTCATACGTCGACAGATGGCCCGCGGCTAAGTTCATCATGCGATTTGACTACATCTATGACATATTCCACGTGACCAAGCTGGATTTTCAGTTGATCCGCCTGTATGCATTGTATCTCAACTACATCACCAGGCGCGAGAACATAGAATATATCCGCGTCGTGGACCCGTACTATATGCACGAGAGCTTCTTGGCAGTTTGCAAAGAGCACCGTGAGTATGCGAGCAAGTACATCAGCGATTTCATGATTGCTAATAAGGACAAGGAAACGATTTTCCTGACTTATCATCCCACATACGTCATCTTTGGATATCCTTCCGTATGTTTTGATCATTCCTTTGCAAGCATTGAGGCTAATTTGATATGTACCTATTTTGCGTAGTGGGGGAGGGGCACCGTCCTCATCTGTCTGTACCCAGAATACTCCCATGTTGTATACTTGGACTCATCGAAGAACATCGAGAAAAAGGATTATACGCACATAAAGAGTGTTCTGGATAGTGCCTTGATAACCTTCAACCTTACTGGTGGATATATCAAGGTGAAAAACTACATGAATCAAGCGCTGGCTTTCGGCTATAAGACCGACCTCTGGTGCATCCAGCAACTGCACACTAGTAAGGCTGATGGATTCTACCTCATGCATCACATGATCGAGTACAGAAGGGATAATCAATGCCTTCGCATCTCAGCTAATTCTGGCGATGTTGAGATTGTCAACTGGGCCACAAGCGTAGGAACGACACTGGATCGTCGAATCCGAGCTGAGTTTCATCACATACAGTTTGAACTTGCCCAAGTGATCATGAAGAAAGTCATCGAACAAGGAGGGATGTTCTTCCATGGGCCAATGAGTCGGGAGAATGTTCAAGAAGTGCTACGCGCTCAGCATCTGGACCTAAAGCCTTTCAACCAGCTTGGGTCATTTATCCCTGACTATGAAGATTGGGGTGTCGACATGGAGGACTGATTGACGATGACAATGTGTGTTTATAATTAGTACTACCGGCTTTCTATGAACTAGTGTATACATCGGTCTAGTTAATTAGTTTGTGTATGAGGAACTTTGTTATTAATGATTTATGCTTGTATTCTGCTAACTATGCCTCTTTTTGTTTCTCAAATACATTATGTTGCATATTATATATCGTTGTTAATCAACTTACGATGCAGGTACATAGATCGGAGATGGCAAAGGACTGGTACGCCTATTCATTGGGGGGGGGGGGTCCAGGAGTGTACGATCACTGGCCAGACGCTCAGGCCAAGGTGGATATGTACCCGGGCGCTAGCCCCAGAGGGTTCTACAGCAAAGCCGAAGCGGAATTGAGTTTCTTGAGGTGGATGCTACGGCAAGAGACGGAGAAAAACCGGTACCTCAAGAAGTACCGCATAGTCACGCTCTTGCTCATGCTGATCGCCCTTCTGTGCTACATGATGGTTTAGATAAGGATGATGAAACTTGTGGGTGTGCCATGACTTGTGTGTATCGCTATTTTCGAAATTTGATGATATTTGTGTTGGATAACGATATATGTGTTGGACAATGATAATGATGGTATAAATGGCGAGACTACTTTCTATGTATGATATGATGAGAATAATGCACAAATATGTAGAGGGGGCATAAATATGACGGGAATTAAATATTGAAAGCAGGAATATTAGCAGTAGCGTTGGCTTAGGAGTAGCGCTTTATATATTCCAACGCTACTGCTAACGTGGATACTAGTAGCGCTTTAAATCTAGCACTACTGCCAACAAGTTAGCTGTAGCGCCTTAGCAGTAGCGTTGCCCCCAGCGCTACTGGTAAGGGAAATACCAGCTTTCTCCTAGTAGTGGGGAGTTATCCCTCTGTGCGTGCCTAACCCTATCCCCCCTAGCCTCCACCAACCTCTAGCCAGCGTCGTCGGGATCTGTGCTGCTGACGCCCCGCCGCCACTTGTTGTCGCCAGATCGGCCACGTCACCACTCCTGGCCACTCCCGAGCCGCCACCTCACATCACTCTCTCTCCTCACATCACTGCGGCCCGCCAGGCCCATCCGGGGCCCTCCTGGGCCCAAACCGAGCCACTGCCAACCGCGAGCAAGCCAGCGCCGCCACCAGCAAGAGCTCTCCCGAGCCTCCCCTAGAGCCTCCAGGCAGTGCCGCTACGCCTCATGGCGCCTCCATCTCCGGCCACTACCGGCGAGCAAGGTCAATGGAGCCCCGCCATCGAACTCCGTTGCGCTCCCGTGACCCCATCGTGCCATCTCAGTTCCATCTAGCACTCGAGGCCATGGGTGCCCGCGCCGGCCTTGGATGCCCAGCACAAGCTCGTCGCACCATCGCCCTACTTCGACCCCGACTCCGACAGGATCTGGCTGCCTCGGTCTAGATCCCTGCCCCACGTCTTCCCCAGCATCGCCCTACCAATGTCCCGTCTTCATTGGAGTGCCCGCCACTGTCATTGACCCGTCTCCATCGCCCCCCAGTCGTCGTGCTTTGGATCGAGCCAGCGCTCACCCAGCATTGACAGTAAAGCCAGTCGGCACGCCCTTCCGTGCCAGGCCTCCCAGCCAAACCACCTCCAAGTGTAAGGCCAAGCCTCTCCACCGACTAGGCCAAGGCCCCTAGGTGAGAAGACCCAGCTCCTATCCAGCGCCCTAGGCGCATCTTTGTTGACCCACGCTCAGATCTATTGGCCCAGTAGTAGGATATTTGGCCCAGCTCTATTTTTTATATATCCTGCAAATTTTCTATTATCACCTGTTTTGAATAATTTAGAAAATAATGCATGTTTTTAAAATGCTAATAATTAAATAACCATGCATCATACGTAAAACCTATAGATATGTAAAGTTCTTAGAACTTTATGTAGATTGTCAATATCCCACTTTCAATCATGATAAAAAAATTATGTTGTTGTTTTCACATAACTTGCGAAAATGTGATAATCTTGCATAATTTTCTGTCATTTTTTCCAAAGTGAATACCCATATATTATATACGATTTTGGGGTAGAAAATGTATAGGATCCATATGCAATTAGTTTTTGTCATTTGAGCAAGTTTGTGTGCATGCTATTTTGTTGTGATACCCTTTTGTTATTTTTGTGTGATTTAATCCATGCATCATATGAATTTTTGTTGAACATGAGATGTGCCATTTGTGATGTGTACAAGCCCCTGTATTTTTGTTTGCCATGAAAATCCATGTTTAGATGTTATTTTCTTGCTGCCAACATGCTATAAAAATGTTGCTGTTTTGAGGGTCCAAAATAATTCCAAGTGTGGAATCTGCTATATTTTGTTGCTATGTTTCCATGTGAATTGCCATTAATCTACAACCTCTTTATGGTTTGTGCTATGGAGTGAAATGTAAAGCATGTTATCCTCTCTTAGTTTGTGCCATTAGTTTTCAAGTATAGGTTTTGCATCCTAGTTAATTTTATTGTCAAATATATCAATGTGATAGAATTGTTATTCATTGCACTATGTTAATTTTTCTAAGTCCATGAATCTAATTATTTCGGAATGACATGTTGTGTTGATGGTAGCTATGATTGTGCGCATAATTAGACCTTGCTAGTATGCAATGAAATGAAGTGCATCATGCCTACTGCCATGTTGTAAATTTTAATGCCATTATAAGTCCTATAGCATATGTTTTTCTTGCTGTCACTATGCCTTCATGATAAAACTGCTATGTTAAGAAACTTCTATTTTTCGCTAAGTCTGCAACTGTGTTCAAGTAGCCATCTTGTGAGCTCATTTCCTATTGATCCATGCTTTTAATCAATTTTCTCCTGTGAAGTGAATTGTTGTGTATCATGTAAACTACTACCCCATGTCTTCTTTATGCTTTTTAGATTCCTGTAGCTTGTTAATTTGATGTGTGCAAAATGCCATGTTGCTGTTTTGGGAAGATTACAACTATAACTTTTGTTGGTTGTAATTGTTGAATCGTTGCTCCATTTTGAACATGCCATATACGAAACATACTTAGAATCTCATGTAGTTCCATAATATCTTGCTGCATACCTGTTTTAACATGTTCGTGTTTGTTGTTTGCATGCATTTTGCATTCACGGCATAATATCTTGTGTTGGTCATAAATTTTAGACTGTAACTCCATTTTGGATGATAAATATATGTAGTCACCTAGAATATCGTATAGAATCACATTGTGCATTTTGTTTCCCTGTTTAATAATTAAAAAATATGTTTAATTCAGATTTGGAACAATTTCAGAAATTAACGTATGGTTCATTTCGGAAATACTATAAGTTGTATCCGACCTCATTTAAAATGCCTAGATAGATAGTTTGTTTATGCTTGACCTCTTGCCATGTTCAACAACATTTAAATTTGACGTGTCAATAAACGAGGGTGAACTAAATTATTCGAATGTGGAGTTTCACTAATATGCAACGCGTTGCATATTGAGCTTCACTTATTGTGTAGTGTTTGATTGTTTTTATTGACATGCCTTGCATATTTAAACCGGACATGCATCATATTAGTTTAGGCATCACACCACCTAAATGTTGTGGTGTTTATCGTGCGCTGATTGTTTGTTTACGTATTGTTTCTTCTTTATGGAGTTCTGAAACCGATTCGGATTGTGAGGATTTGTTCAACTACGCCCGTTCGTCGACTTCATGAATTTGTTCTTCTTCCAAGCGGGATCTCAAACAAGATGGACATTTCCCTCGATACCACTACTATCATTGCCATGCTAGTTTTCTCGTTTCTACCGTTATGTATCGTTACCTACCACTTGAATTCCAAGCCTCCCAAAATGCCATGATAAGCCTCTAACCCTCCACATCTCAGCAAACCATTGTTTGGCTTAAGTTACCGCTTGCTCAGCCCTTCTTATAGCGTTGTTGGTTGCAGGGGCAAGTTGATCCATGTGACAACATGGATATATTGAGATATCACAATATTATTGCAATTTAATTTAATGCACATATATACTTGGTAAAGGGTGGAAGACTTTGAATTTTACTCGGTGTTTTGTTCCACATTTACCGCCCTGGTTAATTGTATACCAGTGTTATGTTCCATATTGAGCACTCCTAGAATACTCGGGGTTGTTATGGGGACCCCCTTGATTTTCATTTTGGGTTAAACCTCTCGAGACAAGGCCCAACATTGGTACTGTTTAATTAATAACAACTAAAAGTGGCATATGTCATGATCACCCCATGGATAATTTATCAACCCTCGGGCCAGTGCTCCTTAGCAGTCTTGGTCCAAATGGGCAAACTGCGGGGCCACCGCGGGGAAACTCGTGGTTTTGTGTGACTCGTAGGCTTTCCCATATTGTCGTGTCCTGGGAAAAAGATACGCGCGTCTCTTATTGGGATCTAGCATGCCGGGCTCTCTTGATGGATTTGTTTTACCCTTCTCAAACATCTTGTCCATCGGTATTCTGAGGATACTTTGGGCTATCTCGAGTTTGAGGTTTTCCACCTGGATTCCGAGGATACTACGGGTTTTCCATGGTTGAGGTTTTCCATGCAGCTTGTGGCTATTTTGCGATGGATGAGATGGAGAACCCCTGTGGGGTTAAATCTTTAGAAAAGTCATGCTCATGGACATGTGGCAACTTGGAATTTTTTTTAACACCCGATCATAGCAAACTTGAAGTAAACTCAACTAAAATACTCCAAACGTTTGCGTAACCATGACGTTCTCTACTCGTGAGTTCTTCATCGAGAGAGAACACAATGGGGTTATGTTTGACCCGTAATTAGCTGTTCGGGGTAACTTCTTGATCATTACTAGTAAGTTTGACCCGTCTGATTGTGGATAGATCACCCTTCTTATTCGTTACTCGTAAGTTAGCCACTCAAATAAATGCTTAGTGCTTGCTGCAGTCTCACCACTTAACGATACCTCACCCATTAAGCTCTGCTAATCTTGAAACCTTTGGAAGTGAGATTGTTGAGTCCGTGTGGCTCACAGATTACTACAACAATAGTTGTAGTTACTGGTAAAGCAATACTTTTACATGAGCATGATAATTTTTCTATCTGCAGTTTGTTCTTCGTCGTCATCGATCATAGGATGGGTTCCAGGCCGGTAGCCTGGGATAACAAGGATGAACTTCATTTTATCGTTTGATTTTGTTCGTACTCGGACCCTGCTCTTCTGAATGGTGATGGAATGTATGTTTGTATTGAGATGATCATTATTAACTTGTGGCGACTGTAATCCAATTACGTATACTCATCTCTTCTCTACATGTACGTGTAACTATATCCATTCTTGCGAAACGACGAGATTTGCTTCTATCCCTATCAAGGCCCTCGAGCCAAAATAAGGATAGGACCACATCTTGTACGTTACAAGATCGTATCATAGTAGTACCGACCTAGGAGACCCCTTGATTAATCGAACTTGGCCAAGTCGAGTCTAGCAAAAACTATTTTGACTCTAGTTATATATCGGACAGTAGGATTCTTTTTACTCCTCTTCTATGCTCTACTCAGGAATTCTGACGTGGGAATTTTAATTATACCCCTCTTCTCACTCAAAATTTTCTTCGGATCACGCGAGTATTTTGGAACCTCTATGATGTCGTTGTGATGGAATTATGTACTTCGTGCCTCCTCTTTCTGGGGAGTAGAGCTCGAATGGGTTCTTGACATATCATTTTCATTCAGTTTCCTTAGTATCTCACAATGCAGTTGTTCAAAATTGCTTCAATACTCTTTGTGGTGAGAGGAGTTTGGCGTCACCCAGTATCGGGGAGAGGGTCGAGATGTACTGCCATAATTAGTATCGTTGTGATCAGGAGGGTCTGAAAAAGATGAGTTTCTGAGACCTGTGGTTATGTTTCGACGAATGTGATACATAGGAGCGTAGTATCATGGTAGGAATTGTGTGAAGTTTTGCTCCTTGTATCCATGGAACCGATTGCTTAACCGGAAGATTTCGGGAGTTCTCAGGTGGGAATTCAAGTAGTTACCTAGGATTGTCCTTTCCAACAAATGCGTAATGGGTTATGCATCTAATTCCAGCTTAATTTTGGAAGCATCATCCTTTGCTTTGTTGGATTATGGTAATTCGAGTTGCTTCGATGTGAAGTGGTGGTTTCATATCTTTCCTAAGCGGTGTTCTCATATTTCTATTGGGGTATTAGTTCTTTTTCTCAATCAAGTTGACATATCAATTCTTTTCCATCCGGAGTGCTTCTCATCAAGACAATTCAATCTTTCTAATATTTGCAAGATCCATCCTCATATTTCTTTGTGGATTTCTTGTCAACCATTCCAAGTATTCTTTTTTCCCACCCTAGCGCCCTATTTCATCATAGATTAAGGTCTCATCCAAGTGCCTTTCTGTTCATTGATGCTTCCACTATCTTTCTTCCGTATGGTGTCCAGTGATTCATTGTGAAGATGCTCGAGTGCTAAATTCATCATTCTTCATTTTGTTTTCTTCTTTTGAGGATTCAATTCAAGCTTCGGAGTTCATCATATCCTTTAGATTTTTAAATGCTTCCCGGTTTGGAAATTCTTATTCAAGCCTCTCTTGTTTATTAGCCTCTCTATTCATTATGGATTGCTGAAGGTATCTCAGAAGATTTATGTTTCCGTTCAATTCCTTCCAATTATTTCGAGGTTCTCACCTTATCAATTTATTTGTACCTGTGTAATATCTCTTTTTAAGCAATCATTTGAGTGGTGTTTTCTTTTTAGTGGACCTAACCCATAGGTCTTCCCAGTATATTACCTGTCTCTTCTAATCTTTGCAGAGAACACGAGTTCTGCGCAATAATGACGAAAGAATGGATTCCGTCAGTCATATTCATTCTCCAAGATTGCTTAAATGATTTCATCCTTGGATCAACTTTTCTTTATTCATTGTTCCGGAGTATCTTAGTAAGAGTTAGTGGTGTTCCTCGTCATCATTCTCATCCTTGATGATCGAAAAAGTGTTTCTCTTGAATCTTTTCCCATTCTTTTGAAGATACGTCGTGTCAGCTTGTTCTGATCCTATTAAATTCTTTCCGATCATGAGAAATCCCTACCATGTCTATCCGGAGCATTTTAGTGTTGGTTCATTTCTCGATCCTCGGAAGGCCATCATTCCGGATGATTTCATCATTCTCACCTTCCAACTTTTGTTCTCAGATTCTTCTCAATAGTTGTCTCTTCGTTGTATCTCAATTATACTGGTGCTTTGTTGATGTTTACTTGTATACGGATCATGATCTCTTTGCCCTCATGTATCTCCATTCATTCATATTCTCCTCATTTGTTTACAAATTCTTTCTGGTATTTCGTTGAAGACTTCTTGAAGATTGTGCTCTATCTTTCTCTCTAATATCTTCAAGAAGAATAAGTAGTACGCCAAATCTATTGCTTGTGATCAATTAAACTTGATGCAGGATAAGTATAAAATCATTCTTATTCTTGTTTATCTAGGTGATTCCAATCCTTCTTCCGGAGGTTGTTCATGATATCAAATTCTCGATTTAAAGTGTTCTCATCTTTACTTTTCTGGAGTTCCAAGTTTTCTCAAGTATCTCGTCACGAAGCTTCATCTAAATTTTGCATGGTCATAATCTTATTCTTTTCAACCTTCATTTCTTTTGATCATTCTTTTATTCCGGAGGTTGATCTCTTTGATTTATCATCTCGTCTTATCAATATCATGTTCTTTCCTTTCTTATCGATTTAATCAGAGTGGTGTGTCTTCTTTTCAAGTTCTTTCCATCTTATCAACTTTTGCTTCTCTTTTCTACCCAAGTATTGCACAAATTTCTTTTGAATTCTTGGTTCTTCCTCATGCCATTCTTCATCTCTTTGCAACCTTCAAGCTTCATTGATTTCAATCGTGTGTCAAAGAAGCAACTAAGTTTTGCCTCTTCCTTTCAACTTCCTCTTCCCCTTTCATTCTAAATCTCGGGCCGACATCTCTTATTACTGGAGGAGAGTTGTAACATCCCAAGACCGACGCTCCAGAATATTCCCTTTTTATTTCATTAATGACGTGTGATTTATTTGGTTGTTGTATTCATCATCGAATCATGCACATGATCAACATTGCATCGGCACTCTGTTGTCTTCATTTTTTTTTCAAAACGTGCATTTGTTGTGAGTTGTCAGTTCTCTCAGTTCTCATTGTCGACCTTTTTCGGGACCCACCACACATGCACGCGACTGCGACATTGTTAAAATATTGTTTTTTAAAGTGTGTCTAAAATATTCTCGAAATGGGTAGAAAGTTCTCGTGCGGTCTTAACATGGTGCAGATAGACCGTCTGCCAAATTTCATCGCATTCAGAGGTCGTTTGATACCCCAATCGTTAGACCTATGGCAACACTATATCCGATATAGTTCATGGACGAATTCAGTTTCTAAACCCTATCACGGGCCACAAAGTTCGCTCTCTTGTCATCCCAACGCCCTGTACACAGCCCACCTAGCCCAAAAAAATTGCAACCGGGACGTCTGATTGTGATCGAACGGCTTGAATCGGAGCAAAAAAACCTAGTTACCTCCTCCTATATAAGGGAGCTGTCCCTCCCTGCCTACCTAACCCTAGCCCCCTAGCCTCCACCTACCTATAGCTAGCATCCTCGGGATTTGTGCCACCATTTCCCCGTCACCACTTGTCTCCGCCAGATTGGCCCCGCCGCTGCTCGTGGCCACTCTCAAGCCGCCACCTAACCTATCTCAAGGGGTGGGCATATAACCCGAACAGCGAACAGCCGAACCAATTCAACCTGAACCGAAGCCGAAGTGACCGAAACCGATTTATTCGGTACTATGATCGGTTATTGATTCTAAGAAACCGAATTTAGTTTGGTGATTTCGGTCTGCACAGTCGGTCAACCGAATTGACTGAAGCACCGATATCCACCACTAACTGTCTGGCGCGTCCTCCGTAAATTACTTCCCAATTATACGTTATGGGCTGCCAGCCAACAAACATCAATTGCCCCTGTAAAAAAATCAATTGAATTGATGGCGCGTTAATGTGATGAGTGTCAAACAGTGTCGTAGGCTGGCCGACCGTTCACGTGTATTGGGCACCTGCCGGCTTTCTTTTTTTTAGTGAACGTAGCATTGGTTCTTGTTGCCTGCTCTCTTGCTAACCTCATGTTATCTTTTCAATTTCTTTGAACACAACATGTGTTGTTATTTGGCCCACACAAACCACAGCTCTTAGCCCAGCCAAGACAAAAAAGTATAACAGCTAGCCCACACAAACCCCAACCCACCAGCTGCTCGGTGCAAAACTGAGTACCGAATCGATCGACCGGGGCACCAAAGGTTCGGTTTTGTTTAGGAAAAAGTTCATTTTAAACCTTCAATTTGTAGAGGTTGGACGAAATAAACCCTTAACTCGAAATCCCGGTCGATCAAATCCTGAACTATATAATCTCGGTCTAAATCAAACTCTGAACCGGGATTCATTTGATGAGCTGGTCCATTTTAGTGTTTTCGTTCAAAAATAAAAATTTCAGAAGACATACACCATGATTCTGCACGATTGGGCTAGCCCATCAATCCATGTCCATATTCTCCATGTCCATATTCTTGTTCTGTAGTCGTCGTTGCAAGGATAGATAACCGAGAACTCCTAAAAAAATCCCCTATCCTCGCGAGCAGGCTGAATGCATACTGCGACCTCAAGACCTGCCACTTCCCTCTAGCACGGCCATAGTCAGAGAGTGACATGATGACAAAGTACGTGGTCACCCGGTGGTACCAACCCTAGAGCTGCTTCTCAACTCCCTCAACTACTCCACCACAATCGACATCTGGTCCACCGGCTGCATGTTCACGGAGCTAATAAAACACACCCTGCTCTTCCCGGTGAGAAAGCACGACATCCTGCTCTTTTTCGGTCGACATACATTACATAAGGCACCTCCTACCCTTCCAGGGATAGTTCCTGAAGGTGCAGCCTACCGTGCTCGACCTCATCGAGAGAATGCTCATGTTCAACCTGCTACATAGGATCGCAGGTAAGTTATTCGTCTATGTCAATCTACTTCAGTGTACTCTGCTTCAGTACCAAACTGCATGCAATGTTGTTGCTGTTCCGGTGTCGTGTTTCGTACGACCAATGTTGGGGTTAGTCTGCTGCTTATAGATGCAATCAGCTGGCAGTTCGACCACTATTTTTAAGATTATTGCATATGCACATGTTCTTCCTTTTTAGCCAAAAAATCCATGTTTTCTGCCGCTAGATTATCTGCTGTTGACTAAAGGATTATGTACTTAATGCAGACTCAGAAAAAAAAACAAAAGGAAAAAAAGAGATAAATTTAAATAAAAGGAAAAAGAACCAGAATGGAAAAATAAAAAATAAAATAAAAAAGGAAAAAAGAACCAGAAAAGAAAAACAAAAAAGGTAAATTGAAATTAAAGGAAAAGAACAAAAAAAGAAAACAAAAAAATTACAGAAAAAGAAAAATAAAAACGAAAGGAAAAAGAACGAGAAAAGAAAAAAAAAACAAATAACGAACGAAAAAAAGTAAAACAACAACACGTATCACGCGCTTCCGTGAACTGGGTCGGCCCAATCCCGGTCATCTTTTGCCACGTCGACAATCCATGTGTGGTAAATGACCCGAAGGTTTGATTTAGACCAGGATTGCATAGTTCAGGGTACAATCGACCGGGATTTTGATTTGAGGTTCATTTCGTCCGACCTGTATGAATTCAGGGTTTAGAATGAACTTTTTCCTTTTGTTTACTGCTACAGACCGATCTGTCAATGTTTTCTAGGAACCGAGGAAACTAAAATACCGAAGTAACCTGACTCTCTCTCCTCCCACCACTGCGGCCAGCCAGGCCAATCTGGGGCCCTCCCGGGGCCGAAGCCACCCACTGTCGGCCACGAGCGAGCGCGCGTCGCCACCTGCAAGAGCTCGCTAGAGCCTCTCCTAGAGCCTCGAGGCAGTGCCACTACGCCTCATTGTGCCTCCATCTGCAGCCACTGCTGGCGAGCAAAGCTGATAGAGCCCCTCCGTCAAACTCCACCGAGTTCCCACGACCCCACCGCGCCGTTTTTGTTCCCTGCAGCAGCCGAGGCCCTGGTTCCTGCGCCGGACTTGGATGCCCACATGAGCTCGTCGCGCCGCCGCCCTGCTCCGACCCGACTCCTGCGGGATCTGGCCACCTCGGCCCACATCCGTGCCCAGCTCCTTCTCCAGCACCGCCCTATCGAGGTCATGTCTTTGATGGAGTGCTCGCCGCTGCCATTGACCCATCTCCATCGCCCCTCATCGTCGTGCTCTATATCGAGCCAACGCTCACGCAACATTGACCGAGCGAGCGACCACTATGGTCCGTACACTACTAAAAACGGCTATAGCTAATATGGACATTAATGACACACTATGTATGTGGTGCACCACTGCTATATAACAGAGGTGCGTCATTAATGGCCATATTACTAATGGCGCACCTGGTGTGTGATGCGCCATTACTAGTTTTGTCCTGGCCCCGTACCCTTCCCAGACTTAGAAGTGGCGCACCAGGGGAAAGTGCGCCATTACTAGTTTTAACTAGTAATGACGCACCACACCCACGGTGCGCCACTACTAACAATTGTTTTTCAATTTTTTTACAAAACTAGTAATGGCGCACCACACACCAGGTGCGCCATTAGTAACCCTGGTTACCAATGGCGCATTCTTAGGAGGTGCGCCATTGGTAACCTGAGAGCAGCTAAATATTTTTGACGGCCACCTACCACACTCACTTTCCCCACTTCATTCTCTCCACCTCTACCAAGCTTGGTCTCGACTGCCTCCTCCTCCTCACCTCATTTCACCATTGATTCACCCAAATTAAGTGGTTAAATTTCCTTTTTTTGATAGGTAAGTAAGGGGAAAGCTTTCTTTATGTTCTGGATCTACCTTTTTCTCTCTCCAACGTACACACTTTTTATGGCCTTGATCTACGTATGTTTGTGGTGTTGCATATGTTTGTGTTTGCAGGTACCGGTATTTGAAATGCGATAGTTGCCAATATTTTGCCGGAATGTTGATTCATTTCCATTTCGGTGAGAATTTGGCACTATGCGTTCTTTTTGGTCCTATTTTTAGGCAAAGTCATGCCCAAAAAAAATTGGTTCTAAATATCGATTTGCTCTACCCCGCAGGCGACCATGGTCCGCATGATGACCAAAGCCATTGCGAATAGGTTTTTGAGCTCCGCAAAGGCCGAGAAGCTTCGAAAGAACGAGACGGAGATAAGATGTCTTTGTCGAAGATGCAAGCTGAAGAGCCTTATGGACCCGGATTCCAGACAGGTGCGGGACCACCTGCTCGTGCGTGGTTTCATGGATGGCTATCGGTGGCAAGGTGATGAAGATGATTATGAAGTCGTCCATGGGGGCCGGGCAAGAAATAAGGAAGGGCAGCAACACAATAGCGGCGAGGGCTGGCGAGAAGACGAAGAATCTCCAGGACATGATCACGAAGTAGATGCAGGACACAGTCATCATGTAGAAGATGCCGGGCATGATGATGAGGAAGATCAAGACAAAGGGCATGATCATGAAGATGAAGATGCCGGCGTAGACGACGATGGACCATCGATGGGCTGGGTGCAAAACCCTCATATTCAAGAGCTACTACTCAAGCAGACGGGTAACGCAAGAGCTGTCCCTCGAGAGAAAGCCAAGCTGGATCAACTAGAGATAGCCGAGGTTAATCCATTGTGTGAAGGATGCAGGCCCGAGGATACCCGCCTGAAAGTAACGCTCATGGCTCTGGAGATGAAGGTAAAACACAAAATAACTGACGCATGCTTCGACGAGAACATGTCATTCTGGCACGAACGTCTTCCCAAGGGGAACAAGTTCCCGACCAGTTTCGAGGAGGCAAAGAAAATCGTGTGTCCTCTGGATTTACTGCACGTGAAATACCATGTGTGCATGAACGATTGCATAATTTATTGGGACGAGCACGCGGAGTCTAGCATATGTCCAGTGTGCGGCTTCACTCGATACAAGAAGAGGAAGAAAGCTCCTTGAAAAGTGTTGTGGTACTTTCCGATCACTCCTCGTCTGCAGCGGTATTTCACGGACCCTAAGCAAGCAGAGCTCCTTCGTTGGCACACGGTTAGGGAGGAGATGAAACGAGAAGATGACGGAAATGATCCGGATAAGTAAAAAAGACAAGATGCTGAGTCACCCTAAGGATGCGAGCTAGTGGCAAGCGTTGAACTTCGAACACCCAGAATTTGGGGACGATCCAAGGAACATCATGCTGGGCGCAAGCACCGATGGAGTCAATCCGTTTGGCAGCCAGAGAAGCACACATAGCACCTGGCCTGTGTTTGTGTGGATGTACAACCTTCCCCCCTGGATGTGCATGAAGAGGAAGTACATTCCATGAGTATGCTAATTCAAGGGCCGAAACAACTAGGGAACGACATCAATCTGTATCTGGGGCTGCTGAAAGAGGAGCTAGACTCGCTGTGGAAAACGCCAGCCAATATGTGGGATGCCGCAGCGAAACAATATTTCCCTATGAGAGCCGCACTGCTAACAACGGTGCACGACTATCTCGGTTACGGATATGTTGCGGGGCAGGTGATCCACGGATTTTGTGCATGCGTCAGGTGCATGGATGACACAACGTATCGCCAGCTAGATAGAGATCCCGGGTCTATGAAAACCATGTTCATGGGACATCAAAGGTGGCTTCGCGACGATGACGCATGGAGAAAACGCAAGGATTTGTTCGATGGTGAAACCGAACCCCGAAGACCCCCACGCACGAGGACCGGCAAGGAAATAGACGAGCTGTTGAAAAATTGGAAAGAGTGCCCACCGTCGGGAAAGAAGCGAAAGGCGCCAGAGCCGCTCCTGGAGGTATGGAAAACGAGGTCTGTTTTCTGGGACTTGCTGTACTGGAAGATCCTCCGTGTGCCTCCCAGCCTTGATGTCATGCATATCACGAAGAACGTGTGCGAGAGTCTGCTTGGTACCCTGCTCAACATGCTAGAGAGGACCAAAGATGGGCCAAAAACAAGGGTAGACTTGCAATCAATGGGCATCAGGGACGAGCTTCACGCAAAACGCCCTAATGATGATGATGATGATGATGATGATGATGATGATGAGGCGAAGGACACGGAAAGTCGTCGCAAAGGCAAAAAGGCCAAGAAGATCGAATATGACTGCCCTCCCGCGTGTTTCACTCTAAGTCAAAAGGAGATCGAGCAGTTTTTCACCTGCCTCGTAGGAGTAAAACATCCTTACGGTTACGCGGGGAAGATAAGGAGATACCTAGACTCAGCGAAGCAGAAGTTCAGCGGGATGAAGTCTCACGACTGTCACGTGCTGATGATGCAGATACTTCTAGTTGCAATCCGTGGGATCATGGACGCGCACGTCCGTGAAACGCTATTTGGCCCATGCAACTTTTTCGACGTCATCTCTCGGAAGTCGGTTGGCGTGAGGCAACTCAGAAGGCTACAGGAAGAGATCGTGGTGATACTATCCGAGCTTGAGATGTACTTCCCACCCGCATTCTTCGACGTTATGGTGCATCTGTTGGTCCATATCATGGAGGATATCATTCAACTCGGGGCGACGTTCCTGCACAGCATGATGCCGTTCGAAAGGATGAATGGTGTCATCAAAGGATACGTTCACAACAGGGCACGTCCAGATGGAAGCATAGCCAAAGGCTTTCTGACCGAAGAGTGCATCTCCTTCTGCACGAATTATCTAGGCATTGAGAACCCCGTTGGTCTGCCCGTCAACAGGCACCTCGGCAGGCTCGCTGGATGGGGTCACCGCGAGGGTCGCCGTGAAATGCATGTCGACTTCAAGGGTCAACTCACCGACTTTGAAAGAGAAAACCTAGTCGTGCTACAACACATAGACGTGGTCGATCCTTGGGTGGTATATCAGAAAACCTTTATTGAGAAGACGTACAATGACCGAGGCCAACAGAGGACGGACGGAGATATAATCAAAGAGCACAACTCATGTTTCACGCGTTGGTTCAAGGACAAGCTTCTGTCATACCCTTTACATGAGGATTCTTCCGCGGAAGAAAAAATCATATTTGCCTTGTCACAGGGCGCCGAGCACAACTTGATGACCTATGAGGCGTACGATATCAACGGCTACACATTCTACACCGAGGAAAAGGAAATGAAGAGCGATTATCAGAACTCCGGGGTAACGATGGAATCCTACACCGGTAACGAGAAGGACATATACTACGGAAGGATCGAGGAGATCTGGGAGCTGAGCTACGCTGGAGAGAAGGTCCCGATGTTCCGTGTCAGATGGGCCAAGAGCGTCCTAAAAGAAGACCGGTATTTCACCACCATGGTTATACCCGAAGCCAAATCCAAGACCGCGGGCGCAAACGTCATCATGAAAAATGAGCATGGGTACTGGCTTGCCAAGTGGACCAATGCTTCTTCATTACCGACCCGTCCAAACCCAGTCGTGTTGTCATGAGGAGAGGCAAAAGGAACATCATCAGAATGGATGGAGTCGCTAATGAGCAAGACTTCGACAAGCACGGCGACCCGAAGATGGAAGATGACGACGACGAGGAATTACCATACACCACAAGAAGAAGCAGGACCACCCTACCTAAAGGACGTCCGATCAAGAGAACAATTCAAGGGGTTCCGGGGCTAAATTATTCAACTGCGAAAAGAAGGGGAAGAAGATTGTGAAAAGATAGCTGAGATCGAATCACGACGTGTCGGCCGCATGTGTGTGTTAGTGGCAAGCTCAATCTTTGATGACTGTTATTGCATGTCACTTGATTTCAACCATGTCATCTAATTCTAAATCTTTGCACAATGGTTTTATCACTCCATTTGGATTTTCCTTTTATTTTATCTAAAATCTTAAATTATTACATGCAACTAAAAATCCAAAAAAAATAGTCATGACGCACCAGGAGAAGGTGCGCCATTGCTATCACGATGCTGATGGCGCACCCCTAAAAGGTGTGCCATTGATATACCAATTTTTATCCTAGGGGTGCGCCATTGCTAACCCTGCCCCCACTACGGCATTATCCTACTCCTTCCCCTTCTTTCATTCCCTCCCCCACATCTCCACTCCAACCGCATCGCACCGCACCCTTCCCTTCCTCCCATCTCCCCTCCCTCCACCCACCTCAGTGCGCGCGACGACGCGTGGGACCGCGACCGCCGGCGGCCGCGGCAACGAACGGGACCGCCACTGCCGCCAGCGCCAGTGACCGCGCACGGCGACGAGGTGGGCACGACATCGACCGGAACACGACCGCGTCAACGAGGGGAGATCTCAGGGGGGGCCCGTGGAGGAGCGGCGCAGCGTTGGGCTCCACTGCTCTTCATTCCCGTCGACGTTAGGCTGACCGGGTTCCACCCCAGCGAAAGCCCAAGGTACGGACCCACATCTGCTCGATCTCCGTAGGTACTGGTAGATCAGGATTTTTCTGCTTGACTAGCTTCTCCTCCCGATTGATAGATTGGCTGTTCAACCAAAAAGGTAGGGTTTTCCGCCCCCTACGTTGTATTTCTAAAGCTAAAAAACAAACTGGAGACTCCCAATTCTGGTCTGGATTGTTAAAGGTCAAACAACTATTCTATATATACGCTAAGAAAAATACCAGATCCTCGGAAGATATTTAGGTATATAAAAAAAATCCTTGAAGGATGTATATCAGACTATATAATTTGTGTTTTGAACATGACATTGCAGTTGCTGAAGCAATTCAAATGGGGCGGAGAAGGTTTATATTTAGAAGAACTTTATATGGAGAAACCCTGGACATTTGCAAAAATCTTAAAACTAGGTGCATGTGCAATGAGATGGGTACTAATAGACATAAGATAGAATGCATGTTAAATACATATATGAAATTCACAAGAAAATCTCTCTACAGGGAGTTGATTACTGAGAATTGCAAATTCCCTAAAAAATTCTTGTTGGAGGCTAAAGTAGCTGGTAAAATCAAAGTGTTTATGTAGCTGGCTAATAGAAAATCAATCCTTACTAGAGATTCTCTTGCCAGGAGGGGCTCGGGGGGTGGGGTGAAAAAAGATGTGTATTGTGTGGCAAGGATGAATCTATAGATCATCTATTTTTCAATTGTTGTGGTGCTTCTTTAATCTGGAGCTTATTAAAATGTGCTTTTAATTTAAATCAATTCCTTCTTCTATGAATGACTGCATGCATGGGGACATTGATTAAAACATTTAATAAAAATGACAAGAATCTGGTCCTGGTGGGGACTTCCTCCCTACTGTGGACAATTTGGAAATACAGAAATAAAATTATATTTGATAAGAATTGTTTAATTATCCTCTGGTACCGATCAAAATTTTGTGTCACTAGATCGTGACATGGTCTATTTTACACACAAGGGAGCTAGACAAAAAGGTGCTGGAGCTGGGAACAAAAGTACTAGAACATGTAGCAAGTGAAGTTTACAGATCGTCTCAAGGGTGGGTGCGTGATGTTATGTTATAATCCGCGAACTTCTTGTGCTGATGTTGTAGTCTTCATTTAGGAGGTTTCACATGTCCCAGTTAAAATGTTGGATGGTGGTTTCTGTAGGCATGCTTCCTCCCTTCCTTGGCTGCTACGCCAGGAGGGGGAGGGGATAATTTAGGGAGCTGCTGCACCTGGATATATGTAGGCCTTTTTTGTGCAGGGATAAATAGTTACCCCTTTCTCCTGAAATGTTGATTAATTTCCGTTTCGGTTGAGAATGGGGAACTCCTAGGTCAAGAAAATTAGCAAAGGTCATGCCCAATTTTCTTGACCTAGAAGGTGCCCGATTCTCAACCGAAACAAAAATTAATCAACATTTAAAGACAATGTTATTTCTACAAAGCAAATATTTCTAAGTGGGTTTTAAAGTTTTCCCTTAAGTTGAAATGCAAACTATTTTTTCTTCCATACATATGCCATGCTAACGAAAGCTCAACCATCAGCCTCTAGCAATAACTCATTTTTATTTGTTTATTTGTTTGATATATATATATATATTGGTTGCCTTGGTTGTTTATCATGAAAAATTATTTGTTTGTGTGCTTGGTAATCATAATGCAGGGATAGCAAGTTTTTCTAAGGACTTGTATGAATCACATGCAAAGTAAAATAAACCAAGAAAAGGAGATCTTACCTATGGGTGTGCATCAATTTGCAAGTTTTATTCTCAGTTTTCCTCTAAATCTGAGAAGAATTGAAACTACCCTGATGTCATCCAATAACTCTAGTAGCCTTTTTTCCTATTTAGAGCGAACATGGCCGACAACGATGAAGCCGGCGGTTCGAGCAAGCCATTCTGGGAGCTGTCCGAGGAGATGGAGGAAGAACCTCACCGCTATGAGGAAGCCACGGAAGACACCGATCCTGACTACACAACCCCTAGTGGCGTCGGGGATGACACCACTGATGGTGCCACCGGGGATGCCACCACTGATGATGGCAGCGAACGCACAAATGGCAGCCAACCGAAGACGCAACGGAAGGACTGGCGCCCGAACATGCTCGGCACCGTCAAGGAGGAATTTACTGAAGTGTCCTCTAGTGGGCATCAAACGACGCCCAAAGAATTAGTCGGTGGGTATGCGGGACAACTCTGGTGCATTCTCCGGAGCACCGTCTCGATCAACACCGAGAACCTAAGGCATCACGACCGAGGGAATTTGCGCAACCTCCTCTTCATGAAGCTGCACGAACGATACAAGTTCCCGGGTGACTTTGCAAACACACGCCTCTCAGGGAATAAAGTGAATAGTGCCGCCCTCACGAAGATGAGCATGGCCCTGGCTACTTGGAGAGCCGCGGTGAAGAGAAGGATTCTAAGAGGTCAAGGAGACAAATCCTTCGATCAGCGAAGCTGACTACCTGGAGTTCAAGATCAAGTGCGAGAGCAACGCATCCGCGGAATCAAGTCAGTGGGGGAAATATATGTGGGACTTGAACTTAGGGGTCCACAAACTCGGTCCCGGCGGTTACAAAGCAGTGGAACCTAAAAGGGACAAGGAGGACGTGGAGCGTGCCGAACAAGGCCTACCACCCCTCTTCGATAAATACCATGAAAAGCATACCAGGAACCATGTCAGGGCCCGGTACAAGGTGGACCCGGTAACAAAGGAGCTTACCACGGATCTGAAGGTGAAGGAGCTTGAGCGTGTTCTGGTAAGGAATACACCCTCGCGTAATTAGCTCCACATGGTTGCATTCCAATTAATGAAGCGAAATTTCTAAATGGTTCACGTTCCTTCTACAGGAAACTCAAAGCAGTAGCACGAGGTCTTAGAGCTCCCCGTGTGCACCTTGGGACACCACTTTAAATAGGGTGTTGAACGTAATGAAACACAAGGATAAGTTCAGTAAGCCGTCGTCAGCTGGTCGTGTGGCCGGCGAAGGTTTGTCCATGAAATGGTCGGAATACTATAAGGCTGGGCGAAAGGAGAGAAAGACCAGCTCGGAAAGCCACGAGCGCGATGTTAAAGAACTCAAGGCACAAGTGGCGCGGATTCCGGAGCTAGTCCAAGAGCAAGTGCGAGACCAACTGGGAGGTACGATCACCGCCATTATGCCTTCCTTGCTTGAGGGGCTGCAGGGGTGGATTGCGGGAGGCCAACAGGGGCCGCCCCTGATTCCCAGCTTCACAGGCAGCAACTCGCACAACGCGCCGGCATTGGTTTCTCCGGCGGAGGCGGCATTGGTGTCTCCGGCGTCGGCGCCGGTATTGGAGCTGAATGCACCTGGGTGTGGGAAGAATACGCTGGCCGGCACCTCGGCAGCAAGCGGCCCCTCCGTCACTTGCACGCCCGCCGTTGGCAGTGCCTCGACATTAGCCGAGCTCGACGCCATCACGATAACTAAGCCTCGACCAATGACTTCATCTCCTTGCCTTTGACTGGGCATCCCTGACGCCCTACATGTTTTCACAGGGCGCCGCCAACGTTCCATGCACTCTCATGCACTTCGTGGACAGCGAGTTGATCGATGTCGCCAAGGCCAAAATCTTTTAACCGGGAAACCGCGTGTTCCACGGTAATCCGATGCCACCCACCGTGTATAGGGTTCAACTGGTTCGGGTGCTGCGGGGCTGCGATGACTTGTTACCTCCATATCGACCCCCGGTGGCCGACGAAGATGATGTGATGTCCCTCAGCGCCTGCTTAAACTGGTCCATACTTTGGCCGAAGAGCAAGATTCGTTTGGTGACGGGGGACACCACCCCACAGACAACACCGCCAGTCGTGCCGGCGCCAAGCCATTGGCAAGACCGCCGCAACGCTACCGTCGTCAGCTGATCCGGACATGCATATGGCACAAGATCCGGACGACGACGACGGTACATTTTCCAACATCGGTAAGTACATCAACGAACATGGGTATGGTGAAGAATTCTTGGGGCCTCCTTCTCAAGAACCCAACCCTGCAAAAGACGATCGCGATCTAGCTGGTACAACAGAGAAATCCAATTGCAACAGGCGTCGTCTGTTCACTTCTCAGGAGACGCCTCCAGCTGCCGCCTTCACCGAGACTCAAATAGCTGAGGTGCGAAATATTATCAGCCCCAACACACTCAATAAGGTGGTCTCTCAGTAGAACTCAACCCCATTACAGCAGAAGAAGTAGAAGGGACAGAAAAAAAACAAGGGTGTGAGCCAGCCAGCACCGAGTATGATCCGTGCTCAGGACGGTCCACCAATATCTAAGGATATCTCGAGGAGGGTGCATGTGGCGGGTAGGCCCATCCTACCGACTAATCTGCTCAATGCTGCAATCGGTGCTATGTGGAGTCTGCATGACGGTGTTCTTTCTATGGAGAAGCGGCGTCTCTCCCAGAATGATGTGGGATACCCGGTTTTCGTGGCCAAGGTGCCAGAGGGCAAGGGCTTTGTCGATAGCACCATCGGGCGTATGATCGTCCAGCGTTTTGATGATATCTTCACTATGTTTAACCTTTATCTGCTGCACTACACCTTCATTCGGTTATTTTCACTCAGTATGGAGATGCGGATCATTAGAGACAAGAGCCGGACATCGTGATAGTCGACCCCTTCTACATGCGTGCCAAGACCTTGGGCAGCACTTGGGACCGGTAAGTCGCGAGTTCATACCTCGAAGGCGTTATTCTGGCGAACCCAGATAAGGATAACTTCCTCGTGCCTTACTTTTCCGAGTAAGTCATCCCCTCATCGCCCCGTAACATATGATTTCTTAGATTTCAATCGTTCTTTTTTTTCTAACATTCCGTGTTTTGTGGAGTGACACACATTGCAAACTCATCCTCTTAAGCCCAAAATATTCCATGTCCACGTATTTCGACTCGGACCGTCAGTCGAAGAAGGACTACACAAATATCAAGAAAGTTCTTGATGATGCTCTCCCCGGCTACGCCAAATCTGGAGGCTCCTTCAGGAAGCCAATTTGTAGGTACGGCAAGCACGTGTTCACCCACGTAACGATGTTCCCCTGCGTCAAGCAGCCGCCTGGCAGTCAGAAGGATGCCTACTACGCCCTCCATCACATGCGGGCGATCGTACGGGACCATCATCACCTTATGCTACCAAATAATCTCAAAGAATGGGCCGCACGCTTGTCGGCAATCCTGGACGAGGACATCAGACAAGAATTCTTTCGCATCCAGTTGGAGTTAGCGGAAATCATCTATCAAGATGTCCTTCATACCTCGGGGCAGTTCTACCTCAACTATCAACCGTCCAACAGTGAAATAGAAACAACGCTACAAATGCAGGCTGACAACGACTGCACATTCATGACCATCACGATAGACGACGGCTTCATCCACGCTCCGGTCCCTGAGTCGACTCGAAAGTATAGATGCTATGTAGTTCTGAAATATCGATTAGCTCATGTTATAATTAAACTTTAATGAACTTGTATGTCTCTTAGTTTGGACAGTCGTTCAAATTATATGTAATTGATGCTATTTATTAGTAGGACCACGAATCCTGCTATTAATGTGTTGCTTTTCTCTTCCGATCCTTTTGTTGCATACTTATATATTTCTTATATATTATCTGTGAATTGCTACTAACGTTTTGTTTGTCTAGTGCATAGAGATGCCGTTGTATGTCGTGTACAAGGGTGAGGTTCCCGGAGTGTACGACGACTGGGAGGAGTGTCGGAGACAGGTTCACCATTTCAGCGGTAACAGTTACAAAGGGCGGAGGCGGAACCTAGATACGCGCGGTATCTAACGTGAGAGAGGAGGAAGCGGAGGAGGAACAGGATGAAGATCAGTTTCATCGCAATGATGCTCATCGTGATCGCAACCCTCTTCTGTGTGATGGTAGTTTAGATATCAACTTGTAATGTGAAGACAAACTCGCTACTCGCGGTCTCGAGACTTGTAATGTTCTAACTTTGTTCGGTATTTTGAATTCAGAGACTAATATGATGAATTGTATTTGGAGACTAATCTTCTATTGTATTCGATAAATCTGCTGTTTATATGTTGTTTTGTTTATATTCTGTGTTGTAATGTATTTTTTAACCTGTGCAAATATCAGAAAAGCAAAAAAAAATAATTCCTAATATTCATAGTAGTGGCGCACCATATTGCACTTTAGTGGAGCACATAAAAAAACATACCAGTGGCGCATTATCTAAAAGTGCGCTATTAGTAACCCACAACACAAGGTACACATGGCCCCTTGGAGTAACAGCAGTGGCGCACTTTTGGGCCTAGTAATGGCGCACTTTAGCTGCGCCATTAGTGTCTGGGATAGTAATGGCGCACCAGGTGGTGCGCCACTGTTATGTAGATTAACAGTGGCGCAACAGGCGTGCGCCACTACTATTTATTAGTAGTGGTGTGATAATAGTTGCGCACCTATAGTGCGCCATTAATAGCCAAAATAGATGCGCCACTAACATCCTTTTTTCTTGTAGTGGTAGCACCAGCCAGCCCATCTCTCCGTGCCACGCCTCGCAGCGAGGCCGCCTCCAAGTGCAAGGCACGACTCAACCAGATGCGTCGGCCCAGCCGCTCCATCGACCGGGGCAATGCCACAAGGTGAGCACACCCAGCCCCTATCCAGTGCCATAGGTGCATCTTTGTTGACCCGACTCAGATCTATTGGCCTAGTAGCAGATTTGGCCCAACTCTATTTTTCATATATCCTACAAATTTGACTATTCTCCACTGTTTTGCATAATTCAGAAAAAATGCATGTTTTGAAAATACTAATAATTAAATAAGAGTGGATCATATGTATGATAAAAAAATTAACTTATTGTTTTCACGTAATTTGCGTAAATGCCACAATCTTGCATAATTGTTGTGTCATTTTTTCAAAGTAAATATCCGCATGTGATATATGATTTTGGAGTAGAAAAATCTATAGAATCCATATGTGCAATCAGTTTTGTCAATTGAGCGAGTTTGTATGCATGCTATTTTTTTTGTGATGCCCTTTTGTTATTTTTGTGTGATTTAATCCATGCATCATATGAATTTTTGTTGAACATGAGATGTGCCTTTTGTGATGTGTACTAGCCCTTGGTATTTTTGTTTGCCATGAAATTCCATGTTTAGATGTTGTTTGTTTGGTGCCAACTTGCCATAAAAATGTTTCTCTTTTGAGGGTCCAAAATAATTCCATGTCTATGTTTCCATGTGAATTGCCATTAATCTACAACCGTTTTGTGGTCGGTGCTATGGAGTGAAATGTAAAACATGCTATCCTGTGTTAGTTTGTGTCATTGGTTTTGAAGTATAGATTTTGCATCGTAGTTAATTTTGTTCTCAAACATGTCAATCTACTAAAACAGTCATTCCTTACACCATGTTAATTTTTCGAAGTCCGTGAATCTGATTATTTGAGAATGACATGTTGTGTTGATGCTAGCTATGATTGTGTGCATAAGTAGACCTTGCTGGTATGGAATGAAATAAAGTGCATCATGCCTACTACCATGTTTTAAATTTTCATGCCATTATAAGTCATGTAGCATATGTTTTCTTGCTGCATATATGCCTTCATGATAAAACTGCTATGTTAAAAACTGATATTTTTCACTAAGTGTGAAACTGTGTTCAAGTAGCCATCTTGTGAGCTCATTTCCTAGTGATCCATGATTCTACTCAATTTTCTCGTACGAAGTGAATTGTTGTGAATCATGTCAACTAATGCCCCATGTATTGTTTAACATTTTAGATTCTTGTAGCTTGTTGATTTGATGTGTGCAAAATGTGATGTTGCTATTTCGGGCAGATTATAGCTATAACTTGTGTTGGTTGTAATTGTTGAACCGTTGCTCCATTTTGAACATGCCTTATATAAAACTTGCTTACAATCTCATGTTGTTTCATAATCTATGTTTTAACATGTTTGTGTTTGTTGTTTGCATGCATTCTGCATTCATGGCATAATATCTTGTGTTGGTCATATCTTTTAGACTGTAACTCCGTTTTAAATGATCTATATATGTAAATCGCCTAGAATGACATGTAGAATCACAAGGTGCATTTTGTTTCCATGTTTAATAATTATAAAATATGTTTGATTCAGATCTGGTCCAATTTTGAAAATTAATATATGGGGACGTTTCGTAAATACTATAAGTTGTTTCCGACCTCATGTAAAATGCCAAAACAGATAGTTTATTTATGCTTCACATCTTGACATGTTCAACAACATTTAAATTTGTTGTGTAAATAAATGAGAGAGAACTAAATGATTCGAACATAGAGTTTAGGTGTAGTGTTTGATTGTTGTTATTGACATGCCTTGCATATTTAAATCGGACATGCATCATATTTGTTTGCCCGTCATACCATCTAAATGTTGGGGTCTTTATCATGTGTTGATTGTTTGTTTCCAGATTGTTTCTTCTCGATAGAGTTCCGAAACTGATTCGAATTGTGAGGATTGGCTCGACTACGCCCATTCGTCTACTCCACGGATTTTGTTCTTCTTCCAAGCGGGATCTCGGGCAAGATGACAATTTCCCTGGATACCACTACTATCATTTCCATGATAGTTGTCTTGTTTCTACCGTTATGTCTCGTTACCTACCACTTGAATGTCAAGCCTCCAAAAATGACATGATAAGGCTCTAACCGTCCACATCTCAGCAAACAATTGTTTGGCTTAAGTTACCGTTTGCTCAACCCTTCTTATAGCATTGTTAGTTGCAGGTGCAGGTTGATTCATGTGACAACATGGATATCTTGAGATGTCACAATATTATTGCTATTTAATTTAATGCACATATATACTTGGTAAAGGGTGGAAGGCTTGGCCTTTTTCTTGGTGTTTTGTTCCGCCTTTGCCGCCCTAGTTACTTGTGTACCGATGTTATGTTACATATTGAGTTCTCCTAACATGCTTGGGGTTGTTATGGGGACACCTTTGATTTTCGTTTGGGATAAAATTCTTCCGGCAAGGCCCAACATTGGTACTATTTGCTTTATAATAACTAAAACTTGCATAGGGCATGATCAATCCATGGATAATTAAACAACCACCGGGCCAGAGCTCCTGTAAAAGCCCAGAACTGACGCTCAAAAAGATTCCCCTTTTATTCCATTGTCGTCACGTGATTCTCTTGTTTGTCGCATTCATCATCACATCATGCACATCATCTCCATAGCATCGACACTCCGTTGCCGTCATTTTCCAAAATTGCATCCGTCATTAGTTGTCGGTTCTCTCCGTTCTTGTCTTTTACCATTTCGACACCAACCGCACTCACACACTCCCGTGACAGCTTCAAAATATTGTTTTTAAAGTGCGTATAAAACATTTTTGGAATGGGTTGAAAGTTGACATGCGGTCTTATTTTATTATAGGAAGACCACCTATCAAACTTCGTCGCATTCACAGTCCGTTTGATACTCGAACCCTTAAGCCTATAGCGGCACTATAGCGTCTCAAATAGGAGATAGTTTCTATAATTATAAAACTTGTCGCTGGACTACCCGTGCCCTCCCTCTCTTCTCATACCTAGCCCCTCGGCACAGTGCACAGACCCTTCGTGTGCATCAGATATGTTCCTCGTACCCGAAACCTACGGTCGTGACTGTTGGGTCCGGATGAACCCCGAAATACCCAAACCATCATCGGTTTTTCAACTAGACTCACTAAGATAATAACCTCGACCGTCCGATTACGATCGGATGGAAAAACTGATCCTAACCCTCTAACCCACATGCGTATTTAAGCAGACAAAGCCCTAAAACCTAGGTTGTCACATCCATTCCTACCCAATCCCGAAGCCGCCACCATCCCATTGACTCTCCTCTGTTTTCTGTGCCCGAGCAATCTCCTTGTTTTCCTTTGATTTCCACGCATGTGTTCCACCGCAGCTGCTCAAACCAGAGGAGCTCTTCCACCCCGCCTCGTCATCCGGTACTGCAGCCTCCTCTCGTCGGTGACCCGTGCAGACTCCGGTGACCCGGCAGGCCATCCCTTCTTTCCATGCTCCTCTCCGTCCTACCCTTATTTACCCCTATTTGACATCTCTTTCTCTCTTGTTTGGACACAGGAGGTCCCATGGCCGTTACCTCAACCTCGACCTCACCGGAATGCTGCCATGCGCTTGCGGACAGAGTGCCGTGTGCCCACCTCGTCGGATCCGCGTCGCCTTGCCGGTGCCCTGCGTCAAGTCGTGTGACCATGCGCTGTGCTTGGGCCCCTGGTCCTTGCTCCTGAGGTCCTCCGCTCCGAACTTTGCCCGACAGCCTAGCCATCGTCGTCACCTAGGTGAGCAACACGTGCAGCTTGACTCGTAAGTAGGTGTTCAACAACACTTCATGATCATTGTTAGCTCACGTCCGTTTATGTGTTGATCACCCCCCTCTTATTCTTGTACCCGTAACTTATCCACTTAATTAAATGCTTAGTGTTTGCTGCAGCTTCACCACTTAACCATACCTCACCCTATAAGCTTTGCTAGTCTTGATACCTTTGGAAATGAGATTGTTGAGTCCATGTGGCTCATAGATTACTACAACAACAATTGCAGGTACATGTAAAGTGCTACTTTGACGTGAGCGCGATGATTGTTCAATTTGGAGTTTATTCTTCTTCTTCTTCACTCATAGGATGGGTTCCAGGCCAGCAACCTAGGATTAGGAAGGATGGACGTCGTTTTATTCTTTGATTTTGTCCTTAGTTGGACCCTACTTTTCTACATGATTATTGAATGTATTGTTGCATTGAGATGTTCATGTTCTAGCTTGTGGCGAGTGTAAGCCATTTCCATATAATCATCTCTTCTTTACATGTACTTGTAACGATATCCATTCTTGCAAAATGATGAGATGCGCTTCTATCCCTGTCGAGGCCCTCATGCCAAAATAAGGAGAGGAACACAACTTAGGCGTTATAAGTTGTTATCATAGCAGTACCGACCTAGGAGCCCTCTTGATTGATCGAACTTGGTCGAGTTGAGTCTATTGCAAAACTACTTTGAGTCTAGTTATATATCGGAGAGTAGGATTCTTTTTACTCCTCTTCTATGCTCGGGTGAGGTATCGTGACGTAAATTTAATTCTACCCCTCTTCTCACTCAAAAAAAACTTAGGATCACGCCTGTATTTTGGACCTCTATGATGTTGATGTGATGGAATCCTATACTTGGTGCCTCGTATTTCCAAGGCATAGAGCACCAAGGGGTTCTTGACACATCGCTATCTTTCGGTTTCCTTAGTATCTCAGGACGGATAATGTTCAAAATGTTGGGGAACGTTGCATGGGAAACAAAAAAAGTTCCTATGTGCAGGAACACCTATCATGGTGATGTTCATCTACGAGAGGGAGATCGGATCCACATACCCTTGTAGATTACAAAGCGGGAAGCATTAATAAAAGCGGTTGCTGTAGTGGAACAACTTCGTGATTCAAATCACCATCGTCCCACGATCCGTCCCGATCAAGCACCGAACGGACGGCACCTCCACGTTCAACACACGTACAGCTCGATGATGATCTCTGCCGTCTTGATCCATCAAGAGAGACGGGGAAGTAGAAGAGTTCTCTGGCAGCGTGACGGCGTGCCGGTGGTGGTGATGATCTATTCCTGCAGGGTTCCGCCCGAGCTCCGCAGAAATCCTATCTAGAGGAAGAACTATGAAGTTGAGGTTTAGGTTTGCACGTGGCAAACTTGTGTCTCAAAAACCCTAAAACCTCTAGTATATATAGGAGGATCGGAGGGGCTAGCCTTGAGGCTCAAGGGATCCCCTAGGGCGTCGGCCGAAGGGAGGAGGAGGGACTCCTACTCCAATTCAGTTTGGAAGGAGGAGTCCCTTCCTTCCCACCTCCTCTTTTTTTTCCTTTCTCCTTTGATTTTCTTTCCTTGGCCGAAATAGTCCTCTTGGGCTGACCTCAGCAGCCCACCAAGGGCTGGTGAGCCACCCATGAGCCTATTAGGTTCTCTCCCGGGTGGGTGGCCCCTCCCTGTAAAAACCCGGAACCCAATCGTCACTCCCGGTACACTACCGGTAATGCCAAAATCTTTCCGGAAGCCAAATGAAACAATCCTATATATAAATCTTTGTTTCTGGACCATTCCGAAAACCCTCGTGACGTCCGTGATCTCATCCAGGACTTCGAACAAAACTTTTGTCACCAGCACCTATAACTCAACTATACCGAAACATCACCGAACCTTAAGTGTGCAGACCCTGCGAGTTCGTGAACTATGCAGACATGACCTGAGACATTCCCCTGTCAATATCCAATAGCGGGACCTGGATGTCCATATGGGATCCTACATATTCTACGAAGATCTTATCGGTTGAACCTGTGTGCCAAGGAGTCATATAATCCCGTATACCATTCCCTTTGTCCTTCGGTATGTTACTTCCCGAGATTTGATCGTCGGTATCCCTATACCTATTTCAATCTCGTTATCGGCAAGTCTCTTTACTCATTCCATAATACAAGATCCTGTGACTAACACTTTAGTCACATTGCTTGCAAGGCTTATATGTGATGTTGTATTACCAAGTGGGCCCCGAGATACCTCTCCGTCACACGGAGTGACAAATCCCAGTCTTGATCCATGCTAACTCAACGGACACCTTCGGAGATACCTATAGAGCACCTTCATAGTCACCCAGTAACGTTGCGACGTTTGATACACACAAGGTATTCCTCCGGTGTTAGTGAGTTACATGATCTCATGGTCATAGGAATGAATACTTGACACTCAGAAAACAATAGCAACAAAATGACACGATCACATGCTACATTTGTAGTTTGGGTCTTGTCCATCACACCATTCTCCCAGTGATGTGATCCAGTCATCAAGTGACAACACTTGCCTATGGCCAAAAATCCTTAACCATCCTTGATCAACTGGCTAGTCAACTAGAGGCTTACTAGGGACATAGTTTTGTCTATATATCCACACATGCATTTATGTTTTCATTCAGTACAATTATAGCATGGATAATAAACGATTATCTTGAAACATGAAATTTAATAATAACTATCTTATCATTGCCTCTAGGGCATATTTCCAACTGTCTCCCCTTGCACTAGAGTCAATAATCTAGTCTCACATCGCTATGTCATTTACATTGGAATGAACCTAACACACATACAGTTCTGGTGTTGATCTGCAACATTCAGATCCGTGTGCACTTTCCAAATATTTACGTCATCTCCTTCGACATAGTCGTGGATGAGGTTGAAGCATCGTTTGATGTGTCTCGTCTTCTTGTGAAACCTTGGTTCCTTGGTTAGAGCAATGGCACCAGTGTTGTCACAGAACAGAGTTATTGGATTTAGTGCGCTCAGCACAACTCCAAGATCCTTCATGAATTGCTTCATCCAGACACCCTCCTTAGCCGGCTCTGAGGTAGCCATGTACCCTGCTTCACATGTAGAATCTGCTACGACGCTTTGCTTGGAACTGCACCAGCTTACCGCACCCCCATTGAGAATAAATACGTATCTGGTTTGAGACTTAGAGTCATCAGGATCAGTGTCAAAGCTTGCATCGATGTAACGCTTTACGACAAGCTCTTCGTCACCTCCATAAATGAGAAACATTTCCTTCGTCCTTTTCAGGTACTTTAGAATATTCTTGACCGCCGCCCAGTGTTCCACTCCTGGATCACTTTGAAACCTGCCTGCCATACTTATGGCCAGGCTGACATCCAGTCTTGTGCATAGCATTGCATACATGATAGACCCTACGGCTGAAGCATAGGGGACGGTACTCATCTTTTCTCTATCTTCTGCAGTTACCGGACATTGAGTCTTACTCAACTTTATACCTTGTTACACAGGTAAGAACCCTTTCTTGGATTGTTCCATTTTGAACTTCTTCAAAACTTTCTCAAGGTATGTGCTTTGTGAAAGTCCTATCAGGCGTCTTGATCTATCTCTATAGATCTTAATACCTAATATGTAAGCAGCTTCTCCTAGGTCTTTCATTGAAAAACATTTGTTCAAGTAATCCTTTACGCTCTCCAAAAACTCCGCATTGTTTCCAATCAGCAATATGTCATCCACATATAATATTAGAAACGCAATAGAGCTCCCACTCACTTTCTTGTATATACAAGATTCTCCGAAAACTTGTATAAACCCAAACGCCTTGATCACCTCATCAAAGCGCTTATTCCAACTCCGAGATGCTTGCACCAGTCCATAAATGGATCGCTGGAGCTTGCATACTTTGTTAGCATTCTTTGTATCTACAAAACCTTCAGGTTGCATCATATACAACTCTTCCTTAAGAAAACCATTAAGGAACGCCGTTTTGACATCCATCTGCGAGATTTCATAATCGAAAAATGCAGCTATTGCTAACATGATCCGGACGGACTTAAGCATCGCTACCGGTGAGAATGTCTCATCGTAGTCAACCCCTTGAACTTGTGAAAAACCCTTTGCCACAAGTCGAGCTTTATAAATGGTCACATTACCATCTGCGTTCGTCTTCTTCTTAAAGATCCATTTGTTCTGAATAGCCTTGCGACCTTCATGTAATACTTCCAAAGTCCACACTTTGTTTTCGTACATAGATCCTATCTCGGATTTCATGGCCTCTAACCATTTGTTGGAATCTGGGCCCACCATTGGTTCTCCATAATTCGCAGGCTCATTGTTGTCTAACAACATGATAGATAAGACATGATTCCCGTACCACTCAGGAGCAGTGCGTGATCTTTTCGACCTGTGAGGTCCGATAGTAACTTGATCTGAAGCTTCATGATCATCATCATTAGCTTCCTCCTCAACAGGTGTTGCCTCGACAGAGATTTCCCTCTGCCCCGCGCCACCATCCTGTTGGAGCAGAGGTTCCACAACCTCATCAAGTTCTATCTTCCTCCCACTCAATTCTTTCGAGAGAAACTCTTTCTCAAGAAAAGCGTCGTTCTTAGCAACAAACACTTTGCCCTCTGATCTGAGACAGAAGGTGTACCCAACTGTCTCTTTTGGGTAACCTATGAATACACACTTTTCCGCTTTGGGTTCAAGCTTTTCAGGCTGAAGCTTTTTGACATAAGCATCGCATCCCCAAACTTTAAGAAACGACAACTTTGGCTTCTTGCCATGCCATAGCTCATATGGTGTCATCTCAACGGATTTTAATGGTGCCCTATTTAAAGTGAATGCAGCTATCTCTAATGCATAGCCCCAAAATGATAATGGCAAATCAGTAAGAGACATCATAGATCGCACAATATCTAACAAAGTACGAGTACGACGTTCGGACACACCATTACGCTGTAGTGTTCCAGGCGGTGTAAAGTGTGAAATGGTTCCACATTGTCTTAAGTGAGCACCAAACTCGAAACTCAGATATCCGCGCCCTTGATCAGATCGTAGGAACTTGATGTTCTTGCTACGATGATTTTCAACATCACTGTGAAATTGTTTGAACTTTTCAAATGTTTCAGACTTGTGCTTCATCAAGTAGATATATCCATACCTACTCAAATCATCAGTGAAGGTGAGAAAATAACGATATCTGCCGTGCACCTCCACACTCATTGGTTCGTACACATCAGTATGTATGATTGCCAACAAGTCACTTGCACGCTCCATTGTTCCAGAGAACGAAGTCTTAGTCATCTTACCCATGAGGCATGGTTCGCACGTGTCAAGTGATTCAAAATCAAGTGACTCCAAAAGCCCATCAGCATGGAGTTTCTTCACGCGCTTTACACCAATATGACCTAAGCAGCAGTGCCACAAAAAGGTGGCGCTATCATTGTTAACTCTACATCTTTTGGTCTCAATGTTATGGATATGTGTGTCATCATAATCAAGATTCAATATGAAGAAACCCCTCACATTGGGTGTATGACCATAAAAGATATTACTCATAAGAATAGAACAACCATTATTCTCTGACTTAAATGAGTAACCGTCTCGCAATAAACAAGATCGAGATATAATATTCATGCTTAACACAGACACTAAATAACAATTTTCTAAGTTCATAACTCATCCCGACGGTAACTGAAATGAGACCGTGCCGACGGCGATTGCATCAACCTTGGAACCATTTCCCACGTGCATCTTCACTTCATCCTTCGCCAGCCTTCGTTTATTCCGCAGTTCCTGCTTCGAGTTGCAAACGTGAGCAACAGAACCGGTATCAAATACCCACGCACTACTAGAGAGTTGGTTAAGTACACATAAATAACATGTACATCACATATACCTTGTTTGGCGTTGGCCGCCTTCTTATCAGCCAAATACTTGGGGCAGTTGCGCTTCTAGTGACCCATCCCCTTGCAATAATAGCACTCACTTTCCGATTTAGGTCCAGCCTTGGGTTACTTTGTCGGAGGGGCAACAACTTTGCCGCTCTTCTTGGAGTTACCCTTCTTGCCTTTGCCGCTTTTCTTGAAACAAGTGGTCTTATTAACCATCAACACTTGATGTTCTTTCCGGATTTCTGACTCCAGGACTTTCAGCATCGCAACTAACTCGCCGGGTGACTTATTCATCCCTTGCATGTTATAGTTCGACACAAAGCTCTTGTATCTAGGTGGCAGTGAGTGAAGAATTCTCTCAGTGATAGCCTCTTGCGGGAGTTCAATCCCCAGCTTAGCTAGATGGTTTGAGTACCCAGACATTTTGAGCAAATGTTCACTGACAGACGAATTCTCCTCCATTTTGCAAGCATAGAATTTATCGGAGGTCTCATACCTCTCGATCCGGGCATTCTTCTCAAAGATAAACTTCAACTCCTCGAACATCTCATATGCTCCATGACGTTCAAAGCATCGTTGAAGTCCCGGTTCTAAGCCATACAAGACTACACATTGAACTACTGAGTAGTCCTCCTTACCTGCTTGCCAAGCGTTCAAAACATCTTGTTCAGATGTAGCGGGTGGTTTGTCTCCTAGCGCTACATCAAGGACATAATTATTTTTCCCAACATGTAGGATAAGCCTCAGATTATGAGCCCAGTCTACAAAGTTGCTACCATTATCTTTCAGCTTAGCTTTCTCTAGGAACGTATTGAAATTCAGGGTTGCTACTGCGCGAGCCATTGATCTACAACATAAAATATTGCAAAGTTTACTTAGACTATGTTCCAGACAATTAGAGTTCAGCTAATCATATTACTAATAAAATCCCACTCAAATAGACATCCCTCTAGTTATTTGAGTGTGGCATAATCCAAATTCACTAACTCAAGTCCGATCATCACGTGAGTTGAGTGTAGTTTCAGTGGTAAACATCTCTATGTTAATCATATGAACCATACGATTCATGCTCGACCTTTTGGTCTCTTATGTTCCGAGGCCATGTCTGTACATGCTAGGCTCGCCAAGATTAACCCGAGTGTTCCGCGTGTGCAACTGTTTTGCACCCGTTGTATGTGAACATTGAGTCTATCACACCCGATCATCACGTGGTGTCTCGAAACGATGAATTGTCGCAACGGTGCCCAGTCGGGTAGAACACAATTTTATCTTGAAATTTTAGTGAGGGGTCACCTTAAAATTCTACCGTCGTTCTAAGAAAGATAAGGTGCATAAAAGGATTAAAATCACATGCAATTCATAAGTGACATGATATGGCCATGATCTTGTGCTTCTTGATCTCCATCACCAAAGCACCGGCATGATCTTCATCTTCACCGGAGCCGCACCATGATCTCCATCATCGTGCCGCCATCGAGGTTGTCATGCTATCTATGCTATCACTACTAAAGCTAAAACCTAGTAATATAGTAAACGCATCTGCAAGCACAAACGTTAGTTTAAAAGACAACCCTATGTCTCCTGCCGGTTGTCGTAGCATCGACGTGCAAGTCGATATTTAACTACTAAAACATGATCATCTCATACATCCAATATATCACCTCATGTCTTTGGCCATATAACATCACATGCATACCCTGCAAAAACAAGTTAGACGTCCTCTAATTTGTTGTTGCATGTTTTATGTGGCTGCTATGGGTATCTAGTATGATCGCATCTTACTTACGCAAAACCACAATGGTGATGTGCAAATTGCTATTTAACCTATCTCCAAGGACCGCCTCGGTCAAATCCGATTAAACTAAAGTTGAAGAAACAGACACCTACGAGTCATTTTTATGCGACAAGATGCATGTTAGTCAATGAAACCGGTCTCTTGTAAGCGTACGAGTAAGGTTGGTCCGGGCCGCTTCAATCCAACAATACCACCGAATCAAAAAAAGACTAAGGAAGGCAGCAAATCGAACATCAACGCCCACAAAGACTTTTGTATTCTACTCGAGATTACATCTACGCATGAACCTAGCTGTGATACCACTGTTGGGGAACGCTGCATGGGAAAAAAATCCTACACACACGAAGATCTATCATGGTGATGTTCATCTACGAGAGGGAGATCGGATCCACATACCCTTGTACTCCCTCCGTTTCTTTTTACTCCGCGTATAAGATTTGGTCAAAGTCAAACAACATAAAGTTTGACCAAATTTATATCAAAAAATATGAATATCTACTATATTAAAATTATATAGTATGGAAATACATCTCGTGGTGCATCTGATAATATTGATTTCATGTTGTGAATGTTGATATTTTGTAATATAAAATTAGTCAAACTTTACAAAGTTTGACTTTGACCAAACCTTATATGCAGACTAAAAAGAAACGGAGGGAGTAGATCGCTAAGCGCGAAGCGCTAAGAAACGCGGTTGATGTAGTGGAACAGCTTCGTGATTCAAATCACCGTCATCCCACGATATGTCCCGATCTAGCACTGAACGGACGGCACATCCGCGTTCAGCACACGTACATCTCGATGACGATCGCCACCTTCTTGATCTAGCAAGAGAGACAGGGAAGTAGATGAGTTCTACGACAGCGTGACAACGCGCCGGTGATGGTGATGATCTATTCCTGCAGGGCTCCGCCCGAGCTCGGCAGAAATCCGATCTCGAGGAAGAACTACAAAGTAGAGGTTTAGGGTTGCACGTGGCAAAGTCATGTCTCAAAAACACTAAAACCTCTAGTATATATAGGTGGAGGGGACGGATAGCCTTGAGGCTCAAGGGAGCTCCAAGGGCGTCGGTCGAAGGGAGGAGGAGGGAGTCCTACTCCAATTCGGTTTGGAAGGAGGAGTCCCTTCCTTCCTTCCCACCTCCTCTTTTTTTTCCTTTATCCTTTGATTTTCTTTCCTTGGCTGAAATAGTCCTCTTCGGCTGACCTCAGCAACCCACCAAGGGCTGGTGCACCACCCATGGGCCTATTAGGTTCTCTCCCGGGTGGGTGGCCCCTCCCGGTAAAAACCCGGAACCCATTCATCACTCCCAGTACAGTGTCGGTAATGCCCGAAATCTTTCCGGAAGCCAAATGAAACAATCCTATATATCCATATTCGTTTCCGGACCATTCTGGAAACCCTCGTGGCGTCCATGATATCATCCAGGACTCTGAGCAAAACTTCGGTCAAAAGCACCTATAACTCAACTATACCAAAACGTCACCGAACCTTAAGTGTGCAGAACCTACGGGTTCGAGAACTATGCAGATATGACCTGAGACACTCCCCGGTCAACATCCAATAGCGGGACCTGGATGTCCATATTGGATCCTACATATTATACAAAGATTTTATCGTTTGAACCTCTGTGCCAAGGATTCATATAATCCCGGATACCAGTTACTTGCCCGAACTTGATCGTCGGTATCCCTATACCTATTTCAGTCTCGTTACCGGCAAGTCTCTTTACTCATTCTGTAATACAAGATCCCGTGACTAACACTTTAGTCACATTGCTTGCAAGGCTTATATGTGATGTTGTATTACCGAGTGGGCCCCGAGATACCTCTCCGTCACACGGAATGACAAATCCCAGTCTTGATCCCTGCTAACTCAACGACACCTTCGGAGATACCTGTAGACCACCTTAATAGTCACCCAGTAACATTGCGACATTTGATACACACAAGGTACTCTTCCGATGTCAGTGAGTTACATGATCTCATGGTCATAGGAATGAATACTTGACATGCAGAAAATAATAGCAACAAAATGACATGATCACATGCTACGTTTATAGTTTGGGTCTTGTCCATCACATCATTTTCCCAATGATGTGATCGAGTCATCAAGTGACAACATTTGTCTATGGACAGAAAACCTTAACCATCCTTGATCAACTGGCTAGTCAACTAGAGGCTTAGTAGGGACATAGTTTTGTCTATATATCCACATATGAATTTATGTTTTCATCCAATACAATAATAGCATGGATAATAAACATTATCTTGAAACAGGAAATAATAATAACTATCTTATCATTGCCTCTAGGGCATATTTCCAACACAAAATTGCTTCAATACTCTTTGTGGCGAGAGGAGTTTGGTGTCACCCAGTACTGCGGAGAGTATCCACATGTACTGCCATAATTGGTATCATTGTGTTTATGAGGGTCTAAGGTAGATGAGTTTCCGAGACCTCTGGTTATGCGTTAATTGATGTGATATGTTGGACGGTTAGTATTATTGCTAGGAGTTGAGTGATTTATTCGGCAATTACTCCGTGTATCCGTTGGACCAGACTGCATAACCAGAAAGATTTCGGGAGTTCTTAGGTAGAATTCAAGTAGTCACCTAGCATTATCCTTCCAACAAATGCATAATGGGTTATGTATTTGTTTTCGGCTTGTTTCGTAATCCTCATCCTTTGTTTTGTTGGAATTTGGTAATTCGAGTTGCTTCGATGTCAAGTGGTGATTGCATATATTTTCTAAGTGATGTTCTTATATTTTTTATGGGAATGCTGATACTTCTGTTCAACCGGAGTTGTCATGTGAAATTCTTATCACTCCATAGTTCTTATCTTCAAATCAATTCAATCTTATCCAATATTTGCAAGTTCCGTCCTCATAGCTTATTATTGGAGTTCATCTCATTGATAATACCAAGTGCAAGGAATCATCGTAGCACTATCAAAAGATGGAAGTGGTAAGTATGGAGTGTCGAACCCACAAAGAGCTAGAGGTAAGGTCACTATTCTCTCAAGTCCTATCTGCCACCGATACGACTCTACATACGCCAAGTGTTTGCTTCTATGTAGTAACGAGCAATAAAATTGCATTGTGCGCATAAATACGATAGCTTTGCATGATAATGGAGAACTAAAATATGATATAGTTGCTGCATTAATTAGAGTTAGAATATATTACAATATATTATAAATAGCGAATGTGGAATAATGATGGTATGGTGTGCACAATCATCCTAGGCAATTGATAACAAGATCAGTAATCATTCTTGCAATTTTATATGAGGGAGAGGCATGAGCTAGCATACTTTTCGTACTTGGATCATATGAACTTATGATTGGACCTCTAGAAAGCATCCACAAATACTAGAAATCATTAAGGTAAAACCCAACCATATCCTTAAGTATCAAGTCCACTTTACTCCCATACGCGCACATCTCTCTTACTCTGGTGTAAGTTTCTATCACCCTCGCTACCAACTATAAGGGAATCATGAACATATTGCAACACCATCTAGTGTGGATCTTTCACGTGTGCGCCTCACGGAAAGCACCGTAGGACAACACCAAAATAAAACATACACTCAAACCAATCAAGATCATCAATCAACCCACAGGACAACATAGATCTACTCAAACATCATAGGATAGCAACTAATCATTTATTAATACTATGTGGCGTGAAACACCATGTTCAAGTAGGGGATTAGAGCGGGGTGTGGGAGAGGGGACCACTGAAAAGACATGGGGAAGGCGATGAAGACGGTGATGTTGATGAAGACGATCACCCGACGATGGTTCCCCTGGCGGCACTCCAACGCCACCAGAAGAGAGGGGAAGAGAGGCTCCCCCTTAGGCCTCCTCCTCCATGGACTCTCTCAAGATGGGGAGAGGTTCTCCCCCTGTTCCTTGGCCTCCATGGCTCCCGTAGGGGCGCGATCCCCTCCATGATTGGATCTGTCTCTTCTATTTCTCTCATGTTTTCGCTATTGTTTTCTCTCTAGGTTGGTTTTTCATCGATACAAAGAGCGGCGGCGGAGGCACTTTTGATCTAGGGTAATTTCTGGAGGTTTCTATATTTATAGGATTTTTGGGCGTTGGAATCATGCCAAGATGGGCCACGACTAGCCCACTAGACACTAGCCCACTCCACGGGGGCTGGTGCACCGTGGTTTCAAGTTGGCACCAGGGAGCCCCCCTCTGGTGGTCCTTTTCTCTAGTATTTCTCTTCTCTTCCAAAAATAATCGTCAAAGGTTTTCGTCCAATTCCGAGAACTTTTACATCTGCGCAAAAACAACACGACGGTAGTTCTGCTGAAAACAACATCTGTACGGGTTAGTTCTAAATAAGTAATATAAAGTGCAGCAAATCCATATAAAAGTATTGTAAACATAGGCAAACATGGCATGAATACTTCATAAATTATCGACACGTTGGAGACGTATCACTCATCTGTCCCAATTGTCTTTGTTTTCCCCACCCTCCCGCCTTTTTTATTTAGTGATTAAATTATCATCCAAGTTCATTTCTTTTCATTGATGTTTCCACTATCTTTTGTTTCGTATCGTATCCGCTGATTCATTGTGAAGATGCACAATGCTAAGTTCATCATTGCTTCATCTCCGTGTTCTTCTCCAGTGGATTCTACTCAAGCTTACGATGTTCATCATATCCTTTTCATTTGTTCAATGCTTTCAGTTGTTAGAAATTCTCAGCGAGGCCTCTCTTGTTTTTTCATCCCTCTTTATTCTATTCAGAGTGCTGAAGATATCTCTGAAGATTCATGTTTTTCTTCAAATCCTTTCAGTTAGTTTGAGGGTCTTACCTCATCAAGTTCTTAATTTGTACCAGTGCAATATCTCTTCATAAGCAATCGTTTCAACGGTGTTTCTTTGAGTGGGCCCATAACCCACAGGTTTACCCAGGATCTTATCCCGCTCTTGTAATCTTTGCGGGAGATGTCCTCATGTTCTTTTCAAATATGACGTAAGAATGAATTCCATCGGTCATATGCTTTTTCAAAGATTGCTTTCTTTGTTCATTGTTCCAGAGTATCTTAGTAATTCATGGTGTTTTTTCTCGTCATCATTCTCAGCACTGAAGACCGAAGAAGTGTTTCTCTTAAATCTTTGCCCGTTCTTTTGAAGATTCGTCATCTTAGCTTCGTGCTCTCTCTATCCGAAGTTTTTTAGAGTTGTTTTTATTTCTCGATCCTTCGAAGGCCATCATTTCAGAAGATTTCTTCGTTCTCAGTTTTCAGCTTTCATTCTTAAATTCTTCTGAATTATTGTTTCTTCGTTCGTATCTCAATTATTTCGGTGCCTTGTTCAAGTTTCCTGTTAGGCAGATCACGATCTCTTCGTTCGCATGTATTCCATTCACTCGTTCTAATTCTTACCGGTGGTTAAGTCGAGAGTTGTTCAAGTTCGTGGTATTATGTCTTCAATCTTTTCAAGATGAATAAGTGGTATGCCAAATCCGTTGCTTGTCATCAATTAAACTTGATGAAGGATAGATATAACATAATTCTTCTTCTTCTTTCCTTGAGGTAATTTTAATTCTTTTCCGGAGTTGTTCATGATATCAAATTCTCGATTCTAAGTTGCTTATCTTTTCTTTTCCGGAGTTTCAAGTATCTCTTCGCGAAGTTCCTTCTAAATCTTGCAAGGTCGTAATCTTATTCTTTTCAACCCATGATTTCTTCACTGAAGCTATCTTGGATTGGATTTCACCTAAAGCTTTTCCTAAAGAATGTTGCTATCATGGTGCTTTTCAATAATCCAAGTATTATTTTATCCTCTCGGTAAAATAAGTTTTCCCTATATTGTGTTCCGAACCAAGCGATCTTTATTTGCGTTAGTGGTCGATTGTCACCTCATAATTTTGTGATGTTTTCCATAAGCCCACAACAACCTTATTATTTCGTTGTTTGTCTTACAACAACTCCATTCAATCCATCCTTGTAAGATGCTTTTCAAATCCAATTGTGGTACAAATTGTCATTTTCTTCTTCGTTCTTTTCTGCCCAACGATCTAGCTTTTATTATTTTATTCCGTAGGCATTGTGATGTTGATCTCTTTGGATCAATAATCTCGTCTCATCAAGATCATGTTCTTTGCTTGCTTATTCATTTAATTAGAGTGTTGTGTCTTCTTTTCAAGATCTACCATCTTATCAAGTTTTGCCTCTCTTTTCTACCTAAGTGATGTCCAGATTTCTTTTGAATTCTTGCTTGTGCCTCATGCCCTTCTTCATCTATTTGCAACTTTCAAGATTCGTTAGTTTCACTCGTTTGTTAAAGAAGCAACTTATTTTACCTCTTCCTCTACATCTTCCTCTTTTCATTCTAAGATCTTGGGTCGATATCTATTCTTAGTGGAGTAGAGTTGTAACAGCCTGGAACCGACGCTATATAAGATTTCCCTTTTATTCCATTGTCATTGTGTGATTCTTTCGTTTATCGCATTCATCATCTCATCATGCGCATCATCTGCATAGCATCGGCACTGCTTTGCCATCATTTTTTCAACTTGCTAACCCAGAAATACCACAAACCATCATTGATTTTTCAATTAAACTCACTAACCTAATTATATCGACCATCCGATTATGATCGGAGGAGACAAATGATCCTAATCCTCTAACCAACCTACGTATTTACGTAGCCAAAACCCTAAAACGTAGCCTGTCCCATCCATTCCTCCCAATCCTGAAGTCGTGGCCATCCCACTGTCTCTCCTCTGTTTTCCGTGCCCGACCAATCTCCTTGTTTTCCTCCAATTTCCACGCCTCTGTGCCGCAACAACCGCTCGAAGAAGAGGAGCTCGTCCACCCCGCCTCGTCATCTCGCACCGCAGACTCCTCACGCCGTAGACCCGTGCAGACTCCGGCGACCCTCCATGCCGTCCCTGCTCTCCGTTCTCCTCTGCTTCCTACCCTTTTCTCCCCTTCCCTCACCTCTCTTTCTCTCTTGTTTGTACACAATAGCTCCCATGGCCATTACCTCAACCTCGACCTCGCCAGAATGCCGCCATGCGCTTGCCGTGGGTGGGCCGTCTTCCCGCCTCATATGATCTGCTTCGCCTTGTCGGTGCCCCGTGTCATGTCCCGCAGCTTTGCGCCATGCCCAGGCCCCTCGTCCTAGCTCCCTAGGTCCTCCGTTCCGAACCGTGCCTGGCAGCCTGGCTATCGTCGTCGCCTAGGTAAACACTCTCTCTTTTCTACGACAGGAGTCACCCCGAACTCGACCTCGTCCCTGCCTCGACCTCCATACCCAACTCGGTGGGCATCCACTCCTCCTTCCATGCGCCCTCTCCCATGAACGCCCGTCCATGGAGCTCCGCCCACGAGAGAGGAAGCTGAAGCCACTGTTGGCCCAGAAAAGACGCCGAGTACTTTCCGGCGATGGTAACGACGGACGATGACGAAGATGAACAAAGCTCATTAACGAACTCGACGAAGTTCCTTTGCAAAGAGCGGTAACCGCTAGTCGGACTATCGGTTCCTAGAGGAGACGCGTACATACGCGTAACCTAAGCGGGCACGCTAGCAGGTGGATGGTTTCTCATGCACACGTACGTAGCAACCTGGCTGCTGCCTTGATCGATCAGAACTAGCGTCGCTAAGACACACATGCGAGAACATGAGGATATGATGGCTATGGGAGCGTGTTGCTCCCGATTCTTTTCTTTGTATTGATCTGATCTCAATATGATGTTACAAGAGGTAGGGGTACATAGATATATATATTAGCTAGCTACAGCCAATACAATTCCTATACGGTGACCGTGTCCTAGTCCGACCCGGCTAGGGAATCACAAGACGTGATTAACTCCAACAATCACCCCCCTAATCAGGACGTCGTCTTGTCACAACTTGGATGCCGATACTTCTTTGCATATCCAAAAACTTATCTTGATCCAAAGCCTTGGTCAGGATGTCCGCCAACTAATCATCGGTGCGATTGTAGTTGACCTCCACCTTCCTTCTTCCATGCAGTCCTTCATGTAGTGATACATCGTATCAATGTGCTTGATCCTATCATGCCGCACTAGATCCTCACGTAGAAAAAAATATAGACTCGTTATCAACATTGAGCACCACTTGTTCCGGATCTCGATCCATGAGATCACCGTGTAGCCTTCCTAGCCACACACCTTGACACTCTACTTCACTTGAAGTCGATGTCACCACTTTCTGCTTTCGTGACAGCCATCTTACTATGCTTCCATCAAGGAAATATACCACGTCCGAGCTACTCTTACGGTCGTCAACAATTTCTTCCTTGTCACTATCACTGTAGCCGAGTAGTTTCACCATCTCCTTCTTGCTCAACTCAAGACGAGGTTCCATCGAAGCATCAATTGGATTGCAATCTTTCATGCCAGAGTTTTCAAGTATCTTCCTTATGTATGCCTCCTCGCATTGTGTGATCCCTTTCGGCTTTTGATGTACCTCTGGCCCGAGATATCAACTCAAAAAACCTAGATCATCCATCTTGTAAAGCTCCTTCATTTGTAGCTTGAATTTTGCAATCACCTCTTCATCTGCTTCAGTAATAAATAGATCATCGTCTTAGATGCCAACTAGTAGACGATCCCTTCCATCACCTCTCTTGTACACTTCATGCTCTAGTGGGGCTTTCACAAATCCAAGAGAAATCATAGTCTGGTCAAGTTTGATGTTCCACGCCCGAAGGTCTTCCAGTCGCCCATACAAGACTTTATGTAGCTTCAATACCTCGTATCCTTCTCCCTCTTTGATGAAGCTCGGTGGTCGATTCACATACACATCTTCTTCTATCTTACCGTTCAAAAATGTGGATTTTACATCCATGTGATGTATCTTCCATGATTCTTGAGCCGCGAGAGCGATGAGTAATCTCACAGATTCCATCCGTGCAACGGGAACGAACACTTCTTTGAAGTCCACACCTTCATCTTGTATGTACTCTTTGGCCACTAGCTTCGCCTTATGCTTTACACACCCTTCGGCATCTTTCTTGATCGTAAATTCCCGCTTGAGCCCTATGGGTTCTTCATTGTTGGGAAGATCCACAAGCTCCCATGCATTGTTGTCGTGGATCGACCCCAACTCTTCTTCCATAGCATGACGCCAACACTCCTTTGTATTCGCATCCTCAAAATCTTCCGGTTCCTCAGCACTTGCTAGACACCTTCGGCCACTTCCTTTTATCTTTACCGTGTCAATCGTCTGAAGAGTATCCTCCGAATATGTGTGTAACACCGGCTGTAGACGTTCGGTTGTCGTCGCAAGTGTCCTTCCATCCTCCACAGGCACTGGCGTTACCTTGCTGCTCTTCTCTCTTCTTGTTGAAGTTGCTGTGCATGGCAAAACTGCACAGACAATCTCATATCCACTGAACGTGCCACCTTCCGGTGGCAGCTCACCACGTCCAGCTACGTTTCCTGGCTCGTTGACAAGACTCCCAGGTGGAGCGCACCTTGCTGAGCCTCCTCCTTGCATACAATGATGCGATGTAGTAAGCATACTTGGTCTATGGTTCTGCACCTGAACCGTTGTTGCATCTTCTTGGCCTCCAGGATGCTCTTCTACATGGCCATGTGGCATGACAGCTGTGCACTGACCAACTACCATCATCGAGCTGACCACGCTTCCAGTACATTCCATCGCGTGTGTCAAGCTAGCTTCATGACTCGATGCACCAATTTCCTCTGGTACAAACAAAGTGACCGTAGTCATGTCCACCTTGGCATTAGCATCACGTACACCTTCGTGGACTTTTGGCGCCACGTACGCCTTTGCTTTCTCTGGACACATCACACAAGGACTGCTTCTCCATGGCCGAGCGCACACAATAATCGCTTCCTTCGCTCTAGCAAAGATATCACTTACACACATAGTATTGATGTAAGTTTCGAAATCACCTCCCGCATCCGTAGCATCGATACGGGTTTCGGAACCATGAACTTGAGAGCAAACTCTTCCTTCAGGCAATGCGGCAATTTCTTTAGCCGACACTTGAAGAACTGGATCCTCCTCGTCCACGAGTTCACACATCAACATCAGGTCACCTTCATCTCCTTGCTGGACCATGAGCGCCTTCTCCTTTGGGGGATTCTTGCACTCCGACTTGAAGTGCCCCATGATGCCACAATTGTGACACTTGATCTTGCGCTTGTCGAACTTCTTCTTCTTCTTTGGAACGCCATCGTTGATGTCCTTCTGACTTTGTTCGTTTGGCACACGATCTTGGCGAGCGTAACTGCTAGAGCCCTCACCTTCTCTCCTTGAGTCCAGCGCCTGCCACTGAGCCCGCGTGAGCATGACAAGCTCAGCGTTCCTCCCATCCCCGAGACTGTACCGCATACGCTCGTCGTGAGCCTTGTAGCGTCCGACAAGATCATCAATAGAGAGGGTCGCGAGATCGACGCACTACTCGATCGCCGTGACAATTTGCAGGTACCGGGGAGGAGCCGTGCGCAAGAACCAACGGACAACCGATGGCTCCGTGAGGTTTTCTCCAAGTGCGCGGATCCAATTGACGAGAGTAGCAACCCGTGAAGCGAACGCGTCCACGGACTCATTATCGCCCATGACCAAAGTCTCATAGTTCCTTAAGAGAGTTTGGAGATTCACTTGCTTGACGCGGTCTTGTCCCTCAAACATGAGCTTCAAGGTATCCCACACCTCCTTCACCGTTTCTTTGGCGATCACGTGTTAAAGGACATCCATCGGCAATACCGAATAAATCACCGACGCCGCATGCCGATCCTTCTGATGCTCAGCTTCCTCCTTCTTGAAAGCGTCGCCTCCTGGATCGACTGCATCCCACAACACGTTGGCGCAGAGACCACACTCCATCAGGGCCTTCCAGACCCCGAAGTTCTCATGATTAAATCATGGGTACGACGACCTCGTCGGAGCAGCAAATACATTAGCTGCACCGGTGTACTCTGCCAGCTGCTTGTCCTTCTCGTCGTCCGACATGATCTCCCGTTACGAGACGACCAACCTTGCTCTCATACCAATTGTTGGTCCAGAAGAGACGTCGAGTACTTTCCGGCGATGATAACAACAGACGATGACAAGATGAACAAAGCTCGTTGACGAACTCGACGAAGTTCCTTTGCGACGAGGTGTAACCGCTAGCCGGACTATCGGTTCCTGGAGGAGACGCGTACGTACGCGTAACCTAAGCGGGCAGGCTAGCAGGTGGATGGTTTCTCATGCACACTACGTAGCAACCTGGCTGCTGCCTTGATCGATCGGAACTAACGTCATTAAAACACACACGCGAGAACACGAGGATATGATGGCTACGGGAGTGTGTCGCTCCCGATTCTTTTCTTTGTATTGATCTGATCTCAATCTGATGTTACCAGAGGTAGGGATACATAGATATATATATTAACTAGCTACAGCCAATACAATTTCTATACGGTGACCGTGTCCTAGTCCGACCCGGCTAGGGAATCACAAGACGAGATTAACTCCAACAGCCACGCATGCTTGCCGACCCCGCCGGTGCGGGGTGCAGCATGCTTGCCGACCCCGCTGGTGCAGAGTGCAGCATGTCGTTGACTGCCTCTTCCCCGTGCCAAATTGCACCGCCGCTCTCCTGCATCTCCCGTCGGTTGCCCTTTTTGCTCTCTACCAACACAGGTGAGATCCCCGTGCTCCATGACCAGAAGCTCGACCTTTTGCGTATTGATCATTTAGGTGGGATGTCCCTATGTAGCCGAACTCGTAGCCATCCTGACTGGTCAACACCATGCCCCAACAGCGTCGAGGTTTGGGTTTCGAATCCCAGAATGTCCCCTTTTGTTGTTCATTTTAATTTATTTTTCTGCACACACACTTGGGCTGAATTTCCCTCGGCAGTTGCAGGTTGCTGCAATATGGCCCTTATATTTTCCTCCTGCGATTTATCAATTACCAAATAATTTCATTTTATAGCAATGCCATCATTTCAAAATGCTTATAAATATTTAACCATGCATTGGATTAAAATGATTGAAATAAGAAAAAATCTTAGAATATCGTCTAGATTCATAATATGTCACTTTCATCCATGTTTAGAATGGTTAAACTTGTTGTTTGCATTAATTTATATAAATGTCATGCTAAAATGATTTATATCATATCTAAATAACCGTAACTCCAATTAAAATGATCTATATATATATATATATATGTGTGTGTGTGTGTGTGTAACTTAGTTAGAAAAAATGTGTAGAATCACATGATGCACTTTATTCTTCTATTTAATAAATATAAAATATGGTTAGTTCAGATACGAACCAATTTCAAAAATTGAATATGAGGTTGTTTCGGAAATACTATATGTTCTTCCGGCCTCATTCAAAATGCCTAGATAATGTAGTTGTTAATGCTTCACCTCTTGTCATGATTAACAAGATGTAAAATAATTGTTTAGTTAAAACAACATTAACCGCATTTCTTTTAAAAATGGAGAGTTATTATTTTGTTGTATGTATGTTCTCCATCTCCATTTAAGATTACTTAATTCCATCTTCACCATATGCCATGATCACTCACGTTAAATAACATTTAATATTGGCGTGTACCTAAATGGAACTGAACTAACTAATTCAAATAAGGGGTTTCATCAATATGCAACTCGTTGCATATTGAGCTTCACTTAATGTATAGAAGTTGGCTGTTGTGCTTTGTCAGATCTTGCATAATTAAACCGGACATCCATCATATTTGTTTGCGCATCGTGTGATGTATATGTTGTGATGTTTAACATGTGTTGATTGTTTGCTTCTGGATACTCTTCTCGATAGAGTTCCGAACCTGCTTTGGAGTGTGAGGATTCGTTCGACTATGTTGGTTCGTCTACTTCACTGATTCATTCTTCTTCCAAGCGGGATCTTAGGCAAGATGATCATTTCCCTAGATACCACTACTATCATTGCTATGCTAGTTGTATCGATTTCTATTGTTATGTCTCGTTACCAACCACTTGAATGTCAGCGTCCCAACATTTCCATGAAAAGCCTCTAACCCCTCCACAGCTCAGCAAACCTTTGGTTGACTATGTTACCCATTTCTCGACCTTCGTATAGCGTTGCTAGTTGCCAGTGCAAATTGCTTTCATGTGAAAACATGGATTCCTTGATATATCACAATATTATTGCTATTTAATTTAATACACCTATATACTTGGTAAAAGGTGGAAGGCTTGGCGTTTTTACTCGATGTCTTGTTCCACATTTGCCTCCCTAGTTACTTGTGTACCGGTGTTATGTTCCATATTGAGCGGTGCTAACATGCTTGGGGGTTTTATGGGGACGCCCTTGATTTTTGTTTGGAAAAAAACTCTTCTGGCAAGGCCCAACATTTGTACTATATTTGCCCAACATAATAATACTGAACGTAGGGCATCATGAACCTGGGGATTAATTCAATATAATAGAGGGAGGGCTAGTGGTGATGGTGTTGGTCCTAAATAGAGTCGTGTGCGGGGCCACCCCGAGGCAACTCGGCAAATTTCTATCAGGACACTATACGGTGCGCTCATCCTGTCATGTCCTGAGAACAAGGTACACGTTCCTATCAGGTTTGTCGACAAGTTACGCGGCCTAGCTGGATTTTTTTACCTTTCTCGAATATCTTGTGCAACGGGATTCCGAGGATACTTTGGGCTATACGAGGTTGAGATTTTCCATCGGGATTCCGAGGAGACTATGGCCTTTTTCGTGGTTGAGGTTTTCCACGTAGCTTGTGATTAATTTGTGATGGATGTGTTGGAGCACCCTTGCAGGGTTAAATCTTTTGGAAAGCCGTGCCCATGGCTATGTGGCAACTTGGAAATTTGTTTAACACTCGGTCATAGCAAACTTGAAGTAAACTCAAATAAAATATGTACACTATGTGCATAACCGTGATTGTCTCTTCTCACAAGTTCTGAATCCGAGAGAGGACTTGGTGGGATTATGCTTGACTGAAAAATAGGTCTTCGGGGTCACTGCATGATCATTGTCAGCTCACGTCCGTTTATGCGTAGATCACCCCCTCTTATTCTTGTACTCGTAAGTTAGACATTCAAATAAATGTTTAGTGCTTTGTGCAGCCTCACCACTTAACCATACCTCACCCATTAAGCTTTGCAAGTATTGCTACCTCTCGAAATGAGATTGCTGAGTCCTTATGACTCAAAGATTACTACAACAATAGTTGCACGTACTAGTAAAGCGCTACTTTGACGTGAGCGCGATGATTGTTCTATTCGGAGTTTCTTCTTCTTCTTCATCGAGCGTAGGATTGGTTCAAGGCTAGCAGCCTGGTATTAGCAAGGATGGACATCGTTTTATCATTTGATTTCGTCCGGAGTCGGATGCTGCTTTTCTACATGATGACTGAATATATTGTTGTATTGAGATGGTCATGTTGTAGCTTGTGGCGAGTGTAAGCCAATTCCATATACTCATCTCTTCTTTCATGTACTTGTAGCAATATCCATTCTTGCGAGACGAGAGATGCGCTTCTATCCGTGTCGAGTCCCTCATGCCAAAATAAGCATATGATCGTATCTTGGGCATTACAGCTCCTCAGGAGTGTTGTTCCAAACGGGCAGACTACGCGGCCACCGCGGGGAAACTCATGGTTTGCTTTTACTCGTAGGTTTTCCCATCTGGTACTGCCTTTAGAAAGAGATAGGCGCAGCTCCTATTGGGATCTAGCCTGTCACGGGGTCCTGTTGGATTTGTTTTACCCTTCTCAGACGTCTTGTAAATCAGGATTCCAAGGATAATTTGGGCTATCTCGAGGTTGAGGTTTTCCACCGGGATTCTGAGGATGCTATGGGTTTTCCGTGGTTGGGGTTTTCCATGCAACTTGTGGCTACTTTTTGATGGATGAGTTCGATGACCCCTGCAGGGTTAAATCTTTCGGAAAGCCATGCCCGCGGTTATGTGGTAACTTGGAATTTTTTTTAACACCCGGTCATAGCAAACTTGAAGTAAAATCAACTAAAATACACGAACTGTGTGCGTAACCGTGACTGTCTCTACTTGTGAGTTCTGAGCCGAGAGAGAACACGGTGGGGTTATGTCTCACTCAGAGGTAGGTGCTCAGGATCACTTCTTGATTATTACTAGTTCACGTCTGATTATGCGTAGATCACCCTTCTTATTCTTGTACTTGTAAGTTAGCCAATCAAATAAATGCTTAGTGCTTGCTCTAGCCTCACCACTTAACCATACCTCACCCATTAAGATGTGCTAGTCTTGATATCTTTGGATACGAAATTGGTGAGCCCGTGTGGCTCACAGATTATTACAACAATAGTTTAAGGTATAGGTAAAGCGAAACTTTAACGTGAGCGTGATGATTGTTCTATTTTTAGTTTCTTCTTCTTCTTCTTCAATCACATGATGGGCTCCAGGACGGCAGCCTGGGATAGCAAGGATGGAAGTCGTTTTATCATTTGATTTTGTCCGTAGTCGGACCATGCTCTTCTGAATGGTGATGGAATGTATGTTTGTATTGAGATAATCATGATTAGCTTGTGGAAAGTGTAAGCCAATTACATATACTCATCTCTTCTTTACATGTACTTGTAACGATATCCATTTCTGCGAATCGATGAGATGCACTTCTATCCCTATCGAGGCCCTCGAGACAAAATAAGGATAGGACCGCATCTTGGGCATTACAACAACGCACCCCTCTCACTGAAGAACTATCATTCTACTTGGCCAAAGCAATTCAACAAATCGAAGAGCTTTATGAAACTATGATGATCATGCAATTAAGAATCATAATAATCAGAGGTCACTCAAATACTTTTAATCAATAATTTGAACATAAACCCACAATTCATCAGATCCCAACAAATGCACCATACAAAAGTATTACATCGGATGGATCAAAGTGAAGATGCGATGATCATTGTATTGAAGATCATAGGAGACAGATAGCCATCTAGGTACTAACTACGGACCCGTACGTGAGTGGTGAATTACTCACACATCATCATGAAGGCGACAAGGTTGATGACGAGGCCCTCCGTGATCGATGCCCCCTCCGGTAGGGTGCCGAAATGGAGCTCCAGATGAGATCGCGACGGAAGAGAGACTTGCGGAGGCGAAAAACGTTTTTCGGGATGCCCATTAGAGTTTTTGGAATATATGTGTGTAGCACCCCGACTCAAGACGAGTCAAGCCTCTGTGTATCTGTGCCATCCGTGGATCAGTATGCTGGCACACACAGTACATCAATGTATATATCAAAGTGCAATCACATGTAAATAGCGTAAAACTGATATATACCTTAAATATCTCAGCGGAAGCGGTCAAGGGAGTGGAGTCCCAATAAACACCAACGGCAAGTTGAGTGTAGACCGTAACCCTGAATCGTACTCTTACTCGTCGAAGAAAAAGATCTGCAACATAAGACGTTGCAGCCGTGTAGGTCAGCATATTGAATATGCCGGCAAGTCACATAAGAGAAGGGTAAAATAATAATCAACTATCTCTACATGCATATTTGGTCGGTGGAGCTAAGTTTTGCATAAAGCCAGTTTTATCCTACACCAAGAGGGCTTGAAAGCAATATGTTACTACAAGGTTTGTTGTTAACGAGATGGTTCCGCCAACCAGTTCTCGTACCCGAGTTGTCAATAATTCCCACATCAAATATATTTAAAGGTGTTGAGAAATCCAGATAACTTCAGTTCCTTTGGCTCAAGTTGTCCATGACCGTGGACACGGCTAATCGATTAGGTTTGAGTACTCTGCAGAGTTTTGCACATGTTCCCCACAAGATTTGATCGCCTCCGGGTTTGTCCTCGCACTTCAGGGTGTTTGAAGACCGGATGATCAAAACATGGTCTTTCAACGGGTCCCTCTGAAGCCCTGTCGGTGCCCATCCATTCCTACCGTTCTTCTACATCTGCTAGCACCGCCTGTCCAGAGTCGCCGCGTTGTCCAACCAAGCCAGATCCTATAATTACTTGTGGCTGTGCAGGTAAGCCTTGGGTCTTGAAAATATCCGTCCGTCTCTTTGAGCCTGGGTGAAGCTTTCCGCAGGATGACATGGCCTCTCCAGCATCCCGGGCATCCACTGGGTTTTCCAGGGAGCCGATCAACCGTCCTTCACCCAGTGTTGCATTGCGTCCGAGGTCTTGAAAATCTTGTCTTAGTCCGGTCTTGATTATTATATCAACCTCGCATCAGTCGTGGTATACACTCAACCGATAACCCGTCTACTCAAGCATAGCAAATATAACATTGTCGTCCCGGGGCCAAGTATCGGGGTGTTGTGTTCCTACCACATGATACCACATCTTATGCTAAAGTTTCCAAGTACCTAGGCAGCATACAAATTGGGCAAAGAAGGTGATCTACCATGCATTGAACACATAGGTAAAATAACATGATCAAAGATGACTTGCCTTGATGATAGTTGTCCTGCTCGAGCGTCTCTAAGTAACACGCTTCGCACTCCGGATGATCTACCGATACAAACACAAAGCACACCATAAGCACTTCAATCATGCCACAAGTAAAAAATAACATCACATGCAATGATTTGCAAAAGACTACGCAAAAGAATTTATCGCGCGCCGGTTAGGGCAGAAACTTGTTTCTGTTGAAAACACCAGTAAAAATACTAAAACATTTCTGAAAATTCTACCACAGTAAGATTTTATCACTAGAAAACAGTAGCAAAAAGAATCAACTCAATATCATTTTTCAAACTCCTGGAATAGGCAAAAAAGTGTTTAAAGTAAATCTGCTCTAACTTATATTTCAAAATTTCAAACATAAACACATTATATGTTTTTAAAAACTACAGGAAATTTGTGAGCTACTAGAAAAAGAATCAATGTCATTGGACGTAGGGATAAAAAGTTGTGGGCAAAACAAATTTGAAAGTTTTTGTTTTTGTAATCTGGACAGAAAGTTACAAAACTGCTAGTGCTAATGAGAGGCACACGTGGCAAGTTTCTACTGGCTGCAGTGGTGTTTGTTGAATGGCTTTGGGCAAACGGCCGAAGACTAGTAATCCTGCTGGTTAATACTTAAGTGGCAAGAAAAACCTACTGGTTTTCTGATAATAACCGAAGGGTTACTAGTGTTCTAATCCTAGCCATTGCATGGGATTGCATGGGATCTAAGGGCTAGGAGGGGCTGCATGCAATATAGAGAGAGAGAGGGAGGTAGCTACGTGCTGCTGCTGCTGCTGCTTGCACCGGCGAGATGAGAGTTGGCCGGCGGGGGGGAGTTGGCTCCGGCGGTGGAGACGTCGGGCGGCGGGGGAGTGGTTCCTCCTCCGTGGGGGGGAGGCGGCGGTGGAGAGGGAGAGCTCGGGGGGGTGGCTCCTCCTGGCGAGGCCGAAGTGCAGCCTCGGCTGCTGCTGCTGCACCGGCGAGGCTTCGGGCGGCGAGGGGACGTGGCGGCTGTGGCGGCTAGGGTTGCGAACGGGGTCTCCGGGGGGGGCTTTATATAGGCTAGGTGGGGGTGGTAGCTAAGGAAGGAGAGGGAGAAACGGGGAAGGAATCGCTGGGAGGGAGGAGAGGTCGGTCTCGGTCTGGGCAGAGAAGGAAAGAGAGGAGAGGAGGAAGAAGGAAAGTGACAGGGGAGAGAGGCTCGGGCGGGAGAAGAAGTAAGGGAAAGAGAGGAGAGAGGTAGGGGAAAGAAATCTCGGTTCCCTCGGGCTTGGTTTCGGTACTGGAGATGAAGGAAGGAGAGGAGAGGAGGAAGAAGGAAAGAGAGGGAGCTTTGGGGAAAAAAATCGCTGGTGGGGAGAGGTGGATCGGGTGGGAGCTGTGGCGTGCTGGTACGTGGTGCATGTGGCCTCGTGGCCTGGCCCCAGGGGCACCTGCGGTGCTGGCTCGGCTGAGCCTTTGGCTCGGCCTGGCCAGCTAGTCCATTTTTTATTTATTTTATTTTTTTGAAAAAGAACAAACAGCAGCAAAAAAAGTAAAATATATTTCCTAGCTAACAAATACTAGAAAATAGGTACTAATATATGTACACTAGAATACTTAGGAAAAAAACAGAAAAAAATACATACAACTAATATATATATAATATATATACATATATACATACAATATCAATGGGAACCCTAGTTCCACCTAATGCAAACTTTCGAAAATGAGTTTGATGCAAGGCCACGCAAAAGCATTTGAAAACTTAACTAAAGATAATTTCGGACATTATAAATTTTTTGCAAAACCAAGTCGGTAACTCCAAAAATAAAATTCGAAACGTTATGCACTTTAATTCGACGGGGGAGAAGTCATATTATCTCCACTCCAATAAATTGCCCGCAGTCACATAACGAATAGAATTTTCAGAAGAACACAATAATGCATAAAAATATGAGATGCATATGAATGATCTATTAACATCCGAATTTAAGAAAATTGGGATGTTACAATGTGAATTTATGGGCCAAAGAACGGAGGTAGGGGGCCACCAGGGAGGAATAAGCCATCAAGGTGTGCCGACCCCCCTAGACGCGTCCTGTTGCCTTGTGCCTCCCTCGTGTGGCCTCCGGATTTCTCCCGAGGCTTCCAAGTTTTCTTTTGGTCCATAAAAATCATAAAAAGTTTCGGGGCAATTGAACTTCATTTGATAGTGTAAACCTGAAAAGTAAAAAATATGTAGAAAACAACAACTTGCACTAGGCTCTGGGTCAATAGGTTAGTGCACAAAAAAATATAAATTGGTAAATTATTACTAAAAAGTATCCTAGAATGATAATATAATAGCATGGAACAATCAAAAATTATAGATACGTTGGAGACGGATCACTACATCAAGGAGCATGAATACTACTTTTCTCATGTGCAAGAAAATTTTAGGGTCACACACATTGAAGAGTTCGTTGGCAGAGAAATGACAGCATGGAATGATGAAATGATCATGCAATTCTACTCTACAACTCACTTCTCTCCAGATGGTAGAATTGTATGGATAACAAAAGGCACCAGGTACCAATCAACTATTAATGAGTGGGCTACCATCTTAGCATCCCAGAGCTGTAGGATGGAGATCTGGACGTTTATACTGAAGGCAGCATGAACCACAACTCCATGGCCGACATGTATAACCTAGTACCCACGGAGTACTTGAAGTCCCACAATTAGAAGGACAACTGCTGACCAGAAGAGGTCATGTGGATACGCTCCCTATATTCAGATGCTGATCAACTCCAAGATTGTGAAGAGCATGTATCTACTTGATCGTCAACACTAGCCACTCAAGCCAGAATTGGAAGATAATGTTCTGGTTATGAATCCAAGTCATCCCACTTCAGCTACAGCACACACTGAGTTAGAGGTTGAGGCCCAAGGAGAGGCAGCCAGAGCCACCAGTGCTCTAGCGTTAAGGTCCAAAGGTGATCAAATGATGTTTCTTATCAGCACCATCCAAGGGATGGAGAAGAAGATCAAAGACATTCTGTTGAACCAGAAGAGCCTTGAGAGCATTGTGGAAACGAAGTCTCATGACCTCAATCTCAAGGTGACCGAGTTGACTACCACGGTCAACTAGTTGAAGTAGGAGATTGACGTGTTGGAAATATGCCTTCGAGGCAATAATAACATGATTATTATTATATTTCCTGTTTCAAGATAATCGTTTATTATCCATGCTATAATTGTACTGGATGTAAACATAAATTCATGTGTGGATATATGGACAAAACAATGTCCCTAGTGAGCCTCTAGTTGACTAGCCTGTTGGTCAAGGATGGTTAAGGTTTCCTAGCCACAGAAATGTGTTGTCACTTGATGACGGGATCATATCATTAGGAGAATGACGTGATCGACAAGACCCAAACTACAAACATAGCATATGATCGTCTCATTTTGTTGCTATTGTTTTTGCATGTCAAGTATACATTCCTATTACCATGAGTCATGTAACTCACTGACACTGGAGGAATGCCTTGTGTGTATCAAACTTCGCAATGTTACTAGGTGACTATAAAGGTACTCTACAGGCATCTCCGAAGGTGTCCTTTGAGTTAGCATGGATCAAGACTGGGATTTGTCACTCCGTGTGACGGAGAGGTATCTCGGGGCCCACTCGGTAATCCAACATCGTAAACAAGCCTTGCAAGCAATGTGACTAAAGATTTAGCCACGGTATCTTGTATTACGGAACGACTAAAGAGACTTGGCGATACCGACGATCGAATCTCGGGCAAGTAACATACCGAAGGACAAAGGAAATGATATACGGGATTGTGTGAATCCTTAACATAGAGGTTCAACCGATAAGATCTTCGTAGAATATGTAGGATGCAATATGGACGTCGAGGTCCTGCTGTTGGATATTGGCCACACAGTGTCTCGATCATGTCTACATAATTCTCGAACCCGCTGGGTCTGCACACTTAAGGTTCGGTTACGTTTGCGATATAGTTGAATTATTAATGTAGGTAACCGAATGTTGTTCGGAGTCCCGGATGAGATCCCTGAAGTCACGAGTGTCTCCGAAATGGTCCAAAAACAAAGATAGTCATATAGGATTGTTGCATTTGGCTTCCGGAAAGATTTCGGGCATTACAGGTAAAGTACCGGGAGTGACGAATCGGTTCTCGGGTTTTACCTGGAGGGGCCACCCACCGAGGAGAGGATCTAATAGGCCCATGGGTGGCGCACCAGCCCTTAGTGGGCTGGTGAGGCCAACCCAATAAGTCTATTTCAGCCAAGGCAAAAATAAAGGAAAAAGAAAGAGAAAAAAGGGAAGGAGGTGGACAAGAAGGAAATGACTTCTCCACCAAACCAAATTGGAGGAGAAGACCTTCCTCCTTGGCTCGGACGAACCCTCCTACTTGGAGTAGGAGGCAAGGCAGCCTCCCTCTTGTTCCTCCTATTTATAGTGGAGATTTTAGAGGGTTTTGGCACCTCAAGCCTTTGTGCAAAGCTCTCTTCCTCCACTACTTCGTGACACCTCGTAGCTAGATTGGTACGACACGACGAAGCCCTGTTGGAGTAGCTCCACCATCATCACCGCCACGTCATCGTGCTGCCGTAGAATTCAGCTACCTCTTCTTCTCTCTTGTTGGATCAAGAAGGCAGAGATCGTCATCGAGTTGTATGTGTGCTGAACGCGGAGGTGTCGTTCGTTCGGTGCTAGATCGGGGCGGATCGTGGGACGACGGCAATTTTGATCGCGAAGACGTTCCACTACATCAACCGCGTTTCTTAGCGCTTCCGGCTTAGCGATCTACAAGGGTATGTGGATCCGATCTCCCTCTTGTAGATGATCATCACCATGATAGGTCTTCGTGTGCGTAGGAATGTTGTTTTCCCATACAACAGTGGCATCATGAGCTAGGTTCATCCGTACATGATATCTCGAGTAGAACACAAAAGAGTTTGTGGGCGTTGATGTTCAATTTGTTGCCTCCTTAGTCTTTTCTTGAATCAGCACTATTGTTGGATTGAAGCGGCCCAGACCAACTTTACTCATACACTTACGAGAGACCGTTTTCATCGACAGATATGCAACTTATTGCATAAAGATGACTGGCGGGTGTCTGTTTCTTCAACTTTAGTTGAATCGAATTTGACCGAGGCGGTGCTTGGATAAGGTCAAATAGCAATTTGCATATCACTGTTGTGGCTTTGTGTAAGTAAGATGCGATCATACTAGATACCCATAGCAGCCACGTAAAACATGCAACAACAAATTAGAGGACGTCTAACTTGTTTTTGCAGGGTATGCATGTGATAAGATATGGCCAAATACATGATATGATATGTTGGATGTATGAGATGATCATGTTGTAATCGTTAAATATCGACTTGCACGTATGTAATGACTAAGATGCGGTCCTTTCCGATTTAGGGAACGAGGCCCCAAAATGGAAAGAAGCGCATCTAAGAGTTTCCGCAAGCGAGGTGACATAGCACATACATAATAATAGAATGACAAATAGGGAATTTGTTGCCATCTCATAGATAATATCAGAGTTTACATCACACATTTATTCAGACAAGGTAGTTCCGCTACGGACTACATAACATGGGAAAAGGCTATGCTACCCTGCATGCTTGCCCACGATCACGACCACGCCTCAGTCTTCTGGATAGTTCACGTACAGGCGGTCGTTCTCCTCATTGTACTGCCACGCCAGCTTCATGCCATCGGGATCACCTGTGTCGGGTGTACCTGTACCTGTTGGGGTGTTGAATAATCTGTGAGCCACGGGGACTCAACAATCTTTGACCTCGGTGCCAGAACTAGTCAAGTTATTAGGTAAGGAAGGTTCAGTGTTTAGGTTGCAGCATCCTAAGCATTTATGGTGGCTAACTTACGTACAACAAGTTATTAAAGGTAGTCTATACTAGCGGGCGAATACTAGCTGATCAATAAGTGATCCTAAACACCTACTTACGCCAATCATAACCCCACCGTGTTCCTGATCGAAAAGAGGTCTTCGAAGGGGACAGTCATGATAACACACACAGTTGGCAAATTTATTAGATTAGGTTCAGGTTATCTATAACCGGATGTTAACAAATATTCCATGTTGCCACGTAACCGCGGGCACCGCTTTCTGAAAGATTAAACCCTACAGGGGTGCTCCAACTAGCCCATTACAAACGGTCAGGGGCCGCAAAGTAATCCACTTTCACGAATCTCGTGATCTCGTTGGTCTCGTTGGATTCCTTAAAGAAAAACCTCAACTCTGGGGAGAACCAAAGCTTCACCGGGATTCCTATATGCAAGATATATCGTTAAGGTAAGACAAGACTAGCAGGACCTCCCGTCGTGTCGATGACCCCGATAAGAGCCGCGTATCTCAGTCTCACGACACGAGGATGAGCGATGGTTACACGCAAAAACACCGAGTTGCCCCAGGGAGCGTAATAAGCTGCTATGGGTTGGACCAACACTCATGAGGAGCACTGGCCCGGGTTGTTGATTAATTCCTCGGGGTAGCTATTCCCTATGTAGATTATTATTAAGTGATTAGAAAATTAACACCAACGTTGGGTCCTGCCGGACAAGTCTTAACACCACACGATTTATCAAGTGGGTCCCCATAACCACCCCGAACGTGTTAGGAGCGATCAGTTATGGAATCAAACACCGGTAGCCGGGAACTACGGCGGCAATAACGGAACAAAACACCCGGAAAAAGGCTAGGCCTTCCGTTATTTACCAAGTATATAGGTGCATTAATTAAATAACAGATTTAGCATAATGATATCAAACTCATGTTATCACACGAGACAAGCACCTGCAACTAGCAACGCTAACATTAGAAGCTGAGCAAGGCCTACTTAGCCATTCAATATTTGCTAGGAGGGGAAAGTGTTTGGGGTTTCATGTCAATATCAGGAGGCAATTATTTTAGTGGTAGGCAGCGAACATATGACGAAGGAAACGTGAATCTAGCATAACAAGTCTAGAGATGGTATCAAGGTCATATCATCTTGCCTCTGATGTCTTCAGCTTGGAACTGCTCTTGTTCCTCCGGCACGTACTCTCTCGGATCCACGTAATCGCTCTCCGATCCCGGTGCTACCCAACATAAAAATAGCATCCAATGAACAACATCACAACAAGATGCAACAAACACATGATGCATGAGATGAGAATGAACATGCATCTCTATTCTAGTCACTAGCACATGCATGAGAAGAAACTACAACTTCTGAATAGAAATGCACTCTAAGCTATCTTGACATGCATGAAGATGACATGAATAGATGCATAACGCAAAAACGATGCAAAAACATATAAAGAACGTTACGAACGTAGCTACGGATCAACTGGAAACTACGAAACAAGAAATGGAGTCTTACGGATCAAATCCATCACAACACACTCCAATGGCATACTTCAGGTATTCCCAGGTTGCCAAACCACAAAACAAACAAGTATGGATGGGGTGGTGCAAGGAATATCACCACACCATCAACTATGCACTCACAAGCATCAAAACATCAAAACTATACATTCTGTCCTAAACAACATCATAACAGCTTGAGAGCTACATGCAAAGCACCTACAGCCACCCAAATGTGCCAAAAGATATGTGGCAGAAGCTATTCAAAAGCCCTACAAACATGATCAAAAAGATAATACAAAGGATTTTCCCACAGAAAGATCTACAACTGCTAACTTGGACAAAAATATCAGTTTTCAGGGACTTAGTGAAAATCTCAAATTCTCACTAGCTGTTTATGCTCTGAAGCATTTTGACAGCACACAAAACATTATCTACAGGAAGTCAACTAGAATGAAAATTGGCAGAGAGCTAGACAAACACAAAAGATACAACTTTCGAGTTGATTGCAAGGGCTGATTCCCAACACATGAACTTTTGCAAGCACAACTACAAGGAAGAAAATTACAGCAGTTTCTCAAACTTTGTGAAAATCACAGATTTTCACCAAGCTGAAATTTTCAGCCACATGCCTACTTTGACTAAGCACGACTTGCACATATAAACTCCTAAGCATGTAACAACACGACCATGCTGTAGAGGGGTTCACCCTCTACTGCCACAACAAGGAATCAACCTCTTGGGCTCATCACATCACATGGAACCAAGCACTAAACATTGAACAAAATAGCAAAAATTACATTCCCAGAAAGTGTTCCAAAGTGGAATCTGATTCCACCATTGGATTCCTCGGATGATTCTACCCCAAAAACATATATAATACCTAGGTACTTGCATAAAACAAAAGGGCACAAAGCTAAGAAGAAAATATACATGGAATCACATGAGGTGAATAGTGCTTCATCACATGTGCTTCTCACTAGATTATCATGTATGTGTGCCATAGCACATCACCATTCACACACACATGCCTCAAGCATGCACTCACGCACATACATACACTCACATCACTATTACTAGCTCACACCTTACAAACTTGCACACAAGGGCTCCTAAGGCTATGCCATGCCTTGGGCATGTGGGTGTCACCACACACATGCACACACACTCACACACAACACCACATGCTAGGAGTTCACCCTCAGACCTACATGGACAAACCACATCACATATGCACTAGGGTACTTGCACCACACAAGCACACCTCATGAGAGTTGCACCCCCTATATCCACATGCACACCTACAACATGACCTACACACACAAGCATAAACACATGCAAATCACCACTAAAACCAACACAAACATGGAAGCTTGCTCACACATACACTTGCTCAACCACAAGCATAAGCATCAAGCATGAGCATCACCTACACACCCACCTCAACACTAACTAAACACAGGCATCAACTAGCACAAGGTGTGAAACGTACTGGTTTGTAAATGTTTTGGCATCAAAACATTGCTGCCCAGCATCACAACTAACTAGCGAGGCAAAACAGCAAGAGACCAAAAAAATAACAAGGAAATAAAAAATAGAATGCCCTGGGAATCGAACCCAGGACCTACTGGTCTAACACACCTGAGCTAACCACTGCACTATTGTCATCCATTCGACAGAACAGGGGTAGTCATTCAAGGTAAGCCCTCTCCCCTGCGCTACTGTGCCAAAACAAATCACAAAAAGGGGGGTGGCGCCGCGGGGTTTCGATCCCACGACAACCTGATGCAACAACACGCCACCTACCACTACGATGCGCTACGAAACTTAACAGAGAGGAGGAGGTTTCCCTATTGGGTACCCCTCTCTGCTCCTGCAACAGAGACGACGCAGCGACGCTCACCGGAGCATGGCCTTCTACCACTACTGTTGTACTGCGGGGATCATCTATGCTACCACTCCTGTCGCGTGGGAAGCCGTTCCCCTGAGCCACGACGAGCCCGAGCACACCACACAAAGAATAACACATGCACTACCGTACTCATCTCCGATGAGAGGCACGGCAATGATCCCTTGGCCGCATCTATAGAGGGGGAAGGGAGGAAGAGAGCAGGCTCACCGAGAGAAAGGGGAAGAGGGGGTCCCAATCGAGGAGAGACGTGTGATAGCCTGGCTTATTAGGGATGATAGACTACTCATATCAATAAGGAATTCCTTCTTTTCCGGGAGCCCATTCAAACTGAGCTCCCAGGTTAAGCGTGCTCGGCTTGGAGTAGTTCTAGGATGGGTGACCGACCGGGAAGTTCATCCCGGATGCGCATGAGTGAGGACAAAGGGCGCAGAAAAGACTAGTATTGATATGTGGGGCCAGTCTAGATCCCGCAAGGAGTAACGACCACCGGCGGGTGTGTCCGGGGCGTTACAAGACGCTTGAAGACGAGATGACGACGACCTGAAGATGACTGTATATGATCTGATGCAGAACCGAAGCAGGGGAACGGGGCCGCCGGGAAAACACCGGAGAGGAGGTCCTGCCCGTTGGTGTGGTCACGCCCCGACCTCACCTATGATGGGAATGGATTGCGGGGGCTTCCCCCGAGCTCCCGGACATGCTAGCCGGCGCCGGAGGCGAGGGATGCGCGGTGGACGACGGCGGCGCTCTACTGCTCTTTCCATGTCACCTTCTACAGATCTTACCTTGGGGGAGGAAGAGAGAGAAGGAGGGGAAGGTGGCGGTGCTAGGAGGGGGACGCGGAACCCTAGGCAATAGGGCACGCACGCAACAGACGGAAAGCATGCAAGGGGACGACGCCGTGAGGAGGAAGAGGATGGAGCGCTAGGTGGGCTGCCGCTGGGGAAAGAAGAGACGAGAGATGGGCCTCGGGAGGGAAAGATGCCCATGCTCGCGCCAAATAGAGAAAGGAGGAAAACCTACTGGTTTTGCAATATAAAACAAAGTCACAGCAAATAAACCCCTAGGAAAATCTGTGGACTAAGAAAAAATAAAACAAAATGACTCTGGGAAATAAGGAATTAAGACCTATTTAAATAAAATATAAAAGGAATTTTTGGAGACTTTAAATATTTATAGAACAGAAATAATCACACTGTTTTGTGAATATTTGGACCACTCAAGCAAAGTTACAAAAACACTAAAAGATAGCATCACATCCACCACAAATCGTATTAAAACATGGGCATTGCGAAACAGGGTTGGAGCAAGTGAATCTTGAGCTTAAAGAAAATAGAGAAGGGGAGTTTTTAAAACCTATTGAAAACTAACATAGATGCTTCCTACTTTCAAACAACACCCACTCACTTCACATATCATCATCACATCAACACATGACACACCACATGCATGGATCACAAGAACAACAAATACAAGGAGGCATGGATGAATTGAATGGATGCATGCATGCAAAAGGAAACAAGACAAGGGCACATGAAATGCCACATGGAATATACTCTCATTGCAACGACAAGATGGACCCACATACAGAAGGTTCCAAATAAGGCAAGTTACACTCTTGGGGCATTACAAACTCTCCCACACTACAAAAAGATCTCGCCCCGAGATCTAGGACTGTAAGAGCTCTGGGAATTCAGAACGGAGATGATCCTCGCGTTCCCAAGTGGCCTCTTTATCGGAATGGTGTGACCACTGCACCTTGAGAAATTTGACAGTCTTGTTACGGGTCTTGCGCTCTGTCGCCTCGAGAACCGCAACTGGATGCTCGCGATAGGATAGGTCGGGTTGAAGGTCGATGTCTTGAAGATGAACAGAGCGCTCGGGAGTCTTGAAGCATCTCCGGAGCTGAGAGACATGGAACACGTCATACACATTTGTAAAGTTTGACGGCAGCTCGAGCTGGTACGCAAGGTCGCCTCTCTTGCCAACAACTCTGAACGGACCCACGAAACGAGGCGCAAGCTTGCCTTTGATGCCAAAGCGCTGTGTACCCTTCATAGGGGACACCTTGAGATAGACGAAGTCATCAAGCTCATAAGACATGTCATGATGCTTGCTATCATAATAGCTCTTCTGACAGGACTGCGCAGCTCTGAGATTATCCCGAAAGACCCGACACATCTCTTCAGCTTATTCTATCAAGTCATTCCCAAGAATCTGACGCTCGCCTGTCTCGGACCAGTTGAGCGGGGTACGACACTTCCTGCCATAGAGAATCTCAAACAGAGCTTTGCCTGAACTAGCTTGATAACTCAGTGAAAGGCAGGCAGTCTTCCCACTTCATGCCAAAAGAGATAACACAGGCTCTCAGCATATCCTCAAGGACCTGATTGACTCGCTCCACTTGACCACTACTCTGAGGATGAAAAGTTGTGCTGAATCGTATCTTCGTGCCCATCCCAGACTGAAAAGAGTCCCAGAACATGGAAGTGAAGATACTTCCGCGATCCGAAGAAATCATCATAGGCACGCCATAAAAAAGACATTATCCTCGAAGTGTACATTTCTATAAGCTGAGCTGCGGAGACGGATTCCTTGATTGGAAGAAAATGAGCCACTTTACTCAACTTGTCGATGACGACGAAGATGGCATCATTACCCTTCTTAGACTTCGGAAACCCGGTGAAGAAATCCATCTCAATATGGTCGAACTTCCACTCGGGAATGGGCAAAGGATGCAAAAGACCTGCTACACGTTGATGCTCTGCTTTCACCCTTCGACATACATCACATTCATTTATGAAATGAGCAATCTCACGCTTCATGTGAGTCCACCAGAAGGTCTGTTTCAAATTCTGATACATCTTGGAGCTTCCTGGATGTATAGAGAGCAGAGAGTTATGAGCTTCCTCCATGATGACCTTTCTGAGATCACCTTTCAGAACAACAAGACGATCCTCAAAGAACAACATGTCTCTGGCATCAACAGTGAAGCACTTATATTTGGGAAGTCCCTTTGCCAAGCCAATCTTGACTTTCTTCACCATTGCATCAAGAAGCTCTGCTGCTCGAACCTGATCTTCCAAGGTAAGAGAGATCTGAAGATTTGCAAGAAATCCCTGAGGAACTAACTAAAGGTTGAGCTTTCTGAAAGATTCACAAAGGTCAGGATGGAGAGGCTTCAGAATGAGACTGTTGCAGTAAGCCTTTCTGCTGAAAGCATCTACCATGACATTAGCTTTGCCTAGTGTGTACTCAACGCTCGGATTGAAATCTTGGAGCATTTCCACCCAACGAGTTTGCCGGAGATTCAGTTTAGGCTGGGTGAAGATGTACTTGAGACTCTTGTGATCGGTGAACACTTCAACCTTTCGTTCCAATAAGAGGTGTCTCCAAGTCATCACAGCATGTACCACTGCTGCCAGGTCAAGATCATGCACTTGATAATTCTTCTCCGCTGGCTTCAACTGCCTAGAGGTATAAGCAACCACTTTCTTCTCTTGCATCAGAACTGCACCAAGACCTTGAAGGGAGGCGTCGCAGAACACTTGGTAAGGTTTGGAATCATTAGGAGGAACCAAGACTGGAGTAGAGGTTAGCTTCTCTTTGAGTGAGTCGAAGGCCAACTGACACTCTGGAGACCAGGCATACTTCACACCCTTCTGAAGAAGATTTGAGAGAGGCTTAGAAATCTTGGAGAAGTTCTCAACGAACCCTCGACAATAGCTTGCAAGCCCGAGAAAGCTTCGAAGCTGCTTCACATTTTGCGGAGGCTCCCACTCAACAATGGCCTGCACCTTCGACGGGTCAACTTTGATGCCCTCAGCAGAGATGATGTGCCCAAGATAGACGACTTCTTTCAGCCAGAACTCATACTTGGAAAACTTGGCATAGAATTTGTGCTCTCTCAACTTATCAAGCGCCAGTGTGAGATGTTCTTCATGTTCTTCCCTGGTCTGTGAAAAGACCAGAATATCATCGAGATACAACAAGACGAACTCCTTCTTGAACGAAGAGAATATGTAGTTCATCATTCAACAAAATGTCGGTGCAACATTTGCCTGACCAAAAGACATGACCGTATACTCATACGATCCAAAACTAGTCCTGAAAGTAGTCTTCCAAATATCCTCTTCGCGAATGCGAATTTGATGACAACCCATTTTGAGATCGAGCTTGGAGAAGATCTTAGCTCCTTTCAACTGTTCGAACAACTCATTTATGTTCGGAAGTGGATACTTGTTCCTAATTGTCTTCTTGTTCAATGGACGGTAATCGACACACAACCGGTCCGTGCCATCCTTCTTCTTGACAAACAGAACTCCACATCCCCAAGGAGATGAGCTCGGTCTAATCATACCCAAACGCTCCTGCTCATCGAGTTGCCTCTTAAGTTCCTTCAGCTCTTCTAGACCCAATTTGTACGGCCTTTTGCGCACAGGCTCAGTACCTGGTTCAAGGTCAATTACAAATTCAACTTCTCGGTGCGGAGGCATTCCTGGCAGCTCTTCTAGAAACACATCTTCATATTCGCAGACCACTGGGACTTGCGAAATAGGATTAGTCTCACCCTTTTCATTCAAAGAGAACAGACGGATTGTGTCATCGCGCGCCGCGAAGATAATCGCATCCTCCGAAGAGTGAGTAAGCTTCACTTCTTTAGCTTCACAATCAATCGATGCCTTGTTCATGGCCAACCAGTCCATACCAAGGATCAAATCAATGTAGGAATTGCCCAAGACAATAGGAGACGCCAGAAAAGATTAACTACCCGTCTTGATAGAAACATCCGGAACCACCATGTGAGAACTCATACGCATTCCCGGAGAAGCCACACGGATGGGACTATCCAAGTGAATTGCAGGAATATCATGCTTAGCAATGAAAGTCTTGGAGATGAAGCAATGCGATGCACCAGAATTAAATAACACTTTAGCAGGAATATCATTAACGAGGAGGTTACCCATGATCACATCTGACGAGTTTTCTGCCTCAGCCGCATTCGCCATGTTGACTCGAGCTGACCCGGGGTTGAACTTCACGAGAGCATTGCTTGGAGGTTTGCCTGGAGGAGGAGGCGGAAGACGGAGCTGAGAAATGCACTTGTTGGCATAGTGACCCTTCTGCCCACACTTGTGACAAGTAACATCTGCTGGCTGACGGTACTGTGTCTGAAGAGGCCCTTGCTTCTGCTGCTGGAATCTCTGCTAGAAAGCTGGGTTGGGTGGGTGGGAAGAACCACGGCCACCTGAATGTTTGAACTGTTGCGTGTGCCGAGGAGGAGGACGAGACACCCAATACTTCTGTTGCTTCTGAACCACCTGAATTGAGGAAGACGAGCTGGAATCTCTGAAGCGCTTCTTAGAATTCTCCACCATGAGCAAAGCTGCCTCAGCCCTGAGAGTTAAGTTGTAGAACTTATCGAACTCCTCAGGATCGTGCAAAGCGAGATCTAACTGCAAATCTTCTTTCAAGCCACCTCTAAAGTGATAAATCTTGCTCTTCTGATCAGGGATATCCTGCATGGCGTATCGGGCTAGCTCGTGGAACTCGACGTTGTACTTGTACACGGAGTTACCACCTTGCTTCAAGCACCTGAACTTCTCACGCATTTCCTCCACAAAGCTAGACAAAATGTAGTGGGATTTGAAGTCACGGCAGAACTCATCCCAAGTGATCACTCTAGCACCCTGGAATCCTTCAACTGTTGCCACGAGATAGATGCTTGCTCCTTCAGCTGGAATGTTGCAAACTTGATGAAATCCTCTGGACGAACATTGCTGCATTCAAAGTGCTTGTTCATGTCGCGGATCCAATCCTCAGCATCAAACGGCTGGTCACAGGAAGTGAAAGTCTTTGTCTGATTTGACAGGAACTGACTCAGATTAGCAAACTGATTGCCACCATGCTGGAAGTTGCCTTGCTGCTGATTAGTCCTCTCTTGCAACAACTGTATCAACATCTGAGTGTTTGCATTTGTAGAAACCATCACCACGTGCCAAGCCTCTGCAGGAGGAGGCGGCGGCGAAGGAGGATTCTCCAGAGGAGGAGGTGGTGGCGGCACATCCTCACGACCTGGATTCTGACGAGTTGGTGGAGCCATCCTGAAGACGGACAACACATTAGCCCACAGAATAAATTGAAGGTATAGCTGAATCAAAAAGGTAGGAATATCCGAACAGGAATATTAGCAATTGCACTCAAACAACATAGTAAGCGTGCTACCTCAAAGTGATTGTCGACAAAATTCTGATTAAGACCACTTGCAAACAAGTATGAGCTAGAACTGCTCAGAACAAACGTAAATCAAGATTTCATCCGATATCTTAGTGGATAAGATTGCACGGGCTCGAATTTACAGTAGCCATCATGTGCAAGGTAGTGCACACGACTTATGAAGTATCCCCGAGTCGTAGCAAGCTACAAGGACTCTTTAAGACACAACGAGAACCGTTGTAAGACGACCGTGAACAAACATACCCACTGAATGTCGAATCCCAACCTCACATCATGCATCTGTAGGAAGATTGTCCTATAAGTCACTATTACTGTATACTAACATGTCCACTGTATCACAACCGTCAACACATAACCAGAATCTCGGACCTTCATCTACAACAGACCCTTGTGATCACAACGATACAAATATGGCAGTACTCCCGAACAATCTGCACCAGTACTAGGGACATCGGGGTTATATCACCACTACTAGTATTGAAGCAATTACGAACATCCTTCATTCTGAGATACTCAGAAATCTAAATGATGGCGATGTGCACAAGAATCCCCTGGAGCTCAACTCCCCGGAAGAAATCAAGGCAGACAAGAGGCACCAAGACAGAACTCCGTCACATCAAAATCATATAGATTTCAAAAATACCTGCGTGATCCTAAATTTTTTTTTGAGCGAGAAGAGGAGTAGAATTAAGATTTCCTAAGTCGGGAACCTCACCAGAGCATGGAAGAGGAGAAAAACAAATCCTACTCTCCGATATAACATTCCTAAGACTCAAAACATTTACTAGACTCGACTCGGCCAAGTACGATCACACAAAGGCTCCTATGGTCGTAAGGCTCTGATTACCAACTTGTAATGACTAAGATGAGGTCCTTTCCGATTTAGGGAACGAGGCCCCAAAATGGAAAGAAGCGCATCTAAGCGTTTTCGCAAGCGAGGTGACATAGCACATACATAATAATAGAATGGCAAATAGGGAATTGTTTGCCATCTCATAGATAATATCAAAGTTTACATCACACATTTATTCAGACAAGGTAGTTCCGCTACGGACTAGATAACATAAGAGAAGGCTATGCTACCATGCATGATTGCCCACGATCACGACCACACCTCAGTCTTCTGGATAGTTCATGTACAGACAGTCGTTCTCCTCATCGTACTGCCATGCCAGCTATGTGCCATCGGGATCACCTGTGTCGGGCGTACCTGTACCTGTTGGGGTGTTGAAGTAATCTGTGAGCCACGGGGACTCAACAATCTATGACCTCGGTGCCAGAACTAGTCAAGTTATTAGGTAAGGAAGGTTCATTGTTTAGGTTGCAGCATCCCAAGCATTTATGGTGGCTAACTTATGTAGAACAAGTTATTAAAGGCGGTCTATACTAGCGGGCGAATACTAACTGATCAATAAGTGTTCCTGAACACCTACTTACGCCAATCATAACCCCACCGTGTTCCCGATCGAAGAGAGGTCTTCGCAGGGGACAGTCACGGTAACGCACACAGTTGGCAATTTTATTAGATTAGGTTCAGTTTATATATAACCGGATGTTAACAAATATTCCAAGTTGCCACATAACCGCGGGCACGGCTTTCCGAAAGATTAAACCCTGCAGGGGTGCTCCAACTAGTCCATCACAAACGGTCACGGGCCGCAAAGTAATCCTCTTTCACGAATCTCGTGATCTCGTCGGATTCTTTAGAGGAAGACCTCAACTCTGGGGAGAACCAAAGCTTCACCGGGATTCCTGTACCCAAGATATATCCTTAAGGTAAGACAATACTAGCAGGACCTCCCCTCGTCTCGGCGACCCCGATAAGAGCCACATATCTCAGTCTCATTACACGACGGATGAGCGATGGTTACCACGCCGAAACACCGAGTTGCCCCGGGGAGCGTAATAAGCTACTCTGGGTTGGACCAACACTCATGAGGAGCACTGGCCCGGGTTGTTGATTAATTCCTGGGGGTAGCTATTCCCTATGCAGATTATTATTAAGTGATTAGCAAATTAACACCAATGTTGGGTCCTGCCGGACAAGTCTTAACACCACACGATTTATCAAGGGGGTCCCCATAACAACCCCAAACGTGTTAGGAGCGATCAGTTATGGAATCAAACACCGGTAGCTGGGAACTACGGCGGCAATAACGGAACAAAACACCCGGCAAAAGGCTAGGCCTTTCGTTATTTACCAAGTATATAGGTGCATTAATTAAATAACAGCTTTAGCATAATGTTATCAAACTCATGTTATCACATGAGACAAGCACCTGCAATTAGCAACGCTAACATTAGAAGCTGAGCAACGCCTACTTAGCCATTCAATATGTGCTAGGAGGGGAAAGTGTTTGGGGTTTCATGTCAATATCAGAAGGCAATTATTTCAGTGGTAGGCAGCGAGCATATGACGAAGGAAACGTGAATCTAGCATAACAAGTCTAGAGATGGTATCAAGGTCATATCATTTTGCCTGTGATGTCTTCAGCTTGGAACTGCTCTTGTTCGTCCTGCACTTACTCTCCTGGATCCACGTAATCGCTCTCCGATCCCTGTGCTACCCACCATAAAAATAGCATCCAATGAAGAACATCACAACAAGATGCAACAAACAAATGATGCATGAGATGAGAATGAACATGCATCTCTATTCTAGTCACTAGCACATGCATGAGAAGAAACTACAACTTCTGGACAGAACTGCACTCTAAGCTATCTTGACATGCATGAAAATGACATGAACAGATGCATAATGCGAAAACGATGCAAATACATATAAAGAACATTATGAACAGAGCTACGGATCAACCGGAAACTACGAAACAAGAAATGGAGTCTTAGGGATCAAATCCATCACAACACACTCCAATGGCATACTTCTGGTATTCCCGGGTTGCCAAACCACAAAACAAACAAGTATGGATGGGGTGGTGCAAGGAATATCACCACACCATAAACTATGCACTCACAAGCATCAAAACATCAAAACTATACATTCTGTCCTAAACAGCATCATAGCAGTTTGAGAGCTACATGCAAAGCACCTACAACCACCCAAATGTGCCAAAAGATACGTGGCAGAAGCTATTCAAAAGCCCCACAAGCATGAGCAAAAACATAATACAAAGGAGTTTCCCACAGAAAGATCTACAGCTGCTAACTTGGACAAAAATATCAGTTTTCAGGGACTTAGTAAAAATCTCAGATTCTCACTAGCTGTTTATGCTCTGAAGCATTTTGACAGCACACAAAACATTACCTAGAGGAAGCCAAATGGAATGAAAATTGACAAAGAGCTAGACAAACACAAAAGATACAACTTTCCAGTTGATTGCAAGGGCTGATTCCCAACACATGAACTTTTGCAAGCACAACTACAACCGAAGAAAATTACAGCAGTTTCTCAAACTTAGTGAAAATCACAGATTTTCACTAAGCTGAAATTTTCAGCCACATGCCTACTTTGACTAAGCACAACTTGCACATATAAACTCCTAAGCATGAAACAACACGACTATGTTGTAGAGGGGTTCACCCTCTACTGCCACAACAAGGAATCAACCTCTTGGGCTCATCATATCACATGGAACCAAGCACTAAACATTGAACAAAACAGCAAAAATGACATTCCCAGAAAGTGTTCCAAAGTGGAATCTGATTCCACCATTGGATTCCTCGGATGATTCTAGCCCAAAAACATATATAATACCTAGGTACTTGCATAGAACAAAAGGGCACAAAGCTAAGAATAAAATATTCATGGAATCACATGAGGTGAATAGTGCTTCATCGCATGTGCTTCTCACTAGATTATCACCTACACATCCAAATGCACACACCCACAACTCCAATGGTGACATGAGGGTTTAGAACTCATGTATGTGTGCTATAGCACATCACCATTCACACACACGTGCCTCAAGCATGCACTCACTCACATACATACACTCACATCACTATTATTAGCTCACACCTGACAAAGTTGCACACAAGGGATCCTAAGGCTATGCCATGCCTTGGGCATGTGGGTGTCACCACACACATGAACACACTCACACACAGCACCACATTCTAGGAGTTCACCCTCACACCTACATGGACAAACCAGATCACATATGCACTAGGGTACTTGCACCACACAAGCACACCTCATGAGAGTTGCACCCCCTATATCCACATGCACACCTACAAGATCACCTATACACACACAAGCATAAACACATGAAATCACCACTAACACCAACACAAATATGGAAGCTTTCTCACACATACACTTGCTCAACCATAGGCATAAGCATAAAGCATCAGCATCACCTACACACCCACCTCAACACTAACTAAACACAAGCATCAACTAGCACAAGGTGTGAGACCTACTTGTTTGTAAATGTTTTGGCATCAAAACATTGCTGCCCAGCGTCACAACTAACTATCAAGGCAAAACAACAACAAACCAAAAAAATAACAAGGAAATAAAAAGAGAATGCCCTGGGAATCGAACCCCGGACCTACTGGTCTAACAGATGTGAGCTAACCACTGCACTACTTCCATCCATTCGACAGAACAGGGGGAGTCATACAAGGAAAGCCCTCTCCCCTGCGATACTGTGCCGAAACAAATCACAAAAAGGGGGGTGGCGCCGCAGGATTTCGATCCCACGACCACCTGATGCAACAACACGCCACCTACCATAACGATGCACTATGAAACTTAACAGAGAAGAGGAGGTTTCCCTATTGGGTACCCCTCTCTGCTCCTGCAACATAGACGATGCAGCGACGCTCACCGGAGCATGGCCTTCTACCACTACTGTTGTATTGCGGGGATCATCTATGCTACCACTCTTGTCGCGTGGGAAGCCGTTCCCCTGAGCCACGACGAGCCCGAGCACACCACACAAAGAAGAACACATGCACTACCGTACTTGTCGCGGTTTTGTCACGGCAGATGTCCTCGTGAAAGGACGTAGAGATGGAGCCATTGCACCTAGGTGGCGACTCGAAAGGGGTGAGCAAAAGTGAGACTCAGATTTACCCACGTTCGGCCCCTCGTGAGGAGGTAAAAGCCTAAGTCCTGCTATGTATGGATTAATGGTGGTTTCGATTACAAGGAAGGCGTAACTCGCCTGACCTAGATCTCGATTCTCTCTAACTCGCCTGACCTCTCCCTGGGACTCGCCTTTATATACAGGTCGAGGCCCTAGGGTTTACAAAGTCCTCACATTCTACTCTTTGTGACTTTCCTTATCTTTAAGTCGCCGTGTCCCCCACGACCAGAAGCTTTCTTGGTAATCCATCATCTGTACGACCTCTCAAACCGCCATCAGCATCTGGGCCACGGGACGCGCAGCTAATGGTGAGTCGCCCCTTTGGTGACCCGACCCACTTGGGGCGGGTCACCTATAGGTAATATCCCCAACATTAGGCCCCAGATTGTTTTGAATTCATTCATGTCAATAGAGTCCCATCAATTTGGGGCGACTCTCCCCATTTCCATCCTTCGACCAATGACAAGTCGCCACCCGTGGTCACCTAATCTGAGTCGCCATGGAATACTGGATCATATCACCTCATCCCCTTAGTTCTGGGGCTCTCACCTCCGCAACCATCAACAAATCTTTCGCTCATAATTACTTATTTCGAAAATCTAGGCGCCATCATCGCAACCTCTGACTTGTCGCCTCGATTTCCGCCTCGACAACCTTGATTTCCGTTCATGCCCTTTAAATAACAAGGGGAATGGGGGGAGGAAACCCCATCACCAACCTCCATCTCTTCCTCGTCTTCCTCGCGCACCTCGTCTCCGAGCACCAGCGCCCCGGCGTCGTCTCCGGCTCCTGGAGCTTCTCCACGGATAGCGACCTTCCGTGCGTCAAGGAACATGAAGCACTACGCATTCGTCCCCGAGACTTATCTCCTGCTCTCAGGTACACATATTCCCCCCGTTTAGGGTTAGGCCGAGAATGCCATGACTGTAGTCTCTTGAGAACTAGCTTCCACAATGCGATGAACACGCGTATCTGCTTTAGATCCGTCTCATGCTCTCGTGATTGTCCTTACGCAGTAGCAGGCTTCGGCCATTTAATCATGTCCTTCCTCCAACTTAAACCTACATACTGCAGACCCAACACTGTCGCTGCGTTATGTGTATAGTTCACTACCATTATTCCACGCAATATCTTTCTATTTTGACCTATTCGTAGATCCAGAATTTACTGCCTATCTTTAGAAACATGTTTGTTCAACTGCTGAGAATATCTCTAAGGAAGAAAACTCCTCCGTGAGTCGCCGTTTAGCTCCAGCCTTCATAGCGACTTAGTTTCATTACTATAGCTATGACACCTTCTCTTCCAGTCTGAAGGGCGAGTCAGAATACTTTTGAAGATATGCCCATAGGTCGCCCAAATAACAGGCTATGATGTACGTCAACCATTTGGCCGGTTACCAAATCTTTTACGAACACCCATACCGGCGGGTTAGAACATTTCCTAGTCTTTTCCTGAGTCACCTCGTTCCCCTCTCTTGGCCATTACGAAGTGTGACTGGTTACCAACCAAAGTCGATGATGACACGCTCGACAAGTTTGTTAAGGCGGGTCTCCTTGACAGCAAGGAAACCATTGTTTGGAGAACCGCCCCGGGCGAGTTGACTCCCAACCCCGCTCCAGGAGAGGTAGTAACTTTACTGATTACCTTGAGCGCGGTTTTAAACCGCCCAGATCAAAGTTTTTACGGGACGTCCTGCATTTCCTCAACATCCATCCTCAAGATCTGGGACCCAACTCCATCAACAACCTATGCCAGTTCCAGGTCTTCTAAGAAGTATATTTGCAGAGAGAACCCGTGATCCCCTTATTCTGGAACTTTTTCCATCTAAACCGCCAGCCCGAGTTTCCCAACGGTCCCAACCACGAGCTCGAAGGAGTCAACATCCAAAGACGTCGCGAACGTGGATTTCCGACACTTCTTCTGCCCAGCCATCCCAAAGGCTGGGCCGAGTCATGGTTCTACTGCCGAGACACTTCTCCACCCAGCGAGAACCCTCTTCCGGGCTTCAGAGCACACCGCCTGCCCATGGACTTCAAATTTCCCGATAAGCTCATAGAAGAAGAAGAGTTGGAGTTTATCCCAATCTTCTCCGAGTTGAAATCTTTGAACAACAACGGGCTCATCGGGATCGACCTATTCCGCTGCTGGATAGAATGGAACATCCTTCCCCTGAGTCGTCGAGACGGGCTGATGTATGACTACGATGGTACAGTAGACCATCCCCAGTGCTTCAGTTGCCACAGGCTCTGAGAAAGCGAAATTGTCAGAATCATCAAGAAACAAACCGGCGAAACCTTGGAAGAATGCGCCAAGATTGGTCTTAAGGCTTTCTGCCGCGCCAATCCGGTGCCACCGGTAAGAATCCAATCCGCCCTTTGTCTCTTTTATGTTTAACAATGTTCTTGGCTTAAGATTTTCCTCTATCCAGCAGAAAACAGATGTATTTTGGCGAAGGGGCTCCAAAGCAGTCGCCCCGAAGTCCACCAAGCCGCCGCCAAAAAAGAAGAAGATGGTGAGCAAAAATAAAGCCGCCACCAAAGATTCATCTTTTGTTGGCGACTCACAAGCAGATGAGGCATATTCAGAGGTAAGGTTTCCCACTCACTCATCATATATGTGTTCCGACTTAAATTTATACCATGCATCCTTATGTGTAGGGCGAGGATCATGAGAGCAAAAATGATGTAGGCGAGGTAATTTCCATTTCTTCCAACTCACCTTCTCCTTCCCCTAGACCAGCCAGGCGCATCTGTAGAAAGGTGCCCATGTCTCATCCACATGCTTATATGGACCCTGATTTCCTTTTGAAGAAAGCAAGATTTACCCCCACGCGTAAGACCCGTAGTCGCTCTAGCGACTTGATCACCGGACTGCCTGAGAAGACAACCGGTCGGAAACGCACCAACGAGGTACATTCTTGTTTTATCATACCCTTTGTCGTGTAAAATATGACTCGCCACTTTGTCAACCTCAAACCTTTGTTCTGTCAGACTTCTCCCCCTACATCTGGCGACTCGGCAATATCTGCTCTCCCGCCGATGATTCGTGTACAAGGGTGAGTTTTCTTTGCTAATCCAATTTTTTCTAAACAATGATATGTGCTTTCAATCTTGTTGCTTTTGTCGCAGGGCACAAGCAAAGAGAAGAAAAACCGGCGACTCTCCTTCTGCTCTCCGAACATCTGATGCCTTAGGCATGAGCACCTCTGTTCCTGAGACTGATGAGGAGCAAACGGCGGCTTATGATATTCATGCGGACGATATTCCCGAAACCCGGGATGACTTCCCGTCATTTTGAAGGAAACCTCTGCTAAGAGTAACCCGCCAAGCCCTCTCAAGGTGACTGACGATCCAGACGTCGTGGTTAATGGAATTGGCTACTCCACTCCTCAAATTGTCGTGCTTTCCAAACATACCTCCAAGGCAACTTGCCTTTCCCCTGATGAAGACACAGACCCCCTAAAGCTCCCCCAATATGAGAAGCTGGAACTCGACCAACTTTGTTCCGGCTTCACAAGTCATCTGGAGAGGGATTACGAACTGAACAAGAGCTTGATCCGTCTCATGAGGACTAAGCATGAGGTACGTATGTTGATGTGTTTTCCTGCACCCATTAGCCTTCGAAGGGTGGGCTCATCTTTTAAAAGATGAGCCGGGTCTTTGAATAGAAAATCTCCAACCTGTAGCCCCCAAGGGCCGGGTCATATTTTGAAAGATGAGACGGGTCTTGAATTAGAGAAAAAGCTTCAACATGTAGCCCACAAGGGCCGGGTCATCTTTTGAAAGATGAGTCGGGTCTTGTATTAGAGAAAAAGCTTCAACCTGTAGCCCCCAAGGGTCGGGTCATCTTTTGAAAGATGATCCGAGTCTTGTATTAGAAAAAATCTCCAACCGGTAGCCCCCAAGGGTCGGGTCATCTTTTGAAAGATGAGCCGAGTCTTGAATTAGAGGAAAAGCTTCAACCTGTAGCCCCCAAGGGTCGGGTCATCTTTTGTAAGATGAGTCGGGTCTTGTATTAGAAAAAATGTCCAACCTGTAGCCCACAAGGGTCGGGTCATCTTTTGAAAGATGAGACGGGTCTTGAATTAGAGAAAAAGCTTCAACATGTAGCCCCCAAGGGCCGGGTCATATTTTGAAAGATGAGCCGGGTCTTGCATACGGTATGATTTTGATAAAAATCATACATTAGCCCCCAAGTGTCAGGAGTATTGCTTGCAGTAATGCTGAAACTTGTCTCCCAAATATGATGTGCAGGAGTCTGTGACACATACTGAGTCGGCGGTGGCCGACTTAAAGAAATTCTGGCTGAACAATAGGATGCCCACTCCAAGCTGGAGACGAAATTCCGCGTACTGCAGGCTGAGCTGGAGAAGATGAAGGCTGACCAGAAATTTTTTGAGAAGAAAGCCAAGGCCGATCAAGCTGCCATTCTTAAGCGTGTTGAGCAGGCGGAGGAGAAATTGGAAGCCGCCCAGCAAGAGCTAACCGGCTTTAAAAAGCATGTGTCCAATATGACAGTCGCCATGTTTGGTAAGCGCTATCCTTTGACTGTTTGATTAACTAATTTGGTATCCAAAATTATCAAATACTGATGTACCCTTTGTAGGTGCACGAGCCGCCAATCTTCCGGACGACTGCCTGCTTAAGTTAAAAGCCATATATACCTTCGCTGAGCAGCTATACACCAGGGGCGTGCTGTCAATCAAGGCAGTGATGGGCAACAAGAGACCAGTGATGACCATCAAGCAGATGCTTGGCTTCCTGTCTACATTGACTCCTCAGATAGAGGAGTTAAAAAGATCAGCCGCCCAAAAGGGAGTGTTGAACACCCCGAGTCGGTGCTTAGCGTACGCCCCTAAGCTCAAAACCGAAGAAATAGCCGCCGGCTACCCCGAGCTGAAAGATGACGGGTCAGAATTCACCGAGGTAGACTATCACCGAACCATCGTAGAATCTCACTATGCGGCGACTCAACTGGCAGCCAGTTTAGATCTGAACAAATACCAAGCCGCCTATGATGAGAACAAAAAGAAGGTGATGCCTCCTTCATATGAAACTGCTAGCCTGGTTCCTAGTCGGCCCAAGAATCCTTTTGATCTTGACATGGACCTATCTCTCTTCCTTGATGATGAAGATGAGTTCGTTGCCTTGTCCAAGTGTAACTAGAAGCTGGGCGACTTATGAATCGAAGGCGGGGAGAGCTCAAGGCAAGGTGACTCGGTGGCGGACTGATTCGCCCATGGATCCTTCCTTCAATGGGGGATCACACCCATTCTGTCCATGCGATCCATGTAATAGCCTTGTTAGTGTGCCTGAAACACCAAGTATGTCATATTATTTTTTGATGGAACCACTGGTAGTCCTTGAATCTATGCATGACTCGCGTGCAATTTTTTGATAAACCAAAGAATTTCTCAATGTGACAAACAATTGTTTTCCTGGTATGTTAGGAAAAACAGTAGCCGAGTCAGTAAGTGCATGGCCAGGAATAAACCGGCCCCCTGGATCATGGCAAGAAATAAATTAGCCCCCGGGGTATGGCGAGAAATAAATCAGCCCCCGGGTTATGGCGAGAAATATGAGCCGGGGCGAGTTATAATCAAAGCCGGTTCAAAGATATGTTAAGAAACCTTGTCATCTTGTCATCAAGAAGTAAAACTTTTATCGACTCAGTGATTTCGGTAGGATAAGACAAGTTTCCAAAACTCTAATGTTACCCTTAGTAAGCTTTTGCCAAAAAGCCTTGTTGTTTTAGAACGGTTGATCAGGCGCGAGTCAAGCTTTTGTGAAGCAAGTTCGGTGAACCAATGGTTTCTCTATTTCCCATGTGTGACTCTGGCCGGTACCTTTTATGTTTTAACCAAGGCGAGTTCAGGGTCCAAATAACGGATTGACTCGCCTTGAGTACATAGGTCCATTTGGCGACTTGTTCAACACACAGTCCAGTATAACCATTTGTAATGCGGTAATTATTCGCTAGCCAAGAGGGTATTCAGGCTGAACTCAATGAGTGGAAGCCCCCAAGGGACCTATGATTTAGGAAGAAACCAGACATAGGATTACAGAAGCATATACGCTCTTACTGCAAAACGACTTGGGGACTAGTAGGCCCCAAGTAAGCCGGCTTAATTCTCAAAACCATATAAGGCGCCTATGTTTGGACCGTGCGACATGGTAACGTTGGTCCTCTTTGGCTTTTATCAAAGCCCAGTTTTGAAGCAAGTGCAGCATGGCGACTTACGCTCTTTGACTTTAATAGCGTCCATGTTTGGGCGACTTATAGAACAATAAAGACTCATGCTTTCAAAAGCTGAAATGGCAAAGGACCATGAAGTTCGTGGGTGCTGGATTTAGTGCTTTCATAACTCATGGATTACAATTTGCTGAAAACAGATAAAGAAAAAAGTGGGAGCTCATGGCTCTAAGTGTAGTAAGGCCGCAGATGGGCTATGTTCCAGGGGCGAGTTGTCTCAACCTCTGTAGTTGGCCGATCTGGGCGAAGATCCATCAAATAGTATGAGCCGTTCCGAAGATACTTCCTGACGACAAACGGTGCTTCCCATGGAGGTGATAGCTTGTGCATACCAGTATGATCTTGAATCAAACGGAGCACCAAGTTGCCTTCTTGGAAAGCTCGGCTCTTGACCCGGCGACTATGATAACGTCGCAAGTCCTGTTGGTAAATCGCCGATCGTGACGCGGCCAAGTCACGTTCCTCCTCCAAGGCGTCCAGCGAGTCTTGTGGTGCCAACTCGTTGTCTTGCTCCACATAGGCAGGGACTCGTGGGGAATCATGTTTGATGTCACTTAGTAACACCGCTTCTGCCCCGTAGACCAGAAACAAAGGAGTAAAACCCATGGAGCGGTTTGGAGTTGTCCTGATACTCCACCGTACTGATGGCAACTCCTCGACCCAACATCCTGGTGTGCGTTCCAAAGGCACCATGAGCCGAGGCTTAATCCCCTGTAATATTTCCTGATTCGCCCTCTCTGCCTGTCCACTGGACTGGGGATGTGCAACCGCGGAAACATCAAGCCGGATATGCTCTCATGAACAGAACTCTTGCATTGCACCTTTGGATAGGTTAGTACCATTGTGAGTAATGACACTATGAGGATATTCGAATCTGAAAATCAGTTTCTTCAAGAATTTGACGGTCGTATCAGCGTCACAACTGCTAACAGGTTCCGCCTCCTCCCACTTGGTAAATTTGTCAACCGCCACCAATAGGTGAGTCTTTTTGGTGGAAGACATCTTGAAGGGACCGACCATATCAAGCCCCCAAACTGCAAATAGCCAAGTGATTGGTATCATCCGCAATTCCTGAGCCGGCACATGCATCTGGCGTCCAAACTTTTGGTAGCCATCACATCGGCGAACGATCTCCTTTGCGTCTGCGTGAGCCGTCAGCCAATAAAACCCATGTCTGAAGGCTTTAGAAACAAGGGATCAGGACCCAGCATGATGACCATAGTCGTCTGCGTGAATCTCATTGATGATCATACATCCTTCTTCAGAGGAGACACATATTTGAAATACCCCCGAAGTGCTTCGTTTGTGTAACTCGCCATTGTGTATGACCATGGATTTACACCGACGGACGATTTGGCGAGCTAGCAACTCGTCGGCTAGTAACTCGCCTCTGTTGAGGTACGCCATGTAGGGAATCGCCAAGTCTAGAGTAGCATGAAGATCATCCACGAGTTGAGACTCGGGGTCCGGCACCGCAAAATCTTCCTCCGAAGGAAGTTTCACTGAAGGGTTATGTAATATATCCAAAAAGACATTGGGAGGAACCGGCTTACTTGCGAACCAAGGCGGGAAAGAACGTCCGCTGCTTCATTAAGCCATCGGTCGATGTGATCCACTTGATAGCCATTGAAGTGACCCGCCACATCTCGTATGTAAGCCGCCATCAGAGGGTCACGTGAATCCCAGGTGCAAGAAACCTGCCGCGCCACAAGATCTGAGTCGCCCAAACATCTCACTCGTGTGAGATTCATCTCTTTGGCGAGTCGCAAACCATGGAGCAAAGCTTCGTATTTTGCTGCATTATTGGTACATGGGAACATGAGCCGAAGGACATAGCAAAACTTGTCACCTTGAGGCGAAGTTGTCACCACACCAGCCCCCGAGCCTTCCAACTGTCTAGACCCATCGAAATAGATGGTCCAATACGTAAGATCTGGTCTCTCCTCAGGGATTTGTAACTCGGTCCAATCATTGATGAAGTCCACCAGTTCTTGAGATTTGATGGCCGTCCGAGGTGTATATCGCACCTTATGGGATCCAAGCTCGATGGCCCACTTAGCAATCCGTCTAGTAGCCTCTCGGTTCTGTATGATGTCGCCGAGGGGGGCGGAGCTGACGACCGTGATCGGGTGTTCCTAGAAGTAATGGTTCAGCTTTCGACTCGCCATGAACACCCCAAAAACCAACTTTTGCCAATGTGGATAGCATTGCTTGGAGAGGGTGAGGACCTCGCTGATGAAATACACCGGTCGCTAGACCGGGTACTCCTTTGCTTCTTCCTTTCGCTCGACAACTACTGCCACGTTGACCGCTTTGGAATTGGCTGCAATGTACAGGAGCATAGGTTCCTTGTCTGTTGGAGCCGCCAACACTGGCGGGTTAGCTAATTGTCGCTTTAAGGCTTCGAAGGCTTCATTGGCCTCGTCCGTCCATATGAAACAATCAATTTTCTTGAGCAGCTGGTAGAGAGGGATGGCCTTCTCCACAAGGCGACTTATGAAACGACTCAAGGTCGCGGTTCGACCCACCATACGCTGCACCTGGTTAACGTTGGCTGGTTTCCCAAGTGAGGTAATTGGCTCAATCTTGTCCGGGTTGGCCTCAATGCCACGCTCTGATACCAAGAAACCCAATAACTTCCCCGCAGGGGCACCAAAAACACACTTGGTAGGGTTAAGTCTCATCTGGTAAACACGCAGGTTGTCGATGGTTTCTTTGAGATCCTCCAAGAGCGACTCCTTGCAGTGAGACCTGACCACAATGTCGTCCACATAAGCGTGGATGTTACGGCCTATCTGGTTGTGTAAGCAGTTTTGGATGCAGCGCTGGTAAGTCGCCCCCGCACTCTTGAGCCCAAACGGCATGGACACGTAACAGAAAGCTCCGAATGCGGTTACGAAGGATGTCTTCTCCTGATCCGCCACCGCCATCTTTATCTGATGGTATCCCGAATAAGCATCCAAGAAACACAAACGTTCGCAACCTGCCGTCGAATCAATAATTTGATCAATGCGGGGAAGGGCGAAAGGATCCTTCGGGCAGGCTGTGTTAATGTCAGTGTAATCAATGCACATGCAGAAAGTGTCGTTCTTCTTGGGCACCAGGACCGGGTTAGCTAGCCATTCAGGATGGAAAACCTCGATGATGAACCCAACAGCATGGAGCCGGGCTACTTCCTCTCCGATCGCCTTACGACGTTCTTCATTAAACCTGTGAAGGTACTGTCGCACTGGCTTAACTTTAGGGTCAGTATTAAGATGGTGCTCAGCGAATTCTCTCGGTACACCCGTCATGTCAGAAGGTTTCCATGCAAAGATGTCCCGATTCTCACGAATGAATTTGATGAGCACGCTTTCCTATTTGGGGTCGAGACCCGCCCCAATAGTGAACTGCTTGGTGGAGTCGCCTGGCGTAAAGTCAATAACCTTGGTGTCGTCCGTTGGTTTAAACATGAGAGGTGGCTCAGAATCGATAGTCGGCCTTTTGAGCAGCGTCATGTCCGCCGGGTCAACGTTGGATTGGTGAAATGTGAGCTCCTCGACCGCGCAAGCCGAGTCGGCATAAGCCACGTCTCCTTCTTCACACTCTTGGGCTATATTCCTGTCGCCGTGGACGGTAATAGGACTGTTGGGTCCGGGCATCTTGAGATTGAGATAAACATAGCATGGGCGGGCCATGAACTTGGCGTACGCCGGCCGTCCAAACAGCGCATGATAGGGGCTCTTGATTTTGACTGCCTCGAACAGGAGGGTCTCGCTCCTGTAGTTTGACTCCGTGCCAAAAGCCACATTAAGTTTAATCCGCCCAATCGGGTACGCCAACTTGCCGGGGACAATGCCGTGGAAGACCGTGGATGATGGCATCAGGTCCTTTTCCAAGAGGTTCATCCGCCGGAAAGTGTCGAAATACAGGATGTTGATGCTGCTGCAACCGTCCATGAGGACCTTGGAGAGGGTGTATCCCCCACCTTGGGGAGCGACGACCAGGGCTAAGTTGCCAGGGTTGTCCACTCGGGTGGATGGTCTTCCTTGCTCCATGTTATGGATTTCTCAGGCCAGTGAAGGTATCGGGGGAGCGCCGGCGAAGCTACGAAAGTTATATGCTTCACTTTATGATCCCTCTTACAGGTGTTGGTGGTGAACACGTGGTACTGCCCGTTGTTCAATTGTTTGGGGTTATTTTGGAACCCACCTCGATCCTCCTACCGCTGGGGGTCCCCTTGCGGGGGGGGAGGGGGGGGGTTGTTGGAACACTCCCGGTGGGTAGTACTGCTGGTTATGAACTTGGTATTGGCTAGCATTGGGCTGTGACCCGCCATGTGGTCCTTGGTTAGGAAAACCCCTGAACGTGACCTCGCGTGACACGGACGCGCCGGGTTGTTCCTGTCGCTGGCCCTGCTCGCCGCCTTGACTTCTCCAGAGCGCCTCGGGCCAGAACTCCTGCATCACGTAGCAATCTTCCCATGAGTGAGTCGCCGGTCCTTCAGCCGTGGTGTGCTGCGGGCACGGTACTTTGAGCATTTCATGGTAATTACGCAGTTTTTTCCCACTAAAGCCCCGCTTCTTCTGACGTGGGTTTGCGTTGCCGGTATTAGTATTAGCCACAAATTCCGTGGGACCTTCCTGTTGCCTCTTCTTGCCATGCCCACCATGGTGGTGATAGACCCGGCTTTGAAACTGGGAATGGCCCTTGTGTAACTCGCCCTTCCTGGCGGTACTAATTTTGTCGTCGCCCTCTCCAGGATCTTTGGTGTCGTCCGACTCAGCATATCTGGTAAGGGCGTCCATTAACTCGCCCATGTCATGTACCTTTCGGTTAAGTCTCCCTAGCTTCAGTACCAAAGGTTCGTAATGGCAGTTCTTCTCCAGGATCAATACTGCCTAAGCTGCCGAAATGCCTTCCGATGAATGAATAACTTCCGCGACTCGCCGGGTCCAATGGTGGGCCGACTCACCCGTTCGCTGGATGCAGTGCTGTAAGTCGACGATAGTCATTGGGCGCTTGAAGGTCCCTGTGAAGTTCTTGATGAAGCGCTCCTTCAGCTCCACCCAAGTGTTGATGGAGTTGGGCGGCAGGTTTTTCAGCCACGTGTGTGCCGTCCCTTCAAGCATCATAGTGACGTATTTAGCGCAGACCGCCTCGCTTACGTCAAGCATATTCATCGCGAGTTCGTAGCTCTCGATCCGTGACCTGGGTTCGAGATCCGGCAAGTAGTTGGGAACCTTCCTGGGCCCTTTGATGTCCTTCGGCATGCGCTCGTTGCTCAAAACTGGCGCAAGACATGACACCCCAATGTGCTTGCCCCCATCGTCAAGGGTCGCGGGAGCGGACGGTATGTCAGCCAGGTATGCCTGACCCGCCACGGCCGTTAGCTCCATGTGCCGCATGGCTCGCGCTGCATCCACAATATCCTGGGCTCGCGTGTCGGGCATCCCGAGCGGGTCGTGTTGGGGGAGTCGTCGTGACCCACTGGTTACTGCGGGGAAGTCCTCATGGCGACTTCTGGTGTGACTTGCCTGAGGCGTGGAGTGTAGCCGATCAAGGCTATGTGAATACTGCGCATGCTGAAACACGGCCGATTTTAGCATCTCGATGGCGTTTCTGGCTTCTATCTCACGCGGGTGTTTCTGTAGATTGGAAGGGACTCTAGGTGATGGGTCGCTGCCAGCACATTGTCGACGGGATTCGAGAAGTGACCCCGCGGCGTCTGGAACCGAGTCGCATGGGCATCCATTGACTGAGTCGGCGGCGGATTAGGCGGTGGAACCGCTCCTCCCCTCGAGATGGTTTGTAAAGGCCGATCAAGACCCGCCCCGGGGGTGTGCGGAGTGTCGAAAAGGCGAGTTGGGTGTAAGTCGGCCGGGATGCGCCCATTGTGCCTCCTTTGGTGAATGGCGTCAGACGCGCGCTGCTGTATCTCAAGCCGCCAGCCTTCGGTGTTCAACCGCTCCGTCTCCGCTGCGACCGCGGCTTGCTGCGTCTCAATCCTTGCGGCTTCTGTTTCCATGTCCCGCTGCCTTGGCCATTTCCTCCCGCAGCTTAGTTAGCTCGGCGTTGACAAACTCCTGGTTTTCAGACGTGATCGTGGCTGCCATGAGGCTGGCGCTCTCCGCCGCTAGCTCCGTCATGGTTTGCACTGGGGGATTTGGATGTTCCCCCGATCTCATTATTGCCAGTTGGATTCTGCTGAGGCTGCGCTGACCCGCCATGTGGACGGCGATTTGCCGGCGTGACCTCTCGAAGACCGCGGGATCCATTGCCAACGACAGCCCCCCGAGCTTCCCTTCCTAAAGAGGGTGGATCGATTCCGTCTCACCCATGGATGACTCGCCATCAGAGTTGACAGAGGTGATCTCCTGGCCCGCCACTTCATCTTGCGCGTCGTCTCCTTATGTAAAACCGACGAAAACATGGCAACTCTTGTTCGGTCGTGTAACGGGGAGGACATACCTGGCCGTCTCGACGATGTCGGTGGAGATGTCAGGCTCAGGCACAAGCGTCTCGATCATGTCGATGAAGAACTTGATCTTGCCGAAGGGGACTCGGTAGCCAGATTCGACGGGATCGGCCTCCGGCTCCCATAGCGAGTTGTCGATGTAGTACTTCCCGCGGCGGCAATTAGTCATGTTGCCGACCGCATAGCTTTCTAACCCTGGTAGGGCTCCCTTCGAGAACTCAACTCCACCGTGCGCTAGCCCCACGGTGGGAGCCAACTGTCGCGGTTTTATCACGACAGATGTCCTCGTGAAAGGACTTAGAGATAGAGCCATCGCACCTTGGTGGCTACTCGAAGGGGGTGAGCGAGACTCAGATTTACCCAGGTTTGGCCCCTCGTGAGGAGGTAAAAGCCTACGTCCTGCTATGTATGGATTAAATGTGGTTTCGATTACAAGGAGGGCGTAACTCGCCTGACCTAGCTCTCGATTCTCTCTAACTCGCCTGACCTCTCCTTGGGACTCGCCTTTATATACAGGTCGAGGCCCTAGGGTTTACAAAGTCCTCACATTCTACTCTTTGTGACTTTCCTTATCTTTAAGTCGCCGTGTCCCCCACGACCAGAAGCTTTCTTGGCAATCCATCATCTGTACGACCTCTCGAACCGCCATCAGCTTCTGGGCCACGGGACACGCAGCTAATGGTGAGTCACCCCTTTGGTGACCCGGCCCATTTGGGGCAGGTGACCTATATGTAATATCCCCAACAATAATCAACTCCGATCAGAGGCACAGCAACGATCCCTTGGCCGCATCTACAGAGGGGGAAGGCAGGAAGAAAGCAGGCTCACCGAGAGAAAGGGGAAGAGGGGGTCCCAATCGAGGAGAGACGCTTGCAGACGAGCTGACGACGACCTGTAGATGATCTGATGCAGAACAGAAGCAGGGGAATGGGGCCGCCGGGAACAAGCGGGAGAGGAGGTCCTGCCCATCGGTGTGGTCGCGCCCCGACCTCACAGACGACGGGATTGGATCGCGGGGGCTTCCCCCGAGCTCCCGGACATGCTTGCCGGCGCCGGAGGCGAGGGATGCGCAGTGGACGACGGCGGCGCTCTACTGCTCTCTCCCTGTCACCTTCTACAAATCTTACCTTGGGGATGAAGAGAGAGAAGGAGGGGAAGGTGGCGGCGCTAGGAGGGGGATGCGGAACCCTAGGCAATAGGGCACGCACGCCGAGGATATAAGGGCCGCGGATGGGACGCACGCCGTCAACTCGCTCGCTCTCTCTGTGTAGCAATAGACGGAAAGCATGCGCGGGGACGACGTCGTCAGGAGGAAGGGGATGGAGGGCAATGTGGGCTGCCGCTCGGGAAAGTAGAGAGGAGAGATGGGCCTTGGGAGGGAAAGAGGCCCATGCTGGCGCCAAATAGAGAAAGGAGGAAAACCTATTGGTTTTGCAATATAAAACAAAGTCACAGCAAATAAACCCCTAGGAAAATCTGTGGACTAAGAAAAAATAAAACAAAATGACCCTGGGCAATAAGGAATTAAGACCTATTTAAATAAAATATAAAAGGAATTTTTGGAGCCCTTAAATATTTACAAAACAGAAATAATCACAATGTTTTGTGAATATTTGCACCAATCAAGCAAAGTTTCAAAAACACTAAAACATAGCATCACATCCACCACAAATCATACTAAAACATGGGCATTTTGAAACAGGGTTGGAGCAAGTGAATCTTGAGCTTAAAGAAAATAGAGAAGGGGAGTTTTTAAAACCTATTGAAAACTAACATAGATGCTTCCTACTTTCAAACAACACCCACTCACTTCACATATCATCATCACATCAACACATGACACACCACATGCATGGATCATAAGAACAACAAATACAAGGAGGCATGGATGAATTGAATGGATGCATGCATGCAAAAGGAAACAGGACAAGGGCACATGAAATACCACATGGAATATACTCTCATTGCAATGACAAGATGGACCCACATACAGAAGGTTCCACATAAGGAAAGTTACACTCTTGGGGCATTACAACGTCGATGCTACGGCAACCGGCAGGAGCCATAGGGTTCTCTTTAAATTAACGTTTGTGCTTGCAGATGCTTTTGCTATATTGCTAGGTTGTAGCTTTAGTACTAAAAGCATAGATAGCGCGACAACCTCGATGGCGACACCATGAAGGAGATCTTGATGATCGCGATCATGGTCCGGTGCCGGTGACGATGGAGATCATGCCGATGCTTTGGTGATGGATATCAAGAAGCACAAGTTCACGGTCATATCATGTCACTTATGATTTGCGTGTGATGTTAATCCTTTTATGCACCTTATTTTGTTTAGAACGACGATAACATTATAAGGTGATCCCTCACTAAAACTTCAAGATAAAATTGTGTTCGCTCCAACTGTGCACCGGTGCGACAGTTCGTCATTTCGAAACACCACGTGATGATTGGGTGTGATAGACTCAACGTTCACATACAACGTGTGCAAAACAGTTGCACACGCGGAACACTCGGGTTAAACTTGACAAGCCTAGCATGTACAGACATGGCCTTGGACCGCAAGAGACCGAAAGGTCGAGCATGAATCATATAGTTGATATGATCTACATGGACATGTTCACCACTGAAACTATACTCAAGTCACGTGATGATCGGACTTGAGTTAGTGAACTTGGATCATGCGACACTCGAATGACTAGATGGATGTCTATTTGAGTGGGAGTTTATTAGTAATATGATTAGCTAAACTCAATTGTCTTGAACATAGTCTAAGTAATCTTTGCAAAATTTTATGTTGTAGATCAATGGCTCACAGGGTAGCAACCCTCAATTTTAATATGTTCCTTGAGAAAGCTAAGCTGAAAGATGATGGAAGCAACTTTGTTGGTTGGGCTCGAAATCTTATGCTTATTCTCCAAGATGGCCAAAAGCAATATGTTCTTGATGCTGCGCTAGGCAATGCACCACCCGCTACGACAGACCAAGATGTTCTGAACGCATGGCAAGCACATAAGAATGACTACTCACTAGTTCAATGTGCATTTTTGTATGGCTTAGAACCGGGACTTCAAAGACATTTTGAACGTCATGGAGCATATCAGATGTTCCAGGAGTTGAAGTTTATCTTTCAGAAGAATGCCCGGATCAAGAGGTATGAGACCTCCGATAAATACTATGCTTGCAAAATGGAGGAGAATTCATCTCTCAGTGAACATGTGCTTAGAATATCTGGGTACTATAACCGTCTAGCTGAGCCGGGGATTGAACTCCCGCAAGAAGCTATCACTGACAGAATTCTTCAGTCACTGCCACCTAGCTATAAGAGCTTTGTGTTGAACTATGACATGCAAGGGATGAATAAGTCACCCAGCGAGTTATTTGCGATGCTAAAAGTCGCTGAGTCAGAAATCCAGAAAGAACATCAAGTGTTGATGGTCAATAAGACCACTAGTTTCAAGAAAAAACGACAAAGGAAAGAAGGGTAACTCCAAGAAGATTGGCAAAGTTGTTGCCCCTCCGACGAAGATACCCAAGGCTGGACCTAAGCCGGAAACTGAGTGCTATTATTGCAAGGGGACTGTTCATTGGAAGCGCAACTGCCCCAAGTATCTGGTCGATAAGAAGGCGGCCAATGCCAAACAAGATATATATGATATACATGTTGTGGATGTGTACCTCACCAGCTCTCTTAGTAGTGCCTGGGTATTTGATACCGGTTCTGTTGCTCACATTTGCAACTCGAAACAGGCATTGTGGAGTAAACAAGGCTGGCAAAGGATGAGGCGATGATGCGCGTGGGAAATGGTTCCAAGGTTTATGCGATCGCCGTCGTCACGGTTTCACTTGGGTTACCATCGGGATTAGTGATGAACTTCAATGTTTGTTATTTAGTGCATGCGTTGAGCATGAACATTGTATGTGGATCTTGTTTATTGCGAGACGGTTACTCATTTAAGGCAGAGAATAATGATTGTTCAATTTATATGAGTAATATCTTTTATGGTCATGCACCCAATGTGAGGGGTTTGTTCATATTGAATCTCGATTGTGATGGCACTCATATCCATAACATTGAGACCAAAAGATGTAGAGTCAACAATGATAGCGCCACTTTCTTGTGGCATTGTCGCTTAGGTCATATTAGTGTTAAGCACATGAAGAAACTCCATGCTAGTGGACTTTTGGAGTCACTTCATTTTGAATCACTTGACACATGCGAACTATGTCTCATGGGCAAGATGACTAAGACTTCGTTCTCTGGAAAATGGAGCGTGCAAGTGACTTGTTGGAGATCATACATAGTGATGTGTGTGGACCAATGAGCATAGAGGTGCGCGGCAGATATCATTATTTTCTCAACTTCACTGACGATTTGAGTAGGTATGGCTATATCTACTTGATGAAGCACAAGTCTGAAATGTTTGGAAAGTTTAAACAATTTCTGAGTGAAGTTGAAAATCATAGTAGCAAGAAGATCAAGTTCCTACGATCTGATCGAGGAGGTGAATATCTGAGTTAGGAGTTTGGTGCTCACTTAAGACAATGTGGAATTGTTTCACAGTTGACACCGCCTGGAACACCACAGCGTAATGGTGTGTCCAAACGTCGTAATCATACTTTATTAGATATGGTGCGTTCTATGATGTATCTTACCGAATTGCCATTATCATTTTGGGGCTATGCATTGGAGACATCTGCATTCACTTTAAATAGGGCACCATCGAAATCCGTTGAGATGACACCATATGAGCTATGGTATGGCAAGAAGCCAAAGTTGTCGTTTTTAAAGTTTGGGGATGTGATGCTTATGTCAAAAAGCTTCGGCCTGAAAAGCTAGAACCCAAAGCGAAAAAGTGCATCTTCATAGGTTACCCAAACTAGACAGTTGGGTACACCTTCTATCTCAGATCCGAGGGAAAAGTGTTTGTCGCTAAGAACGGAGCTTTTCTTGAGAAAGAGTTTCTCTCGAAAGAATTGAGTGGGAGGAAGATAGAACTTGATGAGCTTGTGGAACCTATGCTTCAACAAGATGGTGGCGTAGGGCTGAAAGAAATTTCTGTTGAGGCAACACCATTTGAAGAGGAAGCTAATGATAATGATCATGAAGCTTCAGATCAAGTTATTGTCGGACCTCGTAGGTCGACAAGAGCACGTACTGCTCCAGAGTGGTACGGGAATCCTCTCTTGTTAATCATGTTGTTGGACAACAATGAGCCTGCGAGTTATGGATAAGCAATGGTGGGCCCAGATTCCAACGGATAGTTAGAAGTCATGAAATCCGAGATAGGATCTATGTATGAAAACAAAGTATGGACTTTGGAAGTATTACCTGAAGGTCACAAGGCTCTTTAGAACAAATGGATCTTTAAGAAGAAGACGGACGCGGACGGTAATGTGACCTTTTATAAAGCTCGACTTGTGGCAAAGGGTTTTTCGCAAGTTCAAGGATTTGACTACGATGAGACATTCTCACCCGTAGCGATGCTTAAGTCCGTCCGAATCATGTTCGCAATAGCTGCATTTTTCGATTATGAAATCTGGCAGATGGATGTCAAAAAGGCGTTCCTTAACGGGTTTCTTAAGGAAAAGTTGTATATGATGCAACCCGAAGGTTTTGTCAATCCATAGAATGCTGACAGAGTGTGCCAGCTCCAGTGATCCATTTATAGACTGGTGCAAGCATCTTGGAGTTGGAATGAGCCCATGAATGAGGTGATCAAGGCGTTTGGGTTTATACAAGTTTTTGGAGAAGCTTGTATTTACAAGAAAGTGAGTGGCAGCTCTATAGCGTTTCTAATATTATATGTGGATGACATATTGCTGATTGGAAACAATGTAGAGTTTTTGGAAAGCGTAAAGGATTACTTGAATAAAAGTTTTTCAATGAAGGATCTAGGAGAAGCTGCTTACATATTGGGCATAAAGATCTATGAAGATATGTCAAGGCGCCTAATAGCTCTTTCACAAAGAACATACCTTGATAAAGTTTTGAAGAAGTTCAAAATGGAACAATCCAAGAAGGGGTTCTTACGTGTGTTACAAGGTATAAAGTTGAGTAAGACTCAATGTCCAGTAACTCCAGAAGATAGAGAAAAGATGAGTGTCGTCCCCTATGCTTCATCCATAGGGTCTATCATGTATGCAATGTTGTGCACAACAACGGATATCAACCTAGCCATAAGTATGACAGGTAGGTTTCAAAGTGATCCACGAGTGGAACACTATGCGGCTATCAAGAATATTTTTAAGTACCTGAAAAGGACTAAGGAAATGTTTCTCGTTTATGGACGTGACGAAGAGCTCGCCGGAAAGGGTTACGTAGATGCAAGCTTTGACACTGATCCGGATGAATCTAAGTCTCAAACCGGATACGTATTTATTCTTAACGAGGGTGCGGTAAGCTGGTGCAGTTCCAAGCAAAGCGTCGTAGCTGATTCTACATGTGAAGTAGAGTACATAGCCGCCTCAGAGGCGGCTAAGGAGGGTGTGTGGATGAAGCAGTTCATGTCAGATCTTGGAGTAGTGCCAAGTGCACTAGATCCAATCAATCTGTTCTGTGACAACACTGGTGCCATTGCTCTAGCCAAGGAACCAAGGTTTCACAAGAGGATCACACACATAAAACGACGCTTGAATGCCATCCGCGATTACATCAAGGAGGAGGGCATAAATATTCGCAAATTGCACATGGATCTGAATGTTGCAGATCCGCTCACTAAACCTCTTCCACGAGCAAAGCATGATCAACTCCAGAACTGTATGGGTGTTAGATTTATTACATTATAAATCACATAGAGATGTGAGGCTACATTATTGACTCCAGTGCAAGTGGGAGACTCTTGGAAATATGCCCTAGAGGCAATAATAAAATAGTTACTATTATATTTCCTGTTTCAAGATAATCGTTTATTAACCATGCTATAATTGTATTTAACGGAAACATAAATGCATGTATGGATATATAGACAAAACAGAGTCCCTAGTGAGCCTCTAGTTCACTAGCTTGTTGGCCAAGGATAGTTAAGGTTTCCTAGCCATAGACAAGTTTGTCACTTGATGACAGGATCACATCATTAGGAGAATGATGTGATGGACAAGACCCAAACTATAAACGTAGCATATGATCGTATCATTTTGTTGCTATTGTTTTCTGCATGTCAAGTATACATTCCTATGACCATGAGATCATGTAACTCACTGGCACCGGATGAATGCCTTGTGTGTATCAAACGTTGCAATGTTATTGGGTGACTATAAAGGTACTCTACATGCATCTCCAAAGGTGTCCTTGAGTTAGCATGGATCAAGACTGGGATTTGTCACTTCGTGTGACGGAGAGGTATATCGGGGCCCACTCGGTAATACAACATCGTAAACAAGCATAGCAAGCAATGTGACTAAAGAGTTAGCCACGGGATCTTGTATTACGGAACGAGTAAAGAGATTTGCCAGTAATAAGATTGAAATAGGTATGGCGATACTGACGATCGAATCTCGGGCAAGTAACATACCGAAGGACAAAGGGAATGATATACGGGATTGTGTGAATCCTTGACATAGAGGTTCAACCGATAAGATCTTCGTAGAATATGTAGGATACAATATATACGTATAGGTACCGCTATTGGATATTGGCCGGAGAGTGTCCCCGTCCTGTCTACATAGTTCTCGAACCCGCAGGGTCTGCACACTTAAGGTTCGGTGATGTTTTTGGTATAGTTGAATTATTGATGTTGGTAACCGAATGTTGTTCGGAGTCCCGGATGAGATCTCGGACATCACGAGTGTCTTCGGAATGGTCCGGAAACGAATATTGATATATAGTATTGTTGCATTTGGCTTCCGGAAAGATTCCGGGCATTACCAGTAAAGTACCGGGAGTGGCGAATGGGTTCTGGGGTTTTACCGGGAGGGGCACCCATCCGGGGAGGACCTAAAAGGCCCATGGGTGGCACACCAGCCCTTAGTGGGCTGGTGAGGCTAGCCCAATAAGCCTATTTTGGCCAAGGCAAAAATAAAGGAAAAAGAAAGAGAAAAAAGGGAAGGAGGTGGACTCCTCCACCAAACCGAATTGGAGGAGGAGACCTTCCTCCTTGGCTCGGCCGAACCCTCCTACTTGGAGTAGGAGGCAAGTCAGCCTCCCTCTTGTTCCTCCTATATATAGTGGAGATTTGAGAGGGTTTTGGCACCTCATGCCTTTGTGCAAACCTCTCTCCTCCACTACTTCGTGACACCTTGTAGCTAGATCGGTACGGCATGGTGAAGCCCTGCTTGAGTAGCTCCACCAACATCACCGCCACGTCGTCGTGATGCCGCAGAATTAAGCTACGTCTTCGTCTCTCTTGCTGGATCAAGAAGGCGGAGATCGTCATCGAGCTGTATGTGTGCTGAACGCGGAAGTGCCGTCCGTTCGGTGCTAGATCGGGACAGATCGTGGGACGGCGTCAATTTGGATCGCGAAGACGTTCCACTACATCAACCGCGTTTCTTAACACTTCCCACATAGCGATCTAAAAGGGTATGTAGATACGATCTCCCGCTCACAGATGATCATCACCATGATAGGTCTTCGTGTGCATAGGAAACAAATCCCATGCAACGTTCCCCAACAAGACGTAGTGTGTTGGAATTATGCCATAGAGGCAATAATAAACGTATAGTTATTATTATAATTCCTGTATCAAGATAATAGTTTATTATCCATGCTATAATTGTATTGAATGAAGACTCATTTACATGTGTGGATACATAGACAAAACACCGTCCCTAGCATGCCTCTAGTTGGCTAGCCAGTTGATCGATGATAGTCAGTGTCTTCTGATTATGAACAAGGTGTTGTTGCTTGATAACTGGATCACGTCATTGGGAGAATCATGTGATGGACTAGACCCAAACTGATAGACGTAGCATGTTGATCGTGTCATTTTGTTGCTACTGTTTTCTGCGTGTCAAGTATTTATTCCTATGACCATGAGATCATATAACTCACTGACACCGGAGGAATGCTTTGTGTGTATCAAACGTCGCAACGTAACTGGGTGACTATAAAGATGCTCTACAGGTATCTCCGAAGGTTTTAGTTGAGTTAGTATGGATCAAGACTGGGATTTGTCACTCCGTGTGACGAAGAGGTATCTCGGGGCCCACTCGGTAATACAACATCACAACACAAGCCTTGCAAGCAATGTAACTTAGTGTAAGTTGCGGGATCTTGTATTACGGAACGAGTAAAGAGACTTGCCGGTAAACGAGATTGAAATAGGTATGCGGATACTGACGATCGAATCTCGGGCAAGTAACATACCGAAGGACAAAGGGAATGACATACGGGGTTATACGAATCCTTGGCACTGAGGTTCAAACGATAAAGATCTTCGTAGAATATGTAGGATCCAATATGGGCATCTAGGTCCCGTTGTTGGATATTGACCGAGGAGTCTCTCGGGTCATGTCTACATAGTTCTCGAACCCGCAGGGTCTGCACACTTAAGGTTCGACGTTGTTTTATGCGTATTTGAGTTATATGGTTGGTTACCGAATGTTGTTCGGAGTCCCGGATGAGATCACGGACGTCACGAGGGTTTCCGGAATGGTCCGGAAACGAAGATTGATATATAGGATGACCTCATTTGATTACCGGAAAGTTTTTCGGAGTTACCGGGAATGTACCGGGAATGACGAATGGGTTCCGGGAGTTCACCGGAGGGGGGCAACCCACTCCGGGGAAGCCCATAGGTATTTGGGGGGTCACACCAGCCCTTAGTGGGCTGGTGGGACAGCCCACCAATCCCCTATGCGCCAAGAAAGAAAAAATCAAAGGAAAGAAAAAAAAGGAAGAAGTGGGGAGGGGGAAGGACTCCCTCCCACCAAACCAAGTAGGACTCGGTTTGGGGGGGGAGAGTCCTCCCCCCTGGCTCGGCCGACCCCTTGGGGATCCCTTGGACCCCAAGGCAAGGTCCCCCTCCCTCCTCCTATATATATGGGGCTTTTAGGGCAGATTTGAGACGACTTTCTCACGGCTGCCCGACCACATACCTCCATAGTTTTTCCTCTAGATCGTGTTTCTGCGGAGCTCGGGCGGAGCCCTGCTGAGACAAGATCATCACCAACCTCCGGAGAGCCGTCACGCTGCCGGAGAACTCTTCTACCTCTCCGTCTCTCTTGCTGGATCAAGAAGGCCGAGATCATCGTCGAGCTGTACGTGTGCTGAACGCGGAGGTGCCGTCCGTTCGGTGCTAGATCGTGGGACTGATCGCGGGATTGTTCGCGGGGCGGATCGAGGGACGTGAGGACGTTCCACTACATCAACCGCGTTCTCTAAACGCTTCTGCTGTACGATCTACAAGGGTACGTAGATCACTCATCCCCTCTCGTAGATGGACATCACCATGATAGGTCTTCGTGCGCGTAGGAAAATTTTTGTTTCCCATGCGACGTTCCCCAACAGTGGCATCATGAGCTAGGTTCATGCGTAGATGTCTTCTCGAGTAGAACACAAAAGGTTTTGTGGGCGGTGATGTGCGTTTTGCTGCCCTCCTTAGTCTTTTCTTGATTCCGCGGTATTGTTGGATTGAAGCGGCTTGGACCAACATTACTCGTACGCTTACGAGAGACTGGTTTCATCGTTACGAGTAACCCCCTTTGCTCAAAGATGACTGGCAAGTGACGGTTTCTCCAACTTTCGTTGAATCGGATTTGACCGAGGAGGTCCTTGGATGAGGTTAAATAGCAACTCATATAACTCCGTTGTGGTGTTTGCGTAAGTAAGATGCGATCCTACTAGATACCCTTGGTCACCACGTAAAACATGCAACAACAAAATTAGAGGACGTCTAACTTGTTTTTGCAGGGTATGATTGTGATGTGATATGGCCAACGATGTGATGTGATATATTGGATGTATGAGATGATCACGTTGTAATAGAAATATCGACTTGCATGTCGATGGTACGGCAACCGGCAGGAGCCATAGGGTTGTCTTTATACTAACATATGTGCTTGCAGATGCGTTTACTATTTTGCTAGGATGTAGCTTTAGTAGTGATAGCATAAGTAGCACGACAACCACGATGGCAACACGTTGATGGATGATCATGGTGTGGCGCCGGTGACAAGAAGATCGTGCCGGTGCTTTGGTGATGGAGATCAAGAAGCACGTGATGATGGCCATATCATGTCACTTATGAATTGCATGTGATGTTAATCCTTTTTGCACCTTATTTTGCTTAGAACGACGGTAGCATTATGAGGTGATCTCTCACTAAAATTTCAAGACGAAATTGTGTTCTCCCCGACTGTGCACCGTTGCTACAGTTCGTCGTTTCGAGACACCACGTGATGATCGGGTGTGATAGACTCAACGTTCACATACAACGGGTGCAAAACAGTTGCGCAAGCGGAACACTCGGGTTAAGCTTGACGAGCCTAGCATGTGCAGACATGGCCTCGGAACACATGAGACCGAAAGGTCGATCATGAATCATATAGTTGATATGATTAGCATAGGGATGCTTACCACTGAAACTATTCTCGACTCACGTGATGATCGGACTTGGGATAGTGTAAGTGGATCATGAACCACTCAAATGACTAGAGAGATGTACTTTTTGAGTGGGAGTTTAGCGTATAATTTGATTAAGTTGAACTCTAATTATCTTGAACATAGTCTAAAGTCCACTTTGAATATATTTGTGTTGTAGATCATGGCTCACGCAAGTGTCATCCTGAATTTTAATACGTTCCTAGAGAAAGCTAAGTTGAAAGATGATGGAAGCAACTTTGTAGACTGGGCTCGTAATCTTAAGCTAATCTTACAAGCTGGAAAGAAGGATTATGTCCTTAATGCTGCGCTAGGAGATGAACCACCCGCTACAGCTGATCAGGATGTTAAGAACGCTTGGTTAGCACGTAAGGAGGACTACTCAATAGTTCAATGTGTAGTCTTGTATGGCTTGGAGCCGGGACTTCAACGTCGCTTTGAGCGTCATGGAGCATTTGAGATGTTCCAGGAGTTGAAGTTTATCTTTCAGAAGAACGCCCGGATCGAGAGGTATGAGACCTCCGATAAATTCTATGCTTGCAAGATGGAGGAAAACTCGTCTGTCAGTGAACATGTGCTCAAAATGTCTGGGTACTCAAACCGTCTAGCTGAACTGGGGATTGAACTCCTGCAAGAAGCTATCACTGACAGAATCCTCCAATCACTGCCGCCAAGCTATAAAGGCTTTGTGTTGAACTACAACATGCAAGGGATGAACAAGTCTCCCGGCGAGTTGTTTGCGATGCTGAAAGTCGCAGAGTCTGAACTCCGTAAAGAGCATCAAGTGTTGATGGTAAGCAAGACCACTAGTTTCAAGAGAAACGGCAAAGGCAAGAAGGGCAATTCGAAGAAGAGCGGCAAGCCTGTTGCCAATCCGCCGAAGAAACCCAAGGATAGACCTAAGCCTGAAACAGAGTGCTTCTATTGCAAGGGTATGGGTCACTGGAAGCGCAATTGCCCCAAGTATCTGGCAGATAAGAAGGCGGGCAAAGAACAATCAGGTATATTTGATATACATGTTATTGATGTGTACTTAACCGGCTCTCGTAGTAGTGCCTGGGTATTCGATACCGGTTCTGTTGCTCACATTTGCAACTCGAAACAGGAACTGTGGAATAGACGAAGGCTGGCAAAAGACGAAGTGACGATGCGCGTAGGAAACGGTTCCAAGGTTGATGCAATCGCCGTCGGCACCGTGTCACTTCAACTACCATCGGGATTAGTGATGAACTTAAATCATTGTTATTTAGTGCCTGCGTTGAGCATGAACATTATATCTGGATCTTGTTTATTGCGAGACGGTTACTCTTTTAAGTCTGAGAATAATGGTTGTTCTATTTCTATGAGTAACATCTTTTATGGTCATGCACCGAATGTGAGAGGATTGTTCATATCAATCTCGATAGCAATACGCATATACATAACATTGAGACCAAAAGAGTTAGAGTTAACAATGATAGCGCCATATTTTTGTGGCACTGCCGCTTAGGTCATATTGGTGTAAAGCGCATGAAGAAACTCCATACTGATGGACTTTTGGAGTCACTTGACTTTGATTCACTTGACACGTGCGAACCATGCCTCATGGGCAAGATGACTAAAACTCCGTTCTCCGGAACAATGGAGCGTGCAAGTGACTTGTTGGAAATCATACATACCGATGTGTGTGGTCCAATGAGCGTGGAGGCACGCGGCGGATATCGTTATTTTCTCACCTTCAATGACGATTTAAGTAGATATGGTTATGTCTACTTGATGAAGCACAAGTCTGAAACATTTGAAAAGTTCAAGCAATTTCAGAGTGAAGTGGAAAATCATCGTAACAAGAAGATCAAGTTCCTACGGTCTGATCGTGGGGGTGAATATCTAAGTTTCAAGTTTGGTACTCACTTAAGACAATGTGGAATTGTTTCGCAGTTAACACCGCCTGGAACACCACAGCGTAATGGTGTGTCCGAACGTCGTAATCGTACTTTATTAGAGATGGTGCGATCTATGATGTCTCTTACTGATTTGCCGTTATCATTTTGGGGTTATGCATTAGAAACAGCTGCATTCACTTTAAATAGGGCACCATCAAAATCCGTTGAGACAACACCATACGAACTGTGGTATGGCAAAAGACCAAAGTTGTCGTTTCTTAAAGTTTGGGGATGTGATGCTTATGTCAAAAAGCTTCAGCCTGAAAAGCTGGAACCCAAAGCGGAAAAATGCGTCTTCATAGGTTACCCAAAAGAGACAGTTGGGTACACCTTCTATCTCAAATCCGAAGGCAAAGTGTTTGTTGCTAAGAACGGAACTTTTCTCGAGAAGGAATTTCTCTCGAGAGAATTGAGTGGGAGGAAGATAGAACTTGACGAGGTTGTCGAACCTCTCATCCCTCTGGATGGTGGCGCAGGGCAAGGGGAAACCTCTGTCATTGCGACGCCGATTGAGGAGGAAGTTAATGATGATGATCATGAAACTCCAGTTCAAGTTTCTGTTGAACCACGCAGGTCGACGAGATCACGCGCTGCTCCAGAGTGGTACAGTAATCCCGTCTTATCAATCATGTTGTTAGACAACAATGAACCTGCAAATTATGAAGAAGCAATGGTGGGCCCAGATTCCAACAAATGGCTAGAAGCCATGAAATCCGAGATAGGGTCCATGTATGAGAACAAAGTGTGGACTTTGGAGATACTGCCTGAGGGCCGCAAGGCTATTCAGAACAGATGGATCTTTAAGAAGACGACGGACGCTGACGGTAATGTGACCGTTTATAAAGCTCGACTTGTGGCAAAGGGTTTTTCACAAGTTCCAGGAATTGACTACGATGAGACTTTCTCTCCCGTAGCAATGCTTAAGTCCGTCAGAATCATGTTAGCAATAGCTGCATTTTTCGATTATGAAATCTGGCAGATGGATGTCAAAATGGCGTTCCTTAACGGTTTCCTTAAGGAAGAGTTGTATATGATGCAACCCGAAGGTTTTGTCGATCCTAAAAATGCTGACAAGATGTGCAAGCTCCAGCGATCCATTTATGGACTGGTGCAAGCATCTCGGAGTTGGAACAAACGCTTTGATGAGGTGATCAAAGCATTTGGGTTTATACAAGTGGTTGGAGAATCTTGTATTTACAAGAAAGTGAGTGGGAGCTCTGTGGCGTTTCTAATATTGTATGTGGATGACATATTACTGATTGGAAACAACGTAGAGCTTTTGGAGAGCATAAAAGGTTACTTGAATAAAAGTTTCTCTATGAAGGACCTAGGAGAAGCTGCTTACATTCTAGGCATTAAGATCTATAGGGATAGATCAAAACGCCTGATAGGACTTTCACAAAGCACATACCTTGATAAAGTTTTGAAGAGGTTCAAAATGGAACAGTCCAAGAAAGGGTTCTTGCCAGTGTTACAAGGTACGAGATTGAGTAAGACTCAGTGCCCAGCAACTGATGAAGATAGAGAGCATATGCGCTCCGTCCCCTATGCTTCAGCCATAGGCTCTATCATGTATGCGATGCTGTGCACTAGACAAAATGTTAGCCTGGCCATAAGTATGACAGGCAGGTTCCAGAGTAATCCAGGAGTGGATCACTGGACAGCGGTCAAGAATATCCTAAAGTACCTGAAAAGGACTAAGGAGATGTTTCTCGTGTATGGAGGTGACGAAGAGCTCGCCGTAAAAGATTACGTCGATGCAAGCTTTGACACAGATTCGGACGACTCTAAGTCACAAACCGGATACGTATTAATTCTTAATGGGGGTGCAGTAAGCTGGTGCAGTTCCAAGCAAAGCGTCGTAGCAGATTCTACATGTGAAGCTGAGTACATGGCTGCCTCGGAGGCGGCTAAGGAGGGTGTCTGGATGAAGCAGTTCATGACGGATCTTGGAGTGGTGCCAAGTGCACTGGATCCAATAACCTTGTTCTGTGACAACACTGGTGACATTGCCTTAGCAAAGGAACCAAGGTTTCACAAGAAGACCAGACACATCAAACGACGCTTCAACCTCATCCGCGACTACGTCGAGGAGGAGGACGTAAATATATGCAAAGTGCACACGGATCTGAATGTAGCAGACCCGCTGACTAAACCTCTTCCACGGCCAAAACATGATCGACACCAGAATTGTATGGGTGTTAGATTTATTACAATGTAATTCACATGGTGATGTGAGGGCTAGATTATTGACTCTAGTGCAAGTGGGAGACTGTTGGAATTATGCCCTAGAGGCAATAATAAACGTATAGTTATTTTATAATTCCTGTATCAAGATAATAGTTTATTATCCATGCTATAATTGTATTGAATGAAGACTCATTTACATGTGTGGATACATAGACAAAACACCGTCCCTAGCATGCCTCTAGTTGGCTAGCCAGTTGATCGATGATAGTCAGTGTCTTCTGATTATGAACAAGGTGTTGTTGCTTGATAACTGGATCACGTCATTGGGAGAATCACGTGATGGACTAGACCCAAACTGATAGACGTAGCATGTTGATCGTGTCATTTTGTTGCTACTGTTTTCTGCGTGTCAAGTATTTATTCCTATGACCATGAGATCATATAACTCACTGACACCGGAGGAATGCTTTGTGTGTATCAAACGTCGCAACGTAACTGGGTGACTATAAAGATGCTCTACAGGTATCTCCGAAGGTGTTAGTTGAGTTAGTATGGATCAAGACTGGGATTTGTCACTCCGTGTGACGAAGAGGTATCTCGGGGCCCACTCGGTAATACAACATCACAACACAAGCCTTGCAAGCAATGTAACTTAGTGTAAGTTGCGGGATCTTGTATTACGGAACGAGTAAAGAGACTTGCCGGTAAACGAGATTGAAATAGGTATGCGGATACTGACGATCGAATCTCGGGCAAGTAACATACCGAAGGACAAAGGGAATGACATATGGGATTATACGAATCCTTGGCACTGAGGTTCAAACGATAAAGATCTTCGTAGAATATGTAGGATCCAATATGGGCATCCAGGTCCCGCTGTTGGATATTGACCGAGGAGTCTCTCGGGTCATGTCTACATAGTTCTCGAACCCGCAGGGTCTGCACACTTAAGGTTCGACGTTGTTTTATGCGTATTTGAGTTATATGGTTGGTTACCGAATGTTGTTCGGAGTCCCGGATGAGATCACGGACGTCACGAGGGTTTCTGGAATGGTCCGGAAACGAAGATTGATATATAGGATGACCTCATTTGATTACCGGAAAGTTTTTCGGAGTTACCGGGAATGTACCGGGAATGACGAATGGGTTCCGGGAGTTCACCGGAGGGGGGCAACCCACTCCGGGGAAGCCCATAGGTATTTGGGGGGTCACACCAGCCCTTAGTGGGCTGGTGGGACAGCCCACCAATCCCCTATGCACCAAGAAAGAAAAAATCAAAGGAAAGAAGAAAAAAAAGGAAGAAGTGGGAAGGGGGAAGGACTCCCTCCCACCAAACCAAGTAGGACTCGGTTTGGGGGGGGGAGAGTCCTCCCCAATGGCTCGGCCGACCCCTTGGGGATCCCTTGGACCCCAAGGCAAGGTCCCCCTCCCTCCTCCTATATATATGGGGCTTTTAGGGCAGATTTGAGACGACTTTCTCACGGCTGCCCGACCACATACCTCCATAGTTTTTCCTCTAGATCGTGTTTCTGCGGAGCTCGGGCGGAGCCCTGCTGAGACAAGATCATCACCAACCTCCGGAGCGCCGTCACGCTGCCGGAGAACTCTTCTACCTCTCCGTCTATCTTTCTGGATCAAGAAGGCCGAGATCATCGTCGAGTTGTACGTGTGCTGAACGCGGAGGTGCCGTCCGTTCGGTGCTAGATCGTGGGACTGATCGCGGTATTGTTCGCGGGGCGGATCGAGGGACGTGAGGACGTTCCACTACATCAACCGCGTTCTCTAAACGCTTCTGCTGTACGATCTACAAGGGTACGTAGATCACTCATCCCCTCTCGTAGATGGACATCACCATGATAGGTCTTCGTGCGCGTAGGAAAATTTTTGTTTCCCATGCGACGTTCCCCAACATAGTGCCTACTCCCAGCTCCTGTGATCATGATGATAGTCCTCCTCTCCACACTTCCACTTAGTTCACAATCCAAGATAGATCTTTTGAAGTGCCAGTCTTAGAGATGATACCATCTTGATCAGCTCCATCAGCTTCTACACCTCTAGTGGCTACACCACCACCTCAGAGGACATCAGCTGAAGCCTTCGCCGGCGCTCTCTTGTCGATTCATTCAATAGCTATCGGAGGAGATCGTGCCCAGACCGGCGCTTAGCTCTACTTCTTTGAACTTTTTGGTAACTTGTTTCCAAAGGGGGAGAAGTGTATAGAACATAGGGCTTAGAGGGAGAGTTTTGCTTTTTGTTGCTCTTCTGGCTTTGAAAATATTTGGTTTAGCTTTTGGATGTATTAAACCTTGTTGTGATTGTTCATGCACTTTATGTTTGATGCTACTATTTATTATCCTTCAGATATATCTATGTGATGACCATTTGCTCATTATTGGTGTTATGTGCATTGTAATCCATTCATATCATTTATGCGCACCACGAGGATGTATGTGACATGGCAGAATGACCCATGATCCTAATCGATTGTGCATTTGCATTCAAATGCAAATTTAACATAATGCACAAATTTAGGGGGGAGCTCTTGCTTATGACATACTTCTCAAAGCGACCATGCTAATCATTGATTATATTTTATATCGAAGCTTCGATATATGTGTTGTCATCAAATACCAGAAAGGGGAGATTGCAAGCACAACTTCTCCCTAGGTAATATTGGTAATTAATAACAACATATATGTCATTGGACTAATGATTTATCTAGTATATTTCAGGAAAAGTTCAATGATGGATTGGCTAAGGATTGTGAGGAGAAGCCCCAAGGAAGGAAATGAATAGGATTGTCCAAGCTTCAAGCTTCAAGACTCTACATTTTACATTTTGTGAGAAATCACATTTGAGTCTATAGGAAAAACCAATACTATTGAAAGGGGATGAGGTATCTATGATGATCTGGTTTCTCAAGTGCTTAGAGTTAGCCAAAAAAATACTCATGAAATTAACCCATTTTTTCCAAACCCCAAAGTCATATTCGGTGCAACCAATATTTCCCAATCGTCCCTACCGAGTTTTACCCTAGACATATCCTATGCCAAACCCTAACATCTCGGTACCACCAAGTTTGGTTTCTGGATGACCCCAAAACAGTGACCAACTCCTTGGATAGCCATTTGCTAAATTAGAAACTCCGAGTTTTGAACATTTGTGTCACCGAGTTTGGGTAACTGCCTAGGCCAGCCAAAATCGAACCCATATAGATTTATATGTCGGTCTCACCAAAAAAGCCTAAAGTTGCCACATTTTGCACTAGTCGGCACAACCAGGTTTTCACTTCAGTTTCAGCGAGTTGGGCAATAATGTTGTAACGGTTGGATTTTGGATATGCCTATATATACTCCACCACCTACCTCTCATTCCTAGAGGAAGTACTCGGAATGAACCAACAATTGCCCAATACATTTTCTGAGAGAGAACCACATACTCATGTATTGAGATCGATATATTCCATTGCTACGAAATGAATCTTGATTTCTAGACTCCCCAAGTTGCTTTCCACCCAATCAATCTCTTCTACCCAAGACAAATATGTGAGAGAATGGTTGAGTGTTGAGGAGACTATCTTTTGACGCACAAGAGCAAGGAGTTCATCAAACTATCACATCTATTAACTTTTGGAGAGTGGTGTCTCCTAGATTGGTTAGGTGTCGCTTGGGAGCCTCTGACTTTGTGTGGAGTTGAACCAAGAAGTTTGTAAGGGCAAGGAGATCGCCTACTTCGTGAAGATGTCCCCCGAGTGAGGCTAGTCCTTCGTGGACGTAAGCCGTGGTGGAATAGACAAGGTTGCTTCTCAGTGGACCCTTCGTTGGTTGAGCCCTCCGTGGACTCTCGTGGCCATTACCCTCTGTGGGTTAAAGTCTACATCAACATGGACGTATGATAGCACCACCTATAGAAACCACGCCAAAAATCTCCATGTTAATCTTTGTGTTTGATCCTCCTATCCCAACCCTCTATTTACATGTGCATGTCCTTACTTTCCGCTATTATACTCATAGACTTGCATGTGTAGGATGTGCTTGACTTGCTATAATTGCTGAAACTTGCCCACAACTAAAATTGGGAAAATGGTAAGTTCTTATTTGGTCAAGTAGCCTAATCACCGCCCCTCTAGACATACATTGTATCCTACATCTTCTACTTCCTCCCGTTTCCCTCCCCTTCTCTCTCTCTAACCATCCCTCTCTCACTGGCCAGGGGAAACAACGCCATGGCCGACCTCAAGCAGCTTCGCCACCGCCGTGGATCGCCTCCACCAATCCTGGTTGAAAACTGAGCCCCAATGACCTCCTCGCTCCAAATTCGTCCCTCCCCATGCTCTTCATCACCAGCCATGTCCCCACCGTCTCCATCGACCTGCAGCAACCTCATTGACGAGTGCATGAAACTCCCCTACATCGTTGACCCGCGCCTGTCCTCGATGCCTCCTCACACACATGTCGTCTAGTGCCTGGACAGGCTGTGCCACGACCGCAACCCCGCATCATGCCCAAGCCCAGCCACGGATCCAACCCGCGCCATCCCCGGGCCTCCTATGAGCAGCCAAGGTCGACCCTTGTATCTACTAGTTTCAGTAAGGTACAGATAGATAACTGTGTTCCGGTTTTTAGTTTCGTTCAGATCCGCAGAATTCTTAGTTCGTCTTGCTAAAGCCCATTATTGTGTCACAATTCCTTTGTAGTCCATCTGGTTTGTGCGTTGTTTTTTTGGTTTGCAACCACGAGACCCTGGGTTCGCCTCCATGCACCGCATATTTTTGCTCCCCTTTTTACTGGTTGTTGTGACATTCCACCTCGGCCATTTGGGCCAAATCCTTTTGGGCCGCTGGAGGGTTCTATAATCCGACCCTTATTTTTTTATCTGTTGCAATTTTAATTTATATTCACGACATGCATAGTTTAAAAAATGCCACTAATTTGAATTGCAAATAGCTAAATTAACCGTGCATCGGATTAAAATGATTTATATGTGTAAAATGACAAGAATTTGTGTAGATTCATAATATGCCATTTTCATCCATGCTTAAAATGTTTAAACTTGTTTTTTGCATTAATTTGCATGATTGCCATGCTAAAATGATTTATTTCATAACTAAATAACCATAGCTACGATTCAAATGTTTTACATATTTAACTTGCCTAGAAAAACATGTAGAAGAACATGGTGCACTCTATTTTCATGTTTAGTAAATATAAAATTGAGTTATTCAAAACAAGGCCAAATTCTTATTATGCATATGAGGTCTTTTCGGAAATACTATATGTTGTTTCCGCCCTCATTAAAATGTTGATATGGAGTAGTTCATTCATGCTTCACCTCTTGCCATGTTTAACAACATTTAAACTATTGAGTACATAGATGGGAGTGAACTAAATAAATTGACAGTGGAGTTCCGTCAATATGCAATCGCTGCATATTGAGCTTCCCTTAATTAATAGTATTTGATTGTTGCGTTGTGTCATGCCATGCCGAATTAAATCGAACATGCATCATATTTGTTTGTGCATCATGCCATGAATATGTTGTGGTGTTTACCATGTTATTTATTTTTCCATATTTTCTTTTCCTCGATAGAGTTTCAAAAGTCTTCGGACTGTGTGGAATCGTTTGACTATGCCCCGTTCGTCTTCTTCATGGATTCATTCTTCTTCCAAGCGGAATCTCAGACAAGATGCATTTACCTAGATATCACTACTATCAATGCTATGCTAGTTGTCTTGCTTCTATCGTTATGTCTCATTACCTACCACTTGGATGTCAAGCCTCCCAACATTGTCATGAAAAGTATATAACCCCTCTACGTCCTAGCAAATCATTGTTTGCGTAAGTTACCGCTTGCTCATCCCTTCTTATAGCGTTGCTAGTTACAGGTGTAGGTTGTTTCCATGTGACAACATGGATATCTTGGGATATCACAATATTATTGCTATTTAATTTAATGGACATATATACTTGGTAAAACATGGAAGGCTTGGTCTTTTGCTCGATGTTTTGTTCCACCTTTGCTGCCCTAGTTTCTCTTTATCGGTGGTATGTTCCATATTGGGTGCTCCTAACATGCTTGGGTTGTTATGGGGACCCCCTTGATTTTCATTTTGGGATAAAACTCTTCCGGCAAGGCCCAACATTGGTACTAAATTTGCCTAATAACTAATAAAACTTGCATAGGGTATGATTACACCATGGATAATTAATGAACAAACCAGGCAAGTGAACCTCATGAGTGTTGGTCCCAACTGTCAACCGTCGGTCGCTGCCAGGGGCAACCCTGCGATTGGCCTATCAAAATTTTGGACAGTCTGGTGGTGCCCTCAGAACGAGATATGGAACTCTTATTGGACGTTCTTGCTAGATTTTTTTACCCTTCTCGAATGTTTTGTGCACTCAGAGTTCGAGGATACCTTGGTCTATCTCGAGGTTGAGGTTTTCCAGTGCATCTTGTGGCTAGTTTGTGATAGATGAGTTGGAGCACCCCTACAGGGTTAAATCTTTCTGACAACCGTGCTCATGATTATGTGGCAACTTGGAAATTTGGTTAACACTCGGCCATAGCAAACTTGAAGTAAACTCATCTAAAATACACCAACCGTGTGTGTAACTGTGACCGTCTCTTCTTGTGAGGGTTGAATCAAGAAGGGAACACAGTGGGGTTACGTTTGACTCATAAATAAGTGTTCGTGATCACTTCTTGATCATTTCTAATTCACTTCCATTTATGCATAGATCATTCTTTGTTATTCTTGTACTCGTAAGTTAGCCACTAAAATATATGCTTACTGCTTGTCGCTGCCTCACCACTTAACCATGCTTCACCCATTAAGCTTTGCTAGTCTTGACACCCTTGGAAATGAGATTGTTGAGTCTGTGTGGCTCACAAATTACTACAACAACAGTTTCAGGTACAGGTAAAACGATGCTTTGACCTGAGAGCGATACTTGTTTGATTTGTAGTTCTTCTTCTTCTTCTTGATTGATCATATGATGGGTTCGAGGATGTCATCCTAGGATTAGCAAGGATGGATGTCGTTTCTTTTTGTCCATAGTCAGACCTTGCTTTTATGTATGACGATGGCTACGGATGATTGTATTTTATTTAGCTTGAGGCAAGTTGTAAATGCATCTAGTGCCCCTTATTGATTTTGGTGGATTGAAGACATATAGGTTAAGAGATTGATATGTTTGTTAGTGTACACATGCTCTATAAGTCATTGAGGAGTTTGAGTTATTCGAAGAATATCGACCCCTAAAAATGTATATCTTCGCGTGAAGACTCTAATCATTCCTTGAAGACTTTGATTGCGAAGAAATTGCTATTCCTCATGAAGACTTCGAAAATTAGGAATCTCGTGTAGCCCGAAGAAAATGCTCTGAAGGCTTTGAAGCTTGAAGATTTACTCTTTCTGTTTCATTTTCTTCTTTCTTGAGTCATAGGAACACCGTATTGTTGAAGGGGGTCAAGGTAATACTAAGGAAAGATTTCCTCATGATGCTCAGCTCAAAACCTACGCATACCAAATCCTCTGAGTGAAGCCTTTGAAAATCCCTCACAGCTTAGTCAAAGTCTTCAGTGACAGAGATGATGTTCTTCTGATCGCTGACAAAATTGCATTAACTAAGGAGTTAGGATTTCGCCAGTGCGAACTGCCTATTAGTGAGGAACATGAGATACATGAGGACTTTCACATTTGAAAGATCCGACCATTTCCTCACCACGCGCCACATGTCCCCAATCTTATCCACACAACAGTCATATCATGTCGGGATACTCCCACGCTATAAATAGTCGCCCCCACAACTATCAGTTGGTTAGCTGCTCCGAGAGAAACTGACACTTGTCATTTAGAGCAACCCAATGCTCGGGGACTTTGAGAGAAAATCATCGAGTGAGGAAAAACCCCAAACACCCAAACCAAAACCCAAAGTGATTGAGCATCACTGAAGAGATTGTTCCCGTGTTTAACAAACGCTTGTTACCTTTGAGGATTTTGTATTCTCGAGACGGTTAGGCATCATGGTCTAGAGAATCCAACAGTCAATTATGGATTGCCGGGTGACCAAGTTTGTGAGGGTTTGGAAGTCAGCCCTGAATACTTACCATGAGTGTTGGGTGAGGACTATGTGTTCTTAGCTCAAGGAGAATACGGTAGGGACTATGTGTCCTTTGGTTTGAATACCAAGCCGCTCCAAACCAGACGTCACAGCAGTTGGAATTGGGTCATCAAACCATTGTTTTCATCGAGCTACAGGTTCTATTTCTTCAACACTTTCATTTCCTGAATTGCACGTTGATGACTTTGATGTGTACTATTTGAAGAATTTGACTCGAGACTTTCTCTAAATTCCTTACCTCAAGTTCTTCACTTAAGTTATTCATCACCTGCTTATCCTATTCACGTGACCTGTGCAAACCGAACACTTCAACTCACTCTGAGCACTAAGCCATAGTCCCTTTTGCATATCTGTTTGAGTACTTATTCCGTTGCACTGAGTTCATGACTAAGAACTTTCCTCTCTAGGAATTTCCTAAGTGATGAATTTGTGAAAATCGCCTATTCACCCCCCTCTAATCGATATAACACACTTTCAATTGGTATCAGAGTAAGGTACTCCCTTGTTCTGTGTGATTTTGGTTTAACCGCCTGGAGTTTTAGTTATGTCGATCGCAGGTATGATCAAGGTTACTGTGGGTTGTCCTACCTTCGAAGGAAAGGATTTCCCCTATTGGAAGAACAAGATGCGCATGCACCTTGAAGCAATTGACAACAATCTCCCATATGCTGCAGAAAATGGTGTTACCTTTGTCACTTCAACTATTACTTCCACTGATGTGAAGAGATTGAAGCAACTCGACTCTCAAGCAAAGAATATCATTAGTGGCCATCTGAGCAAAGGTCGGTATGGCAGAGTGAGTGCTTTGGCCTCTGCGAAGCTTATCTAGGAAAGGTTGTCAAAAGTAAACGAAGGAGTCTCCACACAACGTGACTCTCGAGTTGATATTCTTCGCAATCTCTTCAACCGCTTCAAGAGACTTGATAATGAAAGCTTCCAAGATATCTTTGATCGCCTCACTCACATCTCCAATGAGCTTCGGGCTCTTGGAGCTAGAGACATCACAGACCAAGAAGTTGTGAAAAAACTGCTACGATCCCTTGATCCATCATTTGACACACCGGTAGTGATGATTCAAGAACGAAGAGACTACAAGATGCTTGATCCTGCTGATATACTTGAGAGACTCAATACTCACGAATTACAACAAGATGAGAAGAGAGACCTTTATGGACCAAGCTATACAAGACCTCGTGTGCTGACGGCAAAGGTTGTTTCGTCATCTAAAGAAGAAGACTCTGATTGGAGTCTTGGTGATCCTGAAGAACTTGGTCAGGAACTTCCTATGCTCGTGAGGAAATTCGAAAAGTCCTCAAGGCGTGGCCAGTTCGGAAAGTCTTAAAGAAGAGATATGAGGAAACCAGAATCTTCACCTGAGGACTACAAGAAAAGAAACTGCCATAAATGCAACAGATCTGGTCACTACATTGCTGCTTCTCCTCGTTGGGTGAAGGAATCAAGGAAGAAGAAGTACAAGGCTGACAGTTCTGATGACTCGAATAGAAAGAAGAAGTCTTCAAAGTCCTCATCGATCAAGAACAGCAGCTTGAGAAAGGCTCGCGCACTTATTGGCAAGGAAATGGATTCTGAAGAAGAATCTGAGGAATGTGATGAAGAGGAAGGTTCTGAAGTTGAGTCAGAGTGTGGTGTGGCAAGCCTAGCTCTTGCTACCACATTCGTCAACAAGTCCATCTTCAACCTCGAAGAAAATGACAACATCAACAATACTGATGATTATGATGACGACTTTGCTCCCACCTATTGCTTCATGGCAAAAGGTTCAAAGGTACCAAGCCACTCTTCCTCTTGTGACTCTAGTGACCGTGAACCTGATGATTATCAAAAACCCAGTTACTATAAACTTGCTAGTATTGCCACTAAGCAACAAACTGCTATTGAAAAGCTTCAGAAACTACTAGACAAAAGCGACGACGTGTTGAGTGATGAAATGAATTGGACTCTAATCCTCACTGAAGATGTTCAAAGTCTTCAGTCAAGATTTGAAAGTCTTCAAGAACGTTATGGCACACTCTTGGTTGATCATGAGAAGCTTTCCTATGAATTTCTTGAAAGGACGCAAGATCTTGAGAAGATGAGAATGTCTCATGATGATCTTCGAATCGAAAATGATTCTTTGCTTGCTCAACAGATTAGTGCCGCTCAGGAAGAATTCATTCCACCGTGTTTGAAATGCATCGAATGTGAAACTTCTAATTCTTCACCTCAAACATCAAATGCTTATATCACTACAAATTCTTCAACTTTTCTGTGGTAACAAATTCCTCACCTGAGGAAACCACAAATGTCACTGACGAAAATGCAGGTTGAAGGAATTACATGTGACAGGCATATACAAAAGCCTCAAACGACACCAAATCCTTTGCGATGTGCTCAAAAAACAGATTCTGAACAGGAACCCAAGGAAAGAGGGTATTGCCTTTGAGAGGAAACTGAATGTTGCTGGGTCATACTGGAAACCTAAGAAGTATCCCAAAACCTCATGGGTTGTTGCAAAAGGACCTCCTGTTGATCCATGTGCTCTAATAGGCTTTGCATGTGAAATGTATTATTCCTCGAATGAGTCATTTGACTCTGACTATAAATTGTTCAAAATTCAAGCTGGTGAAGTATTTGCTAGATATGTTGGAACTAACTGCAGGAATGGACCATCCCTGAGGAAAATCTGGGTTCCCAAAAGCAGCTTGGAAAGTCTTCAGGTGAATGTCCTCATGACACCACCAGTGAAGAACAAGAACCCAGATCAAATTCCTCAGGTGGACCAAAGTCTTCGCGAGGATCAAATTCCTCAAATGGTCAAAACTATGCTCGTGCTCGCACTAATGCTTTTGATATACACGGAAACTACAAGGGCTGGAATATGTGCATTATTCCTCAATTCACTATGTTCATAAGTCCTCAAAGAATTTCTCTGCCTATTCATTTGAGTACTCTACCCCTCCTGTTTAAATGAAGTGCATTAGCTTCAATGCCTCAATTCTCATATGGTGCTCACATGATCATAAACTCTTTACCACACCTTCAGATGTGGGTGGTAAAGAAATCAAGCTAATCAGTTCTGCAGGTCAGGTCTCCAGATGAAAGTCATCATGTGAAGAATTTGCTAAAGACCTAAGGAAATTGCTTGATAGGACGCATGCTAAAACCTAATTAAATGATCTATCATTTCACATGTCCTCATTATGTCTAAAATATATTTTATGTGACGAAATTCAAGTCTGATGAAACTGATATCATATCCTTCAATCTCAAGCATATGAGCTGCTAAGTAGTACTAATTCATCTGCAAGATGACCAACCTGTGACGCCCTCGATTTGATCATACGCTAATCTTACACGCAAATGTGTACGACCAAGCTCAAGGACTCACAGGAAGATATCACAACACAAATCTAGACACAAATAAAACATACAAGCTTCACATTACAAGCCACGGGCCTCAAGGGCAAGAATACAGAAGCTGGATAAACACACGAGTCAGCGGAGGCAACAAATATCTGAGTACAAACATTAAACATGAGGTGCCTTAGAGAAGGCTAGCACAAAAGATACAACAAACGAACGAGGCGAGACCTCCTGCCTGGGAGCCTCCTATCTACTCTTGATCTTCAGCGGCCTCCTATCTACCGTCGGGCTAGCAGTCGTCGTCGGCGGGATACTCCATCTCCTTGGCTACATCATCTGGTTGCAGCAACGGATCAAGGGCAAAAAGGGGGAACAAAGCAACGGTGAGTACTCATCCAAAGTACTCGCAAGACTGACATCAGAACTATGCTAAGTATGCATCAGTATCAAAGAAAGGGGTTTATATGTGGACTGGTTGCAACAACGCGAGAAAGAGAGGGAAGGCCTAATCATATCAAAGACTAGCATCGTCAGGGGGTCTTGCAGCAATAACGAGAGTAGAAGAAGTAACATAAATAATAGCCATATTGTTGCAGCAATATTAATATGAGGTCACGCCCAGAGATTCTCCCCCGACTCCCTGCGAGGAAGAAATCCCACAGCAAACATTCCAGTTAAGTAACAGTTGTAGTTGTATAAGATCGGGGCACAACTCCAAGTCGTCCCGTAACCGTGCACACGACTATTCAAATACATAAGTTCTTCTCTATAGGGGTGCACCACATATTCCCCATCACGCTCGATAAACTTTGGTCGGACACACTTTCCTGGGTCATGCCCGGCCTCGCAACATTGATACGTCGCAGCCCCACCTAGACTCAACAGAGAGGCCAGCCCGCAGGTCTAAATCCTAAGCACACATGGGTCATGGGCCCATCACCCTTTGCACTCCTGCACGATGTGAGGGCGGGTGAGGGCAGTCCTAGCACCCCTTATTACAAGCGCGATGCCTATCCGTACAACTCGGGAGCGGGCCGCTCCATTGCTGACGTATGAAGAGGTTCGGCTGATACCACGACGTCGAGAACCCATAACTCCTCCCACGTAGACGGTTAGTGCGAATAAGGTCTCTAACCAACCGAGATCAAATACCCAAATCCATTAAAATTTTAATTAACTAATCGACACATCCACGCGGGAATTCACACACCTAACATTATTTCATCAATGTTCCCAGTAACACGGTCAAGTAACTTTGTGGTTGTAACATCAGGGGTATCCGAGGTATCACCCTCGTTGAATTCCGAACGATGTAACCGTCGAGGTGGCCACGGAGGAATCACCCTCGACGGGCCATGCTTGATGGTTTGTATGACAGAGTCGTCGTCGGGAGTGGTGAAGGAGGAATCACCCTCGATAACCTCGACCGACTAGCTTCACTACAGAGATAACATCATAAGTACTTCGCGAGGTGTCACCCTTGGTACCCGATAGTAGCTCTGCAGCATCGTACAACTGAGGGGGTGTAAGTGATGTGTCGGGTCTTGGCTCGTCGATCAGGGATCGAGACTTGGCGATAACGCAGGGGCAACCAGACTAAGTGTAAGAGGGGATGACTGAGCCACCTATACTAAGAAGTTTAAAGTGCAGTACTGAAAGTAGGACTTCATCAAAATTAGGCTATGCATTAGATATAGGAGCTAACTACAACAATAGCAAATTTCTAATGCAAGCATGAGGGAGAAAGAATAGGTGATATAGGAATGATTAAGGGGGGGGGAGTTTGCTTGCCTTGTTGCTCTGCGGCAAAGGGCTGGTTGTCAGGAGGTAGTCGTACCTGGCAACAGCGTCACTCTCGGGGTCTACGGGTAAGAAGAGGGGGAGAAGCAATAAATATAAACAGAGATGCAATCACTAGGCATGACATGTCAAGATGCACGGCAAGGCATGAGCTAACGCAGTATCATCCGTCATAGACGGGTCAAGAATATATCGGATGATATTTCTCGGGTCTCTGGCTACTACCGGTGAGACGAAAACGGTGGAAAAGTTCCACATTTTCTATGCTAGGGACGCGAAACAGACGAATGGACATCGTATCCGGGTTAGTCTCGCTCTGCTGATCAACTTTCATGTTCAATATATTTTCATGTGACACATGGTTTATTTTATATCAATTTTCAAAGTTTTATTATTTATTAGGAATTAAACAAATTTAAACAAATTAGATAATTAAATATGACAGCATTGTGATGTTAGCATGACATCAGGAGTCAAAAGGGTTTTGACTGGTCAAATATGACCAGTGGGTCCCATGTGTCATAGGCACATTTACTTTTAGGGTTTAATAAATATTTAATCAGGTTAATTAGTGGGGTGGGACCCAGCTGTCATACACTTCTTTAGGGTATTTTATTTATCTTAATTAACACATTTAGCTAACAATTTATTTAACTAACTTACCTAACCTTAATCATTATAATTAACTAAATATTTATTTATCTATTCTTATTATATTAAATCCTAATTGTCCAAAACAAGAATTACTGTTTAACTAAATAATTAATCCAATTAATTAATTTTATTAATGTTAAACATTTATAAAACTAATTTTATTTTTATTTTCTGTTTTTGGGGCGTGGCCCCGCATGTCATTGGGACAACGAGCACACATACACTACATGCACACACAGCGTGTACACACCATTTTTATTCATACATACATACATTCATACATTCATATACACATGCATACATATACTTGCACATACACACATATGCACATATACATACATATTCACATACACATGCATACATACATACATACATATATATCCCTTTTTTTCTTTTTTACATACACACACATGAGGGGGTTGTCCCCCATGACTAACATGGAGGTGGCCAGGGGCGAACTAGGTCGGGGCCAGCCGGGGTGGCCGGAGAAGAGCACACGGGGCCGCGGCCACGATGCGAGGGGCTGAATGGTGTCGTGGCGCGCGGGGGGCTGGAGCGACGCGGGGGGGGGGGGCAGGAGGGTGGCCAAAGCCGCGGTGGCTCACAACTGTTGTAGTTGTTGCAGCGGCTTGGTGTAGAGGTAGCCGGCGGAGCTTGTGGAGGAGGCCGGGGCGAAGAGGATCGGCGAGGTGGTGGCCGGCCGGTGGGTGGCGATGTGGTGGCCGGCGCAGGGCGGAGGCAGCCGGGGGAAACACCGGGGGCGGCCGGCGAGGGGCGGACCTCGCGGCGCGAGGGGCTCGGGCTGGCGCGGGGCTGGCGAGGAGGTGGGTGGTGAGGAGGCCGGCGAGGTAGGCTAGGAGGCCGGGGGCGTTGGCCGGAGGGGAGTGATACGTCTCAAACGTATCTATAATTTTTTATGGTTTCACGCTGTTATCTTGTAAACTTTGGATGTTTTGTTTACCTTTTATATCTTTTTTGGCACTAACTTATTAACTCAGTGCCAAGTGCCAATTTCTGTTTTTTCTGTGTTTTTGACTCTTTTCAGATCTGATTTTGGAATGGAGTCCAAATGGAATAAAATCCCCAAAATGATTTTTTCCAGAACGGAACAAGATCGGGAGGCTTGAGGGCCAAGCAAGTGGGCCCACAGGGAGCCCACAAGCCCTGTTGCCGCGGCCAGGGGGGAGGCCGCGGCAACCAAGCTTGTGCCCCCCTGGCGCTCCTCTACCCTAGGTCTTTGGCCTATAAATTCCCTAAAAATCCAGAAAAAATCACGGCGTCCACGAAAACATTTTTCCGCCGTCGCAAGCTTCCATATCCGCGAGATCTCATCTGGAGACCCTTCCCGGTGCCCTGCCGGAGGGGACTTTGGAGTTGGAGGGCTTCTTCATCAACATCATCGCCCCTCCAATGACTCGTGAGTAGTTCACTTCAGACCTACGGGCCCATAGTTAGTAGCTAGATGGCTTCTTCTCTCTCTTGGATCTTCAATACAAAGTTCTCCATGATCTTCATGGAGATCTATCCGATGTTATCCTCTTTGGTGGTGTGTTTGTCGAGATCCGATGAATTGTGGATTTGTGATCAGATTATCTATGATATATATTTGAGTCTTTGCGGATTTCTTATATGCGTGATTTGATATCCTTGTAAGTCTCTCCGAGTCTTGGGTTTTGTTTGCCCAACTAGATCTATGATTCTTGCAATGGGAGAAGTGCTTGGTTTTGGGTTCATACCGTGTGGTGACCTTTCCCAGCGACAGAAAGGGCAGCAAGGCACGCATCGTTTTGTTGCCATCAAGGGTAACAAGATGGGCTTTTATCGTAGATATGAGATTGTCCATCTACATCATGTCATCTTGCTTAAGGTGTTACTCTGTTCTCATGAACTTAATACACTAGTTGCATGCTGGATAGCGGTCGATGTGTGGAGTAATAGTAGTAGATGTAGAAAGTATCGGTCTACTTGTTTTGGACGTGATGCCATAGATAACGTCACGACTTTGTGCGGTTCTATCAATTGCTCGACAGAAATTCGCTCACCCACCGTCTACTTGCTTTCATGAGAGAAGCCACTAGTGAACACTACGGCCCCCGGGTCTATTCACACCTATCGTTTCCACTTTCTCTTTTACTTTGCTTTGTTTCTTTGTTGCTTTCAGTTCTCACTTGGCAAACAATCTATAAGGGATTGACAACCCCTTCATAGCGTTGGGAGCAAGGTCTTTGTGTTTGTGCAGGTACTTGTGATATTCCTTCACTGGATCGATACCTTGGTTCTCAAAACTGAGGGAAATACTTACCGCCGCTGTGCTACATCACCCTTTCCGTTTCGAGGGAACACAAATGCAAGGCTCCAAGGCCACGGGGGAAATCCTTTGCATATTTGCCTAGGAAGTCCCTAAAGGCGTAGCCGTAGCAGAAGGATTCCTGGTGTCGTTGCTGAGGAGTATCAAGACAAGAATAGTCTCCCGTCAGCACGCTTGTTTCTAGCGCCGTTGGAAGGTCTTTTGTTGCAGTAGCAGGGAGGCGAAGGTCGGCCGGGTCGTGGCGGACGGAGTGGAGGCCGACGGCGGGGTGGTGCGTGGCAGAGGCAGAGGGAGATGGGGCAAAGTAGGGATGGCTCGTGGGGGCTCTGGTGGTTGGTGGCTGCATGGAGGGTGAGGGAGAGAGTGGTGGCTGTGGGGTGGGAGTGAGGAGTGGTGGGTGTGGGGGTAGCTAGGGTATGAGATGGGGTTTTATACCCCATCGGTTTTAGGTGGGCTCGGGTGGGCCAGTTGGGGTGGCCGGCAGGGCCGGTTAGCCTAGTTGGGCCGGGGGAGAGGAGGGTTTTTCCTTTTTTTATTTTTTATTTTTGTTTTCTTTTTATTTATTTATTTTTCATTTTGTTTTATTTTAACCATTTTGTTTATTTATTTCTTTTACTCTTTACTGCATTTTAGTTTTAGAAAATATTAATCATTATTTACTTGCTACAACTTGAACATTTTAGTTTTCATATTTGGGAACTTTTATTGTTTTACTTTATTTTAAATTTTGGATTTGAATTGGTTTTGAAACTAACAGGAGATTAACAATAGTAATCACGGTGACGTGGCATCATTAGCATAAGATTACTGTAGCTTAGTTACACAGATTACTTTAGCAAAAGGTGGGGATGTCACACAACCCAAGACCGCAAAGTGGGTTCTTGATAGTGCATGTACAAATCACATGACTGGTGACAAAAGCATATTGATGAATATCCCACTGACTCCATCACCACTGAAGCATATGACCTACGCTGACAAAGGTAAAAGCAAGGTATTGGGACTTGCTAAAGTGGCTATCTCTAAGGACCGACACATGGACAAAGTTATGCTTGTCGAATCCCTTAGGTTTATCCTCATGCCGGTCTCAATGCTTTGTGATCTTTATATGATTGTCATCTTTGGAAAATATAGATGTGTAGTCATCATGGAATCAAAAAAATCCAAAGTCTTTGAAGGCTTTAGGAGAGGAGACTTGTATATTGTTGATTTCTTTGCAGGTCCTCAGCCAGCCATGTGTTACTAGCAAAAACCTCAAAGGTTGGTTTTGGCATCGACGACTTGGTCATGCGGACATGAGGAATTCACACACACTGGCGAAGAAGAAGCATGCCATTGGCATCTAAACCGTCAAATTCCTCAAGGACCATCTCTGCACGGCTTGTGAGTCTCGAAAGATGACCAGATCCAAACACCCCTCGAAGACTATCATGACTACTACTCATGATTTTGAATTGCTTCACATGGATCTCTTTGGACCTACTCATTATGCTACTCTAACCAATGCGGCATCTCTATAGGATTTGTCATCGTTTATGACTATTCTTGTTATACTTGGGTGCATATCATTCTTTACAAAACTGATGTGCAGGAAGTCTTCAAACAATTTTCCTCAAGGGCCTCGATGAACTTAGGCGTCAAGATCAAATACATCAGGAGTGACAATGGGAAATAATTCAAGAATACAGGACTTGATGACTATCTTGATGAACTTGGTATTAATCACGAATTGTCTGCTCCTTAGACTCCTCAACAAAATAGCATCGTTGAGCGCAAGAACATGACTCTGGTTGAAATGGCATGGACTATGCTTGAAGAATATCATACTCCTCGTCGCTTCTGGCCTGAGGAAATCAACACTTCCTGCCACATCATCAATAGGGTATATCTTCACAAATTCCCCAAGAAGACTTCATATGAACTCCTCACTGACAAGAAACCCAATGTAAGTTATTTCAAAGTCTTCGGTGCAAGATATTTGATTACAGATCCTCACCATAGCTCTAAATTTTCATCGAAAGCACGTGAGGGTTTTATGCTAGGTTACAGAAAGGACTTTCACACCTAGAGAGTCTTCAACAGCTACCACAACAAGATTGTTGAAACTATAGATGTGCGGTTCGATGAAACTAATGGCTCGCAAAGAGAGCAACTGCCTCCTGTGCCACATAAATTGACTCCTCAAGAAGCTATTAAGCACAAGGCTACTGAATATATCATTCCTACTAAGGAACAACCTCCTGTTGAAGAAGTCATCCCCAAGAATGGCGAAATTCAAGCGGGTGCACCTGAGGAAATTGCTCTAGACCAAATTCCTCAGCCCAACCAAAGTCTTCAACCTACGCATCCGAAGATTGCAAATGAAGTGGAAATTGACAAAATCCTCGATAACATCAATGTGCGAGGTCCCCTCACTCTCTCAAAAGCTTCACATTTAATTAACTTTTGTGGGCATTTCTCCTTTTTGTCTATCACAGAACCCTCAAAAGTTGATGAAGCCTTCATGGAACCTGAGTGGATTCAAGCTATGCAAGATGAACTTCATCAATTCAAGATGAATGACGTCTCGTAACTCATGAAATGTTCTGATCCTCGCAAGCAGAATGTCATCGGCACCAAGTAGATCTACCAAAACAAGCAAGATGAGGATGGTCACATAGTGAGGAACAAGGCACAACTTGTAGCCCAAGGCTACACACAGGTTGAAGGAATTGACTTTGATGAAACTTTTGCACCTATTGCTAGACTTGAAGACATTCGTATATTGCTTGCTTATGCTAATCTTCACAATATAACTCTATATCAAATGGATGTGAAAAGTGCATTCCTAAATGGTAAGCTTGAGGAAGGAGTATATGTTGCTCAGCCCCCATGTTTTGAAGACCCGAAGCATCCTGACAAAGTTTTGAAACTCAAAAAGGCACTCTATGGCCTCAAGCAAGCCCCACGGGCGTGGTATGATACATTGAAGGAATTCCTAGTGAAGAAAGGCTTCAAACCGGATTCACTCGATCCCAATCGTTTCACAAAATCCTATGATAATGAACTGTTTGTATCCCAAATATATGTGGACTATGTTATGTTTGGTTGTACTCACAAACGTTAAAGTGACGAATTTGCCTACATGAAGGGTGAAGAATATCAAATTTCAATGATGGGGGAACTGAAATTCTTCCTAGGGCTTCAAATTCGTCAAGATAAATACCTCAAGGATGTCCTGAAGAAATTTGGCATGAATGAATGCAAAGGCGTCAAAATTCCGATGCCTACCAACGACCACCTCTCCACTGACGAAAATGGTAAATATTTCGATCAGCACGTATATCGCTCTATGATTGGCTCTTTATTGTACCTATGTCCATCTAGGCCAGACATTATGCTTAGTGTTTGCATGTGTGCATGTTTCCAAGCAAAACCGAAGGAATCACACCATAAGGTTGTGAAACATATTCTTCGATATCTTGCTCACACACCAACACTTGGATTATGGTACCCCAAGGGCTCAAATCTTCACCTCATTCAATATTCTGATTCTGATTATGCTGGTGACCGTGTGGATTGCAACTCAACATCATGCACATGCCATTTCCTCGGACGATCCTTAGTCTGTTGGTCCTCAAAGAAGCAGAACTGCGTGTCACTCTCCACTACTAAAGTTGAATACATTGTTGTTGGTTCTTGCTGTGCTCAACTACTGTGGATGAAGCAAACCCTCAAGGACTAAAACATAAACATGAAGAATGTGCCACTCTACTTCGACAATGAGAGTGCAATTAAGATTGCATACAATCCAGTGCAACACTCGAAGACCAAGCACATCTAGATTCGTCATCATTTTCTTCGTGATCATGTACTCAAGGGCAACATCGTCATCGACCACGTGGAGACTGAAGGCCAGCTAGCACATATCTTCACTAAGCCCTTGGATGAGAAGATATTTTGCAAGTTGTGGTGTGAGCTAAATATCTTCGAATCTTCGAATGTTCTGTGAAAAGGCACACATCCTAACAATTATGCAAAATTGATGACTTAGATGTGCAACACACGAAGTAACGTTTTTGTTCAATCAATGAAGAATAACAATCTAAGTGTGAAGAAATCAATGAATAATTTTATTCTCACGGCCCTACAACAATTGTACGTGGTGCCTGAGATTATCTTTCTTATATGGTGGGTCACGCCACCACCAAATTTGAAATTCTTCAAAACTGAGACTTTTTGCAAATTCTTCAAATCTTTAAAGTCTTTAGAGTTTTCAAAATCCTCAAAATTGCAAATTCATAAAAAGTTCAAATTCTTCAAACTTTTGTGTGTTCTTCATTGACTATTGATACATCTCCAACGTATCTATAATTTTTCATTGTTTCATGCTATTATCTTGTAAAACTTTGGATGTTTTGTATGCCTTTTATATCTTTTTTGGGACTAACTTATTAACTCAGTGCCAAGTGCCAGTTCTTGTTTTTCCGTGTTTTGACCCTTTTCAGAGGAAGATTTGAAACGGAGTCCAGACGGAATAAAATCCCTGAAAAGATTTTTTCCGAAACAGAAGAAGATCGGGAGACTTGAGAACCAAGGCAAGGGGTCCCCAGGGACCCCACAAGCCCCCTAGCCCCGGCTAGGGGGAGGCTGGGCCTTCCTGGCTTGTGGGCCCCCCTGGACCTCCTCTGCCCTAGGTTTTGCGCCTATATATTCCCTAAAATCCCAGAAAAAATCAGGAGATCATCGAAAGTACTTTTCCGCCGCCGCAATCTTCTGTCTCCGCAAGATTCCATCTGGGGCACGTTCTGGTGCCCTGTCGGAGGGGGATTCGGATACGAAGGGTTTCTTCATCAACACCATGACCTCTCCGATGATGCGTGAGTAGTTCACCATAGACCTACGGGTCCATAGCTAGTAGCTAGATGGCTTCTTCTCTCTCTTGGATCTTCAATACAAAGTTCTCCATGATCTTCATGGAAATCTATCTGATGCAATCTTCTTTTGCGGTGTGTTTGTCGAGATCCGATGAATTGTGGATTTATGATCAGATTATCTATGGATCTTATTTGAGTTTCTTCTGATCTCTCTTATGCATGATTTCATATCCTTGTAATTCTCTTCGAGTTGTGGGTTTTGTTTGGCAAACTAGATCTATGATTCTTGCAATGGGAGAAGTGCTTGGTTTTGGGTTCATACCGTGCGGTGACCTCACCCAGTGACAAAAGGAGTAGCGAGGCACGCATCATGTTGTTGCCATCAAGGTTAAAATGATGGGGTTTTCATCATTCGTTTGAGATTATCCCTCTACATCATGTCATCTTGCTTAACATGTTACTGTGTTCGTCATGAACTCAATACACTAGATGCATGCTGGATAGCGGTCGATGTGTGGAGTAATAGTAGTAGATGCAGAAAGTATCGGTCTACTTGTCTCGGACGTGATGCCTATATGTATGATCATTGCCTTAGATATCGTCATGACATTGCGCGGATCTATATATTGCTCGACAATAATTTGTTTACCCATCGTGATATTTGCTATTTTGAGAGAAGCCTCTAGTGAACACTATGGCCCCCGGGTCTACTGCACACCATATTTCCAGCCTTACACTTTTTCTTCGTTTCACTTTCCGCCTTCAGATCTCACTTTGCAATCAATCTTGAAGGGATTGACAACCCCTTTATAGCGTTGGGTGCAAGCTCTTTGTGTTTGTGCAGGTACTCTGGACTTGACAAGATTCTCCTACTAGATTGATACCTTGGTTCTCAACTGAGGGAAATACTTACTGCTCCTATGCTACATCACCCTTTCCTCTTCAAGGGAAAAACCGACGCAAGCAAGTCTCCGTCAACGTGTCAATTTTTGGCGCTGTTGTTTGTGAAGTAGCAGAAGGATTTCTGGCGCCGTTGCCGGGGAGAATCAAGTCAAGAACTCATCCAAGTAAGTGTCGCAAACTTGTCTCTTGCATTTACTTTTTTTGCCTCTCGTTTTCCTCTCCCCCACTTCTAAAAAACAAAAATTTACAAAAAGACTTGCCTTTTTCGTTTGCCTCCTTCTTTCGCCCTTTTCTTTCGCTTGCCTTTCCTTTGCTTGTGTGCTATGTGCCTTAAATATGATTGCTTCTTCGCTTGCTGAAAATTTAGTGATATGGATCCTCATCCACTGGCTAATCTCTTTAAGAGATCCAATTATGTTGAACCAATTGCTAGTGAGTTGAGTGCACTTGACTTTCTCTATGGAGTTTTGCTTGAGATGCGTGAATCTGAAAATCGTGATGAAGAAATTTATGAAGTGATTCACGAGGGCTCCTTGAATGAAAAGCATGATTGCAATGATTTCATTATAAATTCTATTAGTGTCAATCATGCCAAAAATATGCAAAACCCTAATCTTGGGGATGCTAGTTTTGCTATGTCCTCTACTTGTTGCAATGATCATGAATGGGGTGACAATTTTTCTTATGATCTTGAAAATTTGTTTACGCCTCATGATGATTATGATATTTGCAATAATATTGAAAGTGGGTTTGGAGAAGTCATGACTTTAGTTGATGATGATCCCACTATTTTTGAAGAGCGTCAACTTTGAATGCATGTGGATCATGGAAAGAATATCCTTTGTGATAGCTATATAGTTGAATTTGAATACGATCCCAAATGTAATTGGTATGAGATAGGAAAATATTGTGGTAGAAACTTTCATGTTACCAAATTACCTCTCTATAGGTTGAGATTGCTATTCCCTCTTCCTTCGTCCTTGCATTTGGTAACTATTGGTTGTCTTGCCAATTTGTTTTCCTATAAAATGCCTATGCATAGGATGTATGTTAGACTTAGATGTGATTTTCACATGCTTTATGATGCTCTCGTTGTGCTTCAATTCTTGTCTTTTGTGTGAGCATCATTGATTTATCAATGCCTAGCTAAGGGCGTTAAACAATAGGCCTTGTTGCGAGGCAACCCAATGAATTTATAATTTTTCTTTCTGTTTTGTTGCGTCCACACCATCATAATTCTGTTATGATAGTGTCTTTTGTGTTTCTTTTTGTGTTTGGGCCAAGCAAAACCTTTATGACTAGTCTTGGTCATGGTTGTTTGATCCTGCTGGAAAAAGACAGAAACTTTTCGCTCACGAGATGATTTTTCATTTTTATTCAGAAAGAGCTTTTGAGTTGATTCTTTTTTATGCTGATTGATGTTCCTTTTTCCCAGGCAGTCGTAATTGTTCAGAAATTTTGAGGTACCAGAAGTATACAAAGTATACAGATTGCTACAGACTGGTCTGTTTTTGATAGATTCTGTTTTTGTTGACTTAGTTGCTTGTTTTGATGAAACTATGGATAGTATCGGGGGGGTACTAGCCATGGAAAAGTGAGAATAAATTATCCCAACACCAATATAAATAGAATTCAAGTTTGTTACAGTACCTAAAGAGGTGGTAGTTTGTTTTCTTGTGCTAATGTTATCACGAGTTTCTGTTTAAGTTTTGTGTTGTGAAGTTTTCAAGTTTTGGGTGATGTTCTCATGGACAAAGAGATAAGGAGTGGAAAGAGATCAAGCTTGGGGATGCCCAAGGCATCCCAAGCCAAATTCAAGGACACCAAAAATACTAAGCTTGGGGATGCCCGGGGAAGGCATCCCCTCTTTCGTCTTCAATCCATCGGTAACATTACTTGGAGCTATATTTTTATTCACCGCATGATATGTGTTTTTCTTGGAGCGTCTTGTATCTTAGGAATATTTTCTTTTTTCGTGTCACAATCATCCTTGCTGCACACCTTTTGAGAGAGACATTCACTCATCATGATTTTGCTAGAATGCTCATCGTGCTTCACTTATATCTTTTGAGCTAGATAATTTGCTCTATGTGCTTCACTTAGATCTTTTAGAGCATGGCGGTGCGTGACTTAGTAGTCGGCTTATGCTATGAAAGTAGTCCCAAAGGTGATAGGTACCCAAAGAGGATACAAAAACCCCCATCTTCATGTGCATTGAGTAGAAAGTGAAGTCTTGATTCCTCTTAATTAGTTTTGAGACATGGATTTGGTAATATTAAGAGTTATGTTAGTAGGGTGTTGTGAATCTAGAAATACTTGTGTTGAAGTTAGTGATTCCCGTAGCATGCACGTATGGTGAACCGCTATGTTAGGAAGTCGGAGCATAATTGATCTATTGATTTTCATGCTTTGTGTTGAGGTCGGGGTCGCGCGATGGTTAACACCTACCAACCCTTCCCCTAGGAGTATGCGTTTAGTACTTTGTTTCGATTACAAATAAAAACTTTCGCAACAAGTATGTGAATTCTTCATGACTAATGTGAGTCCATGGTATAGATGCACTTTCACCTTACACCATTGCTATCCTCTCTAGTACCACGCAATTCTCGTCGGTGCACAAACCCACCATATGCCTTCCTCAGAACAGCCACCATACCTACCTACTATGGCATTTTCATAGCCATTCCGGGATATATTGCCATGCAACTCCCATCGTTCCGTCTCATGACTTGTGCCATCACTCCCATATTGCCATTGCATGATCGTAAGGTAGCTAGCGTGATGTTTCAACGTCATACACCAAGCTAGATCGTTGCACATCCCGGTACACCGCCGGAGGCATTTCCTATAGAGTCATCATCATTTTGAGCTTTGAGCTGTGAGTAAATAAAAGTGTGATGATCATCATTATTAGAGCATTATCCCATGTTAGGAAATAAAAAAAGAGGCCAAAGAGCCCAAAAAAAGAGACCAAGAGCCCCAATAAAAAAAAGAAGAGAGAAAAAGAGAGAAGGGACAATGCTACTATCTTTTTCAACACTTGTGCTTCATAATAGCACCATGTTCTTGATGATTGAGAGCCTCTCGTTTCGTCACCACCATAAGCTGGTGGGAATTTTTATTATATAACTTGCCTTGTATATTCCAATGATGGGCTTCCTCAAAATTGCCCTAGGTTTTCGTGAGCAAGCAAGTTGGATGCACACCCACTAGTTCTCCTTGTCAACTTTCACATACTTATAGCTCTAGTACATCATTTGTATGGAAATCCTTACTCATTCATATTGATATCTATGAATGGGCATCTCCATAGCCCTTTGATACGCCGAGTCAATGTGACCATCTCCTCCTTTTTGTCTCACAACCACCATCACACTCTATTCCACCTATAGTGCTATATCCATGGCTCACGCTCATGTATTGCATGACAGTTATAAAAAGTTTGAGAAAGTAAGAGTGCGAAAACAATTACTTGGCTAATACCGGGGTTGTGCATGATTTACATTAGTTGTGTGAGGATGATGGAGCATAGCCAGACTATATGATTCTGTAGGGATAACTTTCTTTGGCCTTGTTATTTTGAAAGTTCATAATTACCTTGCTAGTTTGCTTGAAGTATTATTGTTTTCATTTCAATAGCAAACTATTGCTTTGAATCTTACGGATCTGAACATTCATGTCACATGAAAGAAGTTGCAAAGGACAACTATGCTAGGTAGCATTCCACATCAAAAATTCAGTCTTTATCACTTCCCTACTCGAGGACGAGCAGGAGTTACGCTTGGGGATGCTTGATACATCTCCAACGTATCTATAATTTTTTATTGTTTCATGCTATTATCTTGTCAAACTTTGGATATTTTGTATGCCTTTATATCCTTTTTGGACTAACTTATTAACACAGTGTCAAGTGCTAGTTCCTGTTTTTTCCGTGTTTTTGACCCTTTTCAGAGGAAGATTTGAAACAGAGTCCAAATGGAATAAAATCCCCGAAAAGATTTTTTCTGAAACAGAAGAAGATCGGGAGATTTGAGAACCAAGGCAGGGGGTCCCGAGAGACCCCACAAGCCCCCTAGCCCTGGCCAGGGGGAGGCCGGGCCTCCCTGGCTTGTGGGCCCCCTGGAACTCCTCTGCCCTAGGTTTTGCGCCTATATATTCACTAAAATCCCAGAAAAAATCAGGAGATCATTGAAAGTACTTTTCCGCCGCCGCAAGCTTCTGTCTCCGCAAGATCACATCTGGGGCACGTTCTGGTGCCCTGCCGGAGGGGGGGATTCGGATACGGAGGGCTTCTTCATCAACACCTTGACCTCTCCGATGATGCGTGAGTAGTTCACCATAGACCTACGGGTCCATAGCTAGTAGATAGATGGCTTCTTCTCTCTCTTGGATCTTCAGTACAAAGTTCTCCATGATCTTCACGGAGATCTATCCGATGTAATATTCTTTTGCGGTGTGTTTGCCGAGATCCGATGAATTGTGGATTTATGATTAGATTATCTATGAATCTTATTTGAGTTTCTTCTGATCTCTCTTATGCATGATTTCATATCCTTGTAATTCTCTTCGAGTTGTGGGTTTTGTTTGGCAAACTGGATCTATGATTCTTGCAATGGGAGAAGTGCTTGGTTTTGGGTTCATACTGTAAGGTGACCTCACCCAGTGACAGAAGGGGTAGCGAGGCATGCATCGTGTTGTTTCCATCAAGGGTAAAAAGATGGGGTTTTCATCATTGGTTTGAGATTATCCCTCTACATCATGTCATCTTGCTTAAGGCGTTACTCTGTTCGTCATGAACTGAATACACTAGATGCATGCTGGATAGCGGTCCATGTGTGGAGTAACAGTAGTAGATGCAGAAAGTATCGGTCTACTTGTCTCGGACGTGGTGCCTATATGTATGATCATTGCCTTAGATATTGTCATGACTTTGTGCGGTTCTATCAATTGCTCGACAGTAATTTGTTTACCCGCCGTGATATTTTCTATTTTGAGAAAGCCTCCAGTGAATACTATGGCCCCCCGGTCTACTCCACACCATATTTTCAGCCTTACACTTTTTCTTCGCTTCACTTTCCGCCTTGAGGTCTCACTTTGCAATCAATCTTGAAGGGATTGACAACCCCTTTATAGCGTTGGGTGCAAGCTCTTTGTGTTTGTGCACGTACTCTGGACTTGACGAGATTCTCCTACTGGATTGATACCTTGGTTCTCAACTGAGGGAAATACTTACTGCTCCTGTGCTGCATCACCCTTTCCTCTTCAAGGGAAAAACCAACTCAAGCAAGTCTCCGTCAACGTGTCAATTTCTGGCGCTGTTATTCGAGAAGTAGCAACTATATATATATATATATATATATATCTATATATATATATATATATATATATATATACACGTGAGCTTTCAATGTCCTGAACAGCATTTATTTATTGCCAAGTCTTGAAGTTAGTTTTTCCTCTAAGTGAATGTGATCGGACCCGTCTCCCCTCTATCCTAAGCTCAACCCAAACTATTCTCAATTCTTCATATGCGTTCTATTTGACACTTCCTCACAGTCAACACTGAGTCCTTGTTAGCTGAATACTTTGCAACAAAATCCTCAAAAAAATTAAAATCAAATTTTTCGGTCGTTACCGCTCTAACTGCATGTCACAGCCCGAGACCGACGCCCCAAAAGATTCCCCCTTTAGTCCATGGTTGCCGTGTGTTTCTTTTATTTGTCGCATCATCGTTGCATCATTCGCATCATCTGGATTGCATCGGCATCTCCGTTGCCGCCAGTTTTCAAACTTGCATCCGTTATTAGTTGTCGGTTCTCTCCGTTCTTGTCGTTTCCCGTCTCGAGCCCGACCACGGAAGCACGCGCCCGCGGCATCGTAAAAACCTTGTTTTTAAAACTGTGTATAAAAATTTCTGTGATTGGGTTGAAATTTTGTGTGCTGCCTTATTTAGATATAGGTAGGCCGCCTGCCAATTTTCGTCGCAACCAGAGTCCGTCTGGTACCCGAACGGTCGACCGTAGCGGCACTGTCTTCGGTTATTCGTCGGACGTGTTTCGGTGTTTTAAATAGCATTGATGGGTGCCCGTTTCCCTCACATCTCCGGCTAGCCTACTCTACACGGCCACTTAGCCCGTCCCTGCGTCGAGATCGTCCGATTTAGGTCGCGCAGTTGAAACCGGGGCGAGAAAACTGCTAAACCTAGCCCCCCTTCCCTATTTGAATAGCCCCACCTACCTAATCTCGCCTTCTCCCACCTCTACCTCGAAATCTGCGCCGCCCCTCAAACCCTAGCGCAGCCCCCACCTCCTCTCTCCTCCCTCAGCCTCCGGGGCCCGCCCGAGCCCGCAGCCGGTCCTCCCGGCCCGGATCCGTCGCCAGCTCGTGGGGAGGAGCCCCCGAGCCAGCCCCTGCCCGAGAAGCAGACCGAGCAGCCTCCGCCGCCCTCCGCCGTGCCCCTCCGGTCGCCACCCCGCCGGATCCCAACCGTCCTTGCTGCGAGCCACCGCCGACGGCCTCCCTGTTGGCCGCCAGCCCCTGCTCCCCGCCGGCCGCAGCCCCTTCGCTAGCGCCCACGTGGCCAGGCGCCACCTCCCCTCGTGAGAGATCTAGATCGGGATCTAGATCCGTCGTCGCACCAGCGCCAGTGGGCCAACCGGCGTGCGTCACGCCTCCCAGGCGGCCCAGCCGCCACTTTGGCCCACCTCGCTCGGCCTCCCTCCGCTAGCCCAATCCCCGCACCGACCTGGCCCAAGGCCCGAGGTGAGCCCGCTATTGCCCATATTTGCCGCCCGCACATAACTTAGCTATCCCGCGCCCACCTTGATTTTGCCCGTTGCGGTAGATTTGGCCCGTGGCATTTTTTTTAATTATCCCTGCGAATTTAATATTTCAGAAAATGCTTGATTTTTAAACGCTTGTAGTTTTTAAACCGTGTCTCGGATCGCAGCGAGTAAAATATGTATCTCATGTAGAATTTCGCTTAGATTCTGATTTTACAACTTGCATGTATGTTTGGAGTAGTTTGACCCGCCCTATGCCTAGAATTGCATGCTGTCCTAATATTTTAATTATTCCATAGCCATTTTTGTGCGTGTCCGGATTATTCAATACCATAGATTATAATGTTCATGTTAATAGAGATCCTTTGCCATGTATTTTAGAGTAGTTGTTTGCATTTTTGCATGTAGGTTCCGTCGCTAGTTCGTTATATCGTGTTTAGGACATATTATCGCATATACGTGTGGCGATATTTTTATTTTGCAACCCCACATATTATATATGTTTCCGGGGTAGAAAAATCCACAAAATTTAACTATGCATTTAGTTTTAGCTTTTGAGCATGTTAGTGCGCGTGATATTTTGCCATGTTGCCCTTTTGTTTATTTTGTGTGATTTATTCCGTGCATGATATGAATGAGTCGTCAACTAGAGATATGCCCTTGGATATGTAGGCTAGCCTCTAGTAATTTTGGCTGCAATAGAAATCCATGTTTAGGTGTTATTTGCTTGTTCTCAACATGCTAGAAAATAGTGTTGTTTTGGAGATTCTGAAATATTTCAAAGTCTGAAATCTGTTATATTTTGTTGCTGTCTTGCCATGATTTTATCTGGTTATCTATAGCTCTTTTGAGGTTGATGCAAAGGAGTTAGTTGTAGTCCTTAAGATTGTCTAGCATGCCGTAGATTTTCATGCCATTTAGAGCCCTGTAGCATATAGTTTTGCCGCTGTCAATATGCCTTCAGATCGAAAATTGCACTGTCGAAACTGATACTTCCACTAAGTCTGAAACTGTGTGTGAGATACCATTTTGTGAGTTCTTTTCCTAGTGATCCATGCTTCCAGGCTAAATGTTATTAGTAGTATGTTGTATTGCATCTTTCCCTATTCTTCCTCATGCCTTGTTTGAGCATTTTGGATTTGTGTAGCTAGTTGTTCGAGGGTGTAGAAAATGCTATATGGCTGATTTTGGCAGATTATGTTCATTTCCTGTGAAGCTTGTATTTGTTGAACCGTTGCTCTGATATGGTCGTGTCCGATATGAAACTTGCTTAGAATCTTGTGTAGTTTCATATTACCTTGATGTTTGTATGTTTTGGAATGCTTGTGACTGTCGTTGCACACATATTGCATTCATGCCATCATATCTTGCGGTGTTCGTATCTTTTGAACCGTAGCTCCGTTGGAGCTGTTCTATATGTGTAAATTGATTGGAATGACGCGTAGAATCACGTGAACCTATTTATTTTTCCATTTAACAAATACTTAAAAATGTTAGTTCAGATATGGACAGAATTATAAGTTGACGTATGAGGTCATCTCGGAGATGCTATATGTCATTTGCGACCTCATTTAAAAAGCCTAGATAGGTAGTTTAATTATGCTTCACCTCTTGCCACGTTTAACCAAATTTAATACTGCCGTGTACCTAACCGTGATAGAACTAAATAATTCGTATTTGGAGTTTCGTCAATATGCAACTCGTTGCATATTGAACTTCACTTAATGTGTAGTGTTTGATTGTCATGAATTGCCATGCCATGTCTTGCATATATTCAACCGTTCATGCATCATATGTGTTGCGCATCGTGTGGTGTATATCGTGTGTTGATTCTTGTTTCCGGTTTGCTTCGTCTCGATAGAGTTCCGCGAGCATGTCTGAAAGTGAGGACCCGTTCGACTACATCGGTTCGTCTGCTTCACGGAGCCGTTCTTCTTCCAAGTGGGATCTCAGGAAAGATTACCATTTCCCCAGATACCATTACTATCATTGCCATGCTAGTTTTATCGTTTCTATTGTTATGTCTCGCTGCCTACCATCTGAGAAATATCATCCTCCCAACATTGCCATTAAAACCTTCAAACTGACCACAACCTAGAAAACCAGTGTTTGGCTATGTTACCGCTTGCTTAACCATGTGTTAGCGTTGCTAGTTGCAGGTGCAGTTGCTTCCATGTGATGACATGGGTTCCTTGTTATATCACCCTATTAAATGCTATTTAATTTAATGCAACTATATACTTGGTAACAGGTGGAAGGCTCGACCTTTCTAGCCTGGTGTTTTGTTCCACCTTTGCCCCCTTAATTTCGGCTACCGGTGTTATGTTCCATAAATGAGCGCTCCTAACATGCTTGGGGTTGTCATGGGGACCCCCTAGATTCTCGTTTTAGGATAAAGCTTGTCTGGCAAGGCCCAACATTGGTACTATATTTGCCCAACATAATAATTCTGTTAATACTGAAAAGCATAGGGCGTCATGAACCCAAGGAGTAATTCAACATAATACAGGGAGGGCCAGTGCTGATGGTGCTGGTCCAAAACAAAGCACTGTGCGGGGCCAACCCAGGGCAACTTGGGTGAGTTCTATCAGGCCACCGTACGCGTCGATTATCCGTCGAGTCCTGGGAACGAGATACGCGGCTCCTATCCGGATCATCGACACGTCGGGCGGCCTTGCTGGACTTGTTTCACCTTTATCGAGCGTCTCGTGCGAGGGATTCCGAGGATGCTTTGAGCTAAACTCGAGGTTGAAATTTTCCAATAGGGATCCGAGGAGATCACGGGTTTCCCTGATCGAGGTCATTCCATCGCAGCGTGTGGTAGTTTGTGATGGAGTAGTTGGAGCACCCCTGCAGGGTTAAATCTTTCGGAAAGCTGTGCCCACGGTTATGTGGCAACGTGGGAACTTTGTTTAACACTGGTTCTAGATAACTTGAAGTAAACTTAACTAAAACTTGCCAACTAAGTGCGTAACCATGATTGTCCCATTCGTGAGCTCCTTTTCAGATCAAGGACACGGTGGGGTTATGTTTGACGTAAGTAGGTGTTCAGGATCATTCCCCTCTTATTCATTTGATCATCAGTAGTTCACGTCCGCTATGCGTAGATCATCCCCCTCTTATTCTTGTACTCGTAAGTTAGCCACCTCATATAAATGCTTAGTCGCTTGTTGCAGCCTCACCACTTAACCTTACCTCACCATTTAAGATTTGCTAGTCTTGATACCTTTGGAAATGAGATTGGTGAGTGTGGCTCACAGATTACTCCCACACAAGTTGCACGTACAGGTAAGGTGATTAAGACATGAGCGCATTGATTGTTCATTTTGGAGTTGCTTCTTCTTCTTCTTCTTCATTGATCTAGGGTGGGTTCCAGGCCGGCAGCCTGGGATAGCAAGGATGGACATCGTTCTTTTCTCATTTGTTTTCGTCCGTAGTCGGACCCTCCTCTCCATCATGATGTTTATGTATTGTACTGATGTGACTCTGATGTAGCTTGTGGCGAGTGTAAGCCAATTCCATATATCTCATCTTTTCAGTACATGTACTGGTAATGATATCCATTCTTGCGAAGCGACGAGATGCGCTTCTATCCCTGACGAGGCCCTCGTGCCAAATTAAAGATAGGATTGCATCTTGGGCATCACAAGTTGGTATCAGAGCAGTACCGACCTAGGATCCCCCTTGATTGATCGAACTTGGCCGAGTCGAGTCTAGTGCAAAAACAGTTTTGAGTCTTAGTTATATCAGAGAGTAGGATTCTTTTTTCTCCTCTTCTATGATCTGGTGAGGAATCTTGACATAATAATTTTAATTCTACTCCTCTTTTCACTCAAAAATTTGTGGGATCACGCGGATATTTTTGGAATCTATATGATGTCAATGTGTCGGAGTTCTGTCTTGGTGCCTCCTGTCTGACTTGATTTCTTCCGGGGAGTTTATGTGACAGCTCGATGCCGACGTTCCAGAAGATTCCCCTTCTATTCCGTTTTCGTCGTGTGTCTATTTTCTTTTGTTGCATCATCATCGCATCATGCGCATCATCAGCATCGCATCGGCATCTCCGTTGCTGCCAGTTTTCAAACATGCATCCGTTGTTAGTTGCCGGTTCGCGTCATTGTCCGTTCTGAGCCCGACCGCTCACGCTCGCGTCCGCGGCACCGTCGTAACCCTGTTTTTAAAGTGTGCATAAAACTTTCTCTGATCAAGGTGAAACTTGGCACGCGGTCGGGATTAGATATAGCTAGGCCGCCTGTCGAATTTCGTCGCGATCGGAATCCGTCTGGTACCCGAACGGTCGACCGTAGCGGCACCGTATTCGGTATATCGTCGGACGTTTTATCGGTGTTTGAAAATATGTTGCCGGGTGTCCGTTTTCCCTCTCACCTCCGGCTAACCTACTTTACACGGCCACTTACCTGTCCCGGCGTGCGAAACCGTCCGATTCCGATCGCGCGGTTGAAACCGGGGCGAAAAACTGCTAAACCTAGCTCCCCTTTGCCTATTTAAGCACCCCTAACCTGCCCCTAACGGAAACCCTATCCCCTGCGTCGAAAACCGCGCCCCACCTAACCCTAGCGCTGCCCCCTCCACCTCTCTCTCCTCCACAGCCGCCGGGCCCGCCCGAGCCCGCGTGCGGCCCTCTCGGGCCCATCTGCGCGCCGCCTCCCTGCGACCCCGCTGCTCCTGCTCGCAACAGCCCGAGCCTCCTCGCCGCCGGGGCTCGCCTCTCCGCCGCAGGCAGCTCGCCGGAGCCCCGCACCATCCTCTGCAAGGGCCCCCTGCCGGAGTCCCTGCTCCCGTCGAGCCCTCGCCGGTCGCCGCCTCCCCTGCCAGGCTCGCCGCGCCGCCCAACCGCCGGCTGGTGCCTCGCCGGCCCCTGCCTGCTCCTCCGTGCGCACCTCTCGGATCCGAGGTCATCCCGAGGTCTCCCCTCGCCGTTTAGCCCGCGCGGCCAGAGTCGCCCTCCTACGCCGCCCCGATCTGCTCGCCGCCGCCCTTGTCGCCTCGCCGCCAGCCAGTTCTGGCCATCCCCAAGTCGCCCTCATCCGGATCTGGCAGATCTCGAGCACACTCGTCGTCGGAGATCGGCCTACCTGTCGTGGTCGCTGCCCCGTTGGGAGATCGAGGAGGAGGCTCGATCTGCTCGCCCTCGCGTAGACCAGCGCGGTCAGCCGTGTGGGCCCGTACCGCAGCGGCCCAGCGGCCCGCGCCAGCCGGCCCAGCTCCCGAGCCGCCTCGTGGGCGAGCGCCAGGTGCGCCCAGGCCAAGCGCCTCCCCACGGCCCAGGTCCCGCGCTAGCACCGACGGCCTGCCTCTCCTCCTAGGCAAGGCCCGCAAGGTAAGAGCCGCCCGAGCCATTTTCCCTCGCCCGTGGTGAGATGTGCTAAGTTGCGCCCTCTGTTTAGGCCCATGTAGATAATTTAGGAATTTCGGAATTGATAAATTCCAGAAATTAGACGTAATTTAATATGCCCGTAGTTTCTAATCCGTAAGTAGGATTGCGATGTATTGTATATCGTTTTGGTGTAGAAATTTGTGTAGAATCCGTTTATAAACCTTGCATAATTATTTGACGTTGTTTGACGTGTTGAATGCATAGATTAGCATGCTGTTCCAATAGGATATTGCCCGTATCTATTTTTCGCGCTTGTCCGGGTTGCTCGTATGCCATAGATAAAATGCCCATGTTTTAGGAACCTATTTTCCATGTATTTTAGAGCGGTCATTGGTATTTTTGCGTGTAGGGATTGCCGCTAGTTCATTTCCCGTGTTTAGGATTATATCTCGCATTTTACATGTGGCATTATTTTATTGTGCAACCCCACATATTTTATATGTTTTCGGGATAGAAAAATCCATGGGATTTTTCTGTGCAATTAGTTTTAGCTTTTGAGCAAGTTAGTTCGTGCGATATTCTGCCGTGATGCCCTTGTGTTTATTTCGTAGGATTTATTCCGTGCTTCGTTTGACGGAGTTGTCAACTAGGGAGTTCTTCTTGGGTGTTTAGACTAGCCCCTGGTATTTTTGGTTGCAATAGAAATGCATGTTTAGGTGTGGTTTGCTTGCTCTCAAGTTGCTAGAAATAGTGCTGATTTAGACGAGCTGAAATATTTCTAAGTCTGGAATCTGTTATAATTTGTTGTTGTCTTGTCTTGCTTGTATCTTGTGATCTGTAGCTCTTTTGAGGTTGGTCCAACGGAGTAAGTTGTAGTCCTTGTGTTTCTCTTTCATGCTGTGCATCTTCATGCCATTTGGTGTCTTGTAGCTATTGGTTTTGCTGCTGTCAATATGGCTTCAGATCGAAAACTGCACTTTCATGAGGTGTAATTTTCACTAAGTCTGAAATAGTGTGTGAGATGCCATTTTGTCTCTTATTTCCCTTGTGATCCATGATGACATGCTAGTTGTTGTTAGTTGTTTGTAGTAGTGCTTCTTTCCCTCTTTCGTGCCATGCCTTCCTTGAGCATATCGGAGTTGTGTAGCTCGTAGTTGTGGGGTGTAGAAAATGCTATGTGGCTGATTTTGGCAGATTGTAGTGTTTTCTTGTTTTGCTCGTAGTTGTTGAACTGTAACTCCGATTTGACCGTGTCCTACATGAAATTGCTTAGAATCTCGTGTAGTTTCATTTTCTGTTGCTGTTTGTTTGTTTTGAAGTGCTCGTAGCCGTCGTTGCACACATTTTGCATTCATGCCATCATATCTTGCGGTGCTTGTAACTTTTGATCCGTGAACCTATTTTTTTGGTTTTTAACAACTAATTAAATGTGTTAATTCAGATCTGGAAAGAATTGTAAATTAACATGTGAGGTCGTCTCGGAGATGCTATATGTCATTTCCGACCTCATTTAAAATGTCTAGATATGTAGTTTAATTTCTGCTTCACCTCTTGTAGTTTAATTGTCGTGTATCTAATCGGGATAGAACTAAATAATTAACGTGGAGTTTCGTCAATATCCAACTCGTTGCATATTGAACTTCACTTAATGTGTAGTGATTGTTTGTAGTGATTTGTCATGCCGTGACTTGCATGTATATAGCTTCTCATGCATCATTTGTGTTGTGCTTCGTGTGGTGAATTCCGTGTGTTGATTTGTGTTTCCGGTTTTCTTCGTCTCGATAGAGTTCCGCAGCGTGCCGGATTGTGAGGACCCGTTCGACTACATCGGTTCGTCTACTTCACACAGGCATTCTTCTTCTAAGCGGGATCTCAGGCAAGATGATCATTTCCCCAGATACCATTACTATCATTGCCATGCTAGTATTACCGTTTCTATCGATTATGTCATGTTGCCTACCACATGTTAAATATCAGCCTCTCAACAATGCCATGAAAACTTTCAACCTGTTCAACCTAGCAAACAACTGATTGGCTATGTTACCGCTTGCTTAACCCTGTGTTAGCGTTGCTAGTTGTAGGTGCAGTTGCTTCCATGTGATAACATGGGTTCCTTGTTATATCACCATATTAATGTTATTTAATTTAATGCACCTATATACTTGGTAAAAGGTGGAAGGCTCGTCCTTTCTAGCATGGTGTTTTGTTCCACCTTTGCCCCCTTAGTTCCGGCTACCGGTGTTATGTTCCATAATTGAGCGCTCCTAACACGATCGGGGTTGTTATGGGGACCCCCTTGATAATTCATTTTAGATTAAAGCTGGTCTGGCAAGGCCCAACTTTTGTTCTACATTTGCCCAACCTAATAATTTTGTTAATTGAAATGCATAGGGAGTTAGCGCTACCCGAGGAGTAATTCTACATAATACAGGGAGGGCCAGTGTTGATGCTGCTGGTCCAAAATAGAGCTACCGTGTGGGGCCAACCCGGGGCAACTCGGGAGATTTCTATCAGGCTACCGTACGCTTTCCTTATCCGTCGTGTCCTAAGAACGAGATACGCAGCTCCTATCGGGATCGTCGACACGCCGGGCGGCCTTGTTGGATTAGTTTTACCTTTGACAAGATATCTTGTGCATCGGGATACAGGTGATGCTTTGGGTAATCTCAGAGTTGAGGTTTTCCACTAGGGAATCCGATGAGATCGCGAGCTTCGTGGTTGAGGATTTCTATGCGGCTTGTGGTAATTTGTGATGGACTAGTTGGAGCACCCCTGCAGGGTTAAATCTTTTCAGAAAGTCGTGCCCGCGGTTATGTGGCAACGTGGAAACTTTGTTTAACACTGGTTCTAGATAACTTGAAGTTAACTTAATTAAAATATGCCAACTGTGTGCGTAACCGTGATTGTCTCTTTCATGAGTTCCTTCTCCGATCGAGGACACGGTGGTGTTATGTCTGACGTAGGTAGGTGTTTAGGATCATTCATTTGATCATCAATTGTTCACGTCCGTTATGCGTAGATCATCCCCCTCTTATTCCTGTACTCGTAAGTTTAGCCACCAAATATATGCTTAGCCGATTCTGGAACCTCACCACTTAACCATACCTCACCCATTAAGCTTTGCTAGTCTTGATACCTTTGGAAATGAGATTGCTGAGTCCCCTGTGGCTCACAGATTACTACAACAACAGTTGCAGGTACAGGTAAAGGTTACTTGAGCGAGCGCGTTGATTGTTCATTTGGAGTTGCTTCTTCGTCTTCTTCTTCATCGATCTAGGATGGGTTCTAGGCCGACAGCCTCGGATAGCAAGGATGGACGTCGTTCTTCTTTTCTTGTTTGTTTTCGTCCGTAGTCGGGCCCTACTCTTACTCTTGATGATTATGTAAAGTACTGATGTGACTCTAATGTAGCTTATGACGAGTGTAAGCCAATTCTATATATATACCTCTTATTTTCAGTACATGTACTTGTAACGATATCCATTCTTGCGACACGACGAGATGCACTTCTATCCCTGACGAGGCCTTCGTGCCAAATTGAGGATAGGGTCGCATCTTGGGCGTGACAGGTTAGCTCCAGGGGATTCTCGAGCGCGTCGCTATCATTCAGTTTTCTTAGTATCTCAGGACGAAGGATGTTCTAAATTTCTTCAATACTAGTAGTGGCGAGAGGAGTCCGGCTTCCCCAGTAATGGTGCAGAGAGTTCCGGATGTATCGCCATACTTAGTATCGTTGTGATTACGAGTGTTTGAGATAGATGAGGTTCTGAGATTCTGTTTATGTGTTGACGGATGTGATACACTGGACGGGTTAGTATAGGAGTTGAGTGATATATTACTCCTTGTATCCGTGGACCAGATTGCATGACGAGAAATTTCTGGAGTTCTTAAGTGGGAATTCAAGTAGTTACTTATAGGACAATCTTCCAACAAATGCATGATGTTAGGTTGGGGTTCGACATCTAGTGGATTCGTTTGTTCACGGTCGACTTACAGCGGTTCTCGTTGTGTCTTAAAGAGTCCTTGTAGCTTGCTAAGACTCGGGGAGGCTTCGTATGTCGTGTGCACTGCCTTGCACAGTATGGCTACTGTAAGGATCGAGCCCGTGCGATCCTGTCCACAAAAATATCGGACGGAACATCTCTCATGTGTTTGTTCTGGCTAATTTGCAAGCCTCATCCTTTGTTTTGTTGGAATACGGTAATTCGAGTTGATTCGATGTCAAGTGGTTAATTCATTTCCTTCCAAGAGGTGCTCTCATGTTTTATGGCATTGCAAATTCTTTTGCTCAATCAATTGTCTTATCAATTCTTGTCAACCGGAGTCGTCATATCAATTCTTTTCCAACTGGTGTGCTTCTCTTCAGTGAATTCAATCCTCTCCAATATTTGCAAGATCAATCTCTCTTTTCTTTTAGGAGTTGTCTCATCTGTCCGAAGTTGTATTTGTTTTTCCCGCCCTCCCACCCATTTCTTCAGTGATTCAATTTTCATCCAAGTGTCTTTTTTTAATAGTTGCTTCCGCTGTCTTATCTTACATGAAGATTCTCGGGAGTTCTGAGTTAATAATTTCTTCAATCTTGTTATCTTTTCCGATGAATTGAATTCAGTTATCCGTGTTCATCATATCCTTTTCATCCTTTAAATTCTTTCCTATGTGGGAGATTCTTATCAGCCTATCTTGTTATTCATTCCTCTCCTTTCTATCCTGAGTGTTGAAGATATTTCAGAAGTTCTCGTTTTCAATCCTTCAATTATTTCGAGGTGCTAACGTCATCAAATTTTCCTTGTACTGGTGCAATCTCTCTCTTTTTGGGCAATCTTTTCAACGGTGGTTTCTTTGAGTGGGCCCATAACCCACAGGCTTTTCCGAGGATCTTACCTTGCTCTTGTAATCTTTTCGAAGATCTCTAATTCTTTTCAAATATGATGTAAGTTTGAATTTCATCAGTCATATTCCCTATTCAAGGTCGCTTCAAAAATTTATTCTCATATTTGGATCAACCTTTCATTCTTTGTTATTCCGGAGTGTGTCAGTTATTCTTGGTGGTTTTCTCCTCATCTTTTCAGCTTGGAAGACCGAATGAGTGTTTCTCTTAAATCTTGGTCCATTTTCCTGAAGATTCATCATTTCAGCTTTGCGTTATCATCTTGAGTTGTTTCCAATCATGAGTGATTCCTTTCTTGCTATCCGGTGCATTTCTGAGTTGTTTTCATTCTTGATCCTCCGAAGGCCATCATTTCAGAAGATTCTTCATTCTCAGCTTTCAGCTTTCATCCTCAATTGTTGTCTCTTTGTTTGTCTCTCAATTATTCCGGTGTCTCCTTCAAGACTTCTTCAAGTTTGTGCTCATATATCTCCTCAATTATTTCTAGAAGAATAAGTGGTATGCTAAATCCGTTGCTTGTCATCAAATAAACTTGATGAAGGATAAGCATAACATAATTCTTATTCTTGTTCATAGTGATGTGAATTCTTCTTCCGGTGTGGATCATGATATCAATTCTTTGTCTCAAGATGTTCTTCAAGATTCTTTTGGTAGTAGTTCTCAATTTCTTCTTCGTTCTTTTCTTTCCAAGAGCTAGTTTATATTCTTTCTAATGGAGGCTTTGTGATGTTGCTCTCTTCAATATATCATTTTGTCTTTTCGAGATCTCATTGTTCCCTTATTCAATTTAGTTGTTTGTTACAAATCTTGTCCAGTTCCCCTTTCTTATCGAATTTTTGTCCCCTTGTCCTATCGAAGTGCTGCCAAAATTTTGATTGAATTCTTGGTTGTTTCTCATGTCATTCTTCATCTCTTTGCAACCTTCAAGGATCGTTGGTTTCATTCGCTTGTCAAAGAAGCAATTAAGTTTTACCTCTTGCTATCTCATCCTCTCCCCCTTTCATTCCTGGATCTCGGGTCGACATCCTCTTGTAGTGTAGGAGAGTTGAGACAGCCCGAGACCGACGCCCCAGAAGATTCCCACTTTAGTCCGTGGTTGCCGTGTGTTTATTTTATTTGTCGCATCATCATTGCATCGGCATCTCCGTTGCCGCCAGTTTTCAAACTTGCATCCATTATTAGTTGCCGGTTCTCTCCGTTCTCATCATTGCCCGTCTCGAGCCCGACCACACACGCACGCGCCCGCGGCATCGTAAAAACCTTGTTTTTAAAACTGGGTATAAAACTTTCTCTGATTGGGTTGAAACTTGGTGTGCGGTCTTATTTAGATATAGGTAGGGCGCCTGCCAATTTTCGTCGCAATCGGAGTCCGTCTGGTACCCGAACGGTCGACCGTAGCGGCACCGTCTTCAGTTATTCGTCGGACGTGTTTCGGTGTTTTAAATAGCGTTGCCGGGTGCCCGTTTCCCTCTCATCTCCGGCTAGCCTACTCTACACGGCCACTTAGCCCATCCCTGCGTCGAGATTGTCCGATTTAGGTCGCGTGGTTCAAACCAGGGCGAGAAAACTGCTAAACCTAGCCACCTTCCCTATTTAAGCAACCCCACCTACCTAATCTAGCCTTCTCCCACCTCTGCCTCGAAATCCGCACCGCCCCTCAAACCCTAGCACAGCCCCCCACCTGCTCTCTCCTCCCTCAGCCGCCGGCACCCACCCGAGCCCGAAGCCGGCCCACCCGGCCTGGATCCGCCGCCAGCTCGTGGGGAGGAGCCCCTGAGCCAGCCCCTGCCCGAGCAGGAGCCGCAGCCCGCCGTCGTGCCCATCTGGTCGCCGCCCCGCCGTATCCCGCCCGTCCTCGCCGCAAGGCACCGCCGACGGCCTCCCTGCCGGCCGCCTGCCCCTGCTCCCTGCTGGCCGCAGCCCCTTCGCCAGCGCCCAGCTGGCCAGGCGCCGCCTCCCCTCGCGAGAGATCTGGATCGGGATCCAGATCCATCGCCGCGCCAACGCCAGTGGGCCGGCCGGCCTACGTCACGCCTCCCAGGCGGCCCAGCCGCCACTTCGGCCCACCTCGCTCGGCCTCCCTACGCCGACCCAATCCCTGCGCCGACATGGCCCAAGGCCCGATGTGAGCCCCCTCTTGCCCCTATTTGCCGCCCGTGAATAGCTTAGCTATCCCGCGCCTACCTTGATTTGGCCCGTTGCAGTACATTCGGCCCGTGCGATTTTTTAATTATCCCTGCGAATTTAATATTTCAGAAATGCTAGCTTTTCAAATGCTTGTAGTTTTTAAACCATGTCTTGGATCGCAGCGAGTAAAATATGTATCTCGTGTAGAATTTCGCATAGATTATGATTTTACAAGTTGCATGCATGTTTGGAGTAGTTTGACCCGCCGTATGCCTAGAATTGTGTGTTGTCCTAATATGTTAATTATTCCGTAGCTATTTTTGTGTGTTTCCAGATTATTCAATACGATAGATAATAATGTTCGTGTTATTAGGGACCCTTTCCCATGTATTTTAGAGTAGTTGTTTGCATTTTTGCATGTAGGTTCCGTCGCTAGTTTGTTATATCGTCTTTAGGACATATTATCGCCTATACGTCTGGCAATATTTTTATTTTGCAACCCCACGTATTATATATGTTTCGGGGGTAGAAAAATCCATAGAATTTAACTGTGCATTTAGTTTTAGATTTTGAACAAGTTAGTGTGCATGATATTTTGCCATGTTGCCCTTTTGTTTATTATGTGTGATTTATTCCATGCATGATATGAATGAGTTATCAACTAGAGATATGACCTTGGATATGTAGGCTAGCCTTTGGTAATTTTGGTTGCAATAGAAATCCATGTTTAGGTGTTATTTGCTTGTTCTCAACATGCTAGAAAATATGGTTGTTTTGGAGATACTGAAATATTTCAAAGTCTGAAATCTGTTATATTTTGTTGCTCTCTTGCCATGAGTTTATCTGGTGATCTATAACTCTTTTGATGTTCGTGCAATGGAGTTAGTTGTAGTCCTTAATATTTTCTAGCATGCTCTAGATTTTCATGCCATTTGGAGCCCTGTAGCATATAGTTTTTTTGCTTTCAATATGCCTTTAGATCGAAAACTACACTAACAAAACAGATATTTTCACTAAGTCTGAAACTGTGTGTGAGATGCCATTTTGTGAGTTCTTTTCCTAGTGATCCATGCTTCCATACTGAATGTTATTATTAGTATGTTGTAGTGCATCTTGCCCTCTTCTGTCTCATGCCTTGTTTGACCATTTTGGATTTGTGTAGCTAGTTGTTCGAGGGTGTAGAAAATGCTATGTGCCTGATTTTGGCAGATTATGTCTATTTCTTCTGAAACTTGTATTTGTTGAACCATTGCTCTGATTTGGTCATGTCCTATATGAAACTTGCTTAGAATCTCATGTAGTTTCATATTACCTTGCTGTTAGTATGTTTTGGAATGTTTGTGACTATTTTTGCACACATATTGCATTCATGCCATCATATCTTGCGGTGTTCGTATCTTTTGAACCGTAGCTCCGTTGGAGATGTTCTCTATGTGTAAATTGATTGGAACGACGCGTAGAATCACGTGAACCTATTTATTTTTCCGTTTAACAAATATTTAAACATGTTAGTTCAGATATGGACAGAATTATAAATTGACGTATGAGGTCATCGCACAAATGTTATATGTCATTTTCGACCTCATTTAAAAAAGGCTAGATAGGTAGTTTAATTATGCTTCACCTCTTGCCACGCTTAACCACATTTAATACTGCCATGTACCTAATCGGGATAGAACTAAATAATTCCTATGTGGAGTTTTGTCAATATGCAACTCGTTGCATATTGAACTTCACTTAATGTGTAGTGTTTGATTGTCGTGAATTTCCATGCCATGTCTTGCATATATTCAACCGTTCATGAATCATATGTGTTGTACATCGTGTGGTGTATATCGTGTGTTGATTCTTGTTTCCAGTTTGCTTCGTCTCAATAGAGTTTCGCAAGCGTGTCGGAAAGTGAGGACCCGTTCGACTACATCGGTTCGTCTGCTTCACGGAGTCATTCTTCTTCCAATAGGGATCTCACGCAAGATGACCATTTCCCATGATACCATTACTATCATTGCCATGCTAGTTTTATTGTTTCTATCGTTATGTCTCGTTGCCTACCACCTGAGAAATATCATCCTCCCAACATTGCCACGAAAACCTTCAACCTGACCACAACCTAGCAAACCACTGTTTGGCTGTGTTACCGCTTGCTTTACCATGTGTTAGCGTTGCTAGTTGCAGGTGCATTTGCTTCCATGTGGTGACATGGGTTCCTTGTTATATCACCCTATTAAATGCTATTTAATTTAATGCAACTATATACTTGGTAAAAGGTGGAAGGCTCGGCCTTTCTAGCATGGTGTTTTGTTCCACCTTTGCCCCCTTAATTTCGGCTACCGGTGTTATGTTCCATAAATGAGCGCTCCTAACATGCTTGGGGTTGTCATGGGGACCCCCTAGATTCTCGTTTTAGGATAAAGCTCGTCTCGCAAGGCCCAACATTGGTACTATATTTGCCCAACATAATAATTCTGTTAATACTGAAAAACATAGGGCGTCATGAACCCAAGGGGTAATTCAACATAATACTGGGAGGGTTAGTGATGATGGTGCTGGTCCAAAATAGAGCACTGTGCGAGGCCAACCTAGGGCAACTTGGGTGATTTCTATCAGGCCACCGTACGCGTTGCTTATCCGTCGTGTCCTGAGAATGAGATAGGCGACTCCTATCGGGATCGTCAACACGCCGGGCGGCCTTGCTGGACTTGTTTTACCTTTATCGAGCGTCTCGTGCGAGGGATTCCGTGGATGCTTTGAGCTAAAGTCAAGGTTGAGGTTTTCCAATAGGGATCCGAGGAGATCACGGGTTTCCCTGATCGAGGACATTTTGTCGCAGCGTGTGGTAGTTTGTGATGGACTAGTTAGAGCAGCCCTGCAGGGTTAAATCTTTCGGAAAGTCGTGCCCGCGGTTATGTGGCAACGTGGAAACTTTATTTAACATTGGTTCTAGATAACTTGAAGTAAACTTATTTAAAACTTGCCAACTGAGTGTGTAACCGTGATTGTCTTAGTTGTGAGATCCTTCTCCGATCGAGGACACGTTGGGGTTATGTTTGACGTAAGTAGGTTTTCAGGATCATTCATTTGATCATCAGTAGTTCATGTCCGCTATGCGTAGATCATCCCCCTCTTATTCTTGTACTCGTAAGTTAGCCACCTAATATAAATGCTTAGTCGCTTGCTGCAGCCTCACCACTTAACCTTACCTCACCATTTAAGCTTTGCTAGTCTTGATACCTTTGGAAATGAGATTGCTGAGTCCCCTGTGGCTCACAGATTACTCCCACACCAGTTGTATGTACAGGTAAGGGGATTAAGACATGAGCACGTTGATTGTTCATTTGGAGTTGCTTCTTCTTCTTCTTCTTCTTCTTCTTCGATCTAGGATGGGTTCCAGGCCGGCAACCTGGGATAGCAAGGATGGGAGTCGTTCTTTTCTTGTTTGTTTTCGTCCGTAGTCGGACCCTGATCTTCAACATGATGTTTATGTATTGTACTGATGTGACTCTGATGTAGCTTGTGGCGAGTGTAAGCCAATTCCATATATCTCATCTTTTCAGTACATGTACTTGTACCGATATCCATTCTTGCAAAACGACGAGATGCGTTTCTATACCTGACGAGGCCCTCGTCCCAAATTAAGGATAGGATCGCATCTTGGGCGTCACACTTCACCCACTACCCACGATAGGATAAGCACGATCTCCACTAAAGCCACCGCTTAGTTCATGGCTGACGTGTGTTAAGCGGAGAGGAAGGGCCAGGGGAAGTTCGATCCTAAAGTTTTGCTCCGGACCGTTTTCACCTCAGCTATAAATAGCGCCCTATCGCTTCAGTAAAATCTCTTCCTGTCACTCTCATCTTCCCCCGCTCGAGCTCTAACCTAGCGATGTTGTTGGAAGTCTTCGCCGGTGAGGAACAACTTCACTACCTCGACCTCGCCGTCACCGGACTCATGCCGACCACGGATCATCTTCCTCCACCGTCGTCGTAGCTGTCTTTAGTCGCCAAGTTAGGGCGCTGGAAATCTGAACCAACGAGCTTCCATTCTCACTTCCTCGGTTCGTCGAGTTCATCGTGTTCTTCACACAAGGTAATTAAAATATAATTTTACTGCCCCTGTTGATCCATATATTTTCATCACATCTGTGAAAACTGTTATTCCTTAGAAAATTCTTCAAATGGACACATCCATGTCTAGAACACTTGATGAATTTCTCTAAGCTAAATTCTTCATGAGATTCCTCAATTATGTAAATTTTTGAATCTGCACAACTCTGGAACCCAAGACTAGAATGCTTAGCAAAATTCTTCAACACAATACTGGTCAAATTCCTCAACTGAGTCATTTTTGAAATTCCTAAACTGTGCGAACGCATATAACCTCTCCAAATTCTTCGCACCTATACTCTTTTCACGGGTACAAAATGTCAACCAATGAATCACTAGGTTCTCATCAACTTAACTCATTTGCAGCATTTCTTGAAGAAATTTACGTGTGTCATCACATTCCTCAAGAATTCAAATTCCTTAGTGAAGTCCTCAACTGAAGAAAATGGCTGATGACAAGAAACAGAAAGGTGGAAAGAAGACAGAGTTGAACACTGCCTTTGAGATTCCTGATGACTTTTATGTTGATTACTGCACACCTGATGAAAAACACTACGGGAAGGAAACAAATGTGAAGCGCAAAATCAGGCTTCAAAAGATTGAACGAAGATGGGCTAAGGAGTGGAAGGAATACAAATATGTCACTCCCAAGTACGCAAAGAAATTTTCCCTGAAGCCTCCTTGCAACATACCTCCTCTAGGAGATCAACAAAGTGCTCATCCTCAAGCGTGGTCACTATTGAAGACTATCCTGAGGAAAAAGCAAAGTATCTCGCAAAACTGAGGAAAGTTGCCAAAGAAGTTGTGACGACTTTCAATGAGGAATCAGCTGATGCCTCCTCCTCTACTGCTCAGGCCTCTACCACTAAGCCACCTCCCAAGAAGGCCTTAATGAAGAAACCAGGTGTAAAGCCCAAGTCCTCAAAAACATTATCAAAACAACAAAATCCTGAGCCAACTCCAAGTGTTGCTACAATGTCCTCAACTATAGCAAAGTCTTCACTTCCTCTGCAACCCCAGTCAAGTCAGCATCCAACAGGGACCCCAATTCCCTCAAGACCATCTACATTTGGCTCTGCACACAAGTCTTCAGGTGCCATACTGAAGAAAAAAGATGATTGTTGGGGGAGGAACAAGGCCCAGCCCAAACAGAGTTGTCCTCAATGTCCCCTCTACATCAGAGGATGATGATGAATATGATGATGAAACACTTGAAGCCATCATCAGAAGCAAACAAGAAAGAATCGCCCAGGCAAAAGGAACCACCATTCCCCTCGCGCTTGATCCGAAGGTGGTACTAAACTTCATCGATCTTTGGTACAAAGATCCCAAGACACCCATTGATGATTTGAAGCTTCCACGTGGACCTAGTCACATGGTGTCCACATTCATCAATGAAGAGAAATGGAAGGCCCAGCAAGCCAAACAAGCTCAAAAGGCAAAGGTTCAAAAGGATAAGTACTTGCAACAAAATCTTCTGACCTTGACGCCAGAGCAACTTGTCTCCACTCAAGATGAGATCAAAATCCTGAGTGAAAAATTCACAAGCTATCATGCTGAAAGGAAAGGAACCAAAGTGAGATTCGTCAAGGCTGCTACTGAAGCCATAGCAGAGTATAACAACAGGGTTGCAGCCCCAACATAACCACCATTCCTCAGGCTAGCTACACTGTCCAACTAGGTGATGAAAATGTTGAAGACCCTGCTCCTGATGAACCTGCTGCTGATGAACCTGCCACGTTTGCAAATGAATATGCTATGCCTGAAGAAACTGTTCCTTCACCAAAGTCTTCAATAGTGAAGAAAATCACTCTTCCTTCTCAATCAGAAGTGAAGAAGACCAAAGCAGCTAAAAAAGAAGCCAAGAAGAGAAAGGCATCAACAGCTTCAGAGTCCTCAGAGGCAAAACGCATGAGGACTTTGACAACTTCTTCAACTGCTCTAGTTGATGCAAATCCTCTCAATGTTGCACCTTCCTATATGATTGTGCCCTTTGGTGAGGAGGATGTCATCCAAAAAAAGGTCAAGGAAATGGAAGAAAATCGCTCTGCTACTTCCACACCCATTGATGAGGAAATTCAAGCTGATCAAATTCTTCAAGCCTCAACTCCTCCTCCTCAGAACACAGAGATGACAACTGAAGACAAGGATGACGATGTGGACATTGGTTGCAACACACCAGTGATACATGATGACTTTTCGGTAAAGGCTCATCCCAATTCGCCATTGGTCCCTCCAATTCCTCAAGTACATGAGTCACCTGCAGCCACTGAAGTTCTGACTGGATCGGAAGAAAAGAGCTCTCCGGTGAAGTCTGCCCCGGAACAAGAATCAGCCGCATCAACTGATGAAACTGAAAGTGTTGAAGAAATTTCTGCGCCAGAAACAGATACATTGGCTCGGCATATTCCTCACATTGAAGAACATGTGCATGAAGAAACTGCTCCTGCACAAAGTGAAGAAACTGCTAATGAACCACCTGTTGCGAATCTTCAGAGAGCAGTTGTGGTGGCTAAAATTCCTCAGGCTGATGAAAATTTTCAACTCAATCTTCAACCAAAGCCTCGTCAGCCATACTCCAAGAGGCCGAAGTTTCAAAAGGCAATGTTCTATGATTAGCACCATTTCTTCATTGGTGCAAATCCATATGAAAAGCTTCGCATGAGGCACAAGAGGTTTTGGACAAGCCTGCAATTCAACTACTATAGTGCGGTGCTTGCTGACAAGAACAAGATCTTCCACCATCGACATATTCCTCTGGGAGATATGGAATACATTCCCTGCTTTACTCCATCTCTGAATGTTCTTCAAGATGCAGGGTTACTTCAATTCTGCGCCGATATCTGCGATTGGAATGAAGAGCTTAGTCTTCAATTCTATGCCACTCTGCATATCTCTGGAGACCACAAAAACATCAACTCCTGGGTCTTAGACTGGATGACTGACAATACTCACTTTACTGCTCCAGCCACTGAATTGCTTCGAACACTCCCGGTTCAAATTCCTTTAGAAGGGGCAAGATGTTTATATGATGAAAAAGAGTTGCCCAATCATCTGATGGAAGTCCTCATGAAGCCCTTAGCTCCTGGCAAGCCTCCAAGGACTCAATTCCTAGTGAAGGAATTGAAATATGTGCCTAGAACTGTGTACAAGATCTTGGCCCAAACCATCACTCCTATCAAAGGTCATGACTCTGAAGAAGATGTTGTGGGCATCATGAAGAATATGCTCTTTAACATCATTCATGGAATCCAGATAAATCTTCACGATTTCTTCATGAGGATATTGGCCACAAATGCCTTGTCACCATTTGAGCTGAAGATATATGCTCCTTGGATCATCAAATTCATCACGACCAGATCCTCCATACCCTATCAGGCTGAATATCAAAATCACCTTTGCTACTTGCCTCCTCTTGAAGTCCACAAGAAATATTTTTGAATTGATTGAAGGCAAGGGAAAATACGTGATAGATGAAGGAACTCGACCGATGGATGGTCAATTTCGTCAGGCTGCAGCATATTCCACCAACGATGACACTGCATCACATGAGTCTGATGGTAAGGCAAAAGCTTCAAGCCCAACTCTCCCATGAGTGTTGACTGACCGAGAGCTTCTCCACAGTCTTCATCCGAAAGCTGATCGCAACCATAAGTGGGTTAAGTGTCAGTTTGCCTCCCTTGTGAAAACCCTCAACGCCACTCACAATACTGTGAAGAAAAACCATTACTATCTTCATGAAGTATTTGATCGCACTTGGGCCATCGTGTCACACCTCAAAACTCCTAAGGAACTCAAGGAAATAGAGTTCACTCAAGACTTCGACTCGTCATGGCCAACAAAGAAGAAATTCAAGAAGATCCTAGTTCCTGACTTGGTGGATAGTTCATTTTCCTCATTCCGCTCTGCTGGTGACGATGAAGATCTTGATGACACAACTGTTGGCCCAACCAGGAAGATTGACCCGAAGAATGTTGGCGCTCCTCCTCCACCAACAAGTAGAAATTCTTCAGGGGCGCTAGTCCTCAATTTTTGTCCCTTTTCATCACTTGATGACAAAGGGGGAGAAATCTGAGTTAGTCTTCAAGCGGGTCTACTTTATGGGCTATTATAAACTTTGTTAAGTTACAACTCTCGTTCTTTGGAAGTTTTTGTTGTAGTGAGTTGTAACTTAAGCCCACTGGTGGTGTGACACTTTTTGAACGTTTTTCCTTGCATGCTTATTCCTCAAGTTAATTAAATGCATGCACGCTGAAATTCGTCAGACACCATTTTTCATCACGCATTTCAAATTCATCATACCATATGTTAAATGTGTGTATGAATTACAGGATATAGGAAGAGATCTCCATGGTATAAATCATCAACGTGCATTTGCAGTCCAAAGCAAATTCCTCAAATATGCACATCTTCAGGGAGAGTTTCTATATATTTTGCAATCAAATTCCTCAAACTTTGTACTTACACTTCATAATTTTGTCCCCGTTGAAAACTTAAGCTATTTGTTATCAACCACAAAAAACGGGACATTGTAAGTGCATCTAGTGACCCTTAGTGGTTTTGGTGGATTGAAGACTTATAGGTTAAGAGACTGATATGTTTGTGAGTGTACACAGGCTCTATAAGTCGCTGAGGAGATTGAGTTATTCGAAGAATATCAAACCCCAAAAATGTATGTCTTCGGGTGAAGACTCTGGTCATTCCTTGAAGAATTTGATTGCGAAGAAATTGCTATTCCTCATGAAGACTTTGAAAATGAGGAATCTCGTGTATCCCAAAGAAAATGTTGTGAAGACTTTGAAGCTTGAAGATTTATTATTTTTGTTTCATTTTCTTCTTTCTTGAGTCATAGGAACACCGTACTGTTAAAGGGAGTCGAGGTAATACTGAGGAAAGATTTTCTCATGATGCTCAACTCAAAACCTACACATACCAAATCCTTCGACTGAAGCCTTTGAAAATCTCTCACAGCTTAGTCAAAGTCTTCAGTGACAGAGACAATGTTCTTGTGGTCGCTGAAGAAATTGCACTAACTCAGGAGTTAGGATTTCGCCAGTGCGAACTGCCTATCAGTGAGGAACATGAGAGACATGAGGACTTTCACAGTTGAAAGATCTGATCATTGCCGCACGCGCGCCATCTGTCCCCAATCTTATCTACACACCATTCATATCGTTGGGGGCATTAATGTCATATCATGTAGGGATACTCCCACGCTATAAATAGCCGCCCCCCACAACCACTAGTTGGTTGGTTGTTCCGAGAGGAACTCACACTTGTCATTTAGAGCAACCCAATCCTCGAGGACTTTGAGCGAAAATCATCAAGTGAGAAAAAAAAACAAACACCCAAACGAAAACCCAAAAACCCAAAGTGATTGAGCATCGCTGAAGAGATTGTTCCTGTGTGGAACCGAGGCTTGTTACCTTTGAGGACTGTGCATCCTCCACACGGTTAGGCGTCATGGTCTAGAGCATCCAGAAGTCAATTGTGGATCGTCGTGTGACCAAGTTTGTGAGGGTTTGGAAGTCTGCCCTGAACACTTACCACGAGTGTTGGGCGAGGACTGTGTGTCCTTAGTTCAAGTAGAATATGGTAGAGACTGTGTGTCCCCGTACTGTGTGTCCTTTGGTTTGAATACCAAGCCGCTCCAAACCAGATGTACGACTGTCACAGCGGTTGGAACTGGGTCATCAAACCATTGTCTTCATCAAGCTACAGGTTCTATTTCTTCAACTCTTTTATTTCCTCAATTGCATGTTGATGACTTTGATGTGTACTGTTTGAAGAATTTGACTGTAGACTTTCTCTAAATTCCTTACCTCAAATTCTTCACTTAAGTTATTCATCACCTGCTTATACTGTTCACTCAAGCTGTGCAAACCGAACACTTCAACTCACTCTGAGGACTAAGCTATAGCCTCTTTTGCATATCTATTTGAGTACTTATTCCGCTGCACTCAGTTCATGATTGAGGACTTTCGTCACTAGGAATTTCCTCAGTGATGAATTTGTAAAAGTCGCCTATTCAACCCCCCCCCCTCTAGTCGATATAACGCACTTTCACGAGTGTAAACCAATTCCATATACTCATCTCCTCTTTACATGTACTTGTAACGATATACATTCTTATAAAATGACGAGATGCGCTTCTATCCATATCAAGGCCCTCGATCCCGAATGACGACAGTACCGCATCCTGGGCGTTACAACGGTAAACTAGTCATATATACAAGGAATCCTTCTTTTTAGGGAGCCTACTCGCAACGAACTCCAGAGTCAAGCATGCTTGGCTTGGAGTGATTTGAGGATGGGTGGCCGAATGGAAAGTTGATTGATGACCCACAAGTGTAGGGGATCTATCGTAGTCCTTTCGATAAGTAAGAATATCGAACCCAACGAGGAGCAGAAGGAAATGACAAATGGTTTTCAGCAAGGTATTCTCTTCAGGCACTGAAATTATCGGTAACAGATAGTTGTGTGATAAGATGATTCGTAACGGGTAACAAGTAACAATAGTAACAAAGGTGCAGCAAGATGGCCCAATCCCTTTTGTAGCAAGGGACAAGCCTGGACGAACCCTTATATAAGGTAAAGCGCTCCCTAGGACACATGGGAATTTCTGTCAAGCTAGTTTTCATCATGTTCATATGATTCGTGTTCGCTACTTTGATATTTTGATATGTGGGTGGACCGGTGCTTGGGTGCTATCCTTACTTGGAAAAACATCCCACTTATGATTAACCCCTCTCGTAAGCATCCACAACTACGAAAGAAGAATTAAGACAAAGTCTAACCATAGCATTAAACTAGTGGATCCAAATCAGCCCCTTACGAAGCAACGCATAAACTAAGGTTTAAGCTTCTCTCACTCTAGCAACCCATCATCTACTTATTACTTCCCAATCCTTCCTCAAGGCCCAAATAATGGTGAAGTATTATGTAGTCGGCGTTCACATAACACCACTAGATGAAAGACAACATACAACGCATCAAAATATCGAACGAATACCAAATTCACATGACTACTTATAGCAAGACTTATCACATGTCCTCAGGAACAAACGGAACTACTCACAAAGCTTAATTATGTTCATGATCAGAGAGGTATTGAATAGCATTAAGGATCTGAACATATGATCTTCCACCGAGTAATCTAACTTGCATCAACTACAAGGAGTAATTAACACTACTAGCAACCTTACAAGTACCAATCGGAGTCGCGAGACGGAGATTGATTACAAGAAATGAAGTAGGGTTAGGAGATGATGTGGTGCTGATGAAGATGTTGATGGAGATGAGTCCTCTCCGATGAGAGGAGTGTTGGTGATGACGATGGGGGCAATTTCCCCCTCCGGGAGGGAAGTTTCCCCGGCAGGATGGCCGTGCCGGAGCTCTAGATTGGTTCTGCTCAAGTTTCGCCTCGTGGCGGCGGCGTTTCTTCCTGAAAGCTATACCTTGATTTTTTTTCTGGGACGAAACCCTCTATATAGAAGAAGATGGGAGCCGGAGGGGTAACAGGGGGCCCACGAGTCCACCAAGCGCGGCTAGGGGGGTAGGGCGCGCCTAGCAGGCTCGTGACCTCCTGGTGGCCCCCCTCCAGTATTTCTTCCGCCCAGTATTTTTTATATATTCCAAAATAATTCCTGGTTGATTTTCATGGCTTTTGGAGTTGTGCGGAATAGGTATCTCAAACTTGCTCCCTTTTTAGCCCAGAATTCCAGTTACTGACATTCTCCCTCTTCATGTAAACCATATAAAATAAGAGAGAAAAGGCATAAGTATTGTACCAAAATGTGTAATAACAGCCCATAATGCAATAAATATCAATACGAAAGCATGATGCAAAATGGACTTATCAACTCCCCCAAGCTTAGACCTCGCTTGTCCTCAAGCGGAAGCCGAGATCAGTAAATATGCCCACATGTTAAGAGATAGAGGTGTCGATAAAATACAATACGGACATGCAGGCATCATGATCATATTTAGAACAGCAATAACATCATATAATCTCTTATGCTAAAGTGACAGTTCCTTCACAATGTAAAGTATGGATCAAGAACCTTATTGAGAATTGATAACCGATAGTCTTTTGTCATTGAAGCAATTGCAATTTATCATAACATTGGAAAGAGTCAAATAAGAGCTTGTAAAGCAAATCCACATACTCAATCATCTTTTAGTCTTCTACAATTGCTAAAACTCACGCGGTACTCATGAGATCAAAGTTTCAGTTGGACACACAGAAAGATAGGGGCTTACAGTTTCGCTTCCCAACTATTTACCTCAAGGGTAATATCAACAATAATAATTCATGATTACTTACTTCCAAGTTGATATATGAATATAGATCTTTCCCTAGCACATGACGCTAGCCAAGATAATGGCAAAATAAGGAATTGGTGTCGATCACCATGATTCTTTTAAAGATAAAAAATAAAGGTACAAGATAGGCCCTTCGCAGAGGGAAGCAGAGGTTGTCATGCGCTTTTGAGGTTTGGATGTGTGATCTCTTAGTGTGAAGGAATGTAACTTTATATTGCCTCCTATGATAAAGAACTTTATTATGCAATCTATCGCTTTTATGTCTTCATCATCACACGTTCGTACAAAGCTTATTTTCCACACACTAATAGATCCTACATATTTAGGGAGCAAAAAAATTATTGCTTGCACCGATGACAACTTACTTGAGGGATCTTATTCAATCCATCGTTAGGTATGGTGGACTCCCATGGCAAAACTGGGTTGAGGGTTAATGGATGCACAAGTAGTATCTCTACTTAGTGCGGAAGTTTTGGCTGATATGAGGTGGAAGCAAGTGTCACATGCTAAGGGATCTCTAGTCATATAACATTGTTCGGAACCGAGCAAACATAATTCATTATATTGTCTTCCTTGTCCAACATCTACTTCTTAGCATGTAATAGTTTAATGAGTGTTCACAATCATAGATGGTGTCAAAGATGATATATTTATATGTGAACCTCTCTTTCTTTATTACTTCCTATTAATTGCAACAATGATCAAGGTCTACGTTTGTCCACCCACAACAAGTTTCAATCAACATTATTTTTATATGTGAGGCCATCACTTCCCATAATATCATTACATGATCTTTCATGCTTTTGTTCTTTTATTATTCTTTTCTTTAGATTATGGCATGAAGCAAGGCCCTTAACTAAAACACTCCTTATTATATAACTCATGAACTCGATTACATTGGGGGAAACATGAAGCAAAACTCAAGCCTAAATCATACTAAGAACTTTAATCTACTAGATAAAGGTATTACCAAAAAGAATCGAAGTAAGAAAAAGGTAAAGGCAAAAGATGTGATGGTGATACGATACCGAGGCCACCCCCCCAAGCTTGGCACAAGCCAAGGGGAGTGCCCGTACCCATGTTTAATTGTCTTCCTTCTGAGGTGATGGTGGTGAAGTTGTTGGAATCTAGCGTTGATTCTCCGTCTTCCAAGGCATGGGTTCTCCATCATGTAAAGATGATCGAGTCTCCGGAATCCTCAAATCTGCAGCCAACCGCATTGCTTTAAATCTATACTCATACTCACAGTTTTGGTTCTGCAGGTCATAGATCTAGGCTTGGAGGTGATCGGTTCTGTCATAGAGCCTGGTGATGTGCTTCTCGATGTCATTGGCATCGATCTTGTGCTTGTTGGTGAACTCCGTGATCATCATGTGGTTGGCCTTGAGTCCGCGTTCCACCATCCCTTGGCACTTGAAGACTTGCTGCTCCATTGCTTCGAGCATCGCCTCTACGCTTCTTGTCCTCTTGGGCCCCTCAACATCACGGATGTGCAGCACCCCCTCATGCATCTCGATAGATTGAGGGTGTTGCATGTAACGACTAAGATGCGGTCCTTTCCAGTTTAGGGGAACGAGGCCCCAAAGAGGAAAGAAGCGCATCTAAGCGTTTCGCAAGCACGGTAACATAGCACATACATAATAATAGAATGACAATTATGGATTCAACTGCCATCTCATTAATAATATCGGAGTACATCACGCATTCAAACAAGGTAGTTCCGCTACGGACTACAAAACATGAGAAATGGCTATGCTACCCTGCATGCTTTCCCACGATCACGACCACGCCTCGGTCTTCTGGATAGTTCACGTATAGGCGGTCGTTCTCCTCATCGTACTGCCACACCAGCTGCGTGTCATCGGGATCACCTGTCTCGGGGGTACCTGTACCTGTTGGGTGTTGAAGTAATCTGTGAGCCACGGGGACTCAACAATCTATGACCTCGGTGCGAGAACTAGTCAAGTTATTAGGTAAGGAAGGTTTAGTGTTTAGGTTGCAGCATCCTAAGCATATATGGTGGCTAACTTACGTAGAACATGTATTGAAGGTGGTCTATACTAGCGGTCGATGATTATCTATTCACTAAGTGATCCTGAACACCTACTTACGTTAATCATAACCCCACCGTGTTCCGGATTGAAGAGAGATCTTCGAAGGGGACAGTCACGGTTATGCACACAGTTGGCAACTTTATTAGATTAGATTCAAGTTATCTAAAACTGGATGTTAACAAATATTCCAAGTTGCCACATAACAGCAAGCATGGCTTTCCAAGAGATTAGACCCTGCAGGGGTGCTCCAACTAGTCCATCACAAACGGTCACGGGCCGCAAAGTAATCCTCTATCACGAATCTCGTGATCTCGTCGGATTCCTTAGAGGAAAACCTCAACTCTCGGGAGAACCAAAGCTTCACCGGGATTCCTATACGCAAGATATATCGCTAAGGTAAGACAAGACTAGCATGACCTCCCAACGTGTCGACGACCCTGATAAGAGCCGCGTATCTCAGTCTCAGGACACGCCGGATAAGCGAAGCGTACAGTGGCCAGAGAAATCTCCCGACTTGCCCCGGGATGGCCTCGCACGGGGCTCTAGTTTCGACCAACACTCATGAGGACCACTTGCCCTGGTTGTTGATTAAATTCCTCGGGGAGGTCGTTCCCTATGCAGATTATTATTAAGTGATTAGCAAATTAACACCAAGGTTGGGTCCTGTCGGACAAGTCTTAAATGTACGCGATTTATCAAGGGGGTCCCCATAACAACCCCGAACGTGTTAGGAGCGATCAGTTATGGAATCAAACACCAGTAGCCGGTAACTATGGCGGCAATAACGGAACAAAACACCCGGCAAAACGCTAGGCCTTCCGTTATTTACAAAGTATATAGGTGCATTAATTTCATATCAGATTTAATATAATGATATCAAGCTCATGTTCTCACATGAGACAAAGCACCTGCAACTAGCAACGCTAACATTAGTAGTTGAGCAAAGCCTACTTAGCCATTCAAGATTTGCTCGGTAGGGATAAATGTTTAGGGTTTCATGGCAATATCAGGAGGCAATTATTTCAGTGGTAGGCAGCGAGCATATGACGAAATAAACGGAATCTAGCATAACAAGTCTAGAGATGGAATCAAGGTCATATCATCTTGCCTGTGATGTCCTCAGCTTGGAACTACTCTTGTTCGTCCTGCACGTACTCTCCTGGATCAACGTACTCGTTCTACGATCCCGGTGCTACCCAACATAAAAATAGCATCCAATGAACAACAACACAACAAGATGCAACAAGCACATGATGCATGAGATGAATATGAACATGCATCTCTATTCTAGTCACTAGCACAAGCAAGAGAAGAAAATACAAGTTCCTGGACAGAACTGCACTCTAAGCTATCTTGACATGCATGAGGATGACATGAACAGATGCGTCACACGGAAACAATGCAAAAAAATATAAAGAACATTACGAACGGAGCTACGGATCCACCGGAAACAACGAAACAAGAAATAGGGTCCTACGTATCAAATCCATCACCACACACTCCAAAGGCATACTTCTGGTATTCCCAGGTTGCCAAGACATAAAAAAAAGTATGGATGGGGTGGTGCAAGGAATATCACCACACCATCAACTATGCACTCACAAGCATCAAAACATCAAAACTATGCAATCTGCCATAAACAGCAACATAGCAGTTTGAGAGCTACATGCAAAGCACCTACAGCCACCCAAATATGCCAAATAAGATATGTGGCAGAAGCTATCCAAAAGTACTACAAGCATGACCAACAAGCTAATTCAAATGAGTTACACACAAGAAGTTACACAGCTGCTAACTTGGACAAAAATATCAGTTTTCAGGGACTTAGTGAAAATTCCAGATTCTCACTAGCTGTTTATGCTCTGAAGCATTTTGACAGCACCCAAAACAATATCTACAGGATTCCAAATGGAATGAAAATTAACAGAGAGCTAGACAAACACAAGATCTACAACTTTCCAGTTGATAGCAAAGTCTGATTCCCAACACATGGACTTCTACAAGAACAACAACAGGAGAAGAAAATATAAATAGATTCTCAGACTTTGTGGAAATCAAAGATTTTCACTAAACTGGAATTTCTTACACATGCCTACTTTGACTAGGCACAACATGCACACATGAACTCCTAAGCATGAAACAAAACCAACATGTGGTAGAGGGGTTCACCCTCTACTGCCACAACAAAGAATCAACTTCTTTGGCTCATCACATCACATGGAACCAACCTCTAAACATTGAACAAAACAGAAATATGACATTCCCAGAAAGTGTTCCAAAGTGGAAACTAAACCCACCATTGGATTCCTAGGATGATTCTACCCCAAAAACATATATAATACCTAGGCACTTGCATAGAACAATTGGGCACAAACTTGAAAAGAAAATCTACATGGAATTACATAGAGTGAATAGTGCATAATCACATGTGCTTCTTACTAGAACGCCACCTACACAAGCATATGCACACTCTCACAAGTCCAATGGTGCACATGAGGGGTGTACCTCATGTTCATGTGCTTTAGCACACCACCACACACACACATACATCAAACGCATGCATAAGAAGCACCTACACATGCTAGTTATCACCACACTCTACTTAGACTCACATCATGCCTCCTACACATACACACACTAACTTGAACATGAGCTCATCAAGGCACTCATGCCTTGGCATGTGTGTATCTCACACACACAAGCACACACAACATCATATGATCACTACATCTACACACACATAGGAGCCACTACTACTACACCACAAAGCATGTGGGGAGGGCGTGAACCCACACACACACACACACTCACACACTTGTACATCATAGGGCACAAGCACATCACCTATGCACAAGGGTTACCACCACCTCATCACTACACTACACCACATAACATATAATCTAGCATAACATATATACATGCACTCACTCCTATACATGCATTCCTACACATGATATATCTACACATGCACTCTAGCATCAAGAACATGGTCAACCTGCTGCTTGGGAGGCAACAAAAATACCCCACATGAACATCTAGCACACCACATACATCTATGCAAGCATACAATGCAAAAATAGAAAGAAATGCAACAAAAATAATAAAAGAATGGGGTAGGCTTCGAACACAGGACCCCCTGGATCAACCACAGAAACAACAATAGCTAGCACCACTCTGATATATGCCACTTGCTCGACAGCACAGAGGATGCAAACAAGGTAAGTAGTCCCTGCAGCTACTGTGCCAATTAAATCCACAAAACCAAAAGGTGCGTCGAGGGGATTCGAACCCGTGACTAGCCACTACACCAAAAGACCACTACCACTCTGCTACTGCATCGAGACTTAACAGAGGAGGGGAGTTAACCCTCTTGAGCAACCCCCTCATGGAGCTCCTCTGTTCGACGGTGGCCGGAACAGGGGAAGGCAGCCCAGGCTCCCATGGTTCCATTTCCCTAACTAAACCTACTCGAGAGGGCCTACAGCAACGGCTCGTCGAGGCACGGCGGCGCCGGCGAGAGAGAAGGAATGGTGACGAAGCTACGGCCTACTACTCATGATCTGGGACAGGGAACAAGGGGAGATGGATCTACCTCACCTATTGGACGAGGTGGTCGCGTCGGCCGGAGAGGAAGTAGAGGAAGAAGGGGAAGGAGCCGCTCGGGGAAGAACGTCGGGGAGGAAGGCCGCCGTCATCGAGGTAGTTGTAGCAGGGCTGATCTCGTCGAAGTAGCTGCGAGAATGGGCTCCTAGAAGATCATGCGTGCTCGTCGAGGTGTTGGAGAGGCTGCAGGTGTACGGGCGCGACGGCGAGGACCTCGTCAGCTTGCGGCCATGGCGGAGGAGGTCGATCCCCTTACCTGTTGTTGACGCAGAGAGGGAGAAGGAGATGGGAGAGAGGTGGCGGCGCAAGGGGAGGAACCCTAGGCTGCACGGACGCCAAGGGGGGACTTTTATGGAGGAGGAGGAGGTGAGGGACGCGCCTCGACGTCCGTGGCGGCGTCTGCTGCTGTCGCTCTGCCTCTGTCTCTCTGAAGAAGACTGGTGGGGGAAGGAGACACGGGAAACGGCGTCTACAGGAGTAAGCCACGCGCGAGGGGAGCTGGGCCTCCTGGTGGCCCCCCTCCAGTATTTTTTCCTCCCAGTATTTTTTATATATTCCAAAATAATTCCTCGTTGATTTTCATGGCTTTTGGAGTTGCGGAGAATAGGTATCTCAAACTTGCTCCCTTTTTAGCCCAGAATTCCAGTTACCGGCATTCTCCCTCTTCATGTAAACCATATAAAATAAGAGAGAAAAGGCATAAGTATTGTACCAAAATGTGTAATAACAGCCCATAATGCAATAAATATCAATATGAAAGCATGATGCAAAATGGACGTATCATTGATCCTCGTGAGCATAAGTGAGGATACAATGCGTATGAAAGACTAGTGTTGATCTATTGAACCAGTCTAGATCCCGCCAGGTGTAACGGCTAGGATTCGATGATTGTGACCAGGCATTACAATGTACTTTGTTGAACCAGACCAAGATCGCTTTAGGAACACCAGTTTTATTAATACTTCATGTGTATTCATAATATTCAGATTGCTTTATCATATTCTTCTTCGTTCTTCGGTTGCATATAGGAATAGACCAATCGTGCTTCTCCCATTGTGGGTAATGTTTAGGAGATTAGTTTAACGATTGCTAAAGGGCAACGTGGCCTCACGTTGTAGTCGTATCGTATAGTCATTGTCCACCAATTGATATCTACCTCTCATGGAAAGACCGAGACACCCTCGCCCTATCAAGGATAATGGGAACTGGGGCGAGATCTATAAAGAGGAGGAGAAGTTGTCGAGTCGGCCTAGCAACAACAACAACAACAACAACAATGGAAGCGGTGATCCCTATATCCTCCGACTTCAACGCGTTCTGCATCCGTCATTGTCACGCCCAAGATGCGACCCTATCCTCAATTTGGCACGAGGGCCTCGTCAGGGATAGAAGCGCATCTCGTCATTTCGCAAGAATGGATATCGTTACAAGTACATATACTGAAAATAAGATATATATATATATATATATATATATATATATATATATATATATAGAATTGGCTTACACTCGCCACAAGCAACATCAGAGTCACATCAGTACAATACATAATCATCATGAAGAAGAGCAGGGTCCGACTACGGACGAAACCAAACGAGAAAAGAAGAACGACGTCCATCCTTGCTACCCCAGGCTGCCGGCCTGGAACCCATCCTAGATCGATGAAGAAGAAGAAGAAGAATCAACTCAAAATGCACAATCAACGCGCTGGCGTCAAATAACCTTTACATGTACCTGAAACTGGTGTTGTAGTAATCTGTGAGCCACGGAGGACTGAGCAATCTCATTTCCAAAGGTATCAAGACTAGCAAATCTTAATGGGTGAGGCATGGTTAAGTGGTGAGGTTGCAGCAGCGGCTAAGCACATATTTGGTGGCTAAACTTACGAGTATAAGAATAAAAAGGGGGTGATCTACGCATGTCAAACGTGAACTACTGATGATCAAATGAATGATCCTGAACACCTACCTACGTCAGACATAACCCCACCGTGTCCTCGATCGGAGAAGGAACTCACGGAAGAGACAGACACGGTTACGCACTCAGTTGGTAAGTTTTAATTAAGTTAAATTCAAGTTGTCTAGAACCAGTGTTAAACAAAGTTTCCACGTTGCCACATAACCGCGGGCACGGCTTTCCAAAAAGATTTAACCCTGCAGGGGTGCTCCAACTAGTCCATCACAAATTACCACAAGCCGCATAGAAATCCTCGATCACGAAGCTCGCAATCTCATCGGACTCCTTAGTGGAAAACCTCAACTCTGAGATTACCCAAAGCATCACCGGAATCCTGATGCACAAGATATTTTGTCAAAGGTAAAACTAATCCAGCAAGGCCGCCCGACATGTCGACGAACCCGATAGGAGCCATGTATCTCTTTCTCAGGACACAACGGATGGGTCACACTAGGAGAAACCAAACCTCGAGTTGCCCCGCGGTGGCCCCTTAGTCTGCCTGTTTGGACCAACACTCATGCAGAGCACTGGCCCGGGGGTTGATTAAATTATCCTCGGGGTCCGGAAAGTCCCTATGCAATTTTGTTAGGTGTTTAGGCAAATGTAGTACCAAAGTTGGGCCTTCCCAGACAAGTCTGAATCTAAAACGAATTATCAAGGGGGTCCCCATAACAACCCCGATCGTGTTAGGAGTGCTCAGTTATGGAACATAACACCGGTAGCCGAAACTAAGGGGCAAAGGTGGAACAAAACACCAGGCTAGAAAGGCCGAGCCTTCCACCTTTTACCAAGTATATAGGTCCATTAAATTAAATAGCAATTAATATGGTGATATAACAAGGAACCCATGTTAACACATGGAAGCAACTGCACCTGAAACTAGCAATGCTAACAACATGGTTAAGCAAGCAGTAACATAGCCAATCAGTGGTTTGCTAGGTTGTGAACAGGTTGAAGATTTTCATGGCATTGTTGAGAGGCTGATATTTAACATGTGGTAGGCAACGAGACAAAGCGACAGAAACAATAATACTAGCATGGCAATGGTAGTAATGGTATCTGGGGAAATGGTCATCTTGCCTGAAATCCCGCTTGGAAGAAGAATGACTCCGTGAAGCAGACGAACCGATGTAGTCGAACGGGTCCTCACTCTCCGACACACTTGCGGAACTCTATCGAGACACAGCAAACCAAAAACAAGCATCAACACACGATATTCACCACTCGATGCACAACACGTATGATGCATGAGCAGCTCAATACATGCAAGACATGGCATGGCAACTCACGACAACCAAACACTACACATTAAGTGAAGTTCAATATGCAACGAGTTGCATATTGACGAAACTACACGTTTAATTATTTAGTTCTATCCCGATTAGATACACGGTAATATTAAATGTGGTTCGTTTGGTGCAAGAGGTGAAGCGCAATTAAACTACCTATCTAGGCATTTTAAATGAGGTCGGAAATGACATATAGCACCTCCGAAACGACCTTATACGTTAAATTACAATTCTCCAGATCTGAACTAACACGTTTAAATAGTTGTTAAACAGCAAAACAAATAGGTTCACGTGATTCTACACGTCGTTACAAGCACTTTACATATAGAGAACATCTCCAACGGAGCTACGGGTCAAATGATACGGACACCGCAAGATATGATAGCATGAATGCAATATGTGTGCAAATGGCATCCACAACATTTCAAAAAAACACAACCAGCAAGACAAAATGAATCTACACAAGATTCTAAGCAAGTTTCATATAGGACACGTTCAAATCTGAGTTACGGTTCAACAACTACGAGCAAAATAAGAAATCACTACAATCTGCCAAAATCAGCCACATAGCATTTTGTACACCCCACAATTACGAGCTACAGAAATCATATATGCTCAACCAAGGCATGAGCCGAAAGAGGGCAATAGGTACTACATAATACAACTTATAACACCTAGCATCGAAGCATGGATCACTAGGAAAAGAAGTCACAAAATGGCTTCTCAAACACAGTTTCAGACTTAGTGAAAATAACAGTTTATGAAACTGCAGTTTTCGATCTAAAGGCATATTGACAGCAGCAAAACCATAAGATACAGGACTAAAAATGGCATGAAAATTCACAGGATGCTAGAGAATCCCAAAGTCTACAACCAACCTCAAAAGAGCTACAAATCAATAGAAAAACTCAAGCAAAGAGAGCAACAAAATATAACAGATTTCAGAGTTAGAAATATTTCAGCATCTCTAAAACAACACTATTTCCTAGCAAGTAAAGAACAACCAAACCACACCTAAACATGGATTTCTATTGCAACCAAAATTACCAGGGGCTAGTCTAAACATCAAAGGGCAAATCTCTAGTTGACAACTCCTACATAGCACGCACGGAATAAATCCCACAAAATAGACAAGAGGGCGACACGGCAAAATACATTGCGGACTAACTTGCTCTAAATCTAAAACTAAATACACAGTTAAATCCCATGGATTTTTCTACCCTGAAAACATATAAAACATGTGGGGTTGCAACACAAAAATATTGCCACACATAAATGCGAGATATTATCCTAAACACGGTAAAATAAACTAGCGTCGGAAACATACATGCAAAAATACCAACGGCTACTCTAAAATACATGGCAAAAGGGTTCCTAAAACATGGGCATTTTATCTACGGCATTCGGGCAATCCGGACACGCACGAGAAAATAAATACGGGACGTATCCTATTGGAACAACACGTAAAACTATGCATTCGGCACGTCAAACAACATCAAACAATTATGCAAGTTGCAAATTCGAATTCTACGCGAGATTCTACACATAAACCATATCTAATTCATCGCGATCCGAGTTACGGTTTAGAAACTACGGGCATATTAATATCGTCAATTTTCTGGAATTTTATTAATTCCGAAAATAATCTAAATTATCTAACGGGCCGAACAGGGGCGCATTACATCTAAATCTTGCTACGGGCGAGGAAATGCGGCTCGGGCGGGGGCTTACCATGGGCCTTGCCCGGTTGGTGGAGCTGGTGGACCTGGGCGCTGAGGAGGCCGGAGTGGGCCGAGGGGACGACCAGTGGCGGCCTGGTGGACGTGGGCCGGCTCGGCAGGAGGCCCACGCGGCCTGGGCGACCGGCAGGTCAACGCGGGCTGGCTGCGCTCCCGATCCCGCTCGAGATATATATATATAGAATTTGCTTACACTCTCCACAAGCTACATCAGAGTCACATCAGTACAATACATAATCATCATGAAGAAGAGCAAGGTCCGACTACACACGAAACCAAACGAGAAATTTACAAGTTTGATTGTCTAGGGAGAGAGATCGGGCACTTTTGAGCTTAGGGATTAACAATGGAGCTTGGGAGGGTCAAAGGTAGGGTTCTAGAGCAAGAAGAACCCTTTATATAGTGGGGGGGAATCCAACCGTTTTCCCACTCACAGCCCAAGCCCAGCGGTACTACCGCTGGCTGCAGCGGTACTACCGCTAGCACTCCAGCGGTACTACCGCTGAGCCCATGGTAGTGGAGAAGAACTACCGGGCCAACCACCGCCAAGAAAGTCTTCGCAAAAAGTCCGACGAAGTACAGCCGCTAGGAAGGCGGTACTAAGTTCCTGGAGTGGTACTACCGCTAACCAGGGGCGGTACTACCGCCAGCACAGCGGCACTACCACCAGCTCTAGCGGTACTTCCGCTATGCCCCGCGGTACTACCGCCAGATCTAGCGGTACTACCGCTAGGAGACCTTTTTGCAAGAAGAGATAAACCAGAGATGGGAACAGCTTCCAAGTAGCAGGGAAAGGGGAAGGAGATAAAGTGTGTGCGTGCAAAGTTGATTCCACCCAAACCTTTCCACTACAGATCCCCTCTTAATAGTACGGCGTTCCTATGACTCAAAGAAAGAGAATCGTAGAGGACACCGTGCTTCTGTTCCATGGAGGGTGCCGAATCGTCTTGTGCCGTTGACATGTATTATCTGAAAGCTTAATGCACACGATTAGTCCTTTACGGTGTTGTCATCAATCACCAAAATTACTTAGGCATAAATATGCCCTAACAATCTCCCCCTTTTTGGTGGATTGATGACAATACCGGATTTGCACGGTAGAGAGCATGTGAACATAAAGATAAATAATAGAGATGATTTAAGAGCATATGATTCACAGCATATGATAAAAATAAGTCTCACAATAAGACCAAGTCTCACATCACACAAAGCAAAGATAGAAAATACAATCAAACCAAGTTCAGAGCAAACACGATAAAGATAAGCAAAGCGCAAATCCAGCTCCTAGACTCTCTCCCCCTTTGGCACAAGACACCAAAAAGAGGCACACCTAATGACACAGGTGGTCACTCCGCATCCTCATCATTCCCAGACGCGTCCGTGGCATCCGTATCCTGCTCGTCCCGCTCCTCCTTAATGTCCGCCTCAGAAGCCTCCTCCTCTGCATCAGACCCAGTCCACTGATAACCTTGAGCCCGCATCCAATCAGACTCTGGAGTGATGTCGTCCACTGAGCCGCTTGAGATAGCTACATCAAGGGTCCTTAAGACACGCTTGTGCCTCTGACGGTTCTCCTTCTGGGCCACATGAGACTGATATTGTCCCTTGGTCTGCATACAGAAGAGAGTCTTCATTTGATCCTTCAGTTTCACTGCCCAAGATGGCATAGCAGAAGAGCGGGTCTGTGAAGCAGGTCCTCCTCTAGAAGCAGTCTCTGTGTCCGTGTCCATGTGCTGAGAAAAATTTGATGGGTTGGCCCATTTGTCTTTGATACGGAGCTTGATAGGATCATGCACAAAATAGTCAGCCTGAATAGCGAAGGGATCTACCAGATAGACCTCGTGCCATCTCTTCTGAATATAGGCAAACAAGTAGGGGGCGTAGATGGGAACCTTGCGGTTCATGATGCAGTTCCAGAGCTCATTGAACATCACATGGGAAATATCGAGAGGCGCAGTATCCTTAGTCCTAGCCTCCTCACATAGCAGAAGCATCTCTGCTAGATGACCATGCACCTCGTCAAAGTTGCCAATACGAGGGAAGAGAGAGTTGCGGAAGATCCGATGCATGATATCCAGATGCTTGGGGACCACACCTTTCTTCACAAAAAGTTGTTGCAGCCTGTCCTTGGGGGTGGCAGTAGATGAAGAAGGAGCATGAGGATGCATCCCAAGAGCAGTTTCGTCCCCCTGAAAGTCGACTTTGAGAAACTGCATGAACTCTGACCAGGAACCTGTCATCTTCTGAGTGCCGGTCATCGAAGTCATGGTGCGCACGTCATCAGGTGCAAAGTGAACAGTGACATAGAACTGGGCCACAACATCTAGATCAAAGTCTTGTGTGAAGGTGATGGTCTCTGTAAGGCCAAGCTTTTCAATCAATGAGAGAGGCTCACCAAAGTAGTCCGGATTCCGCCGAAGGTGAGCAAGGTCAATCCACTGCACTGGGACAAATATCTTCTTGAAGGGCTTGATGATGTCGCGATAGATCATGCAGTGATCCCATGACCAAACATACTTGATGTTCTTGATCTGAGCCTTGTCTTCAAGATTGTGATTGCGGGTGCGGAATACCAGAAAATCCCTAGGGGGCATAGTGCGAACGTTGATCCCTTTGTTCTTGGTAGCAGCCTTCTTGAAGGACCTCTTCTTGGGATTCAGACTGGAAGTGGCGGAACCCTCTGGAGCCTCTGAAGAGCGATACTGCTTGGGTTGGGTGTTACATGCGGGATTCGAGCGGCGAGCACCACCTGTGATACACAAGACACACACACCAAAAAGAGCGACAGGAGGAGTCAAGGCAATGGTCAAAAGAATCATAAGAAGAAACACACATTGCCAAAGAAAAATAAATGAAAATAAGAACAATTTCCTCCTGGCGGTAGTACCGCTACCCCTGGAGGTAGTACCGCTGGGGTCCTGGCGGTAGTACCGCTCCCCCTGGCGGTAGTACCGCTAGGGTCCTAGCGGTAGTACCGCTAGGGAGTTGACTTCCATATCTGAATATATAGAAACCCACAAAACCAACTAGATTTGATTCAAGAGATCCACGGCTAAAAAATAAACTCACTACAAGAAACACCATAGCCCTAACACATGGGGACCTCGAGATCATCTAGATGGAGACACGCCTAGTCAAAGGGATTCAAGTTTTAGATCTAATCCATAAGAAGTATGATACGAACTACTCGATCTAAAACATGGAGAACTAGGGCATGTCAAGAATAAGTGCGATGAATCATAAAACCTAAACTCCCCTAAGATATCTCCTTTGTTCCATCCAAGAACTAAGCACAAATCATAGCCATGGATCCAAATCACCAAGCTCCTAACCCTAGAAAAAGAAAACACCAGCCAAGAGAAGAAGGAGAGGAGCTTTACCGGCATCCATGGCACTTGACGGAGGAAGGAGGAGAGGAGCAAACCCTCCAACTCAAGGGAGAGAAAGGGGCTCCGCAGATGGAGATCCAAACGGGGGGGTCGGATGTAGAGGAAGGGAGAGCCACGAGGAAGAAGAAACAGGTCAAGAAAAACGGGCTCCCCCTCCTTTATATAGCCCAAGGGGTACGGGCCCAGCGGTAGTACCGCCGGGGTCCTCGCGGTAGTACCGCTATCCTAGCGGTAGTACCGGTTCCCATGGCGGTAGTACCACTCGGGTCCTAGCGGTAGTACCGCTCCCCCTGGCGGTAGTACCGCTCCCCCTTGAGACAGCCCTAAAAAGCCCTAGTCAAGTCGTGATAGGCTGGGGTCCTGGCGGTAGTACCGCTACCCCTGGCGGTAGTACCGCTGGGGTCCTGGCGGTAGTACCGCTACCCCTGGCGGTAGTACCGCTCAAAATGACACAACGAGACATAGGATTTCGTGGAAATGACGTGGGCAACGACTAGTCAGTGTAATAACAAGATAGCACCAGCAAGGTATACTGACTAGTCATTTTGTATCCTTTCTTCCATATGAGAGAAAGGTGGGGGCGGTGGCCGAGGCCACCTATGTTTGAGGCAAAGGTATGACACCGCGAAGAATTATCCTTGGGTTCATGACCAATGCTCGTCTTTGAAGCACAAGTGCCATTTAGTAATGGCCAAAGTGAAAGACTTGATCGATTAATGCATAATGGGGGGATGGGAAGTTCATTGATATTTAGCTCCCCCTATGTCCGTGCCTACACCTAGGACAAGATGTAATGCATAGTGAGGTGCAAAGTGCCTAGTTTCAATCCACATTACTTGAATCAATGATATTTAGCTCATGCCTTAACTCCCGGAACCTTGCTTCATCTAGTGGCTTAGTGAAAATATCTGCAAGTTGCTCTTCAGTGTTGATGAAGTGAACCTCAATATCACCTTGCTTGATATGTTCATGAATGAAGTGATGGCGAATATCAATATGCTTGGTCTTGCTATGTTGCACCGGATTGAGGGATATCTTGATAGCACTTTGATTGTCACATAGAAGAGGCACTTTGTCACAAGTGACACCGTAATCCTTTGAAGTTTGCCTCATCCATAGCAATTGTGCACAACAACTTGCAGCTGCCACATACTCAGCTTCGGTGGGTGATAGTGAGACACAGTTTTGCTTCTTTGAAGACCAACTTACCAATGAGCGGCCAAGGAATTGGCATCCCCCAGAAGTTGACTTCCTCTCCACACAATCTCCTGCCCAATCTGAGTCAGAATAGCCCACTAGGTTGAAGTTTGCTCCTTTGGGATACCATAGACCAAAGTATGGCCATAAAATGACTTTCTTTTGGTGCGGATTGAAACCGTGCACAAATCCCTACACTCAACATAATATCCGGTCTAGATGCACAAAGGTAAAGGAGGGATCCAATCATGGAGCGATATACCTTTTGATCCATTGCTTTATGTAAGTGCATCTAGTGCCCCTTAGTGATTTTGGTGGTTTGAAGACTTATAGGTTAAGTATCTAATGTGTTTATAAGTGTACACAGGATCTGTAAGTCATTGAGGAGTTTGAGATATTTGAAGAATATCAACCCCTAAAAATATATGTCTTCAGTTGAAGGAATGGGTCTGAAGCTGAAGAAATGAATCGCGAAGAATCTGCGATGAAATTGATATTCCTCATGAAGATATTGATATTGAGAAGATCGGTGATTCCTGAAGAAAATCGTTCTGAAGAAATTGAAGCGTGAAGATTTTCGCTTTCTGTTTTACTTTCTTCGCATTTGATGAATAGGAACACGGTATCCTCTTCAACATGAATATCCTCATGAAGAATATCCTCTTCAACATCATTCACGGTATCCCCATGAATATCCATGATTTCTTCTTGAGGACTTTGGCTGACAATGCAATGTGCCCCTATGATCACAAAATCTATGCACCATGGATCATGAGATTCCTCAGGACAAGGACAGGCATCAACTTTCACGCAGATTTCCAGAACCATGTTGGTTATATGCCTCCTATCCGGGTCAACAAGAAGACATTCGAGCCCATTGAGGGAAAAGGAAAGTCTGTGATTGATGAAGGAAGCAGGCCCCTTGATGGCCAGTTCAAAGAACCAGATGCATATTCCTCATGGGACGACACTGAGACTCGTCCGCCAAGCCCAGTTCCTCCTCGCGTGCTAACCACCAGAGAACTTCTTCTCAGTCTTCATCAGAAGGTGGATCACAACCACAAATGGGTCAAACGCCAGTTTGGTGCCATTGTGAAAACCCTCACTGAGACATAGAACAGTGTGAAGCTTAATCATCACTATCTGCATGAGGTTTTTGATCGCACCTGGGCTACCCTTGCACATCTGAAGACCCAGACTGAACTTGAAGAATTGAACTTTGAGCAGGACTTTGACTGGTCGTGGCCTCCCAAGAAGAAGTTCAGGCCCATTCCAGTGCCAAATCTTGAAGCCAGCTCCTTCTCGTCCTTCCGCACCGCCGAATCTGATGAGGAACAACTTGACACCGCAACCGGCCCAAGGAAGAAGACTACACCCAAGAAGCACCAAGGATCTTCATCAACTGCCAAGCAATGAAGTCTTCACGGGCGTTAGTCCTCAGTTTGTCCCTTTTTGTCCATTGATGACAAAGGGGGAGAAGCTTGAGAGTTAGTCTTCAAAAGGGATTTATTTTTGGGGCTTATGAACTATACTTAAGTTACAAACTCTTGGCTCTTCTGAAGTGTTTATGTAATGAGTTGTAACTTAAGCCCAATGGTACTCTGACGCTTTTGAACGTTTTTCTTCGCATGCTTATTCCTCAAGTTTTAATGCACGCATGCTGAAATTCGTCAGATACCATTTGTCATCATGCATCTTCATTTTCTTCATATGATATGTTATATGTATGCATGATTTACAAGATTCAAGGGGAGATCTCCATGATATAAATCATCAATGTGCATATGCTATAAAAGCAAAATCCTCAAGGTATGCACATCTTCAGGGGGAGTCTCTGTGAAACTTGTTTCCAAAATTCCTCAAATGAGCATTTACACTTCATATTTTTGATCCCTGTTGAAGACTTAACCTAATTGTCATCAACCACCAAAAAGGGGGAGATTGTAAGTGCATCTAGTGCCCCTTAGTGATTTTGGTGGTTTGAAGACTTATAGGTTAAGTATCTAATGTGTTTATAAGTGTACACAGGATCTATAAGTCATTGAGGAGTTTGAGATATTTGAAGAATATCGACCCCTAAAAATATATGTCTTCAGTTGAAGGAATGGGTCTGAAGCTGAAGAAATGAATCGCGAAGAATCTGCGATGAAATTGATATTCCTCATGAAGATATTGATATTGAGAAGATCGGTGATTCCTGAAGAAAATCGTTCTGAAGAAATTGAAGCGTGAATATTTTCGCTTTCTGTTTTACTTTCTTCGCATTTGATGAATAGGAACACCGTACTGTTAAAGGGGGTCAAAGTAACACTATGGAATGGATTTCCTCATGATGCTCAACCCAAGCCAAATCCTACCAAAAGCCTCAAATGAGGAATATGAGTGACATGTGGACTCTCACAGTTGAGAGTCCCGACCGTTTCGATAAGCCATGCCAAGTCACTGATCTTATCCACTCCAACGATCATATTATTTAAGGGCATTAATGTCAAATCATGTCGGGATGCTCCCAGGCTATAAATAGCCGCCCCCCGCAACCACTAGCTGGTTGGCTGCTCCGCTACAAACTAACACTTGTCATAAGAGCAACGTAATTCCTCAGAGCTTTCGAGAGTAAATCATCAGTGAGGAAATACACCACCCACCGAAACCACAAACCAAATCTAGTGATTGAGCATCACTGAAGAAGTTGTTCCTGTGTGGGACTGAAGCCTTTTACCTTTGAGGACTGTGCATCCTCCAGACGGTTAGGCGTCATGGTCTAGAGCAATCCAGCAGTCAATTGTGGATCACCGGGTGACTGAGTTTGTGAGGGTTTGGAAGTCTGCCCTGAAGACTTACCACGAGTGTTGGGCGAGGACTGTGTGTCCTTAGCTCAAGGAGAATACGGTAGGGACTGTGTGTCCCGGAACTAGGTGTCCTTTGGTTTCAATACCAAGCCGCTCCAAACCATATGTACAACTGTCACAGCAGTTGGAACTGGGTCATCAACAACAGTCTTCACCAAGAATCGGGTTCTAATTCCTCAACTCTTTACTTTATCTGTATTATGTGTTGATGACTTTCACTGTGACTGTTTGAAGAATTTGCTGAAGACTTTCTCTGAATTTCCTCAACCCCAAATTCTTCACTTGAGTAAATCATCATCTGTATTCTGCGTGCCTGCTTGCTGTGCAATCTGTTTTCATAATCTTCACTCTGTAATACTGCTGCTGTGAACAATTGCACAACTGATCCTTAACTGTTTCCGCTGTAAGTTAGTCATCAGTGAGGAATTTCCTCAAAAGGAATTTCCTTAGTGATGAAATTCTAAAAATCTCCTATTCACCCCCCTCTAGTCGATATAACGCACTTTCAATTGGTATCAGAGCAAGGTACTCCCTTGTTCTGTGTGATTTTGGTTTAACCACCTGGAGTTTTAGTTATGTCGACTGCAGGCATGTTTAAGGTGACTGCAGCATGTCCTACCTACGAGGGAAAGAACTTTCCCTTCTGGAAGAACAAAATGCAAATGCATCTACAAGCTATAGACAATGATCTCTGGTATATTGTGGAAAATGGTGTCCCCATCATTTCTGCCAGTGTCACTGCAGCTGATGTGAAGAAATTCAAGCAAATCGATTCACAAGCGAAGAACATCATCTGTGGTCATCTGAGCCCTGGCCAGTTTGGAAGAGTAAGTGCCTTAGGCTCTGCAACACTGATCTGGGAGAGACTGTGCAAGGTAAATGAAGGAGTATCAACCCAACGCGACTCTCGTGTTGATATTCTTCGCAATCTCTTCAATCGCTTCAAGAGACATGACAATGAAAGCTGTCAAGACACCTTTGATCGCCTCACTGACATATCAAATGAACTGCAAGCACTGGGAGCTCGAGACATCACTGATCACGAAGTTGTGAAGAAACTGCTGAGATCTTTGGATTCTTCATTTGACACTTTAGTTCTGATGATTCAAGAAAGACCAGACTACAAGATGCTAGATCCTGCTGATATCCTCGAAAGACTAAATACTCATGAATTCCATCTAGAAGAAAAGAGAGATCTATATGGACAAAGTTATTCCAGACCACGTGCACTGAAGGCAAAAGCAATTTCCTCATCTGAAGAAGAAGACACAGATGACAGCAGTTGTGACCCTGAAGAATTTGGTCAGGAACTTGCAATGCTTGTGAGGAAATTCCAAAGATTTACACGACGAGGCCACTTCGGTAAATCATCAAGAAGAGACATGAGGAAATCAGAATCTGCATCTGAGGACTACAAGAGACGGACCTGTCACAAGTGCAAGAAATCAGGTCATTACATTGCTGATTGTCCTCGCTGGGGAAAGGAATCAAAGAAGAAGAAATACAAGGATGACAATTCTGATGACTCAAAGAAGAAAAAGAAATCTTCAAAATCCTCATCTTCAAAGTCCTCCTCACACAAGAAGACTAGCTTCAGAAAGGCTCGGGCACTTATTGGCAAGGAAATGGATTCCGAGGCAGAATCAGAAGAATGTGATGATGAAGAAGACTCTGGAGAAGATTCAGAATCCGGACAGGCTAGTCTTGCACTAGCAACCAATTTCGTCAGCAAGTCAATCTTCAATCATGAAGAAAATGAGTGCACCATCCATACTGATGACTATGCTGATGACTTCGCTCCAACCTATTGCTTCATGGCAAAAGGTTCAAAGGTATCACATAATGCCTCCTCGTCTGATTCAAGTGACTGTGAACATGATGATTACAAAAAACCCAGTTACAGTAAACTTGCCATCATTGCCACTAAACAACAAACTGCTCTGGAAAAGCTTCAAAAACTGCTAGACAAAAGTGATGATCTGTTGAATGATGAAATGAATCTTAATCAAATCCTTGCTGATGACATGAAAAATCTTCAGTCTAGATTTGATATTCTTCAGGATCGTTATGATACACACCTCACTGATCATGAGAAGCTTTCCTACGAATTTCTTCAAAGGAAGCTTGATCTTGAGAAGCTGAGGATGTCTTATGATGATCTTCGTACTGAAAATGATTCATTACTAGCTCAACAGATCAGCGCTAGTCAAGTTGAATTTATTCCTCCATGTCTTAAATGCATTGATCGTGAAACTGCTAATTCTTCACCAGAATCTTCAAATGCTACCACTGCTACAAATTCTTCAACTACACCTGTTGTGTCTATTTCCTCACTTGAGGAAAACACAAATGTCACTGATGAAAATGCAGGGTTGAAGGAATTGTACTTGACAGGCATGTACAAAAGCCTCAAAGGACATCAAATCCTTTGTGATGTGCTCAAAAAGCAGATCTTGAACAGGAACCCAAGGAAAGAAGGAATTGCCTTTGAGAGGAAACTGAATGCTGATGGATCTTATTGGAAACCTGAGCAGTATCCCAAAACCTCATGGGTTGCTGCTACTGGGCCTCCTTTTGATCCATCTAATCTAACTGGCTTCTCATGTGAATTATCCTATTCCTCTGATGAGTCATTTGATTCCAACTATAAACTGTTCAAAAATCAATCTGGTGAAGTATTTGCTTGATAAGTTGGAACTAACTACAGGAATGGCCCTCCTCTGAGGAAAATCTGGGTTCCCAAAAATTGTCTTGAAAATCTTCAAGTAAATGTCCTCATGACATCACCTCTAAAGAATCTGAACCCCAGATCAAATTCCTCAGGAGGACCAAAGTCTTCAAGAGGATCAAAATCCTCAACTGGTCAAAACTATGCTCATACCCGTGCTTATGCGTCTAACATGCAGGGAAACTACAAGGAATATGATTATGAGCGCTATTCTTCAAATTATTATGTTCATAAATCCTTAAACCAGTTCTCTGCATACTCATATGAGTACTTTAACCCCCCTACTGTTAAGAGAAGTGCATTAGCTTCAATGCAACCTTTCTCATATGGTGCTCGCAGGATGTTGAACGCTTTGCCACCCCTTCAGATGTGGGTGGTGAAGAAATCAAACTAATCACTTGTGCAGGCCAGGCCTCCAGATGAAAATCATCATCTGAAGAATTTGCTGCAGACCTGAGAAAATGCTTGATAGGACGCAAGCTAATGATTGATGAAATGGAAATATTTCACACGTCCTTGCATTTCTGTTATGATGAAATTAGTATCATATTCTTCAAACTTGAAGGGTATGAGATGGTAAGCTGTACTAATTCATCTACAGGATGACAAACCCAAAAATACTGAGTGGGTTCTCGATAGTGGCTGCACACATCACATGACTGGTGATAAAAGCCTACTGATGAATATGCCACTAACTCCATCACCTCTGAAGCAAATCACATATGCTGATAAAGGTAAAAGCAAGGTATTGGGACTTGGCAAAGTAGCTATTTCCAAGGATAGGCATATGGACAAAGTGATGCTTGTTGAATCCCTTGGTTTTAACCTCATGTCAGTCTCGATGCTTTGTGATCTTGATATGATTGTTATATTTGGTAGATATAGATGTGTAGTTATCATGGAATCTGACAGATCCAAAGTCTTCGAAGGTGTAAGAAGAGGGGATTTGTACATTGTTGACTTCTCTACAGGTCCTCAACCAGCCACTTGCTTACTAGCAAAAACCTCAGAAGGATGGCTATGGCACAGAAGACTAGGTCATGCAGGCATGAGGAATTTGCATAAACTTGCAAAGAAGAAGCATGTCATTGGCATCGAATCGGTCAAATTCCTCAAGGACCACCTCTGCGGTGCTTGTGAGTCCGGGAAAATGACCAGATCCAAGCACCCCTTGAAGACTATCATGACCACTACTCGTCCATTTAAATTGCTTCACATGGATCTATTTGGACCTACTCATTATGCCACTCTAACAAATGTTGCATCTTTATATGGCTTTGACATAGTTGATGATTATTCCAGATACACTTGGGTGCATATCATAGTGTATAAAACTGAAGTGCAGGAAATCTTCAAACGATTCTCTTCAAGGGCCTCGACGAACTTCGGCATCAAGATCAAACATATTAGGAGTGATAATGGAACCGAGTTCAAAAACACTGGTCTTGATGATTATCTTGATGAACTTGGTATTACTCACGAATTGTCTGCTCCTTATACTCCTCAGCAGAATGGTGTCGTCGAAAGAAAGAACAGGACTCTGGTTGAAATGGCAAGAACTATGCTTGAAGAATATCAGACTCCTCGTCGCTTCTGGCCTAAAGCAATCAACACTGCATGTCATATCATCAATAGGGTATATCTTCACAAATTCCTCAGGAAAACCTCATATGAACTCCTCACTGACAAGAAACCCAATGTTAGTTATTTCAAAGTCTTCGGTGCAAAATGCTGGATTAGAGATCCTCATCATAGCTCAAAATTTGCACCTAAGGCACATGAAGGTTTTATGCTCGGTTACGGAAAGGACTCGCACACCTACAGAGTCTTCAACAACTTTCACAACAAAGTTGTTGAGACTGTAGATGTGCGGTTCGATGAAACTAATGGCTCGCAAAGAGAGCAATTGCCTTCTGATCCAAATAAACTGTCCCCTGAGGAAGCGATAAAGCTTAAGCCTACTGAAGACATTGTCCCCACTGAGGAAATTGGTGAAGAAACCATTCCCATCGCTGATGAAAACCAAGAAGATGCTCCTGAGGAAATTGCAACAGCACCACTTCCTCAGCCCAGACAAAATCCTCAACCAGCTCATCCGAGGATTGCAAATGAAGTAGAACTTGATAAAATCCTCAACGACATCAACGCGCCAGGTCCTCTCACTCGCTCAAAAGCTTCACACTTAGTTAACTTTTGTGGGCATTTTTCTTTTGTATCTATCACAGAACCCTCAAAAGTAGCTGAGGCTTTTCTGGAACCGGAGTGGATCCAAGCCATGCAAGACGAACTTCTTCAATTCAAGCTGAATGATGTATGGGAGCTCGTCAAACGACCAGATCCTCGCAAGCATAACATCATCGGCACCAAGTGGATTTTCCGAAACAAGCAAGATGAGGACGGTCAAGTGGTGAGGAACAAGGCACGACTAGTAGCCCAAGGCTACACCCAGGTTGAAGGAATAGATTTCGATGAAACTTTTGCACCTGTTGCTAGACTTGAAGCCATTCGAATTTTACTTGCTTATGCTAATCATCATAACATCATCTTATATCAAATGGATGTGAAAAGTGCATTCCTCAATGGTAAGCTTGAGGAAGAAGTATATGTTGCTCAGCCCCCAGGTTTTGAGGATCCAAAGAATCCAGACAAAGTCTTCAGACTCAAAAAGGCTCTGTATGGCCTCAAGCAAGCCCCTCGGGCATGGTATGATACATTGAAGGAATTCCTCATGAAGAAAGGCTTCAAACCTGGTTCACTCGATCCAACTCTTTTCACAAAATCTTATGATAATGAGCTGTTTGTATGTCAAATATATGTTGATGATATCATATTTGGCTGTACTGACAAAAGATACAGTGATGAATTTGCTTATATGATGAGTGAAGAATATCAGATGTCTATGATGGGGGAGCTGAAATTCTTCTTAGGTCTTCAAATTCGTCAACAAATCAATGGAATCTTCATATCACAGGAGAAATACCTCAAGGATGTTCTGAGGAAATTCGACATGCATGAATGCAAAGGTGCCAAGACTCCAATGCCTACCAACGGTCACCTCGGCACTGATGAAAATGGTAAAGATTTCGATCAGCAGGTATACCATTCTATGATTGGTTCTTTATTGTATCTATGTGCATCTAGGCCAGACATAATGCTTAGTGTTTGCATGTGTGCACGTTTTCAAGCAAAACCGAAGGAATCACACCATAAGGCTGTGAAACATATTCTTCGATACTTAGCTCACACACCAACACTAGGATTATGGTATCCCAAGGGCTCCAATCTTCATGTGGTAGGGTATTCTGATTCAGACTATGCTGGTGATCGTGTGGATCGCAAGTCAACATCTGGCACATGCCATTTCCTCGGAAGATCACTTGTTTGTTGGTCCTCAAGGAAGCAGAACTGCGTATCACTCTCCACTGCCGAAGCTGAGTACATTGCTGCTGGTTCTTGTTGTGCTCAATTACTATGGATGAAGCAAACCCTCAAGGACTACGGCATCAACATGAAGAATGTGCCTCTCTACTGTGACAATGAGAGTGCTATCAAGATTGCCTACAACCCAGTACAGCACTCGAAGACCAAGCACATCCAGATTCGTCATCATTTTCTTCGGGACCATGTCCTCAAGGGAAATATCCTCATCGACCATGTGAATACTGATGATCAACTGGCTGATATCTTCACTAAGCCCTTGGATGAGAAAAGGTTTTGCAAGTTGCGGTGTGAGCTAAATATCTTAGAGTCTTCAAATGTTTTGTAAAAACATGCACACATCCTAACACTTATGCAAAGTTGATGACTTAGATGTGCAACACATGATGAAACGATTTTCTTCAACCAATGAAGAAAATCACTCTGAATGTGAAGAAATTAACGAAGAAATTGATTCTCAGGGCCCTACGACAATGGTACGCGGCGTCTGTAATCAACATTCTTATATGGTGGGCAACGCCACCGCCCAATGTGAAATTCCTCAAGTTGATTTTCTTCAAATGATCAAATTCCTCACAATACATTTTTCATCAAAACAGCTGTTCTTAATTGTGATGATCTATTGCAAAATCTTCAAAAACACTTGATGACTTTCATTTGCCTAGGTAGACTGTGATTTCTAGTCCTCAACAGCATTCACTTATTGCTATTTCTTCAAGTTGATGTTTCTGCTAAGTGAATGTGATCGGACCCTATTTTCCCCTCTATGCTATACTTATCCAGTCTATTCAATTCTTCATATGCGTTCTACTTGAAACTTTGTTCAAAATCCTCACTGCATCCTTGTCAACTGATGATTTTATAATGAAAATCCTCAAATCTTCGAAAAATTATTTTCTTCAAAGGAACAGTAACTGAACCCCCACTTCCCACGATTGGATAGCCACGATCTCCACCATCTCCACCGCATCGTACGGGAGCTACACGTGTCCTGCGGAGACGTAGAGGCAAGGGCTATTCGGTCCGAAACTTTCGCGCCAAACAGTAACTTTCGGGCTATAAATATGTCCTTAACCCCCTCGGTATCATCTTCTTCGCCACATCGCTCTCCTGCCACAGCACAACGAACCCTAGCGCCACCGCTGGTAGTCTTGTCGCCGGCAAGGAAGAGCTTCACTGCCTCAACCTTCTCGCCGCCAGGATCACGCCGGAGACGGAACATCTACGTCCGCCGCCGCCGTAGACGTCCTCTGCTGCCAAGTTAGGGTGCATTGGACACTTGACCGAAGAACCTCTCCAACACCACCTTTTTTTGTTCTTCGTTCGCACCTTCCAGGGTAATTACATCCCATTTTTACAACAGATTAGATCTAAAAATTTACCTCTCCCTTGTGAAATCTGTTTTTCATCGAGATACGATGCGCACATGATTCCTCACACACTATCCATCACCACAATCATTGATGAACTAGCTAAGCATCTAAGATTTTCACGAGATTCCTCAATTGTGCGAATTTTCGGATCTGTACAACTCTGGAACCCAAGAACAGAATGCTTAAGCAAATTCCTCAACCACTGGTTATATTCTTCAAACTGTCAAACCTTTCCTTTTTCTTCAAATTTGAGAACGCATATGACTTCTCCAAATTCCTCGCAACTATACTCTGTTCACAGGTACACACATGTCAGCTGATGAATCTCTCGGTTCTCATCACATTAACTCATTTGCAGCATTTCTGGAAGAAACTCTTCAAGGCTCATCAGAATCCTCAAGAGTTCAAAATCCTCAGATAGTTCCTCGTCTGAAGAAAATGGAGGAAGAAAGGAAACAGAGGGGAGGAAAGAAACTGGAGCAGAACACAGCTGTGGACATTCCTGATGACATATACCTGGACTATTGCACGCCTGATGATGAACCTGAGACTATGCCTAAAAGAAAGATTAGGCTGCAGAAAATTGAACGCAGATGGGCAAAGGAGTGGAAGGAGTACAGGTTTGTGACTCCAAAGTATGCGAAGAAATTCGCCTTGAAGCCTCCTGGCAAAAGGGCCCCACTTGAGGATCATCAAGTTGCTCATCCCTCAAGTCTCATGACACTTGATGACTACCCAGAGGAAAAAGAAAGGCATCTGGCCAAGCTCAAGAAGCAAGCAGAAACAGCAGTAAAGAAATTTCATGAATCTTCAGCTGCTGCCTCCGGTGCTGCTCATTCCTCAGCAGCAGAAACCTCAGGCTCCGAGATTCCTCAACCAAAGTCTGTGCCAGCAAAGGCAAAAGCTTCAAAACCCCAAGAAAAGTTTGCACAGGCTTCTGTCACCAAACCCTCAGCTCCAAAACCCTCGGTTCCAAAACCGTCCACGCCAAAACCCTCAGCACCAATCGCATCCACACCAAAGTCCTCAGCTCCACCTCCAAAGCCAGTACAGAAGAAAGTCGTGAAGACTACGACTGCCAGCTCCAGCTCCTCACTCCCAGCTGCAACTAGCTCGGAGACAAAGTCTTCAACTCCCCATGTGAAGACTTTGGCTACTACTGAACCTGCACCTCTGCCCAGCCCAAGCAAAATCATCACAGTCCCGTCTGCATCCGAGGGAAGTGAAGAATATGATGATGAAACTCTGGAAGCCATCATCAGGAACAAACAAGAAAGGGTAGCACAAGCATCAGGCAGTGCTATTCCTCTGGCGATGGATCCCAAGGTCCTCCTCGATTTCATCAACGTGTGGTATGAAGACCCAAACACACCCATTGATGATTTGAAACTTCCTCCTGGTGTAAGCCACATGGTGGCTACTTTCATAAACGAAGCCAAGTGGAAGGAATAGAAGGCCAAGCAGGCAAAGATTGCAAAGGCCAGAAAGGAGAAATTCCTCAGGCAAAATGTTCTCAAACTGACGCCTGAAGCATTGGTGTCCACCCAGGCAGAACTGCAAGTCCTAACTGACAAGTGTGAGAAACTGTCAGACCGCACAAGCATCAAACGCAATTTCATCAAGCTAGCCACTAGTGCTGTTGATGACTACAACAGACGTCACCCCCCACCAGCACCAACTCCTCAGCCCCTGGTTGAACAGCCAGAAGATGCATCTCCTGTTGAGGAGGAAATTCCTCAAGCTGAGGAACAACACCAAGAGCGCCGTGCTGATGAGCCGGCCATTGAAGAGATCATCACTGAGACCGCTCCTGATGAAACTGCTACTGATCCAGCTACTTCACCAAAGCAGGCTGATGACTCTGTTCCAGCTGGTTCCTCACTGCCAGCTGAAGAATCTGTTGAGAAATCACCTTCACCAAAAACTTCAAAGGTGAAGAGGTTAATCCCGTCTGCATCAGACGCGAAAAAGACAAGGGCTGCTGAGAAGGAAGCGAAGAAGAGAAAAGCTTCCTCAGCAGAACAAAAGATTGAGGCAAAACGCCTCAAGGAAACTGAAGAATCTGCCCCACTGGACCCGGTGCCTCTTAATGTTGCACCATCATTTGAAATGGTAGTCGTTGGTGACCACACTACGAGGGCAGATGAGGAAATGAAGGATGCTGCCTCTGAGGAGCATACTGATGAGGAAATACAGATTGATGACAGTCCTCAACCTCATATTCATCAGAAAGAGACTACTGAAGCCTCAGCTGCAGCAGCTGATGAATCTGCTTCTGCCACAAAGTCAGCTGATGTAAATCAAGCTGAAGAAAATGTCCAGTCTGAGCAGGCTCCTCCCACTGAACAGGATGATCAAACTCCTCAAGCTGAGAAGGATGAAGAAATTCCTCAACCTGATGCTCAGCTAGAACAAGAAATTCCTCATCATGAGGAAACTGCTGAAGAAAATGTTCCCGCCCCTGACAATGAATTCATTGTCCTCAACTCAGAATCTGCCATGGTTGTTTCCCCTCCCATTCCTCAGCACAATCTCAATCCAGTTCAGCGCCTGCCATTCTCGAAGAGGCCAAAGTTTCAGAAAGAGAATTTCTTTGAGGAACGCATGTATTTCATCGGCGAGAATCCTTATGACAGGCCTCAAATGAGGCATCTGAAGTTTTGGACAAGGACTCAGATGAACTACTATACCTCTGTGCTCTGTGGCCGCAACAAGATATTCCAGCACAGGCACATTCCTCATGACGAACTTGAAGAGATTCCCTGCATGGAACCAGTCCTCAGTGTACTACATGATGCGGGTTTGCTCCCTATGTGCTCAGACATATCAGATTGGAATAGTGAGCTAATTCTTCAGTTCTATTAAACTCTGCACATCTCGGGCAATGCTGATGACATCAACACTTGGGTGTTCGACTGGATGACCCAAAATACTCACTACAAGGCTCCAGCGTCTGAACTCCTCAAAGAACTGCTCGTACCAATTCCTTCAGAAGGGGTAGTGAAGCTTTATGGTGAGCGTGAGCTGCCAAATGGAATGATGGAAGTCCTCATGAAGCCTTTGGCTGCAGGAAAACCCTCAAGAACCACATTCCTCGTCCATGAGCTAAAGTACACACCCTGGTCTGTCTACCGCATTCTCTGCAGTGTGCTAGCGCCAATCAAAGGCCATGATGATGACGAAGATGTCGTCGGCCTCATGAAGAATTTGAGATATTGTGTTTATAAGTGTACACAGGATCTGTAAGTCATTGAGGAGTTTGAGATATTTGAAGAATATCAACCCCTAAAAATATATGTCTTCAGTTGAAGGAATGGGTCTGAAGCTGAAGAAATGAATCGCGAAGAATCTGCGATGAAATTGATATTCCTCGTGAAGATATTGATATTGAGAAGATCGGTGATTCCTGAAGAAAATCGTTCTGAAGAAATTGAAGCGTGAAGATTTTCGCTTTCTGTTTTACTTTCTTCGCATTTGATGAATAGGAACACGGTATCCTCTTCAACATGAATATCCTCATGAAGAATATCCTCTTCAACATCATTCACGGTATCCCCATGAATATCCATGATTTCTTCTTGAGGACTTTGGCTGACAATGCAATGTGCCCCTATGATCACAAAATCTATGCACCATGGATCATGAGATTCCTCAGGACAAGGACAGGCATCAACTTTCACGCAGATTTCCAGAACCATGTTGGTTATATGCCTCCTATCCGGGTCAACAAGAAGACTTTCGAGCCCATTGAGGGAAAAGGAAAGTCTGTGATTGATGAAGGAAGCAGGCCCCTTGATGGCCAGTTCAAAGAACCAGATGCATATACCTCATGGGACGACACTGAGACTCGTCCGCCAAGCCCAGTTCCTCCTCGCGTGCTAACCACCAGAGAACTTCTTCTCAGTCTTCATCAGAAGGTGGATCACAACCACAAATGGGTCAAACGCCAGTTTGGTGCCATTGTGAAAACCCTCACTGAGACATAGAACAGTGTGAAGCTTAATCATCACTATCTGCATGAGGTTTTTGATCGCACCTGGGCTACCCTTGCACATCTGAAGACCCAGACTGAACTTGAAGAATTGAACTTTGAGCAGGACTTTGACTGGTCGTGGCCTCCCAAGAAGAAGTTCAGGCCCATTCCAGTGCCAAATCTTGAAGACAGCTCCTTCTCGTCCTTCCGCATCGCCGAATCTGATGAGGAACAACTTGACACCGCAACCGGCCCAAGGAAGAAGACTACACCCAAGAAGCGCCAAGAATCTTCATCAACTGCCAAGCAATGAAGTCTTCACGGGCGTTAGTCCTCAGTTTGTCCCTTTTTGTCCATTGATGACAAAGGGGGAGAAGCTTGAGAGTTAGTCTTCAAACGGGATTTATTTTTGGGGCTTATGAACTATACTTAAGTTACAAACTCTTGGCTCTTCTGAAGTGCTTATGTAATGAGTTGTAACTTAAGCCCGATGGTGCTCTGACGCTTTTGAACGTTTTTCTTTGCATGCTTATTCCTCAAGTTTTAATGCACGCATGCTGAAATTCGTCAGATACCATTTGTCATCATGCATCTTCATTTTCTTCATATGATATGTTATATGTATGCATGATTTACAAGATTCAGGGGGAGATCTCCATGATATAAATCATCAATGTGCATATGCTATAAAAGCAAAATCCTCAAGGTATGCACATCTTCAGGGGGAGTCTCTGTGAATCATGTTTTCAAAATTCCTCAAATGAGCATTTACACTTCATATTTTTGATCCCTGTTGAAGACTTAACCTAATTGTCATCAACCACCAAAAAGGGGGAGATTGTAAGTGCATCTAGTGCCCCTTAGTGATTTTGGTGGTTTGAAGACTTATAGGTTAAGTATCTAATGTGTTTATAAGTGTACACAGGATCTATAAGTCATTGAGGAGTTTGAGATATTTGAAGAATATCGACCCCTAAAAATATATGTCTTCAGTTGAAGGAATGGGTCTGAAGCTGAAGAAATGAATCGCGAAGAATCTGCGATGAAATTGATATTCCTCATGAAGATATTGATATTGAGAAGATCGGTGATTCGAGAAGAAAATCGTTCTGAAGAAATTGAAGCGTGAAGATTTTCGCTTTCTGTTTTACTTTCTTCGCATTTGATGAATAGGAACACCGTACTGTTAAAGGGGGTCAAAGTAACACTATGGAATGGATTTCCTCATGATGCTCAACCCAAGCCAAATCCTACCAAAAGCCTCAAATGAGGAATATGAGTGACATGTGGACTCTCACAGTTGAAAGTCCCGACCATTTCGATAAGCCATGCCAAGTCACTGATCTTATCCACTCCAACGGTCATATTATTTAAGGGCATTAATGTCAAATCATGTCGGGATGCTCCTAGGCTATAAATAGCCGCCCCCCACAACCACTAGCTGGTTGGCTGCTCCGCTAGAAACTGACACTTGTCATAAGAGCAACCCAATTCCTCAGAGCTTTCGAGAGTAAATCATCAGTGAGGAAATACACCACCCACCGAAACCACAAACCAAATCTAGTGATTGAGCATCACTGAAGAAGTTGTTCCTGTGTGGGACTGAAGCCTTTTACCTTTGAGGACTGTGCATCCTCCAAACGGTTAGGCGTCATGGTCTAGAGCAATCCAGCAGTCAATTGTGGATCGCCGGGTGACCGAGTTTGTGAGGGTTTGGAAGTCTGCCCTGAAGACTTACCACGAGTGTTGGGCGAGGACTGTGTGTCCTTAGCTCAAGGAAAATACGGTAGGGACTGTGTGTCCCGGGACTGGGTGTCCTTTGGTTTCAATACCAAGCCGCTCCAAACCAGATGTACAACTGTCACAGCAGTTGGAACTGGGTCATCAACAACAGTCTTCACCAAGAATCGGGTTCTAATTCCTCAACTCTTTACTTTATCTGTATTATGTGTTGATGACTTTCACTGTGACTGTTTGAAGAATTTGCTGAAGACTTTCTCTGAATTTCCTCAACCCCAAATTCTTCACTTGAGTAAATCATCATCTGTATTCTGCGTGCCTGCTTGCTGTGCAATCTGTTTTCATAATCTTCACTCTGTAATACTGCTGCTGTGAACAATTGCACAACTGATTCTTAACTGTTTCCGTTGTAAGTTAGTCATCAGTGAGGAATTTCCTCAAAAGGAATTTCCTCAGTGATGAAATTCTAAAAATCTCCTATTCACCCCCCCCCCTCTAGTCGATATAACGCACTTTCACTTTACCATTGGGATCACTGTCAAGCTTGCATCTTGTTGGCATGGGAAACTTGACCGGCTTGACATCCTCTAGCTCGAACCTCTTGAGCATGTCTTGAGTGTACTTGGATTGTTTAATGAAGGTCCCTTCTAAACCTTGTTTAATCTCAAATCCGAGGAAGAACTTCAACTCACCCATCATAGACATCTCAAGTTTCTCGGTCATTAGTGCAGCAAATTCTTGATTGAAAGAATCGTTAGGAGAACCAAAAATGATATCATCAACATATAGTTGGCATATGAACAAATCCCCTTTAACTCTCTTAGTAAAACGAGTGGGATCTATCTTCCCAATTTCAAACCTACGATCTTGTAACAACTCAGTAAGGTACTCATACCACGCACGTGGGGCTTGTTTAAGGCCATAGAGTGCCTTATTAAGTTTGTACACATGATTGGGGAGCTTGGGATGTTCGAATCCCGGGGGTTGTTTGACATAGACCAACTCATTTAAAGGACCATTAAGAAAAGCACTTTTCACATCCATTTATTGTAATCTGAAATTATGATGAGAAGAAAATGCAAGCAGCATGCGAATAGATTCTAGACGAGCAACAGGGGCAAAGGTTTCACCGTAGTCGATACCCTCGACTTGGGAGTAGCCTTGAGCCACCAATCTTGCCTTGTTTCGAATCATAATCCCATTGGCATCTTGCTTGTTTTTAAAAATTCATTTGGTCCCGATGACATTAAGTTCCTCCTTTGGTCTTGGCACTAAATCCCAGACTTGATTACGCTCGAAGTTGTTGAGTTCGTCATGCATGGCCATAAGCCAATCCTCATCATCGAGCGCTTCTTGTACCTGTTGAGGTTCACAATACGAAACAAACGCGTGATGCTCACAATAATTCCAAATTTGTTGATGAGTGGATACTCCCCTTTTCAAACTGCCAAGCACATTCTTCATAAGATGAGACTTGACTCTCAGCTTGTTCGCAATCTTGGCTGCGCGACGCTCCAAGAGTTCTGCATTGGATAACTGGGGAGCATCGACTTGATTACTTTGCTTGCCCTTGCGTTTTGAACCTCCCTTGGCACCAGTAGCCCTCTTAGGCGCTGCAGACGGGAATTGAGAGACAGCATTGTACATAGTCAGAAGACCCTGACAGTAGCCCTCTTAGTTTGGGTCTAGTCCATCACATGATTCACCCATTGATGTGATCCAGTTATCAAGAAACAACACCTTGTACATAGTCAGAAGACCCTGACTATCCTTGATCAACTGGCTAGCCAACTAGAGGCTTGCTAGGGATAGTGTTTTGTCTGTGTATCCACACATGTATCTAAGTCTTCATTCAATACAATTATAGCATGGATAATAAACGATTATCTTGATACAGGAATTATAATAATAACTTGTTTATCATTGCCTCTAGGGCATAATTCCAACACTAGGGACAGCGGTACTACCGCTAGGAGACCTTTTTGCAAGAAGAGATAAACCAGAGACGGGAACAGCTCCAAAGTTGCAGGGAAAGGGGAAGGAGATAAAGTGTGTGCGTGCAAAGTTGATTCCACCCAAACCTTTCCACTACGGGTCCCCTCTTAATAGTACGGCGTTCCTATGACTCAAAGAAAGAGAATCGTAGAGGACACCGTGCTTCTGTTCCATGGAGGGTGCCGAATCGTCTTGTGCCATTGACATGTATTATCTCAAAGCTTAATGCACAGGATTAGTCCTTTACGGTACTGTCATCAATCACCAAAATTACTTAGGCATAAATATGACCTAACACTTACACTTGCCACAAGCTACATCAGAGTCACATCAGTACAATACATAATCATCATGAAGAAGAGCAGGGTCCGACTACGGAGGAAACCAAACGAGAAAAGAAGAACGACGTCCATCCTTGCTATCCGAGGCTGCCGGCCTAGAACCCATCCTTGATCGATGAAGAAGAAGAAGAAGAAGCAACTCCAAATGCACAATCAACGAGCTCGCGTCAAATAACCTTTACATGTACCTGCAACTGGTGTTGTAGTAATCTGTGAGCCACATGGGACTCAGTGTCACGCCCAAGATGCGACCCTATCCTCAATTCGGCACGAGGGCTTCGTCAGGGATAGAAGCGCATCTCGTCGTGTCGCAAGAATGGATATCGTTACAAGTACATGTACTGAAAAGAAGATATATATATATATATATATATATATATATATATATATATATATATATATAGAATTGGCCTACACTCACCACAAGCTACATCAGAGTCACATCAATACAATACATAATCATCATGAAGAAGATCAGGGTCCGACTATGGATGAAAAACAAACGAGAAAAGAAGAAGGACGTCCATCCTTGCTATCCCAGGCTGTCAGCCTGGAAGCCATCATAGATCGATGAAGAAGAAGAAGAAGAAGAAGAAGAAGAAGAAGAAGCAACTCCAAATGAACAAGCAACACGCTCACGTCAAGTAACCTTTACGTGTACCTGCAACTGGTGTTGTAGTAATCTGTGAGCCACGGGGACTGAGCAATCTCATTTCCAAAGGTATCAAGACTAGCAAAGCTTATTAGGTGAGGTATGGTTAAGTGGTGAGGCTGCAACAAGCGACTAAGCATTATATATGGTGGCTAACTTACGAGTACAAGAAATAAGAGGGGGAAGATCTACGCATAACGGACGTGAACTACTGTTGATCAAATGAATGATCCTGAACACCTACCTACGTCCGACATAACCCCACCGTGTCCTCGATCGGAGAAGGAACTCACGAAAGAGACAGTCATGGTTACGCACACAGTTGGCATATTTTATTTAAGTTAACTTCAAGTTATCTAGAACCAGTGTTAAACAAAGTTTCCACGTTGCCACATAACCACGGGCACGGCTTTCCGAAAAGATTTAACCCTGCAGGGGTGCTCCAACTAGTCCATCACAAATTACCACAAGCCGCATAGAAATCCTCGATCACGACACTCGCGATCTCGTCGGATTCCTTAGTGGAAAACCTCAACTCTGAGATTACCCAAAGCATCACCGGAATCCGGATGCACAAGATATCTCGTCAAAGGTAAAACCAATCCAGCAAGGCCGCCCGACGTGTCGATGATCCTGATAGGAGCTGTGTATCTCGTTCTCAGGACATGACGGATGGAACTAGCTACGAGTGCCAAACCTCTAGTTTCCTCGCGGTGGCCGCGCAGGCAGACCGTTTTGGACCAACACTCATGAGGAGCACTGGCGGGGGGGGGGGTTGATTAAATTTCCTCGGGTTAATTACTCCCTATGCGGTTAATTAGTTATTAGGAAAATGTAAAACCAAAGTTGGGCCTTGCCAGACCAGCTTTAATCTAAAACGAATTATCAAGGGGGTCCCCATAATAACCCCGATCGTGTTAGGAGCGCTCAATTATGGAACATAACACCGGTAGCCGAAACTAAGGGGGCAAAGGTGGAACAAAACACCAGGCTACAAAGGCCGAGCCTTCCACCTTTTACCAAGTATATAGGTGCATTAAATTAGATAGCATTAATATGGTGATATAACAAGGAACCCATGTTATCACATGGAAGCAACTGCACCTGCAACTAGCAATGCTAACAACATGGTTAAGCAAGCGGTAACATAGCCAATCAGTGGTTTGCTAGGTTGTGAACAGGTTGAAGGTTTTCATGGCATTGTTGAGAGGCTGATATTTAACATGTGGTAGGCAACGAACATAATCGTTACCATCGAAATAAATAGCATGGCAATGATAGTGGTGGTATATGGGGAAATGGTAATCTTGCCTGAGATCCCGCTTGGAAGAAGAATGATTCCATGAAGTCGGCGAACTAACGTAGTCGAACGGGTCCTCACATTCCGACACGCTTGCGGAACTCTATCGAGATGGAGCAAACCGAAAACAAGCATCAACACAGATATTCACCACACGATGCACAACATGAAGCACAACCTAATATGATGCATGATCAGTTCAATGATGCAAGGCATGGCATGACAATTCACCTCACACAAACACTACACATTAAGTGAAGCTCGATAAGCAACGAGTTGCATATCGACGAAACTCCACGTTTAATTATTTAGTTCACACCCATTTATTTACACGTCAATATTTAATGTTGTTAACATGGCAAGGGGTGAAGTGGTGATTCTACATGTCATCCTAATAGGTTATCACGCGGGACTTGAAAGTCGCTACCTTACAAGAGACATGCAACATGGAAATTATGCCATGAATGTGTCATGCATGCAAGCTTACAACAACACTGGCAAGAAGGAAAGAAGCATGTGTCGCCATGGCGAACGAAAGGGAACCATGGCGGCAACACGGAAACGATGCCACGGCAACGTTCCTATCCCAGTAACTCAACGAGATATCGGTGCCAACTAATTGGAAGCGCGTGCGTGTCAAGCCAAAATAATGATGGGGTGATCCCGTTAACTGGGTTCCCATGTGTCGGGGCACAATGTAAGAGGGATAAGGTGCAACGGGCAAACTTATATGGCGCAAGCATATATTCATCCTATACATCACATACATTCGGTTCACGACAACGTTCCAACGTATACCTTCGAAGCGTGCATATCGGAGGGGATCGGGTCATTGTAGTGTGAACATAGGTCGTCGTGTACGTCGTGGAAGTCGTTGTACATGGGTCTCGTCGACGGTAGTCGTTCACTTGGCGTAGTGGTACCGGGTCTTCGCGTCGGTAGTCGAACACGGTTCCGTAGATGTTCGGGGTCGTCGAGGACGTCGTGGTACTCGGCAAACTTGTCGGATCCACGGTGGCGGGGATGGTGCACACGGTCTTCGCGACGTCCCAAAAGGCAGCAGGGCAAGGCAACAGCAACAAGCAACTCAGCACACATTTGGTGGCTGCAAGCAAGCAGCAAGCAGCATAACAGCAAGCGGCGACAGCAGCACGTGGCAACAGCAGCAGGCAACGGCAGCACTAGGCGGCAGCACCAACAGCAAAGAGCAGCCAGCACCGGCGACAGCAAGCATCAACAACACCAAGCTTCGGCAGCAGCGGCAACACAAGCAACTAGCAGGCGACAGCTACAGGCAACGCAAGCAGGCACAGCAGGTAACAGCGACAGCACAACAACAGCGGCGGCAGCAACTTCAGCAGCAAGCAGGCAGCAGCAGCATACAGCAACCAGCAAGCAACAGCAACAGCCTAGCAGCACCAATAGCAAGCAGCATGCTCCTGCGGCATAGCAATAGCAGCAGGAAGCGGCATGGCAGCAGCAAGAAGAAGAAGCCCCGGCGGCTCGGCATGGCAAGCCGGCGACGGGGAGAGGCCAAGGGCGGCGGCGCACAGACGGAGGCACAGCGGCGACGGCGAGCTTGGCGTGGGCCAACGAGGGACTAGGGCGGCGCGGCGAGCTCCTTGCGGCAGGGGCTCGCGAGGGACGGCGGCGCGGGGAACCTGCGAGCGGGGCGGCGCGGAGCGACGGACGACCAACGCGGGGCTGGGCGGCGACTGGGTTCAGGGGCGGCAAAACGGCGACAGGAGGCCGGCGGCAGCGGCGCGACGAGGGGAACCCATCCTGGCGGGAACGGCTACCGGCTCGACATGGGGCCGCGGGACTGGAGGGCTAGGGGTCCCGAGGAGGGGAGGAGGAGGCACGATACGAGGGGGGGGATGCGGCGCTGGGATCGGGAGGAGGGAGATGGGCGAGGACGAAGAGGAGATGGGATCAGGAGGAGGCTCCCTGTCGCTAGGGCTAGCGGGGAAGGTGGGAGTTGGGCCGGCTGGAGGCCCAAGTGGCCACCTGGGCTGCTCTCTCTCCCGAAGCACAAAATTAAATAGCCGGTTTTAAAAGAAAAAGAAAAAAATACCACAACCAAAAGGAAAAGAAATTTTTACCTAAAACAAAAATACTTTTAGGCTCCTTAAAACATGCCCCAATAAATAAAAATAGATTGGGACTTTTTGAAGAATAAAATTAAAACCCTTTTAAAGTAAAGAAAATGAGACTCTGTTTTGAAATAAAACAAAAGGTGTAAATAAAGAAAACCAGAGGGGTTGCCTCCACATTTAATAAAAGGATTTTTAAAAGAAGACGGACATTTTTATAGGGGTTAAAGCTGAAACTTTAAAGCAGCCACAAAATAAAATAAGAGAGGAGAGAAGCTTTTATGTCCATGGTGCAACAAGGGTTTTGAAGTGGCTCTTGTTGCACCCACTCTCATCACACCATCAAAGCAATGTCACACTCGCAAGGCACTAACACAACAACAACATGGAGCAACAAGCAACACAGGCAAAGAACACAGTTGACATGATGGCATGCATGATGCCATGATGCGCAAGATGAATGCAACAAACAAAAATAAACACACTGCGACAATGAATTAAAAGGGGAATCTTCTGGAGCGTCGGCATCGGGCTGTCACAACTCTCCTATACTACAAGAGGATCTCGCCCCGAGATCCAAGAATGAAAGGGGAGAGGGTGAGAAAGAACAAGAGGTAAAAATTAATTACTTCTTTGACAAACGAGTGAAACCAACAATCCTTGAAGATTGCAAAGAGATGAGGAATGATATGAGAAACAGGAAAGAATTCACGGAAAATTTTGGCAGCACTTCGGTAGGAAAATGGGACAAAAATTCGATAAGAAGGGAGAATTAGACAATATTCATAACAAACAACTAAATAGAACAAGGGAACACCATTATCTTGACAAAACAAGATGCTAGACCCAAAAGAGCAACATCACAATGCCACCGGAACAATAGAATGGAAACTAGCTCACACGGAAGAAGAGAATGAAGAATAGAATGACAACTATCATCACAATAGAATTGAAGAGCCTCCGGTCAGACAATTGACGTAGTAGTTGGAAAATCAACAACGAAGAACAAGATAGTAGTGGGCATATGAAAATAATATCAACATTTATGAGATGACAACCAACCACACAAGGATAGTTGAAAGCAAAGATATCGAATCTTCTTACACCAAGAGGATACATTGAGAACTTGCATTAATGACAAGCACCATGATAGCACAATCCATAGGAAAAGCTTTAGGTGAAATCCAAACAAAGATAGCTCAATGAAGAAATCATGGGTTGAAAAAATATCTCATAAACATAGAATTGGTGGATTTAATTATCTCATTCTTGAAAGGGAAACTCTTCGAGGCTCCTACACTAACAAGAATGCTATAATACCGCCTCAAAGGATGACGGAAGAACAAATGCACTGGAGATGCAAGAGAAAGAATACTTGAGGTACTCCAACAGGAATCTTGAAGAACACTTTGAGAAAAAATCACATCCTTGAAGAATCAGCATGACGAGCCACCGTAGCAAAAGGATGATGCAAAGATAAGAAGGTAGAAAAGAATAAGACTGAAGCCTTGCAAAGACTTAGATGGAGCCTCACAAAGAGATACTTGATAGAACTTGGAACTCCGGAAAAGAAAAGATAAGAACACTTGAGAAAAAGGAATTGATACCGTGAGCCACTCCGGAAGAAGAATTGAAATCATTTGATGAAACAAGAATAAGAATTATGTTGTGCTAATCCTTCACCAAATCAAATTGACGACAATAAACGGATTTAGCATACGACTTAATCTTCTTGAAAAGATTAAAGAGAGATAGATAAAGCACAAACTTAAGAAGTCTTGAAACAACCACCGGCAAGAATTCACAATTGAATGGGAACACCACGAATTAATGGAGATACATGAGAAGGAAGAGATCATAAGCCACTTGAGAGAAAACTTGAACAAGGCACCGGATAATCGAGAGACGAACGAAGAGACAAAAATTGAGAAGAATTACAGAACGAAAGCTGAAAGCTGAGAACGAAGAAGTCTTCTGAAATGATGGCCTTCGGAGGATCGAGAATGAAAAACAATTCAGAAAAGCACCGGATAGCAAGAAAGGGATTGCTCATGATTGACAACAACTAAGAAGATGCGAGAAAGCTAAAATGATGGATCTTCAAGTGAATGAACCAAGATTAGAGAGAAACACTCCTTCGGTCTTCTAAGCTGAAAATGAGCAGGAGAAGACCACCAAGAATAACTGAGACACTCCGGAATAAGGAAGAATGAAAAGTTGAGCCAAAGACGAGAAATAATTCAAATAGATCTTGAAGAAGTAATATGACTGATGGAAATCATACTTACGTCATAGTTGAAAAGATTAGAGGTCTCCGGAAATTGATTAAAAGCGCCAGGAAAGATCCTAGGAAAGAACCTGTGGGTTATGGGCCCACTCAAAGAAACCACCGTTAGAAAAGATTGCTTAGAAGAGAGATATTGCACCGGTATGAAGAGAACTAGATGAGGTTAGCACCTTGAAATAATTGACAAGATTGGATACAAGAACTACTGAGATAACTTCAACACTCCGGATTGAAAAGAGAACAATAAATAAACAACATAGGCTGATAAGAATTCCCAACATAGGAAAGAATTACAAGGATGAATAGGATATAATGAACACGGACAACTAAATTGAATTCACGGAAAAGATAACACGATTGTATAAAGATGAACATGAAGCTCCTGACAAACTTCAGAATGAATCACCGGCTACAAAAGGAAGAAGAGATAGCGGAAGCACAATGAAAAGAAAACTCTTGGATGAAAATTGAATCACTGAAGAAAAAGGGTAGGACGGCGGGGAAAAACAAAGGCAACTTGAGGCAGATGAGACAAACTCTGGAAAGAATTGAGAGAATGATCTGCAAGAATTGGAGAGGATTGAATTCACTTGGAGAGAAACACAACAGTTGGAAAAGAAATGATATGCCAACTCCAATTGACAAGAATTGATAAGACAATAGATTAAGGAAAAGGATTAGCACTCTCATAAAAATATGAGAACACTATTTAGGAAAGATCTGAAATCACCACCTGACATTGAAGACTCTCGAATTACCATATTCAACAAAACAAAGGGAGAGGCTTATGAAACAAGCCAGAACAAACTCATGAGAAAGATTTCCGATCGATGTTTTCGTGGACAGGATCGCACGGGCTCGATCTTACAGTAGCCATCAAGTGCAAGGCAGTGCACCCGACATACGAAGCGTCCCCGACTCGTAGCAAGCTACAAGGACTCTTTAAGACACAACGAGGACCGCTGTAAGTCGACCGTCAACAAACGAATCCACTAGATGTCGAACCCCAACCTAACATCATGCATTTGTTGGAAGATTGTCCTATAAGTAACTACTTGAATTCCCACCTAAGAATTCCCGAAATAACTGGTCATGCAATCTGGTACACGGATACAAGGAGTAATATGTCACACAACTCCTATACTAACCCGTCCAATGTATCACATCCGTCAACACATGACCAGAATCTTGGACCTTCATCTACTACAGACCCTCATGATCACAACGATACAAAGTATGGCAGTACTCCTCAACAATCTGCACCAGTACTAGGGACATCGGGGTTATCTCGCCACTACTAGTATTGAAGCAATTACGAACATCCTTCGTTCTGAGATACTAAGAAATCTGAATGATAACGATGTGCTCAAGAATCCCCTGGAGCTCAACTCCCCGGAAGAAATCAAGTCAGACAGGAGGCACCAAGACAGAACTCCGTCACATCGGCATCATATAGATTCCAAAAATATCCGCGTGATCCTAAAAAAAATTTGAGTGAGAAGAGGAGTAGAATTAAAATATTACGTCAGGATTCCTCACCATAGCATAGAAGAGGAGAAAAAAGAATCCTACTCTCCGATATATAACTAGACTCAAAGCAGTTTTTCACTAGACTCGACTCGGCCAAGTTCGATCAATCAAGGGGGCTCCTAGGTCGGTACTGCTTTGATACCAACTTGTCACGTCCAAGATGCGACCCTATCCTCAATTTGGCACGAGGGCCTCGTCAGGGATAGAAGCGCATCTTGTCGTGTCGCAAAAATGGATATCGTTACAAGTACATGTACTGAAAAGAAGAGATATATATATAGAATTGGCTTACACTCGCCACAAGCTACATCAGTCACATTAGTACAATACATAATCCTCATGAAGAAGAGCAGGGTCCGACTACGGACGAAAAACAAACGAGAAAAGAAGAACGACGTCCATCCTTGTTATCCCAGGCTGCCGGCCTGGAACCCATCCTAGATTGATGAAGAAGAAGAAGAAGAAGCAACTCCAAATGAACAAGCAACGCGCTCGCGTCAAGTAACCTTTACCTGTATCTGCAACTGGTGTTGTAGTAATCTGTGAGCCACGGGGGACTCAGCAATCTCATTTCCAAAGGTATCAAGACTAGCAAAACTTATTAGGTGAGGCATTGTTAAGTGGTGAGACTGCAACAAGCGACTAAGCACTATATATGGTGGCTAACTTACGAGTACAAGAAATAAGAGGGGGAAGATCTACGCATAACGGACATGAACAACTGTTGATCAAATGAATGATCCTGAACACCTACCTACGTCAGACATAACCCCACCGTGTCCTCGATCGGAGAAGCAACTCATGAAAGAGACAGTCACGGTTACGCACACAGTTGGCATATTTTATTTAAGTTAACTTCAAGTTATCTAGTACCAGTGTTAAACAAAGTTTCCATGTTGCCACATAACCGCGGGCACGGCTTTCTGAAAAGATTTAACCCTGCAGGGGTGCTCCAACTAGTCCATCACAAATTACCACAAACCGCATAGAAATCCTCGATCATGACACTCGCGATCTCGTCGGATTCCTTAGTGGAAAACCTCAACTCTAAGATTACCCAAAGCATCACCGGAATCCGGATGCACAAGATATCTCGTCAAAGGTAAAACTAATCCAGCAAGGCCGCCCGACGTGTCGATGATCCCGATAGGAGCCGCGCATCTCATTCTCAGGACACAACGGATGGAACTAGCAACGAGTGCCAAACCTCGAGTTTCCTCGCGGTGGCCCCGCATGCAGACCATTTTGGACCAACACTCATGAGGAGCACTGGCCTGGGGGTTGATTAAATTTCCTCGGGTTAATTACTCCTTATGTGGTTCATTAGTTATTAGGCAAATGTAAAACCAAAGTTGGGCCTTGCCAGACCAGCTTTAATCTAAAACGAATTATCAAGGGGGTCCCCATAACAACCCCGATCGTGTTAGGAGCGCTCAATTATGGAACATAACACCGGTAGCCAAAACTAAGGGGGCAAAGGTGGAACAAAACACCAGGCAAGAAAGGTCGAGCCTTCCACCTTTTACCAAGTATATAGGTGCATTAAATTAAATAGCATTAATATGGTGATATAACAAGGAACCCATGTTATCAAGCAACTGCACCTGCAACTAGCAACGCTAACAACATGGTTAAGCAAGCGGTAACATAGCCAATCAGTGGTTTGCTAGGTTGTGAACAGGTTGAAGGTTTTCATGGCATTGTTGAGAGGCTGATATTTAACATGTGGTAGGAAACGAGACATAATCGATAGCATCGAAATAACTAGCATGGCAATGATAGTAGTGGTATCTGGGGAAATGGTCATCTTTCCTGAGATCCCGCTTGCAAGAAGAATGACTCTGTGAAGTCGGCGAACCAACGTAGTCGAACGGGTCCTCACATTCCGACACGCTTGCAGAACTCTATCGAGACAGAGCAAACCGGAGACAAGCATCAACACAGATATTCACCACACGATGCACAACATGAAGCAAAACCTAATATGATGCATGATCAGTTCAATGATGCAAGGCATGGCATGACAATTCACCCCACACAAACACTACACATTAAGTGAAGCTCGATAAGCAACGAGTTGCATATCGACGAAAATCCACGTTTAATTATTTAGTTCACTCCCGTTTATTTACACGGCAATATTTAATGTTGTTAACATGGCAAGGGGTGAAGCGATGATTCTACATGTCATCCTAATCGGTTATCACGTGGGACTTGAAAGTCGCTACGTTACAAGAGACATGCAACACGGAAATTATGCCATGAATGCGTCATGCATGCAAGCTTACAACAACACTGGCTAGAAGGAAAGAAGCATGTGTCGCCATGGAGAACGAAAGGGAACCATGGCGGCAACACGGAAATGATGCCACGGCAACGTTCCTATCCCAGTAACTCAACGAGATATCGGTGCCAACGAATTGGAAGCGTGTGCGTGTCAAGCCAAAATAATGATAGAGTGATCCCGTTAACCGGGTACCCATGTGTCGAGGCACAACGTAAGAGGGACAACGTGCAACGGGCAAACATATATGGCGCAAGCATACGTTCATCTCATACATCACATGCATTCAGTTCACGACAACGTTCCAACGTATACCTTCAAAGCGTGCATATCGGAGCGGATCGGGTCGTTGCGGTGTGAACATAGGTCGTCGTGGACGTCGTGGAAGTCGTTGTAGACGGGTCTCGTCGACGATAGTCGTTCACTTGGCGTAGTGGTACCGGGTCTTCGCGTCGGTAGTCGAACACGGTTCTATAGATGTTCGGGGTCGTCGAGGACGTCGTGGTACTCTGCGAACTTGTCGGATCCACGGTGGCGTGGATGGTGCATGCGATCTTCGGTGACGTCCCAAAAGGCAGCACGGCAAGGCAACAGCAGCAAGCAACTAAGCAGACATTTGGTGGCTGCAAGCAAGAAGCAAGCAGCATAGCAACAAGCAGCGGCAGCAGCACGCCGCAACAACATCAGGCAACGGCAGCAGCAAGCGGCAGCACCAACAGCAAACAGTAGCCAACACCGGCGACAGCAAGCATCAACAACAGCAAGCTTCGGCAGCAGCGGCAACACAAGCAACTAGCAGGCGGCAGCTACAGCAACACAATCAGGCACAGCAGGTAACAGCGACAGCACGGCAACAGCGGCGGCAGCAACTTCAGCAGGAAGCAACCCGACAAAGCAAGCAGGCAGCAGCATACAGCAACCGGCAAGCAACAGCAACAGCCTAGCAGCAGCAATAGCAAGCAGCATGCTCCTGCGGCATAGCAACAGCAGTAGCAAGCGGCATGGCAGCGGCAAGAAGAAGAGGCCCTGGCGGCTGGGCATGGCAAGCCGGCGGCGGGGAGAGGCCAAATGGCGGCAGCGCGCAGACGGAGGCACAGCGGCGAAGGCGAGCTCGGCATGGGCCGACGAGGGGCTAGGGCGGCGCGGCGAGCTCCTTGCGGCAGGGGCTCGCGAGGGACGGTGGCGTGGGGAACCTGCAAGCGGGGCGGCGCAGAGCGACGGACGGCCAATGCGGGGCTAGGCGGCGACCGGGTTCAGGGGCTGCAAAACGGCAACGGGAGGCCAGCGGCAGCGGCGCGACGAGGGGAACCCATCCTGGCGGGAACGGTGACCGGCTCGGCATGGGGCCGCGGGACTGGAGGGCTAGGGGTCCCAAGGAGGGGAGGAGGAGGCACGAGACGAGGGGGAGGATGTGGCGCTGGGATCGGGAGGAGGGAGATGGGGGAGGACGACAAGGAGATGGGATCGGGAGGAGGCTCCCTGTCGCTAGGGCTAGCGGGGAAGGTGGGCCTTGGGCCGGCTGGAGGCCCAAGTGGCCACCTGGGCTGCTCTCTGTCCCGAAGCACAAAATTAAATAGCCAGTTTTAAAAGAAAACGAAAAAATACCACAACCAAAAGGAAAAGAAATTTTTAACTAAAACAAAAATACTTTTAGGCTCCTTAAAACATGCCCCAATAAATAAAAATAGATTGGGACTTTTTGAAGAATAAAATTAAAACCCTTTTAAAGAAAAAAAAATGAGACTCTGTTTTGAAATAAAACAAAAGGAGTAAATAAAGAAAAACCATAGGGGTTGCCTCCACGTTTAATAAAAGGATTTTTAAAAGAAGACAGACATTTTTATAGGGGTTAGATCTCAAACTTTAAAGCAGCCACAAAATAAAATAAGAGAGGAGAGAAGGTTTTGTGTCCATGGTGCAACAAGGGTTTTGAAGTGGCTCTTGTTGCACCCACTCTCATCACACCATCAAAGCAATGTCACACTCGCAAGGCACTAACATAACAACAACAAGGAGCAACAAGCAACACAGACAAAGAACACAGTTGACATGATGTCATGCATGATGCCATGATGCGCAAGATGAATGCAACAAACAAAAATAAACACACTGCGACAACGAATTAAAAGGGGAATCTTCTGGAGCATCGGCATCGGGCTGTCACACTCAGCAATCTCATTTCCAAAGGTATCAAGACTAGCAAAGCTTAATGGGTGAGGCATGGTTAAGTGGTGAGGTTGCAGCAGCGGCTAAGCATATATTTGGTGGCTAAACTTACGAGTACAAGAATAAAGAGGATGGTGATCTACGCATGTCGGACGTGAACTACTGATGATCAAATGAATGATCCTGAACACCTCCTACGTCAGACATAACCCCACCGTATCCTCGATCGGAGAAGGAACTCAAGAAAGAGACAGTCACGGTTACGCACTCAGTTGGCAAGTTTTAATTAAGTTAACTTCAAGTTGTCTAGAACGAGTCTTAAACAAAGTTTTCACATTGCCACATAACCGCGGGCACGTCTTTCCAAAAAGATTTAACCCTACAGGGGTGCTCCAACTAGTCCATCACGAATTACCACAAGCCGCATAGAAATCCTCGATCACGAAGCTCGCAATCTCGTCGGACTCCTTAGTGGAAAACCTCAACTCTGAGATTACCCAAAGCATCACCGGAATCCCGATGCACAAGATATTTCGTTAAAGGTAAAACTAATCCATCAAGGCCGCCCGACGTGTCGAAGAACCCGATAGGAGCCGCGTATCTCGTTCTCAGGACACGACGGATGGGTCACACTAGGAGAAACCAAACCTCGGGTTGCCCCGCGGTGGCCCCGTAGTCTGCCAATTTGGACCAACACTCATGCAAAGCACTGGCCCAGGGGTTGATTAAATTATCCTCGGGGTCCGGAAAGTCCCTATGCAATTTTATTAGGTGTTTAGGCAAATGTAGTACCAAAGTTGGGCCTTGCCAGACCAGTCTTAATCTAAAACGAATTATCAAGGGGGTCCCCATAACAACCCCGATCGTGTTAGGAGCGCTCAATTATGGAACATAACACCGTTAGCTGAAACTAAGGGGGCAAAGGTGGAACAAAACACCAGGCTAGAAAGGCCGAGCCTTCCACCTTTTACCAAGTATATAGGTCCATTAAATTAAATAGCAATTTAATATGGTGATATAACAAGGAACCCATGTTAACACATGGAAGCAACTGCACCTGCAACTAGCAACGCTAACAACATGGTTAAGCAAGCAGTAACATAGCCAATCAGTGGTTTGCTAGGTTGTGAACAGGTTGAAGGTTTTCATGACATTGTTGAGAGGCTGATATTTAACATGTGGTAGGCAACGAGACAAAGAGACTGAAACGATAATACTAGCATGGCAATGATAGTAATGGTATCTGGGGAAATGGTCATCTTGCCTGAGATCCCGCTTGGAAGAAGAATGACTCCGTGAAGCAGACGAACCGATGTAGTTGAACGGGTCCTCACTCTCTGACACGCTTGCGGAACTCTATCAAGACGAAGCAAACCGGAAACAAGCATCAACACAAGATATTCACCACATGATGCACAACACATATGATGCATGAGCAGCTCAATACATGCAAGCCATATCATGGCAACTCACAACAACCAAACACTACATATTAAGTTAAGTTCAATATGCAACGAGTTGCATATTGACGAAACTCCACGTTTAATTATTTAGTTCTATCCCGATTAGATACACGGTAATATTAAATGTGGTTACACATGGCAAGAGGTGAAGCGCAATTAAACTACCTATCTAGGCATTTTAAATGAGGTCGGAAATGACATATAGCACCTCCGAAATGACCTCATACGTTAAATTACAATTCTGTCCAGATCTGAACTAACACGTTTAAATAGTTGCTAAACAGCAAAAAAAAATAGGTTCACGTGATTCTACGGGTCGTTACAAGCACTTTACACATAGAGAACATCTCCAACGGAGCTACGGATCAAAAGATACAGACACCGCAAGATATGATGGCATGAATGCAATATGTGTGCAAATGGCATCCACAACATTTCAAAACACACAACCAGCAAGATAAAATGAATCTACACGAGATTCTAAGCAAGTTTCATATAGGACACGTTCAAGTCGAAGCTACGGTTCAACAACTACGAGCAAAACAAGAAATCACTACAATCTGCCAAAATCAGCCACATAGCATTTTGTACACCCCACAACTACGAGCTACACAAATCTTATATGCTCAACCAAGGCATGAGACGAAAGAGGGCAAGAATTACTACAACATACAACTTATAACACCAAGCATGGAAGCATGGATCACTAGGAAAAGAAGTCACAAAATGGCTTCTCACACACAGTTTCAGACTTTGTGAAAATAACAGTTTATGAAACTGCAGTTTTTGATCTGAAGGCATATTGACAGCAGAAAAACCATAAGCTACAGGACTCCAAATGGCATGAACATTCACAGCATGCTAGAGAATCCCAAAGTCTACAACTAACTCCATTGCACCAACCTCAAAAGAGCTACAGATCACAAGATAAACTCGAGCAAAGACAGCAACAAAATATAACAGATTTCAGACTTAGAAATATTTCAGCATCTCTAAAACAACACTATTTCCTAGCAAGTAAAGAACAAACAAACCACACCTAAACATGGATTTCTATTGCAACCAAAATTACCAGGGGCTAGTCTAAACATCAAAGGGCAAATCTCTAGTTGACAACTCCTACATAGCACGCACGGAATAAATCCCACAAAATAGACAAGAGGGCGACACGGCAAAATATCACGCGAACTAACGTGCTCTAAAGCTAAAACTAAATACCCAGTTAAATCCCATGGATTTTTCTATCCCGAAAACATATAAAACATGTGGGGTTGCAACACAAAAATATTGTCACACGTAAATGCGAGATATTATCCTAAACACGGTAAAATAAACTAGCGTCGGAAACATACATGCAAAAATACCAACAACTACTCTAAAATACATGGCAAAAGGGTTCCTAAAACATGGGCATTTTATCTACGACATTCGGGCAATCCGAACACGCACGAGAAAATAAATACGTGACGTATCCTATTGGAACAACACGTAAAACTATGCATTCGGTATGGCAAACAACGTCAAACAATTATGCAAGTTGCAAATTCGAATTCTACGCGAGATTCTACACATAAACCATATGTAATTCATCGCGATCCGGCTTACAGTTTAGAAACTACGGGCGTATTAATATCGTCAATTTTCTGGAATTTTATTAATTCCGAAAATGATCTAAATTATCTAACGGGCCGAACAGGGGGCATTACATCTAAATCTCGCTACGGGCGAGGAAATGCGGTTCGGGCGGGGGCTTACCATGGGCCTTGCCCGGTTGGTGGAGCTGGTGGACCTGGGCGCTGAAGAGGCCGGAGTGGGCCGAGTGGACCAGCAGTGACGGCCTGGTGGAGTTGGGCCGGCTCGGCAGGAGGCCCACACGGCCTGGGCGACCGGCAGGTCAACGCGGGTCGGCTGCGCTCCCGACCCCGCTCGGGACACAGCGACGACGGCAGCTCGCCAGCAGTACGCGAGGCGGGGCGAGGCGGCGGAGGGAGGCGAGGCTCCGACAGCCGAGGGAAGGACGGGCACGGCGGCCAGCGGATCCGGCACGCGAGCGACGGCGAGGCAGCGGCCTGATGGCGGACGCAGGCACGGACACAGGGAGCCCGAGGGGGCGGCGGGATCCGGCCGGAACGGGCACGGGCGGCGACGCAAGGTGCTGGCGGCGAAGGGCAGGTGCGCCGGCGACTAGCAGAAGGCTGCGCGGCGAGCGGCGATGGGGCAGGAGGTGCGCAGCCTCGGGAGGAGCAGCGGTGGGGCTCCGACTGGAGCTACAAGAGCCTCGGGCTCACGCGAGCGGCGGCGGCGGTTTCGGGCCCGGGCGGGCCTTGGATGGGCTCGGCGGGCCCACGACGGCTGGGGAGAGAGAGGCTGCGGGAGAGAGAGTGGGGTTAGGGTTTTGGGGGCCGCACGGTTTTCAAGGCAAAGGGGTAGGGTGTCTAAAAATGGCATGGGATGTCCTATTTATAGGCAAAGGGGGCTAGGTTTAGCGAAATTTCGTTCCGGATCCAACTGCGCGGTCGGAATCGGACAATTCCAAACGCGGGACGGGCTAAGTGGACGTGTATTGTAGTTCTCCGGAGACGAGAGGGAAAACGGGCGACCCGACAACGTATTTTAAAACACCGACAAACGTCCGACGAATAACCGAAGACGGTGTTGCTACGGTCGACCGTTCGGGTACCAGAAGGACTCCGATTGCGACGAAATTCGACAGGCGGTCTAGCTACATTAAAATAAGACCGTACGTCAAATTCCAACCAAATCAGAGAAAGTTTTCAACACTTTTAAAAACAAGGATTTGATGATGCCGCGGACGCGTGCGTGTGTGGTCGGGCTCAGAACGGACAACGATGAGAACCGACAACTAACAACGGATGCAAGTTTTAAAAACTGACGGCAACGGGATGCCGATGCAATGCTGATGATGCGATGATGATGCGACAAAAGAAAATAGACACATGATGAAAACGAAAATAAAGGAAAATCTTCTGAGGCTTCGGCATCGGGCTGTCACAGTCGTGCTAGTGACAACAAATTAAAATTTGTTTAATTATGCTATATAGTGATAACCCGTCAACTTATGGTATGCTTTGATTAATTATGTGGTCAAGTAGTTTAAATTTATGTTTGAAGTGAAATCATGTGAAGAAAAAAAGTAGGGAGTTCAAATTTAGGTGTTCCGCTAGGGACCGTTTTGTTTTGACTTAATTTGAGGAGTTAAGGTTTAAAAGTCTTTTGAGGGGCTAAATTTTAGGATTTTAGTTAGCGATGTCTTAGCAAGCCTTAATTGCCACTCTCATTGGAGCATTCTTTCCGGCGGCGGCGAGTGCAAATGGATGATCCCTTTGTATTCCAAGATATCAATATGCTTACTACTGAGTGCAAATGGATGATCACTTTGTATTCCAAGGTATCAATATGATCGCTACGACGACCCTTTCTGAGGTCAACTGCCGACGTAGACAGATCGGGAACTTAGACCGAAATCATCTTCTTCGGGTTCTGGAATCAGGCTAACCGGAATTTACGTATTGCATATGGATTGTGTCCATGCAGTAATTTCGCAAGCACCAAGGTCCTCCCTTGAGGCCGTTTCATGATGGATGTAATGGATCAAACACGAAGTAGACAAGAGTTTCAAAGCGTTCACCCAATTCCATGCATGATTAGGGATGCCTACCATACTGATCGCACATCTCAAGCATGATCAGGGATGCCTACCATACTGATTGCACATCTGAAGCGATTGTTTTTGTTTTTTATTGATTGCAAGTGTTTGTTGGTAGCTTACCAAGCTAGCTGCTTGGTATCTGAAGCGATTGTTTCATGGTCTTCAAAATACTCCCTCCGTTCCTAAATATAAATCTTTTAAACGATTTTACTAGATGTCTACATACGGAGCAAAACGATTGAATGTACATTATAAAGTATGTCTATATACATCCGTATGTAGTCCACTAGTGAAATCTCTACAAAGACTTATATTTAGGAACGGAGGAAGTACATTCATGTGCGAGGGGCGTTTTGGCTCCCCACAACATTTGTTCCCGGTGTCCGTGTTAGTGTCGATGTCTATGTTAGTGTCGCAAGCATGTATAACAATTTTCATGCAAAATAGAGCGATAGTATTTCGTCGGTGAAAAAAACAGATTTAAGATGACATTTTAGGGTAATATTTAATGTTTAAATTTGTTATTTTTGCACAACCAAAAATGTTAAACCTTTTTGCCTAGAAATTTATAGGTATCAATTTTTTTTTTAAAATGGAGGCACAAGAATTGCCTCGTAGGTACCATTTGAATGTGACTATAAATAAATAGAATTTTGTTATAATATTTTTGACATTTCAAAAAATATTTTTGAAGCAAATGCTCCCGAAAGCCAAATTAAATTCCGGGTGATACCCACGCATTTACAACCAACAAACTAACTGTAGTATAGGGATTTCCAGCCTTATCTAAGATATGGCCGTATCATATGAGAACAACAAGGTATACTAAAACTCTCGTCCACAAACTCCTTTTAGATTCTTTTGCACTCATTTTTGTAAGAAAAGCTGAGAGGGAGATGAAATGAAGGTAAGGTCTAAATCATGATAACTCTACATGGGACGTCGACATAATCATCCATCTTCGTCGGGCCTGCTTGCGAGGCAGAGCTCGTGGAGCTCATTCAGGATCCACTCCTCTCCGCTGTGTCCACCAAGAACCAAGACCCTAGTGCCACCAACCACGCAGGTGCTGTGTCCCCAAGCGAACTTGGGTGGCTGCCCCGGGACGTTCAGGATTCTCCATGTCGGTTTTTCCTCAGCCGGATCAAGCAAGAAGAGCTCAGCGGGTGAGTGCAGCCCAGCGATTGAGCCGCCAAATATGATGATCCTTCCACAGGGCAGGCTCACGGTGACATGATCAAGCCTTGGTGGTGGACAACCGCTTGGAAACACAGTTGTTGCCAACTGCCTCCATTGTGGATTCTCTTCACCAACATCCATTATGTAGGCATCACTGGAGCGCAGTCGGAGCGAGCCACTCTTTGCCAATCCACCAAACATAAATATTTTAGTCTTACCATAAACAGACAAGGTATGGCCAAGGCGGGATGACCAGGATGTCGGGATCTCCTTCCATGCTGGCTTCTCCTTCGTCAAGTCAAGCAGGAATGTGTCGCTTAGGAGCACACCGGACTCGGCACACCCCCCTGACACAACAAGTTTAGAACCGTCCAGGGTGCATGAACTATGCCAAGACCGTGGCAGTGGCGGACCGTCGCTAGCAATCTCCCTCCAAGCGGGAGTCTGAGCATCAAGATCAAGGACGAAGACATCATTAAGCAAACCTTGCTGCCCGCAACCTCCAAATACTACCAGCCATGAGCCATTTAGCCATGAGAGAGTATGTCCCCAGCGGCCAGGTGGTGAGGCAGAAACCTTGACACGGCACCATTCTGGCTTTGGAGCATCAAGGTTAAGCACAAAGGTGTCACTCATAGGCTGCATGTTGACCCCCTCCCCGCCAAAAAGGACGAGGCGGTTGCCCACAGCACAGGCACTAAAATTGCATCGGGATGGCTCAACGCGTCCTCCAACTGTGAACTTCCTCCAAGAGGCTGCCTCGAGAGTTGTTAGCTCTCTTGCAAGACGACCCCATCCTAACATCTTCGTGCTCATCTCAAGCCTGCCAGTGACATCTCTTCCCCATGCATTTTGGCAAACCATTTTTCTCAGAAGATCATTCTTGGTCAGCAGATGCATTCTAGTGCAGACTGATCCAACTGAAGCTACATCTCTTGGTGACAGGCGAGATAAAATGTTATGAGCTAGAACTTCATCCGAGAGTTGGAAGATAGCGCAGTATTCTGAACATTGGACTTTAGGACTAGTTTCATGAGAAGCTCGATTCATATCTTGTATGCTGAGCCTGTGGCTGGACTGTGGTTTATATATTGGGTAAGATATGTTGCTGGGATCGATGTTAGCATCAGAGAACAACTGGATCGCAATTATGTGTGTAAAAGCTCCATCATCCCCATGCATTGGAATCAGCCTCAATCGGTTGTTTACTGGAGCTCCATTTTTCCGAAAATTCAGTAGTTCACCTTGGAATTCAATTCCATCACTGAGGCATCGTCGCATCTCTGAAACAACCATTGGATCGACAAGGGGATGCCGTCTTTGGGCACGTGGCTCCCGAAATTGTAGGAATCGGCTGAAAATAAAGTTCGAGTCAACAGAGTAATGTGAGAATTTTAATACGCCCTCGGCCAAATATGTCATTGAATTGTTAGCTTATTTCAAGTAAGATGCTCCCTCTGTAATGATATATAAGAGCGTTTAGATCACTGCTTTAGTGATCCAAACACTCTTATATTTCTATATTCAGGGAGTACAGTTTAACGATTGGAACAAATGAAAAAGGTTATCAAAATTTAAGGCAACCATAAAACAAATACCAGTGGCAAGTAATAGCCGGCCTGACTCGAATAAATTAGCATATTTTCCTTTGCATTGGCAGGCCTGCTATCGATCAACCAACATTAATAAGCATAAGGCTCAAAACTAGCACTGATATTTAGTTTAGTACTTTTATCAAAGTTTGGATGTTTGTTAGGGCCAAGTCGTTTTAGACATAGAGAAGTGAAATTTTAGAAACTTTGACTACTGGTATCTTTAGAAAAATTTAGATTAGATACAAAATCACAGGTACAAGTTTATCATGGCAAGTGCTTTCACTATATAATTTATTTGAGTTTTTCTACACATGCTGCAAGAGCAATTAGTGGTCAAAGTTGCATTTTTTAGGCGATATAACCTACAAACGACAAATTTTAAACCCCATGAATCAATTTAAGATGCTTGCCATTGATTGCCTGGCTTGAACTATCCACGAATACAATTTCTTACAGATGTACGCAATTTAAATCATTGTTTCCTTTTAACAAATCTTCTACCCAATAATAAAGAATATCATTCGCATGTACGAATATTGCAACCACTCTCTAGTCTATAGATAATTTCTGGAAGAGCAATGACTGGCCAACAAGAAATACTGATACACAACAATGGAATAAAACAGAAATGCAATACCAACTTATTAACAGATAGTAAATAGCTAAAGACATGCTCCTAAAAGAACGCACTCCTCAAATGCATACATGCACACTGCCCATTCTCTAAACCAAATATATTCCAGGTTTATTCTTCTGTCATGTCCTTCCCTATGGTTAAGCGGCCACTGTAGTAGAATGAGAGAAAAAAGAAGGGAATATCAGGAAGAGAACTAGGAACAGCTCCATACTGCCTCCCCACTCCCTACCAGCTAGAAACCGAAAAAGCTCAGCAAAGTCACAAAGAATATATGAGCATTACGCTACAAAACATCTATGTTGTATGCAACTTCAGCGCGTGAGAACTTTTGTGTTACCAACCCTTACAATCATGAATGTGTTTGCACCATGGAGGGATCCAAACTAGGTCTCATCTACACCCTTCACTTTATGATTGAGCATAAAAAAGACTACGAACGCAAGTGCAAAACGAGTTGCCGCAGTCACGCCCCCCTACTCCCCTCCTGTGCGGCGACCGGGAGGGCGAAACACTAGCACTGCCGGGCGACCCCCCCCCCCTTCCCCTACCCCCTCCTCGCGTCCGCCGGGCTGAAGCCCAGTTGGCATCGGCGGCGGCAGGACATCTTCTTCCCACATCCGGTGCCAGCGGGCACGGGTGTCTACAGTGGGTGGTGGCGGCGCGCTAGTCGGCGCATCGGCACGGTGACGGGCTAGAGGCGTGGCTTGCTCCTCCTGTTGGCGCCTGGACAGGTCACGGAGGCCTGCGCCTTGGCTGCGAGCAGTGCGGGGCTCCCGTTGGCGTTGGTCCGGTGCTGGTACACTGGGGCGGGGGCCCAGGCTGTGGCGAAGTTGCCATCTTCTCCCCGGGGCGGAGGCGCAACGAGGTGGATGGTCGGGCGTCGGGGCTAGATGTGTTGCGGCGGCAATGCTACATTCCCTAGCTGTGAGGGTGGCAGGGTTGTGGCTGGTGGATGCAGGCATTAGTCTCCCTTGACCAAGGGTTGTGGTGGATGGGCGGCGTGGTGGTCTGTGGATGGCGGCATCCGGCTCCCCCCTCCCTCTTCACATTGCGGGCAAAGGCGACGCTTGAGGGCGTCGTCTCCTCCCTGGAGGCGTTGTCATGGCCATGCCCATCCCCTCTTCTGGCACCGGGGGAAAACCCTAGGCTCGGTTCGCCGGGCCATGTAGCTGCGGCATCTCCGCGCCATCCCCTTCTTGGAGGCGCTATCTAGGTGCTCGGGGTGTCGTCCAGAGGAGCAGCTGGTAGGTTGCCTCGCGTGCCTCGGCGGTGAGGCTTGGGATGCCGGGTTGTCATGTGCGGGTTGCTGTTGTGGGCATGAGCATCTGGGCTACTCCATCATCGACGCCTCATCAGTAACTTCTTCATCGAGTCAGGCTGGCTCCCACTATCCACTTGCAGATCTTCTAGGCACCATGGGTGTAGAGTGCATTGATCTAGTTTAGTTAGTTGTTTTTGTCGTGCTCTGAGGTGTTTGATACCAGGGGGCGCGGCCCGTGTGCTCTGTGTTTGTCCTCTTCGCCATTGTTTGGCTTGAGTTTGGGCAAGGAGGGGCACGGCCTGTGTGCTCCGTGTTTCTCTTCGCCATTGTTTGGCTTGAGTTTGGGCAAAGAGGGTTAGTTGGATGTGGGTGCTCACCTCTCGGGGTAGCACGACGTTGTGTTGTATCATCCGTCTTGGCTCTTCTTCTATGAATATATCATATTCATGCTTGTATATATTCTAGAAAAAAGAAACTATTGAGCCCCTACATACAAGAACCGGCCAATCGAAGTAGATAACCACATTTTACATACCATAAGTGAGTACCTACCGTCTCTTCAGAGACATCCGATAAGCGAGTACCTATCTTTGCACTAGCATTACGACCACAGACGCTGCAAAGGCGAAGTGGTGCAAGGATTTCCCGGGAAAAAAAACGGTGCAAGGACATTCTAATAAATTATAAAAACAAATTGCACGAATACGAATTAGAGTCCTAATTTTACGATGAAAGGGCCGAATTCAAAACTACCTAGTGGCTACCCACACTTGTGAGTTGTGAATATCGAAAGAGATGTCCGCCCTGATAACACCGCGGGAAAAGTAGACGACCACGGCAGAACAGAGAAAAGGTGAGAGCGCTCACCAGTTCCGGCCGAGGACCTCGTGCGCGCGGTACCCCGTAGCGGCCTCGAAGGCGGCGTTGACGTAGATGACGGGGAAGTCCGGCTCCACCGCGTCCGCCACCACGATCGCCGCCGCCCTCTGCTCTCCAGGCTGGCCTGCCATCCCCAGCCCCGGCGCTCCCCAGGCCCACCCACCGGTCCCCTCCTCCTCCTCTTCCCCGTCCACCTCCATCCCCACCTCCTCCTCGTCCTCCTCCATGGCGCACAGCCTCATCCGCTTGACCGTCACGAGGGCGCCGCGATCCACCCCATCAAACATGCCTCGCTCACTCTGTACACGACGCGCTCGTAGGATGGAAATAGAGATGCCGCTGCTGATGCAGAAGAAGGTGGGAGATATTTTCCAGAGCCAAGTAGGAGTACTACTACAGACGAAGGTGGGAGATATTTTGCAGAGCCGAGTAGAAGTAGTAGAGTAGTCTTGTCTTTCTATGCGCGCAGGAGAGAAGGGGCGTGGGGTTGGTTGTTAATTACCGGATTCGCCAGAAAATATCTCGCGCTGGGTTGCTGCAGCAAGCATGCTGGGGGCGGATCAGCGAGTGGGCCAGTGGGCCAGTGGGCCTAATATGGGTCCAACGGTACGGTTGGCCCGCACCAGATGGCACCCAAACGCCGCGCGTTGCGTTTAATTATTAGACATGTATAATGACTAGTTGACTGCCGTGCGTTGCCACGGATCATTCATTTATTTTTCTCATTGCGTACATAAACATGATGTAGTAAAAATACATTATACATAAAAAGATAGCCACATGCCTATTCAAAAAACAATGAAATTCGACTTCGGTTGGAATATATTTCTTCCATGAAATAATGTAATTAAAGGTGTCACACTAATACAAAGTTGTAATATTAACTAAGCTATACACGAAACATATCAATTATATACAAGCTCTGAATCATGAGCTAAGTAAAACAGAAGAAAAATAAATTACTTTGCCAGTGTAGCAAGCCTTAGCAATAATTGTCATCAAGAGTTCAAGACTGTCTTTATTTCCCTACATGAGTTTAAAATCAAAACAAAACATATATAAGAATTCAGGCTCTTGTATCCAGCTTCAACATAAGTCAACAGAAAACAATCAAGGTTCATTGTTACAAGTTGCAGAAACCGAAAATTTAGCTGTACTCATTAAATCATAATCCATAAAACGCTCCATACTGTGAAGATTCTACTTTATTTCGTGAAAGAAATATAGATGCTGGCTTGCACTCACAATAGAAACGTGTCTGTCTTAATGCCCGGCCTTTGTGGCATATTGGTCATACTTCTTTTCATGATGCTCTACATATGAACAACATCAGAATTCGAACTGCATATTCCGAAGTACAGATGCATTGTCAAACCTCAACTCCATCTTCATGGCCTCCGTTAACCAGGAAGCGTCACTTGGGAGAATCATGATATCCTGCACATAATTATTTGAGAATAATCGCATATTATCTCTAACATGCTGTGAGAAATTGCATTCATGCTTGCAAGCAATATTACCTGCATGGTGATCTTGTTTCCAGCGTGAGAACTTGCATTGACTACATTCAGAGAAGGCACATGTAGCACGACGGTCTTGTTTCTGGCAAGATATGCAATGTGCGACAACTACAAGTAGATGGTATAGTTGAGTACATCATCTAATAATTCAACTAATGACTTGGTGCGGTTCAGTCTTAAACACATGCGAATGAAGGGTTAGGTCATCCCTGTCCTACAGGCCCTCAGTTGTCCCTACAGGGCGGTGGCGTAGTAGGAGATCAGTGCGACATTAGCATCCAGGGTGGCGCCGTCGGCTATGATACATGACCAGGTGGAGGTCCTCCTATAGGCCCTTGTCATGAGCGGGCTGGGTGGTAGCTTCCAGGCCGTTGTGTTCTTGGATTCCACGTCCAGGCATCCAGCTCGATGCCTCCATGCAATGGAGAGAGGCGGCATTAGCGGACGAACCAATGGACACGTCGTGAAGGCACCGATGCAGGGAATATGGGGTGTGGAGTGGGCCAGCGACGACGACGGGTGGCGGGCGGCGGCGACCAGCCCTTACCGCCCGAGACGTCCAAGCGGGCTGAAGGAAGCGAGGAAGACAGATGGAGGGATGCTCTCCGTCCCTCCGTAGCTCGGTTTCTCCTGCTATCTCCTCCACGACTGTCACCGCCACCAAGCTCCTCTCCGCCCTATCTCTTTCTCAGGCTAGCGCAAGGAATGAATGGGTACCAACCACTCTCTATCCAGATCGAGCGGGTGGGGGAAAGGGCGTGCGATCTGCGACGGGAAAGAATGAAAACCGCTGAAGCGAAAAAATCATGGATAATCTTTAGCGAGGGAATTGCGTAGCGATCAGGGAGGGGGTGTGAGGTCGTTGAAATGTGCCCGCTCGTTGTCACTGAACACAAAATGTATTGAATTTGGTTTCCAATCATATAATGACAAGTATCCACTCTCGCGTACTTCTTTCATAATTGCATCAGTTATGTCCATGTCTAGTATACGATAATTAATAAAAAAATATGGCATCAAACTTGAGTAAATGTGTGTAAAAGCCTACGTAATGACTCACATGTTTTTTGTATAGTTAAAGAATTAAGGAACAACATGCAAAAAAGTGGCTTACCATACACATCATCACGTCATGGGGCCCCATAAATTGACTCAAACACAAATTTCACTCCAACAACTAATGTCATAGGCGTGATGCCATACATTGTCCTGTGTCAGTCCTGGCCATTGGCCCCCGAGTTAATGTTGACCTGGACGCGGCGGTGACACGTGTGATGGCAGAGAAGTGGGTGGAGTCGAATTGGGGATTATGCAGCACACGCGATTCATAAAGGAACATAACCAGCAATCAATGATTGCCATTGCGACGGAGGAGAATGGTAGAGGCAAGGATCGGGTGGGGACTCATCGAAGAGAAAGGCATAGCTGAGTAGGTCGACAAAGACGTCACCGGCCTGCGGCTCCTTGCAGCATTAGGTTCTTGCACCATGCCTTCATCGCTGCCCTAGCTGGCCCTTACCCAAAGATATTGACATGTAACCTTTTTTACCTTGGGGTGGGGGCGTATGAAGAATCAGGAACACAACTTTGATAGTATGAGGATATACAAAACACTTTCAAAAACGTAGTAGGATGTATGCAATGTAATAAAATCAACCTTCCGATTATGTAGGTAGAACCAGACAACAATTGATATATAGCTATTATTCTGGGGGAAATATGGCATCAACACTCCATCTACTTTCTTTGCCAATTGTAGATGGAAAACAAATAGATACAAACAAAAATTCTATTGTATTCATGACAGCATAACCAACATACCATTTACATAAATAAACAAAGGAGAAGATAAAAAATAGCTATTTTTACAGCAAAAGGCGGTAGCTCAGTTACTCCATAAAAATGAAATTGTAGCATTGATATCCTTTAAATCTAACAGGGCAACAGTCAGCTGAAAAAACAACAAACAAATAATATAAAGTACATTGTAAGCATAAAAATGATAAAATCTTATTAGGTATATCAAGACAAAATGTTAGCTTCATCGGATTATTTTTCTAAAGGATTGTCTAACTCATAATGATAATCAAACCCTAAACATATAACCGATTTGACCATTTCATGCAATGTGAGCAAATAGGCAATCTCTTGTGACATGACAAGATTTTATTAAATTCAGCATAAACAGATCCTTAAGTATCCGAGTAGCATATAATATTCAACCCTGGAAGAATAAAACAAAATGCACATGCAATGCACATCTTTGCCAATTGATAATAATTAAATACAACACAAAGAAGGAAAATTTAGCTATCATATTAAAAACAACAATTCTACATATATAAAATAACAATCTTGAAAAATCGATGATGAAATTCCTGGTCAGAAACAAAATTCATCTCTAAGATGACGAAAGCCATGCTACCGACGAAGAAGCAGGTAGCCAAAGTCGTCTGCGCTGGATCCAACAATTTAATTTCATGTTCTTGGAGTTCACTCACCTCAAAGTTGATGTCCTCGGTAGCTTCATCTATGGTACTTGCTTGTGAGAACAAAAACTTAACTACAAACAACATAAAAAATAATACCTAATTAAGGTGCAACATTTTCATCATTACTTCATGGAGAATGAACTAATGCATACTCCAGTTTACTGAACTGAAAGTGCATGCTCGTAAATAAGTTGACTACTTCAAATAAAATAGCTAGTAAAAAAATCTTAGTAGTAAAACAGAAAGGTCATATGCTCCCTTAGCAGTTCATATAAGATCAAAACTGTAAGAATATTAAATCGAGGCATTCTAATCATGGTGACTATATAGTTCTACGACAAATCATTTATGGTCAAAACTATCTCACAATATTGAAAGAGATTGGTTCAGACCAACAAAAGGTAGTCAAATAATAGTTGGCGGTACATAGGTGTGGACCTTAAATATGAATATCAAGGAAAAGATGTGTGCAAAAAATCTTACTTAAAAACATAGAAAACAATACCTAATTAAGGTGCAACATTTTTGTCATTTCTTCATGGAGAATGAATTACCATACTCCAGTTTACTGAACTGCAAGTGCATGCCCATAAATATAAATCAACTTGTTTTAGAAAAAAAATATAAATCGACTACTTCTAGTAAAAGAGCTAGTAAAAAATTGTAGCAGTAAAACAGAAAGGTCGTCGTATGGTTCCTTAGCAATTCATATATGATTAAAACTGTAAGAATATTAAATCGAGGTATTTTTTCGGAACCATGCAAGAGAAGTGCATTTGATCATTATAGAATAAATAATATAATCTAATCTCATATTACAAATCTCAAAAGAAAAGAACGACCTCATCACAACCTCACATAGGAAAAGAAGGGAACTGCTGGAACACAAACCATAAACCTTGTCGGACGGAGAGATACAAAGAAGAAAGCATCAGCCTTGAACCATTCAAACATCAAGTTGTTACGTTCTTGCTGGAAGGAGCATGCAAACAAGATAACAGCAAAGGAAAACTTATTCCTCTTGCCTCGAGCGACCCCATACTTGGCCAAAGGTCCACCGTTCAAGGTGGCATCAAGCCCCCTCAAGCACCTTTGTCGGCGAGGTCCTCCATGTCTACGGAGACGAGGGAGAAGATAGACATACCTCCATCACCGATCCCTTTCTCATCCTCCTTTGGAACCCCAGTCATTCAGGTCGGCCTACTACTTGTTGTATCATCGTCCTCTCTACTGCCTACTGCGCATTAGATTTTCCTATCCAACTTGCTTCCCTAACGTTTTCTGTTGTATCCCCTAGCTCCAATGAATTATTTAGCTGTCGGAATGAATACCAATATCTATTTTTTTATTGCTTTAAATATTTTAGCTTCACACAAAATAAATAGTTTCCAAAAGTAGATTGATTCAGGCATAAGCTACTTTGATTACAAGACTAAAGGTTTGAGATTTCTATCCCTAGGCAAAGTGAACCTTTGATCAAAATGCAACATATCTACAACTAATGTTCCAAATCTCAGTGAAGGAACAATTCACATCTTTTGAAAAGACTTTGCATTATGACCATATATCCTGTCACCCCCTACTTGAAATAAATAAATAAGTGAAGCATCTAGTACTTTAGAAATATGATGCTCTTGATTGTCAATGTTTCCTTACTATTTATATATAAAAGTATTGTTACATCCGAATCTAGAATATATTTTACTTGTTTTTGGTTGTACAACAGTACATTTACAGTGGCCTCAATTATGTGATTACGTCTTAAGAACACACATTTGGTCAAACTCGAGTTTACTGTACATACTATGAATTTCTTATCATATCATTTATGTTTCCTTTTACTGAACATAACATGACCTCCTCAATATTTTCCTAGTGAGGCATATGATAGGACAACTCTATGTTACAATTTCATTAAGATGCTATCTAGAAAATTAAAACTATATAACATTGATCTTTAAAGATGCTCTCCAAAAGATGTAGTGTTTTTATGTAAAAAAGACATGTATTACCCAACACAAGTAACAATTACAAAGTCAATATAGGACAAATCATCAACGAAAGGATGTACAAGTCCCATCCAAGCATTATTATTCCTATCAGTCTGGGCGATGGACAAAAAAACATCAAGGGTTGATCCTAAACGCGGCATCCTGGGGATGTTAACGTTGGTAATTAGTACAGAACATTCATATTCATATCTAAACACTATAGAAAGTATCAACCATGCATACCAACTTAAATCTATGCACAACAAGAGAATGAAGCCTCAAGCATTATTACCTAAGCTGTCAAGGGAACCATATATTTTGAAAACTTAAATTATTAAGTGCAAGGCTAGTGTGTTATTTCAAGTATCATCCAACACACAAATCCAATACTTTTCTAGTTACCTACTTTCATTTTTCTCACACTGAACTATTGAAGCATATAAATGGAGTGACAAATAATTACTGAACCTATAACACACATTATGCAGTTCTCATATCTGCACTGCTCATCTAACGACCCGATGGTTCTAGAAGCCAAACATCATATCTAAATTGTAATGTGAATAAAAAAATAAAAATGGAATAACATATACAAGAAATAGTTCTAGCTCGTACAGAAGAATTAGTAAATGTGTCCTCCACCAACAGCATATGAAGTTGTAGAGAAGAAAAATCATTCATAAATATGAAAAATCAGGTTTCATCACTTATCAATGTATCCTCTTGAAAGCAGTGTGTTCATATCATTGTCAGAACGATGTGCAAGAAAGCAGTGAACATTGTATGTAAGGTATAAATAAAGAAGTGATTATTCTTTGATAAGTGTTTTGAGTTTTCCAAACAAACTTCAGGCATAAGTCATAAGCGTCTCTCAGTTTGATTCAATGTACACACCAGGAGATTGTAGTCCATAATCTTCTCATGCTCAAGGAAATCATAATCCCTGTCCACTTGCCTACTTCAATATAATTGCTCTTTATTAATATATGGACTAAATGCACAAATAAATAGGAACAAAAGAAATGGTTAATAATTGTTTAGCTATTTTGTTCTGCTTATTCATTAATAACCAACAAAAAGCCACAAGAGATGTACAAAGTCAAGAAAGGAACAACATATGAGTCAAGAAATAACAAATACCCTTACAATTTGAAGTCAAGGATATGAAGACCATTGTTTGCTTACAAGTAAATCTGAACTTAATTGGCTTACTTAGTTACTCATAGGCTTTAGCAAGTAATATAATTACAGGTAGGCTTTAGCTAGCAAAATATAACGGACAATATTTCCAGAACCAGATAAACCCAGTCAAAGAATGACGGTTTATACTTGTTCCCAAAAGAAGAGAAGGACAGGTTCCTAATGATTGGATACATTTTTCTCAGTCAACATAATTTTGGCAAACATCAAACCATGTACCTCGAGGATTCAAATTGACAGCATACTCAGATACCCGACCTTCAGTTAAGATGGCAATGGCATCATCTTTTCTCACCTAAAGTCTTTTCCCACTCTTGTTCCTACTGGCCTACTCATGCAGCGCATTGCGACCATGCAATCGCCACTACCTCCACTGATAATGCGTGTAACGGCGAAAACCTGCCAACTGTCGTCCTTGCACACGCCATACATAGGTCACTTGCAACATGAGCCTGAATGCCTGATCCGTAGTGGTTTGAATGAGCTTTGTGCAACCTTCAATTTTCTCAATTAATTACACAAAAGACAACATATTAATTAACAATATGCACAAACTGGACTGCATGTTTTGGAATATGCAGCTTATGGCAAATACGTCAGAGTTAGGATTTCTACACAAGCTCAAGAATACTCCATGTCACCATGTCCGAGTTGTAAACTGAACACTTCCTAAAATGACATAGGTAGCAACACAAATTCATAGATATTGGGTGCTCCATTCAATGTTAATCTTCATTTAACAAAAAGAGGAAAATAATATTCAGTTCATTAATGCTCGTTAAGTGTCAACACTTACTGTTCGGCGCCGTCCAACCAAAATCTAGATTACCAATACCAGGGCCTGCAAGAACTGAAGAAAAGAAAACCTCTTGAAAATGAGCTAGACCAAGTAAAAATGATGTCAACATTTCCTCCTGAACCAAACCAAATCTAGAACGTACTCATGTGAAAGGAGCGATTAGCAGTTTAGCACCTACAAATTAGGGCTCCTCACAGCTACAAGGGGCAGCTCCACGTAGGCTGCATCCCACGTCAACAATAGCTAGAATCAGAAAAGGTCCAAGAGACCAAAACCGGACATAAATAGAGGGACGGACAGAAATCTGATGAATTTAATAATTACCTGGTGCACTTCTTGTAGCTTCGTTCTGGTGTCGACGGCTTCTAGTCGCGAACTGTCGATCTGGGCTCTCCGACGTCTGTAGCCGAACAACCAAGTTGCAGGTTGCTCTGCCTCTCATCTTTGGACACCTCCCCGCCGTATCTACTGGATTTGGGGACAAGAGACAAGGCCTCTCGGGAGGTCTAGGCCGGGCGGGTTCGATAAGCCGAGGTAGTATGCGACATGGGGTAATGGGGAGGCGGCAATGCTTGCACATACACAGCCAACGAGGATGGAGGGTGGTAGTCTGTCCCCGTAAAGGTGCTATGGCACGGGCAAATTAGGCGACGAACCCTAGCCTGCGGTGGAAGGAGAAGTCCGTTGGCCGCCGGGTGGTTCCAGATTCAGGAGAGAGGGGTCTGTAGATTGAGATCGGCGGGTCGAGGGAGAAGGTAGAGGAGGTGGGAGTTATTTTTCTATTTTTTTCTTTGCTGACCTAAACGTGGGTAGGTTTTAGTGGGTTTGTTTCGAACCGTTTAGTTTGGCTGCCTGTTGACCGTACGAGGTATGTTTTAGCGGGTTTTTTATTAAACTAATCGGCTGGCTTATCGCATGGTTTATGGAGGGATAGAAAAAAATCGGTGGAACGGTGAAAAGGCTAGCGGTAGAAGGGGAAATCGCTCGAGGTCGAACCATCACGACGACGGCAGATTCTCCTTTAATAGTAGAGATTGATAAGATAGTTATATTTTAAGTTTTACATGTAATTTACAAATGATAAAAAAATATCTTACAATAGATCACCTCAGTCTTATCTTCAGTAACTAGTTATTTTTAAAAATATGATGAGACATATTATGCTAAAAGGTCACCTTTTGTTTTCTCTTAAATAAAAGAAGACAAACTTTTTTTATAAGTTCTTTCTTCTCAACCTCATCATTTATCCTACATGGCACTACTAAGATAGCCATGCCCTTACTAGCACAAATGATTTTCCATTCTAACAAGAAAAAAAATGACATGATTTATTTATGGATCAAATGAAAAATGATAATCAATTAAAAGTAGTGTTTCTTGAAGGGTGCTAATTCGAAACACGGAATAGTCAACTGATCCAGGTCAAAAATGATAACTATTCATTATTAGTTTATACTGAATATGGGCCACTTCTCTCTTGACTCCTACAAAATGTCGGTGTGATATTATGTGGACATGCCAATTTTTGATAAACAATGATAAATATGTAGGGAAGGATGGATCTTTTGTTTGGCGTTCTTAATTTCTCGAAAGACATGTTAAGTAATAATTAGAATCCACGTTCTCCTCTACTGTAGTTGTTCACTTTTTACTTTGCATGTGCAAAAGTCTGAAGAAATATTACAATATAGAACTCCTTGAAAATAAAAACATTTGCTACATTCTGAAGCAAAAGTGCACGTACATGCTATAGTTTTCATGTATTGTCGAATCATGAAAAAAACCAGCTATCCTTTATTGCACTAATCATGCATAAAAATTATGGTCCACTCTAAGTTAACAAATGAGATTTCTGTCACATCATGTGTTTAACTGTCCTGGCTAAGTTAATTTATTTTAAAAATTAGGATCAAATGATTTTTTTATGAATGCTTGTGATGCTTGATGTGATGTTGCTTGCTTGACTAATGCTGGTGTTTGAATCCAATGCTCCTGCTACTCCCCAACTCAGCTCATTGACCCAAACCCTTGCATAATGATCATGTCATGTGTATAGGACCAAAAACTATTTTTACCAAATATCATTTTCACCAAAAAGCATTTCCTTGATTTGAGCTTCAAAACCCCTGAGTTGGGATTTGTACTACAAGTCCTTAAATTAGGAAAGTTATTTTTCATCAAATATTTTATTTAAAACCCATTATCAAAATTACTTCCCAAAACCACAATATTATTATTTTAAAAGTTAGTTTACTATTTTATTTAAATGCCTTCCTGTGAGCTCAGAAATGGTCTCTTATGAAGAAAAGTTATTTTGATTGCTTTCAAAATATTTGAGAAAATTTAGGAAAATTCAGTGGACATGTATATTTCATATATATGAGTTTCAACACATGGTCATGTTCAAAATATTGGGCAAACCCCTTCAAAACCCTTCCTGCCTGTTTCAAGTTTTTGAAATATTTCTATAAGAAATATTCTCAATAAATTCCTGTAAAATTCTAGCATGTCACATATGATATATTCGATGATCTTGTCAAGTTTCATCTCAATCCAAGTTGATTTGATTCCCCTAATTATAGTCAAACCCTAACATCTAAATTTGAGCAACTCTACATTGCCAAGTGTCTCCAATTGTGCTCAAATTTGGTAGACATGTTCTGATATACTCCAATAATGCATCCACACCAAGTGGTGCATCAAGGAGAATATAAGAACTTGTCCCAAGCCCCTCAAAACCCTCTCTGTTGAATTCTGACTTTGGGAAACTTTACATTATAAAGTTTATCCAATTGATCCCAAACTTTTTGGGCATGCTTTAATGCTCAAATAATGCCCCACACCAAATATTGGATTTTGTGGGAATCGATTTGAATAGTGTTGTAAGCAGAAGGCCAGTTCTTCCCATTTCATGGGTTTTCTAACTTTACATTGGAAACCTTCTCCACCAAATTCCAAATTTGGTTCCCAATCTTATTTTCATCTATTATTTTATCCTATTAAGTTTCATATCAATTGGAATCCATATGGTAGCCCTAACACACATCAAACACCTTGTGTGCATTCACCAAAGTTGTTGCTTTGGCCCCTTCCACTATTACCCTTGAGCTTAAATTTCTACCACAACTCTCTATAGTTACCTTTTACCTCAAGTAGTTTTGCCATGGCCTCTGGTCAATTATTGGAGGGAGACTCCATTTAGCTACCCTTCATTTTTACCTTGGCAGCACCATTTTTACCCCTCTTGCCCCACCTCTGCTTAAGCTAATGCCCCCACCTCTTTCCAGAGGGTCCCTAGCATCCCAAGGCATCATTTCAAGCCAAGATATGGCATGCTCATGTAGGGAAAATGAGCAACACATCTACAAGTTGATTTCTGGCTGAAATGTGGCTTTGAACTGCAAGTAGTAGTTACCCTCCTCCTCCTGAGCTGAAACTTAGCAATATTATAGTTCTTGCATAGCTAACACTGCTAGACATTATTTTCCCTCAAGACCCCCCATTTGAAAATCATTTTTCTTAGCTCCAAGTTTGTTGTTGCAAACTTGACCTCGGTCAAAACCCCACCTAACCAGCCCCGGATGCAACCAAACTCCAGAGTCACCCTTCTGCATGCATGCCTTGCATGTAGGACATCCTTGACCAGTCAAACAGCTACTGTAGACATGAGTGTCCATGGTGACCACCTCCTTGGCATGCAAAAACGGTGCTCTGCACCTTGTCTTCATCTTCCAAACCATATCCGGCCATTCCAGCCTGTCTAAGCACACCATGGGACCCCCCTTGACCGGTCCAAGCCATTCCCGACACACGCTCAACTGCAAAGCGCCCCTAGCACGCGTGCTCTCCCATGTCGGAGCGCATCCACGGCTCGACCGAGCTCCATTCGTATTTTCCCCCTCCATTTAGAGCCTCCCCGAGCTCCTGCTAGGTTCCTCTCCTATCTACTAACCTCATGGGCCTCCCCTTGTGCTCCCTCCTACTTCCCCGTTGCCGGAGCGCCTCGGCCACGACCGACCCCTCCCTCTGCAGCTTGCCACAGCCGAGGCTCCTCCTCTGGCGCCTCCCCGGCGGAGCTAGCCTCCCAGGGGAGTGCGGCCCTCGCCCCGCGGCTGTCGGTGGCCGGGCCACCGTAGGAGATGGCCGGAGCCCTGGGGGCATGCACCGGATCGAGTCCCTGCTTCTCCCATGTGCGTGGGGGAGGTAGGAGATGATCCTGACAGGTGGGGCCCGTGTAAGCCTCCACCGGTCAGGCCGAGCCCCATAAGTGGAGGCGCCCCTCGCACATGCCGCCTTCCTGTGGGGAAAGCGCCCCACGCAGGGCGCCTTCGGCGTGGCCACCTGCTGCCTCCAGGCCGAGCCGCTAGGCCGGCCCATTCCCTCCCTAGCGCCAGTGGGCGCAGGATAATCTTGTTAGGCCCTTTTTACCTTTTTCTTTATGTGTAGATTTCAAAAATCCATAGAATATTCATATGATATCCAAATTTGATGATTCAAATTCCTACAGGTTCCTAAAATCATGGCCTATCCAGATCTGTGCCTTGCACAATTTTTCCAAGGAGATTTTTTGTAGAATATTATTCAAATTCAAATATGGGTATTTTAAACCCCACCTTGCAAAAATCCTATGGGATTCAAATCAAGTCCAAATGGAGTCATTCCAAATTCCAGAGTCTTCTAATATCATGCCCTATTTTTGAAGCCTTAGTCAACATTTTTATCTGGCATGATTCTGTTGCGTTAAATAAATAGCTTCCTTTTGTTATTTATCCAATATTAGAAAATCCCTAGAATATTCATATCAACTCCAAATCCAGTGAAACAACTTCCTAATTGTTTCCAAAATCACAATCTGTTTATTTAGTGCCTCCACTCATTTACCTATTCCCCGTTCATCCATACAAAAATCCCTGATGGTCCAAATCTCCTATAGCAAGCTTCAGGTATTTTTCTTATGACCACAGTGGCCCAAGAAAAATAAAACTTTCATTTGTATAGCACTTTGTTCTGCTTGCTGTGTCGCTTACTAGGATTGTTTCCTACGATAGTTGATGGGTAGACGGAGTACTCGGAGTTGGACCGGAAGACCTCGAAGACCCCGAGGACTTATGAGAACAAAGGCAAGCAGCGCTTTGACCATGTTTGAGCAAAATATTTATTGCATGTTAAGTAGAGCAATTATCCCCGTTGCATATGAGCATGAGTATTCGGTAAACCATCGATATGGTGTTACCGATGGCTCCTCTGGAGCACTTGCATTGAGCATGACCTTACCATCTATGAGGGTCATGCTGATAATTATGTTGACAAGTAGATAGTAGTGCTACGCATAGAAAGAGCATGCGCATGATGATGGTAACACAGAGTTTATATCAAAGATTTTAGGAAAACCCCGTCGGGTGCTACTAATGCCCGAGGGTGATGGTGAGTTAGGTTGCCACTTGTGAAGCAGTGGTGCACTGGGTAAAGTTTTTTGTGAGTGGTTTTGGAAATGGGAATAGATTTATGATGTGTCGACCGTCCCAACCTTACATGTGCGACCATGTTACCCCTTTATGGGACGGGGCTTTGTTGACTACTTTGGTCGGTGCTAGCAAAGATGCCACATTACTAGTGGCGGGGGTGATATGTGGTCACTCTTGTGACGGGGTCATACCAAGTAGGTCGACTATGCCATTTTGACGTGTTACGGGCACACCGTTGGTCCCCGCATGGATGATACGGTCTAGAGTTGGTGCTCGTAAGGCGTACATCATGTGGGTTGGGTACCAATCAAGTGGAACTCTTTGTATAGTATCGTCAGGTGAAAGGGAATGATTGGGTACTTACCTCGGGCATGTTATATACCGCGAGTCGTGGATGACACGGTAGTTTCCCGGATCTTGTGGGCACAGCGTACAACCTCTGCAGAGTGTAAAACTATTCGAACAGTCGTGTCCATGGTCAAGGACAGTTGGGTAATCCTGCTTAAACTACGTCCAGTCGTTTCTGCATAAACAAAGTGTGTGTGGGTGTGTTTAAAGGTGTTATGTGGAAGAATTGATATGGTCAAGTTTGGTGACTTGGCATAACGGGTGAACCCGAAGTGTTCAACCCTCAATAGATATGTTGATATATGTAACTTGTTCTTCTGAATACCATCTAGCCTATGATGCATGTCCATTCAATGCAATTGATCATGGTTATTTACAATCAAAACTGTTTGCCGCAAAGGCTGCATATTACTTATTATCGTACCAACTGCATTATCCACACCATGGGTTGTTTGCGAGTACATTCAAAGTACTCATTGGCTTGCCACTGGTTATTTCATTGACCAGGTATGAGAAAACAAGAAATGGTGAACAGCACCTTGGTGACGTTCCTGCGAGGTAGGACGCTTCCCAGTCAGAATGCATGTAGGTTAAGGCTAATGGCATGGGTTCATGCTTTCGACCAATATTTCCGCTATTGGTCAAGTTTGATGTGCTGGCCTTCAAGCCCCTATATATGTAAGACTTGACCACAATGGTCATTTATTGTATCAAACGGTATGTATGGATGTAAGACTCTTGTTATTTAATTTCTGTGTGTTCGGTGAGCATTGATCTCTCGGATCACTGAGCACGTTCATTCGGCAATCTCGACTCGTAAGTCGGGGATCCCACAATTTCCATGACGATGATTTTTTTTGAAAGACCCACCTTGTTGTTGGCGTTTCACTGATTTAACACAAGAGAGCAAATACAAGGTTGATCAAGTGATCAAAGTGGATGACAGAAAGGCTGGCTTTGAGGCCTGGCCAAGGATTCTAAGGGCTAAGTTCTCGCGGCGTCATCCCTAAAAGGGTGCTCAAATTTTTTTGCCCCTCCAAGTTTCCAAAGGTCGATGCTACTTCTAATCTTAGCTAAAACTTCTTGGACCGATACAGTTTTGTTTCCGAAGGTGCATCCATTTCTCTGCTGCCATTGCTCTCATGATCAAAATGATGAGGGACTTCATGGCCTTCCTTTCCCCCGGTGATTCTGTCTTCCTCGAAATCTTATGAACTACTTGCACTAGTGAAGAAATGGCTAGCCACAATTTTTGTTGGTGGCATACCATTTGCACACAACGTCACCATTATTTTTTTAAATAGTGCTCGTGCCGGTTAAATTGATACGTCAACTGTAAATGGTTAGTGCTCGCGTAGTTTCTTTGGTCAAGTCACAAATCTGTTGGCCCACCTATACTTACCGTTTGGAATATAGTTGTGGTGTTGGATTCCCGTGCACGCCATAGCTAAATAATTAGTGCTTGCATGCCAAATTAGTTTACGCCAAACATAATATTTCCGCTTAAACATTTTTAGATCATTATTTCTACGAGTTCTAATTATGTGTATTTAATTATGTTCAGTGTTTCATTAAACTTAGTTAGTATTTTTTTATTTGGATTGTCATTAGCTATGGCGTTGCAATGAAGGCCCACGCCAGCAACAGCCCACCTGAGTCAACTACCATGCCTGAATAAATATATTGAACTTGTAGTGTAGCGTTTTGAGTAGAATTTGGTTGTTTGTCTCTCCGTGTGTGGATTTTGTTTATTTGTGTATACATGTTACTTGTGTCTGTTCACTAGTCTAGAATCCAATTATATACTTAGTTTTAAATATGTTTTGTGTAGAATGACGCAACCAACACCATGTCCAGTGTGCAAGTCAAGGTGCGCAACCAGCCTTGCAACTACCATGTTGTCCGACATTTACTTCCAGCCGTGTTTTGTTCCTGAAGCGATAACAAATTATATGACCCCTCTAATAGTTTGTTCTTTTTATTTTATTGTTATTTCTACTAATGTATTGTGTGTGTGTTTTGTTTTTCTTACACAAATCATCCCTTGTAATGTGAGATTGGATTTCAGTGAGCTCATTACTGAAGACACTGTCATCTTTGATTCTCCTCGGGGTGCCTACACTATGGAGGTTAATAAGGGAGGGAACATAACCTAAATTGGAGGAGATGAATGGGGTTGTTTCATCGCCCGCATGTATCTCACTGGGGGTGAATTGATCAACGTCTTGTTCAGAAGAGAAACTCAAAGACTGGATGTTATCTATCTCAACTATGAGGAAGAAGATGATGGCCCACTGGATGCGACACTCTTTTCCCAAAGAATGATGACGCTAAGCAAGGGTGAAATGGACACGCTCTGGGAAAAGCTTACACCACGTGATGCCTACGTCGGGATGCCATTCCTGACCCGCCTGACACGGATGATGGTTAACCGCCATGTCATGGTATGTTTCCTATTACTGCAGTAATGTTATATGCTTATAGTATATATAGTAATGTGATATATGCTTATAATATAGCAATGTGATCATCATGTTTTTTCCAAAAATTACCTAAGAGGCTATGTGTGAGTTGTGGCATCGAGTCGATGAAGAATGCATTGCTGGACTACGCCTTACCACAAGGGGCTTCGTCATCACCTGTGCTTACGTAGTGGACACAGACGGGCGCACTATCTTCAGTGCGGCTGGGTGGAGCAACTTCCTCGTTGGTAAGAATCTCCGGGTTGGACATGCCATCTTAGTCACTATCACAAGCACCCAACACCATGACTTGAGAATGATGATCGTCTTCGACAACCTTTAACTATATTAGTTTGCTTGGGCGAAATGAACTCATTAACTATGTTATAGCTAGTTCGCTCGTGCTTGTGAGGATTGTCGTTATAATAGCTATGTATTAGCTCTAGGTAGTACTGCTTGTGAGATTGGCACTTATAATTAACTGGAATGCATTATTCCATTAGGCTAATTCCTCGTGTGTAATGCTAAATGCTAAATGTTATGAGATGTGAGTTTTTTTTGGCTGCACGAAACGTTCCTGGCGTGCAATGTACATTGCACACCGCTAGGTGAGCGATTATAGTGGTGGTGTTGCCAATGTGGCATGCCATCTGCACATAGAATACCACTAACGTGGGACCCAATGCCGCCATTATTTTTTAACTATCGCACCATATTGGTGGTGTCGAGTGTCCACGCCAACACAACCTTTTTCTCCACGTCATAGCTAGGCTTTTCTGCACTAGTGTTGTGGTGTGGACTTTGTGGTGCGCTTGTGATCCTGACAGAGTGCATTGCAACCCCTCCACCTTGCAACCTCACTCCAGACTTATAGGGATACCATGCAACTCCACAATAGTAGCATCGAGGACTCAAGGTTTCTGAAGCAGAAATGGCAGAAGTATCAATTTTCCCATCCTCTACACTGCAACCTGTCATTGCACCAAAGCCGATCGGGGTTGAGGATCCAGAAGAATAGCTTGAGCCTACCTAGTGCCCATGGTTTCCAGATGGTGGAGTTGATTCGGTTGGGCAGTGATCCTTGAACCGCGACAGGTAGGCAGATTATGCAGAGTATGTCCCTATGCAACTCGTCGTCCAGTGGATCTTGTCTCTCTCGCGGTCATTTGTGTTAATGTTTAAGCCGCTGATCTTGTGCTAGAGAGTCAGAAATTCATGCGCAATTTCGGTGAGATTACCGTGTTGCAGGTCCCTGACCAGTTTAAATTTTGCAGCGTAGACTTGACATAATGGTTCTTTCTCTTGGAGTACTGAAACATGCGAGGAAGTATATTGCAAAGAGGCTCGTTCCCCAGCCAGTTGCTTCGCTAGAACAAGGCCATCTCCCCATCACCAATTGAGACAGTCGTAATGGAAGGAAATAGGTCCAGATCCCTTGCATTACAAGGTGTGGGGGATCCCATCCAATGGCGTGTCGTATGCTACCACCTAAACTAGGGCCACCGTAGGCGCAACGCTCTTCTGAACTTCCCCAAATCCTGAATCCCGAGGCCTCCGAGTTGGGTCGGGAGGCAAACCTGGCTCAAGTTTACCTTGCAATGGCCACCATTGATCATCCGTTCTTCTTCCCAAAAGGAATCTGCGGCGTGCCTTGTCGATATCGTTGAAGAATTCTTTGGCGCGCGGAGGACGGATATGGTGAAAGTTGGCATAGTAGTGAGGATGCATCTGACTAGCACTCTCCTACCGGCGATGGACATCAAGCACTCCTTCCATCCCGCTAGACGGGCACAGATCCTATCTATAATGAATTGAAGATGCACCGGTCTTAGCTTGGAGGTTGTAATGGGCATGCCCAGATACCACAGGGGGGAACTAAGTAAATAGCCGCCAAAGTTTTGGAGCACATGTGCTAAGTTTATGCCTTCACATCGAATCGCTGTAGCAAAGTATTTTGCGGGATTGATCTTCAGCCACGTCGCCTCACCAAACTGATGCAACAGGTACATGAGGGCATCGATCTCTTGCTTCGTGGGGTTGGTGAAGAGGATCACATCATTGGCGTACAGACTAACATGCAGCTTGGTGCACCTATCTGAGAGGGGGCGATGATGCCCTTTCCATTGCGGCAACGATGAGACGATGGAGAGGGTCGATGGCGATGATGAAAAGGAGCGGTGACAGAGGGTCGCTGAAAAGACCTCCATGACACCTAGAAGGGGGGGGGGTGAATAGGCTATTTAAAAACTTCTTCGGATTTGGCTTGAACCTAATGCGGAAATAAACTAAGAGGGTACTTGTCAAGCACAAATCCTAAATGCACTAGGCACTGCAACGTGTATCAACAACACGATCTACCAAGATGGACAGAATACAGTTACTAACAAGCACAAGTAAGTTACACAAACTTACTTGAGCTATATCACACGACAAGTAGGTGAACAACACAAGATACTAGATCACACTATATCAACACGATGTATCAAGGGATGTAAGTATGAGCGTGTGGATATAGAGGGTATGCTTGAATGATTAATCTTGTACAAGAAATGGCCAACACAATATAATGAGCACAAGAAATATGCAATGTATGTATGCTCAAATAACACAAGTAAACCACAAGTAAGGAGTTAGGGTTAAGGATAACCAAGGTCACTGAGACGAAGATGTATCCCGATGTTCACTTCCTTGGAGGGAAGCTAGTCACCGTTAGAGAGGTGGATGTTACCACGAAGGCACACCAATGCCATGAAGGCTCACCATATTCTCCCTTTGAGATAACACCATGAAGGCGTTTCTCAACCACTAGTGGTAAGCCTTTGAGGTGGCTTCCAAACCCTCACAAACTTTTCCGGGGGAAATCACACGGATTGATTCCTCTCCGAAGAACTCCTACCGCCTAGGAGTCTCCAACCTCCAAGAGTAACAAGATCACGGGGAATGCTCAAAACTTTATCAAATCACAAATAGCTTGGGTTGAGAGAAGGAGAGGGAGAAGATCTATCTTTTGATTGGAACAACTCTCAAAGGGGCTCACAAATGCTCTTGGGACCTAAGATTTGGAGTGAGCAAATGTGTGTGAGGTGGAAATGTGTTCTTATGAGGATAAGGCTGTGTTGGGCAACCCTCTCACGAAGTGGGAGGGGGTATTTATAGTGGGGAGAGAAAAAGAGCCGTTGGGGACACTTTAAGTCACACAGGGTCCGGACGTCCGACAGTTGTCGGAAGTCCGGGCGTCCGCGAGGGGTCGGACATCCGACCGGGGTCGGTCGTCCGAGGCCTGTAGATACGACTGAAACTATTTTGAATTAAACAGCGACCGGACGTCCGACAGGGGTCGCTCGTCCGAGGCCTGTAGATACGACTGGACCTATGTTGAATTTATCAGCCACCGGACGTCCGGAGAGGACCGGAAATCCGAGTTATACAGCTCACCTTCTACTGGTGGTAGGTTCTGGATTTCCGACGGGTGTCGGACGTTCGGCGCTCGGACGTCCGGAGGAAGCCGGAAATCCGAGTTATAGAGCTCATGTTCTTCTGGTGTAGGGCACCGGATTTCCGAAGCCTGTCGGTCGTCCGAGCCTTGACCGGCCCTCGGACGTCCGGAGGGAGTCGAAAGTTTGAGATATATGGCTCAAGTTTCTCTGGTGCATAGTTCCAGAATTCAGAAGCTGGTCGGCTATCCGGGCCTCGGACGTCCGGAGAGAACCGGAAGTCCGAGTTATATGGCTCTGATTTCTGTGGTATAGGATTCCGGATTTCCGAAGCTGTCGGTCGTCCGGCCCTCGGACGTCCGGAGGAGGCCGGGTGTCCGAGGCACTGGTTCTGTTTTCAGATAACAGCAGAGCAGTGGAGATGTGGTCTGAACAGAAAGTGAAGATGTAGTTTGAGCAAGTTCATCACAAAACCTGTGATCCCCTCTTAATAGTGTGGGATCCCTAAGGACTCAAGAATCATAAAAGAGTACTGATGATCCATACTTGAGTGTATACTTTTATTCGCTGATCATTACTCCGCACCACTAACGTCAAAGGAACTGTTACCTTTGAGTTAGCCCTTTCACCTGAGCTTGATGTTGTTGTTCCTTCTTGGCTCAAGTTGAAAGCAAGACATGATGAAGTCTTCAAGTAGCTTTCCCATACACAATGCGGAAAGCCTAGCTTATGTATTCATCTTCATTTGTCCACCATGTGAACATCCACGAGAATCAAGCATGAAGTTCTCAAGAATGTTTATCTTGATCTTGTCCTGTCCACCATGTGTACATCCACAGGAATCAAGCATGTAGTGCTCAGGAATGCTTATCTTGATCTTGTCCTTGTTAGCACATGAGGTTGTCCTTGTCAGCACATGATCATTGACAATAGTTTCAATGGTATATTCGTGCTGATCCGCTTGAACTTGCAGACCACAATCTTGATGACGATCACCACTTGACGTCATCCTTCATGGGTTGTATGAGATCTTCCTTTTGACGCAAGCCCAATGGAAGCACACCTAACCCCCACATAGGAGTCTCACAAAGACCATGGGTTAGTACACAAACACGTAATGGACAATGCTTACCATACCATGGGATCACTTGATCCCTCTCGGTACATCTTGTACGCTTTGTGTGTTGATCATCTTGATTTACTCTTTGTCAGAGATCTTGATCAACCTAGTGTTTCTATGACCATTCTTTGGATAATACCTTGAATAACATCTTGGTCATCATATAAACTCCTTGAACCCAACAGATGGACTTCAAGAAGTGTCTATGGACAAGTCCTATAAATATAACTTAAAGCAACCATTAGTCCATAGGAGTTGTCATCAATTACCAAAACCACATATGGAGATATATGCTCTAACAGTCGCCTTGTCGCATCCCCCGTGCATGAGAGAACATAATTCCCTGCACTTTGTTGAGGAAGCACGATGACGAAGAAGATGATAGCACAAGGGCAACCCAATATCGCCATCTAGAGCTAAAACCAAGCTTCTGAAGAAGTTCTAGCATGTATTCTCAGGACATCGAATAGAAGGCCCTAGCTATGTCTAAGTTAAGAAGTAGCGAAGGCTTTTTGTTGCAGTGGAGCGAGCGAACGCAGTTTTGCATATATAAGAAGCTATTGTGGATGCTTTTTGGCTTTTGGAAAGCACTCTGTGTCGGCGAGATGATCTCTAGAATAACCCTGGCAAGACGCGGCGAGAGTACCTTGGAGAGGAGATTTCCCATTAAATGGATCAAGCTTATTGGTCTATAATGCCCCACTTTCGAAGACCCCTACTTTATTGGCACAAACACAAATGATGTTGTGTTAATCGATTTGAAATATTCGTGGGACAGGTTGTAAAAATATTGAAACACCTCCATAACATCATCCTTGATTGTGGCCTAGCATGCCCTAAAAAACCCAGCCGATAATCCATCTAGCCCGGGTGCCTTATCCATCGGGGAATCTTAGATTGCAGCCCAAACCTCAGCCTCCAAGGAAGGCAGGTCCAACCCTGCATCATTGATCGCACACATCTCAAGCTCTTCCCAGTTGATTGAGCATGACCACTGATACGTCTCAAACGTATCTATAATTTTTGATGGTTTCATGATGTTATCTTGTCAACTTTGGATGTTTTATGTACCTTTTATATCTTTTTTGGGACTAACTTATTAATTCAGTGCCAAGTGCAAGTTCCTATTTTTCTGTGTTTTTGACTCTTTTCAAATCTGATTTTGGAACGGAGTCCAAACGGAATAAAATCCCCGAAATAAAATTTTCCAGAACAGAAGAAGATCGGGGGACTTGAGGGCCAAGGCAGGAGAGCTACAGGGGGCCCACAAGCCCTGTAGCCGCCACCAGGGGGGCCGGCGTCTACCAGGCTTGTGGCCTCCCTGGCGCTCCCCTGCCCTAGCTCTTTAGCCTATATATTCCCTAAAATCCAGAAAAAATCAGGGTATCCACGAAAACACTTTTCCGCCGCCACAAGCTTCCGTTTCCGCGAGATCTCATCTGGAGACCCTTCCCGGTGCCCTGCCGGAGGGGACTTTGGAGTTGGAGGGCTTCTACATCAACATCATCACCTCTCCAATGACTCGTGAGTAGTCCACTTCAGACCTACGGGTCCATAGTTAGTAGCTAGATGGCTTCTTCTCTCTCTTGGATCTTCAATAGAAAGTTCTCCATGATCTTCATGGAGATCTATCCGATGTAATCCTCTTTGACGGTGTGTTTGTCGAGATCCGATGAATTGTGGATTTGTGATCACATTATCTATGAATTATATTTGAGTCTTTGCTGATTTCTTATTTGCATGATTTGATATCCTTGTAAGTCTCTCCGAGTCTTGGGTTTTGTTTGGCCAACTAGATCTATGATTCTTGCAATGGGAGAAGTGCTTGGTTTTGGGTTCATACCGTGTGGTGACCTTTCCCAGTGACAGAAGGGGCAGCAAGGCACGCATCGTGTTGTTGCCATCAAGGGTAACAAGATGGGCTTTTATCGTAGATATGATATTGTCCATCTACATCATGTCATCTTGCTTAAGGCGTTACTCTGTTCTTATGAACTTAATACACTAGATGCATGCTGGATAGCGGTCGACGTGTGGAGTAATAGTAGTAGATGCAGAAAGTATCGGTCTACTTGTTTTGGACGTGATGCCTATAGATATAATCATTGCCATAGATGACGTCACGACTTTGCGCGGTTCTATCAATTGCTCGACAGTAATTCGTTCCCCACCGTCTACTTGCTTTCATGAGAGAAGCCACTAGTGAACACTACGGCCCCCGGGTCTGTTCACAACTATCGTCTCCACTTTCGCTTTTACTTTGCTTTGTTTACTTTTTTGCTTTCAGTTCTCACTTTGCAAACAATCTATAAGAGATTGACAACCCCTTCATAGCGTTGGGTGCAAGCTCTTTGTGTTTGTGCAGGTACTTGTGACTCGACACAATTCTCCCACTGGATCGATACCTTGGTTCTCAAACTGAGGGAAATACTTACCGCCGCTGTTCTACATCGCCCTTTCCTCTTCAAGGGAACACCAACGCAAGGCTCCAAGGCTGCGGGGAAATCCTTTGCATATTTTCTAATGAAGTCCCTATAAGCGTAGCCCGTGACAGAAGGATTCTTGGCGCCGTTGCAAGGGAAGGTCTGTTGTCGCAGTAGCAGAAGGATTTCTGGCGCCGTTGCTAGGGAGGAGGTTCGCTTGCCGAGGAGAGATCAAGTCAAGATCTATCCAAGTAGTTGTCACAAACTCATCTCTTGCATTTACTTTTTTTTGCCAGTTGCCTCTCGTTTTCCTCTCCCCCACTTCACATTTGTCGTTTTCATTTACCTTTCTCCTTTGCCATTTTCTTTTGCCTTTTGCCGTTTTCCGTTGCCAGTTTTCTTGCTTGCTTTTGTTCTTGTTGGTTTGTTGAAGTCATCATGGCTGAAAACACCAAACTTTGCGACTTCTCGAGTACCAATAATAATGATTTTATTAGTACTCCGATTGCTCCCGCCACTAGTGCGGAATCGTATGAAGTCAACGCTGCCTTGCTGAATCTTGTTATGAAAGAGAAATTCTCTGGCTTTCCTAGTGAAGATGCCGCATCCTATCTCAATACCTTCATTGAACTTTGTGATATGCAAAAGAAAAGAGATGTGGATAATGACGTGATTAAGTTGAAGCTTTTTCGAGATCGCGCAAAAAGTTGGTTTTCTTCTTTGCCTAAAAATAGTATCGATTCTTGGGATAAGTGCAAAGATGCTTACATATCCAAGTATTTTCTGCCGGCTAAGATTATCTCCCTACATAACGATATCATGAATTTCAAGCAACTTGATCATGAACACGTTGCACAATCTTGGGAGAGGATGAAGTTAATGATTAGAAATTGTCCCGCTCATGGCTTGAGTTTGTGGATGATTATACAAATCTTTGACATTGGTTTGAATTTTGCTTCTCGCAATATCTTGGACTCCGCCTCAGGTGCAACGTTCATGGAAATCACGTTAGGAGACGCTACAAAACTCCTAGACAATATCATGACCAACTACTCTCAGTGGCACACTAAAAGGTCACCTTCTAGCAAAAAGGTACACGCTATAGAAGAAATTAACTCGCTTGGTGCTAAGATGGACGAGTTGATGAATTTGGTTGCTAGTATAAATGCTCCTTTAGATCCTAATGACATGCCACTATCTTCCTTGATTGAGAGTAGCAACACTAGTTTGGACGTTAATTTTGTTGGTAGGAACAATTTTGGCAACAACAATGCTTTTAGAGGAAACTATGTTCCTAGACCTTTTCCTAGTAACTCCTCTAACAATTATGTCAATTCCTACACCAATACCTATGGAAATCACAAAAAATTACCCTCTAATTTAGAGAGTAATATCAAAGAGTTCATCAACTCTCAAAAGATTTTCAATGCGTCCATAGAGGAAAAACTACTCAAAATAGATGATTTGGCTAAGAGCATTGATAGGATGTCTTGTGATATTGATGCTTTGAAAGTTAGATGTGCTCCTCCAAAGGTCAACTTGGATGAAACTTTAAAAGCTATGCGTGTCTCCATGAATGAGAGCAAAGAAAGAAATGCCCAAATTCGCGCTAGGCATGAATGGTTTAAAAGGGTGCGTTCTAGTGATGCAAATCACGAAGATCTTAAAGTGCTTGGTGTGACTCCTCTTGAATCTTTGTTTTCGCGTGTCAAACCTATTGATGAAGGGGCTGGAGATGAATCCACTTTGGTTGAAAAACGCCCCAATGATTCGGAGTCCACCTATCTTGATGATAAAGGTGTGGAGAATGGAGTAGAAGAAATCAAAATATTGGGTAGTAATGAAACTCCCACTTTGGATTTCAAGGAATTCAATTATGATAGTTGCTCCTTGTTTGAATGCATTTCTTTGATGCAATCCATTGCAAACTCTCCACATGCTTATAGCCAAAGCAAAGCCTTTACCGCTCATATCATAAATGCTATGATGAAATCTCTTGAAGAGAAGCTAGAATTAGAAGTCTCTATACCTAGAAAACTTCATGATGAGTGGGAACCTACTATCAAAATCAAAATCAAAAACTATGAATGCAATGCTTTGTGTGATTTGGGTGCTAGTGTTTCTGCAATTCCAAAGTCTTTATGTGATATTCTTGGTTTTCATGAGATTGAAGAGTGTTCTCTTAATTTGCATCTTGCGGATTCTACTGTCAAGAAACCCATGGGAAGGATCGATGATGTTCTTATTGTTGCAAATAAGAACTATGTACCCGTGGATTTCATTGTACTTTACATAGATTGCAATCCTTCATGTCCCATTATTCTTGGTAGACCTTTCGTAAGGACTATTGGTTCTATCATCGATATGAAGGAAGGGAATATTAGATTTCAATTTCCTCTAAAGAACGGCATGGAGCATTTTCCTAGAAAAAAATAAGATTGCCTTATGAATCTATGATGAGGGCTACTTATGGTTTGAGCACCAAAGATGACTATACGTGATTCCGTCACCTTTTGCCTAGCTAAGGGCGTTAAACAATAGCGCTTGTTGGGAGACAACCCAACGAATTTATCCTTTTTCTTTCTGTTTTGTGTTTCCCACACTTTCATAATTCTGTTATGATTGTGTTTTTTGTGTTTCATTTTGCGTTTGTGCCAAGTAAAACCGTTATGATTAGTCTTGGGGATGATCGTTTGGTCATGCTGGAAAAGACAGAAACTTTCTGCTCACGAAAAGTGATGGGGTCATAGTCCTAGGGTAGGGTCATAGGCCCGTCCTACAGGTCCTACCCAAGGACTACCCCACGCAAGGGACAGGACCTTAAGTATGCCCGACTGTATTAAGGTGCCCCCATCATCCAGTCGGTAACGGGCCCAGAATCATCCAGTCGGAGACTAAGGCTCGGAGGACACCGGACCTACCGACTGGATACACTCGGTGCGTCGTAACCTCCCTGGAGGGAAACTGCCGTACGTTTCCGGGCGCATTAACTAGCATTTATAGCATACGTTACCTGTAACGCATGCATTCAATCGCCACTACTCCACCCTTGAATCAGAACCGTTGTGGAGGGCAGCACACTCCATATAAGCCGCCCTCCCCCACTGGTAAAAGGGTTAGAAAAATATTGTACTCCATATTACACTCGGTAACAAACTCCCAGAGCACTGAGACGTAGGGCTATTACCTCCACTGTAGAGGGGCCTGAACTCATACAACCTCGCCGTAGCTAGGACTCTGCCCATCTCATTCGTACCCTACACATCTACTGTCAGGCTTATACCCACGACAGTTGGCGCCCACCTTGGGGCAGGCGTCTAAGCGACTTCCGGCAAGTTTGCGACTACTTCCTTTCGTCATGTCGTCCGGTGGAGTTTCGAGCATGGGTCACCAGATCCTCTTCGGTGCTCTCTCCTTCGTCGTCGACGATTCGGCGTGGCTTCGGGAGGCACCCCTTGACGTCAAGGCGCTTCCCCGTCGCGGGGCCACGCACTTCCGTGCCGACGCTCGTGGCGTTCTTCTTCTCCAGCAATCGGCTCCATTTCTAGATTACACCCTCGTCACTCGCCGCAGTAAGTGGTTCCGCAGTCCGCGTCTCCAACGTTGGGTGCAGCATGCCCGAGCACGCCAGATTGCGTCCTCTCAGGTGGCAGTTCTGGAGTCTGTTGTAGTCGCCCCACGCTCCCACTGCTCGGACTCGGTTCCGACTGAGCTTCCTACCGAGTACGTGGGTCGTGGGCCTGCAGCAGAAGTACACATGGCCAACTCCCATGAAGATCCTCGTCAAGCTGACCAAGGTGAAGTTGGTGAAGCATCCGGTGCGCGTCGTCCGCCTCGTCGTTCTGCCAGCCGACACACTCGGAGGAGCAACGTGGAGGTGTTCCGCACACCTCTCCTCAACCTGGCCACGGCTGCCCAGATTGCCGATTCCCTCCAGCCGACTGATTCAGAGGCAGGAAGAGGAATCGAACAAATCCGAGCCCTGTTGCGCACAGCGCAACAGCAGAATTCGGCAGTCTCTGAGTCACACAATCGGATCCACAATAGTTCCGTCCATGCAAACACGCATAGATCGGTTCACAGCCCTGGATCTCATCAGTATCGCCGTCGCTCACGCACCCCTCCGCGGGGTGGGCCCTACGGGTCCCGGCATCATGATGATCGGCATTCAGTCAGCGACACTTACGACCCAAGACCCGACGCAAGGGGCCGAATCTCCCAGAGAAGAGTTGACAGGGGTCGAGCCCACCGCGATGGCCGCAATATGGACCGTCCGAGTGGAAGCAGGGCCATCGTATCTGGCCCCGAGTGTTTTAGTCGAGCCATCCGCTCGGCTGATATCCCGCCCAACTTCCGAGTGGCTGCGGGAATCGGTAAATTCTCAGGAGAGTCCAAGCCCGAAACATGGCTAGACGACTACCGAGTGGCGGTCCAGATCGGAGGAGGAGACGACCATGTCGCTATGAAGCACCTCCCTCTGATGCTCGATGGCTCGGCCCAAGCTTGGCTGAACCAGTTGGCCCCCTCAAGCATTTACAGTTGGGCAGATCTAGCCCGAGTGTTCATCAGAACCTTCGAAGGAACGTGCAAGCGCCCTGCAGGTCTTGTGGAGCTTCAGCACTGTGTCCAGAAGCCGAATGAGCCCTTACGCGACTTCATCCAGCGATGGACGACTCTGTACCACACGGTGGAGAACGTCACCGAGCATCAAGCAGTCTGCGCCTTCAAGGCAGGCGTGCGGTACAGGGAGCTGTACTTGAAGTTTGGTCGAACCGGCGGCATCTCCATGAGCAAGATGATGGAGATAGCAACTCGCTATGCAAATGGCGAAGAAGAGGACCGCATCCGGAGCGGTGAACACAAGACAGTCGGCGATGCCGACGGAGGTAACACTCGGAAGCAGAAACCGAAGGTTCCGCCCACACCGCAAGCAGAAGCTGCAGCTGTCACCAGCGCCAAATTCAAGGGCAAAGGGAAAGCACAGTTCACCCCCAAGAAAAAGCCTTTCAACAATCCCATCCTGGACCAGCCTTGTCCAATCCATACGAAGGTGGATGAGGAAGGTAACCCATATACGCAAAGCACACCACTCGGCAGTGCCGTCTCCTGATCCAGGGTTTCAGCGAAGGGCAACCGAGTGAGAAGAATCCTGAACAGGATGAGGAGGACAAGGAGGATCCGTTCCCCCAAGTCCATGCAACCCTCATGATCTTCGCTGACGTCGAAAGCAAGAGTCGACTGAAGCTAGTAAACAGAGAAGTCAACATGGCCGTTCCGACTGCCCCCAAGTTTCTCAAATGGTCTCAGACTGCGATTACCTTCGATCAGTCGGATCATCCAACACATGTCCCCACCCCAGGAAGGCAGGCTCTGGTCGTCGACCCGGTGGTGGAAGGAGTCCGACTGCGCAAAGTCCTAATGGACGGCGGCAGCGGGTTGAATATTATGTACGCCGACACTCTCAAGGGGATGGGCATTCCAATGTCCAGACTCAGCGAGAGCAATATGCAGTTCCACGGAGTCGTCCCAGGGCGGAAGGCCAAATCACTCGGCCAGATCGCATTGGAGGTCATCTTCGGCTACGACAAGAACTTTTGCAAGGAGAAGCTCACATTCGAGGTGGTGGATTTCCAGAGTGCTTACCATGCAATTCTAGGCCGCCCGGCGTACGTGAGTTTCATGGCACGCCCGTGCTATGTGTACTTGAAGCTGAAGATGCCGGGTCCAAAAGGCGTTATCACCATCACCGGCAACCGCCAGCGAGCCGAGGAGTGTCTGCAGGAGGGGTCGAGGATCGCCGACCAGCAGATGGCTGTACTCGAGCTCGAAGAGTACAAGAAAACAGTCGACCCTGCCGACTTAATGCGCTCAAAGAAGCCAGCTTCTGAGTCCGCGTTCCAGTCGGCAGGAGAGACTAAGAAGGTCAGCATCCACCCGACGGACGAGTTTGCTGCCCCCACGAACATCTCCACCACCCTCGATCCCAAATAGGAAGCCGAGCTCACCCAATTCCTCCGTGAGAACTGGGACATCTTCGCATGGAAGCCATCTGACATGCCGTGTGTACCTAGGGAGTTGGCTGAGCACCGACTGCATGTGGATCCCGCTGCTCGGCCCGTTCGAGAGCGCCTGCGCCGGTCCGCCGCGCACAAAAGGAAGGCAATCGGAGAAGAGGTGGCTAAGCTGCTAGCTGCCAGATTCATTCGCGAGGTTCACCACTCCGAGTGGCTCGCCAATGTAGTCATGGTGCCCAAGAAGGACAAGTCACTCCGAATGTGCATTGACTTCAAGCACCTCAATAAGGTCTCCCCGAAAGACCATTTTCCGCTCCCCCGCATAGATCAAATTGTCGATTCGACTGCGGGGTGCGAGCGTTTATCATTTCTTGATGCCTACTCGGGTTATCATCAGATCCGTCTGTATGGTCCCGATGAGTTGAAAACAGCTTTCATCACCCCGTTTGGGTGCTTCTGCTACATCACCATGCCTTTCGGTCTGAAGAATGCAGGAGCTACCTTTATGCGCATGATCCAAAAATGTCTCCTCGACCAGATCGGTCGCAATGTGGAGGCTTACATGGATGGTATCGTAGTCAAGTCCCGCAAAGGTTCCGACCTGCTGACTGACTTGGCAGAAACATTCGCCAACCTTCGTAGGTACGATATCAAGCTAAATCCTGCCAAGTGTTCATTCGGTGTTCCCAGCGGAAAGTTACTCGGTTTCTTTGTTTCCGAACGAGGGATCGATGTTAACCCCGAAAAGATCGGGACCATCGTCCGAATGGAGAGGCCGGTTAGAATACACGATGTTCAACGACTCACAGGTTGCTTAACAGCTTTGAGCAGGTTCATCAGTCGACTCGGCGAAAAAGCACTTCCTCTATACCGGCTCATGAAGAAATCAGATACCTTCGAGTGGACAGACGAAGCCCAAGTCGCGTTCGACGACCTCAAAGTCCTACTTTCCACCCAGCCGGTTCTTACTGCTCCGCTCAGTAAAGAGCCCCTTCTTCTGTATATCGCGGCTACAAATCAAGTCGTCAGTACTGTTCTTACAGTCGAGCGAGAAGAAGAAGGCAAAGCATACAAAGTTTAGCGGCCAGTGTACTACGTCTCCGAAGTCCTGACACCTTCCAAGCAGAGGTATCCCCATTATCAGAAGCTTATCTATGGGATCTATATGACTGGAAAGAAGGTGGCTCATTATTTCCAAGACCACTCGGTATCTGTCGTTTCTGATGCTCCGTTGTCGGAAATTCTCCACAATCGGGACGCATCAGGCCGAGTGGCGAAGTAGGCGATGGAGATGTTGTACTGCGACATCAAGTTCGAGGCCAAGAAAGCTATTAAGTCTCAAGCCCTGGCTGACTTTATAGCAGAATGGGTAGAACAACAGCAACCGACTCACATCTACTCGGCTCATTGGACAATGTTCTTCGATGGGTCTAAGATGTTGAATGGATCCGGCGCTGGTGTTGTGATCGTATCACCAAAGGGTGACAAGCTCTAGTATGTGCTTCAGATACACTTTGATTCCTCTAACAATGAGGCAGAGTATGAAGCTCTTCTCTACGGATTGCGCATGGCCATCTCACTCGGCGTCCGTGGCCTGATGGTCTACGGCGATTCAGACTTGGTGGTCAACCAAGTGATGAAAGAGTGGGACATAAGGAACCCCACTATGACAACCTACTGCAATGCAGTCAGGAAGCTGGAGAAGAAGTTTGAAGGTCTAGAACTTCATCATGTTCCAAGACTAAAGAACCAAGCGGCGGACGAGTTGGCGAAGCTCGGATCCACTCGGAGACCCGTCCCGAGTGATGTCTGCCTCGAGCACCTCCATCTTCCTTCAGTAAAAGAAGATCCCTTCACGGAAGAGCCAGTACAACCCAAGAGCGCAACAGGCCCGACTGAAGTCGATGTGTCTGCTATGGTTGATCTGGTCACAGAGATTCTGGTAATCATTCCCGATTGGACTGTGCCGATTATGGCATATATCCTAAAGCAAGAGCTTCCAGAAGATGAAGTCCAAGCCCGACAAATAGTTCGCAGGTCGAAGGCGTTCACTGTCATTGACGGTCAATTGTATAAGGAGAGTGTTTCAGGCGTTCTCCAACATTGCATGTCCCAGAGGAAGGGCAGTTGATCCTAGAGGATATCCACTCGGGAACCTACGGCCATCATGCTTCTTCAAGAGCAATCGTCGCCAAGGCGTTCAGGGATGGATTCTTCTGGCTGCAGGCTAACGAAATGGCCAAAGCTATGGTCGATCCATGCGAAGGCTGTCAGTTCTACTCCAACAAGTCCCACAAGCCAACATCTGCACTAAAGACAATCCCACTTGTGTGGCCGTTTGCAGTTTGGGGATTAGACACAGTCAGACCATTCAAGACAGGCCAAGGAGGCTACACACATCTGTTGGTGGCAGTCGACAAGTTTACAAAGTGGATAGAAGCCAAGCCCATCAAGAAACTCGACGCCTCCACAGCCGTGAAGTTTGTCAGAGACATCATCTTCAGATTCGGAGTGCCTCACAGCATAATCACGGACAATGGGACAAACTTCGACTTGGACAGATTCAAAGGTTTCTGCGCGAGTCAAGGTATCCGAGTGGATTTTGCTTCCGTAGCACATCCGCAATCCAATGGACAAGCTGAGCGTGCAAATGGACTTATCCTTCAAGGTTTGAAGCCTCGACTCTTGCAAGAGATAGGACATGCTGCTGGTGCGTGGGTAACCGAGTTACCTTCAGTACTTTGGGGCCTCCGCACCACTCCGAACAGATCAACAGGGCGATCACCGTTCTTCCTCGTCTATGGAGCGGAAGTGGTCCTTCCGAGTGACCTGCTTCACAATGCCCCGCGAGTCGAACTCTTCTCCAAAGCCGAAGCAGAACAAGCAAGGGAAGATGGAGTCGATCTTCTAGAGGAGGAGCGCGAGATGGCACTTACTCGCTCAACAATTTATCAGCAAGATCTGCGACGTTTTCATGCACGACATGTCAGAAGCCGCACGTTCCAGGTTGGCGATTTGGTGCTCCGAGTGGATCAGCAAAGACCACACAAGTTGGCTCCAGCCTGGGAAGGTCCTTTCATCATTTCAAAGGTGCTGAACAACGGGGCATACAGACTCTACAACATTCAGAAGGAGATCGACGAACCCCGCGCATGGAACGGAGACCTCCTCAAGCGTTTTTATACGTAATCACCGACTAAAGCAGTGTAACGAACAAGTTTTGGAGAAATAATATACAGCAGATTCAATTTCTTTTGCAGATTCAGAGTTCTTCCGTGGTTGCAGACTACGGTCACAAAAAAAAAGAAAAAAAAACTTAGCTGCGATCCCGAATCGCCTAAGTAACACCTTCCTTCGAGTGTGCACTTCACGTCGCAATCGAGGACCTGCGATCCTGCATCGCCTAAGTATTAACTATCTCCGAGTGTGCACTTCACGTTGCACTCGGGGGCTTAGCGGCGATCCTGCATCGCCTAAGTATTAACTTCCTCCGAGTGTGCACTTCACGTCGCACTCGGGGGCTTAGATGCGATCCTGCATCGCCTAAGTATTAACTTCCTCCGAGTGTGCACTTTACGTCGCACTCGGGGGCTTAGCTGCGATCCCGGATCGCCTAAGTAACACCCTTCTCCGAGTGTGCACTTCACGTCGCACTCGGGGGCTTAGGTGCGATCCTGCATCGCCTAAGTATTAACTATCTCCGAGTGTGCACTTCACGTCGCACTCGGGGGCTTAGCTGCGATCCTGCATCGCCTACGCATTAACTTCCTCCGAGTGTGCACTTTACGTCGCACTCGGGGGCTTAGCTACGATCCCGAATCGCCTAAGTAACACCTTCCTTCGAGTGTGCACTTCACGTCGCACTCGAGGACTTAGCTGCGATCCTACATCGCCTAAGTATTAACTATCTCCGAGTGTGCACTTCACGTCGCACTCGGGGGCTTAGCTACGATCCTGCATCGCCTAAGTATTAACTTCCTCCGAGTGTGCCCTTCACGTCGCACTCGGGGACTTAGCTGCGATCCTGCATCGCCTAAGTATTAACTTCCTCCGAGTGTGCACTTTACGTCACACTCGGGGACTTAGCTGCGAGCACGCATCGCCTAAGTACTAATCTTCCTTCGAGTGTGCACTTCACGTCACACTCGGGGACTTAGCTGCGATCACGCATCGCCTAAGTACTAATCTTCCTTCGAGTGTGCACTTCACGTCGCACTCGGGGACTTAGCTGCGATCCTGCATCGCCTAAGTATTAACTTCCTCCGAGTGTGCACTTTACGTCGCACTCGGGGGCTTAGCTGTGATCACGCATCGCCTAAGTATTAACTTCCTCCGAGTGTGCACTTTACGTCACACTCGAGGACTTAGCTGCGATCACGCATCGCCTAAGTATTAACTTCCTCCGAGTGTGCACTTTACGTCACACTCGGGGACTTAGCGGCGATCACGCATCGCCTAAGTATTAACTTCCTCCGAGTGTGCACTTTACGTCACACTCGGGGACTTAGCTGCGATCACGCATCGCCTAAGTATTAACTTCCTCCGAGTGTGCACTTTATGTCACACTCGGGGACTTAGCTGCGATCACGCATCGCCTAAGTATTAACTTCCTCCGAGTGTGCACTTTACGTCACACTCGGGGACTTAGCTGCGATCACGCATCGCCTAAGTATTAACTTCCTCCGAGTGTGCACTTTCCGTCACACTCGGGGACTTAGCTGCGATCACGCATCGCCTAAGTACTAATCTTCCTTCGAGTGTGCACTTCACGTCACACTCAAGGACTTAGCTGCGATCCTGCATCGCGTAAGTACTAATCGCTCCTCCGAGTGTGCTCTATACGTTACACTCGGGAACTTAGCACTGATCATGAATCACCTAAGTCCTAATATTCTACGAGTACACATTAAGTGTTCAACTCCAAACAGCATTCAAGCAAAAGAATAAGTGTTTTCGTTGTGACTCCAACAGTCTACACATGATAACAGACTCGGTGTGGATCAAGCTTACCCACACCGATCTAAAAGTATGACAGCCAACAGAAGTGGCCAGAATATCTTACAGGCAAACACTCGGCATACCGAGGACAACATCTGATTACGCGTCAGCTGGGCCGGCGTCAGGACTAGAGGACTCCACAAAAGTGTCCAAGTCAATTCCATCAGCAATGCGGGTGGCAGTCTCGAGGAACGTCTCCATGAAGTCTTTGAATTGAAGTTTCTTCGTGTTGGCGACCTTCAACGCTTTCAGCTTATCTTCCCGCACCTCCTTGCAATGGACTCGGACCAACGACAACGCAACATCAGCACCGCATCGCGCTGCCGATTTCTTCCAAGATTGCACTTGGTTCGACACCTCCTCCAGTTGGCTCGTTAGGGTCTCCATCTCCTCCCGCGACTCGTCTTCCGGCCAAAGTTCCTTGTTAATTCGGCCGATGACTTCTCTCAGTCGACCGATGAAAGGACCTACTTTGCTAGCGCGGATTTGTGCTCGAAGCAGATCCCGATTGGCGTCCTCACCGAGTGGAACTTTGTCCTTAACAGACCGTTCCACAGCCGCCGTTTCAGCTTCAGGGTCTCCGCAAAAGTCTGCCACCAACAAGCAAGCAGGCAATGAAAACCGAATGTATGGCACACGATAAAGCCACTCGACAAAACATAAGACTTACCAGCCAGACAAGTCATCATTTGCTCAGCCCAGTCGGTGACATACTTCTCTTGAGCTATGCACCTTCTGTTCAGGACGCCCATCTGATTATGCAGATCGGTCCTATGTTTCCTCATCATCTGCGTCTCCGCTGTCAATACCCTGTTTGCCTCCCGAGCTTCTTCCAAGGACTTTTCTCGCGCTTCCAGAGCGTCCTTCATACCAGCCATGGCAAGCATTGCAGCTTCCAGTTCACCAGCATATTGATTCTGTTCCGCTCTGAGGGCTTCATAAGAAGTTCCCATTTCACAAGTTTTCCGCACCAAACAAACAAAGGGCGGCCAGCAAGTTTATCAGTTCACACACTAAGTTTTTCAGACCCCTGCCGACGCAAGCAGTCGACAACGGTCTCGGGGACTACACCCAGTGGGTTCACTAAGAGTGACCCCACTGGCATGCACCTCAAGCAGGTCTGCCCTATTGAGGTGCACGTTTTCACCTACACCTCCGAGGCTAAAACTACTCGACTTGTGTGTAGTTTACTCTAGAGACTCTTACCGCAAGAGTGCTCCGACTGCAGTAAATACTCGCACTCGGAAATCTTGTCTACAGACACGATAAACATAAAGGCCAAACGTATAAAGACAACTGTCGGTGCAAGCACTCGACAGAAGTCTCGGGGACTACACCCACTGGGTTCACTCGGAGTGAACCCATTGCAAACAGCAGACAACACCCAGTGGGTTACAGAAGAAAAGTAAGTACTTACTAGGTTACTTACTCGGATGTCATCGCACAGCTCCAAGCTCCGCTGATATAAAGCTGCAGCGGAGACATAAACCCTCTTGGCCTTTCCGTCCATCAGCTCCGCCTGAACCATGGTCCCCTTGACCGCTCCGACCTGCTCCTCCGGGACACACCGAATGTTGAATTCGGCGTTTGACGAACCGGGAATCGGGGGGAGATCCTGGTTCATCCCAAAGTTCGCCCCAGTAGGTTCCTCACCCGTCAACGCCGGTTCAGTCGGCGGAGGCACTTAGTTTGGTAGAGCGTCGGCGGCAGGGGCGGCGGCAGGAGGAGCAGCCTCAGGGACAGGCTCTTCGACGGGCTCCGCGGTCGGGTCAGCTCTCCCCCCTGACAAGCCGAATAACACAGTGCTTCAGAAGAAGAAAGAGATGGCGCAGTCTGCAGGAATAAAGTACCCGACTCTCCCACAATGTACCTGGCTGTGATGAAACGACATTGTCCGCGTCCATGGGGTCGTCGCCTTGGCGAGCCGGCGAGGTCGCAGAAGTGGCAACCCTGTCGAGTGAAGACCATTCTACTTGTAAAACAAGAGTTCACTCGGTCAACAGAAAGGACCGAAAACTAGATTCGCTTACGTGGAGGTGACGGGGATGGCCACCCTCATCCGCGGCAGAGCCTTCCGAGGTTTGGACCCGCTCGATTTGGGCGCCTTGGAAGACTGGCTCGCAGGTTCAGCGGCTGCATCCCTGGCTCTTTTGGTACCTCGAACACTCGGTGCAGCCGGGGAAGCAGGCGGGGCACTCGGCGACACAAGGGGAACTGAAGGGACGACAGACTCTTGCCGACGCCTATTCCGATGCTCTGGCCGCGGAGGCGGCGAGTCTGGCTCTTCATCTTTTTCCTGTTCCTCGCTGTTTTCCTCCTCCGACTCTCCGCTGTCGAAGATGTATTCGTCGCTCTCCACGTTTCCCTCCTGGCTGCCTTCTTCATCTTCCTCCTCCAGTTTCCCGCTCGAGACGGGGGAGAACCAGTTGGTCCACGCCTGCAGTCGGAAACGTTAAGCATCACGCGGAGATATAAATGAGTTGTTGAAATCAAAGCAGTTCAACGCACTCGGCTAATGCTACTCACCTGATTCGGTGGAGGGTTGTCCGCACCATAAGGCGCCACTCGGCGGGCCCCCTTGGGATTCTCACAGGGACCCGTGATTTGGAGCACCTTTGAGGTCACCTTCTCCTCGAGAATGCCCTCCACGTTGGTCCAAGTGGAGTCTTCAGGTCCTGCGTAGTGCCACATGGCGTGGTGGCGGGCTTGTAGAGACTGGATTTGCCGACCGATGAAGACTTCCAGCAAGTCCATCCCAGTGACCCCCCCTCCTGACAACATCCGCGAGTGCCTCAACCAAAGGCTGGATGTCTTTCTTCTCCGCTTTCGAGAGAGCGCGTTGCTTGGGTGGAGCAGGGCAGTCTAGACTGAATGGAGGCAGCCCAGTCGACGCGTTCGGACAGGCTATGTCCTGGCAGTAGAACCACGTCCACTGCCAGTTCCTAACCGACTCACTCAACTGCAGAGCAGGGTAAATACTCCGATTCTTCTTCTGAAACCCTAAACCCCCACAGAGCTGGAGGAGATGCGTCTTGTCATCCGATTGACTAAGACGTTTTATGGTTTGGGAGCGGACGGAAAAGATGTGTTTGAATAAACCCCAATGGGGAGGACAACCAATAAAGCATTCGCACAAGACAATGAATGCTGAAAGGTGGACGATGGCGTTCGGAGGGAAATGATGGAGTTGTGCACCAAAATGATTCATAATACCCTTGAAGAAAGGGTGGGGGGGGAAGAGAGAAACCTCGGTGAACGTGGCTGAGGAGCAAGACGCGCTCCCCCTCCCGTGGCGCCGGCTCAACCTCGTCGTCCGCCGGCAACCTCCAAGATTTATGCACGAGCTGGCCGTGCTCTACCAGCTCCAGCAGGTCCCCCTCCGTCACTGTGGAGGGGAGAAAGTCTCCCTGGATCCATCCCGCTGGCAATGGCCGCTGCCGCCGCTGAGCAGCCGCCGCCTTGCCCTTCTTCTTCCTTGCCTCCATCTTGCTTGTCTGGCCCTTGGTCATGGCGGCGATGGCGAGCTTTCAAGAAGGATGGGAAGGGAGAGGTGTATGAGCGCAAGAGGTGGCGAGGAAGACGGAGCAAGCAAGAGCAGAGGATTCGGCGAGCGTAACCGAAGGGTCTCGTCGGCTAGAGTTAAATAGAACACCGACTGGGTCGCTGGCGAGCGGGCCCGAAATCTTATCCGCCCAACCAGCCGCGGCGATATCGGCGGAAGAGTTGAAGGCGCGAGGATCGAGGAGTCAGGCGCTACTCGAGCGCGCTGACGTCGCCCCCGCTAAGCGCGCGGAACCCGAAATTTGAGATCCCGGAAAATCCGCCGCTGTCAGTTGACCGGTCGTGTCAAAAGATGCCGCGAAAGCATTCGGTTCCCGACAGTCCGTTCCGCAGAACACATTCACTCGGATCATTGGCCAGGAGAGATAGAATGGATAGAGGCAAGCAATGCCCAAGCCGAACCTAGTCCAGTCGGATCTGAGCATCGAGCAGTGCTTTGACGTTTCAACCCCAATCCATTGGGGACTAATGATGGGGTCATAGTCCTAGGGTAGGGTCATAGGCCCGTCCTACAGGTCCTACCCAAGGACTACCCCACGCAAGGGACAGGACCTTAAGTATGCCCGACTGTATTAAGGTGCCCCCATCATCCAGTCGGTAACGGGCCCAGAATCATCGAGTCGGAGACTAAGGCTCGGAGGACACCGGACCTACCGACTGGATACACTCGGTGCGTCGTAACCTCCCTGGAGGGAAACAGCCGTACGTTTCCGGGCGCATGAGCTAGCATTTATAGCATACGTTACCTGTAACGCATGCATTCAATCGCCACTACTCCACCCTTGAATCAGAACCGTTGTGGAGGGCAGCGCACTCCATATAAGCCGCCCTCCCCACTGGTAAAAGGGTTAGAAAAACATTGCACTCCATATTACACTCGGTAACAATCTCCAAGAGCACTGAGACGTAGGGCTATTACCTCCACCGTAGAGGGGCCTGAACTCATACAACCTCGCCGTAGCTAGGACTCTGCCCATCTCATTCGTACCCTACACATCTACTGTCAGGCTTATACCCACGACAAAAAGAATTTTCATTTTTTCTGTAAGAGCTTTTGAGTTGATTCTTTTTGCTGCTGATTGCTACACAAATTCGTCAGACTGTCGTAAGTTTTCAGAATTTTTGAAGTACCAGAAGTATACGAAGTATACAGATTGCTACAGACTGGTCTGCTGTTAACATATTCTGTTTTTGTTGAGTTGGTTGCTTATTTTGATGAAACTATGGATAGTATTGGGGGGAATTAGCCATGTAAGATTGAAAATACAGTAACCCAACATCAACATAAGTAGAATTTAAGTTTGCTACAGTACCTAAGGAAGTGGTGGTTTGCTTTCTTATACTAATGTTATCATGAGTTTCTGTTTAAGTTTCGTGTTGTGAAGTTTTCAAGTTTTGGGTGAAGTTCTTATGGACGAAGAGATAAAGAGTGGCAAGAGCTCAAGCTTGGGGATGCCCAAGGCACCCCAAGATGATTTAAGGATGCCGTAAAATCCTAAGATTGGGGATGCCCTGGGAAGGCATCCCCTCTTTCGTCTTCAATCCATCGGTAACGTTACTTGGGGCTATATTTTTATTCACCACATGTTATGTGTTTTGCTTGGAGCGTCTTGTATCGTAGGAGTCTTTTATTTTTGTTGTGTCACAATCTTCCTTGCTGCACACCTAGAGATAGAGACATGCACTCACCGTGATTTTGTCGAGCTTCACTTATATCCTTTGGTTAGACAATTCAGCTCACATGTGCTTCACTTATATCTTTTGAGCTAGTTGATTTTTCTCTGTGTGCTTCACTTATACTTTTAGAGCATGGAAGCGCGTGGCTTGGTAGTTGATCTATGCTATGAAAGTAGTCTCAAAAGGGGTAGTTATCCAAAGGTATATGAAAACTTCCACCTTCATGTGCATTGAATAGTAAGAGAAGTTTGATTCATCTCAATTAGTTTTGAGTTGTGGTTGCGGTAATATTTAAGTTATGTTAGTATGGTGTTGTGGATCTAGAAATACTTGTGTTGAAGTTAGTGATTCCCGTAGCATGCACGTATGGTGAACCGCTATGTGATGAAGTCTGAGCATGATTAGTCTATTGATTGTCATCCTTTGTGTGACGGTCGGGATCGCGCGATGGTTTATACCTACCAACCCTTCCCCTAGGAGTATGCGTTGAATGCTTTGTTCGACTACTACTAAAACTTTTGCAACAAGTAGATGAGTTCTTCATGACTAATGTTGAGCCCATGGTTTAGATGCACTTTCACCTTCCACCTTCACTATCTTCTTTAGTGCCGTGCAACTTTCGCCGGTGCACAAAACCCACCATTAGCCTCCCTCAAAGCCATTCCGAGATATATTGCCATGCAACTACCACCATGACATGTGCCATAGCTTCTACATTTCCATTGCATGATCGTAAGATAGCTAGCATGATCTTTCCATTAATGTCTATGCCATGCTAGATCATTGCCACGGTACACTACCGAAGGCATTTCATTTAGAGTCATTATTGCTCTAAGTTTTGAGTTGTAAGTGTGATGATCATCATTGATGGAGCATTGTCCCATGTGAGGAAATAAAAGAGGCCAAAGATGCCCACCAAAAAAAAAAGAGGCCAAAGAGCCCACCAAAAAAAATGAGAGAAAAAGAGTGAAGGGGCAATGCTACTATCCTTCCACACTTGTGCTTATTAAGCACCATTATCTTCATGATTGAGAGTCTCTCATTTTGTCACCACCATATAGCTAGTGGGAAATTTTCATTATATAACTTGGCTTGTATATTCCAATGGTAGGCTTCCTCAAATTTTCCTTAGGTCTTCGTGAGCAAGCAAGTTGGATGCACACCCACTAGTTTTCTTTAAGAGCTTTCACTTACTCTTAGCTCCAGTGCATAATTTGTATGGGAATCCCTACTCATTCACATTGATATCTATTGATGAGCATCTCCATAGCTCATTGATATGCCTAGTTAATGTGACCATCTTCTCCTTGTTTGTCTTGCAACCTCCACCACACTCCATTCCACTTAGTGCTAAAACCATGGCTCGCGCTCATGTATTGCGTGAGAGTTGAAAAGGTTTGAGAAAGTAAAAGTGTGAAAACAATTACTTGGCCAATACCGGGGTTGTGCATGATTTAAATTCGTTGTGCAAGGATGATAGAGCATAGCCACACTATATGATTTTGTAGGGATACCTTTCTTTGGCCTTGTTATTTTGAAAGTTCATGATTACCTTGCTAGTTTACTTCAATTGTTATTGTCTCCACATCAATAGCAAACTATTGTTTTGAATCTAATGGATCTGAACATTCACGTCACATAAGAGGAGTTACAAAGGACATCTATGCTAGTTAGCATGAAAGCATCAAAAAATCATTCTTTATCACTTCCCTACTCGAGGACGAGCATGAGTTAAGCTTGGGGATGCTTGATACGTCTCAAACGTATCTATATTTTTTGATGGTTTCATGCTGTTATCTTGTCAACTTTGGATGTTTTATGTACCTTTTATATATTTTTTGGGACTAACTTTTAATTCATTGCCAAGTGCCAGTTCCTGTTTTTTCTGTGTTTTTGACTCTTTTCAGATCTGATTTTGGAACGGAGTCCAAATGGAATAGAATCCCCGAAATAATTTTTTCTAGAACAGAAGAAGATCGGGGGACTTGAGGGCCAAGGCAGGAGAGCTACAGGGGACCCACAAGCCCTGTAGCCGCCACCAGGGGGGCCGGCGGCTACCAGGCTTGTGGCCTCCCTGGCGCTCCCCTGCCCTAGCTCTTTCGCCTATATATTCCCTAAAATCCAGAAAAATCAGGGCATCCACGAAAACACTTTTCCGCCGCCGCAAGCTTCCGTTTCCGCGAGATCTCATCTGGAGACCCTTCTTGGTGCCCTGTCGGAGGGGACTTTGGAGTTGGAGGGTTTCTACATCAACATCATCGCCTCTCCAATGACTCGTGAGTAGTCCACTTTAGACCTACGGGTCCGTAGTTAGTAGCTAGATGGCTTCTTCTCTCTCTTGGATCTTCAATACAAAGTTTCCATGATGTTCATGGAGATCTATCTGATGTAATCCTGTTTGGTGGTGTGTTTGTCGATATCCGATGAATTGTGGATTTGTGACCAGATTATCTATGAATTATATTTGAGACTTTGTTGATTTCTTATTTTCATGATTTGATATCCTTGTAAGTCTCTCCGAGTCTTGGGTTTTGTTTGGTCAACTAGATCTATGATTCTTACAATGGGAGAAGTGCTTGGTTTTGGGTTCATACGATGTGGTGACCTTCCCAGTGACAGAAGGGGCAGCAAGGCATGCATCGTGTTGTTGCGATCAAGGGTAACAAGATGGGATTTTATCGTAGATATGAGATTGTCCATCTACATCATGTCATCTTGCTTAAGGCATTACTCTATTCTGATGAACTTAATACACTAGATGCATGCTGGATAGCGGTCGATGTGTGGAGTAATAGTAGTAGATGCAGAAAGTACCGGTCTACTTGTTTTGGACGTGATGCCTATAGATATAATCATTGCCATAGATGACGTCACGACTTTGCACGGTTCTATCAATTGCTCGACAGTAATTCGTTCACCCACCGTCTACTTGCTTTCATGAGAGAAGCCACTAGTGAACACTACGACCCCCGGGTCTATTCACAACTATCGTCTCCACTTTCGCTTTTACTTTGCTTTGTTTACTTTTTTTGCTTTCAGTTCTCACTTTCAAACAATCTATAAGGGATTAACAACCCCTTCATACCCTTGGGTGCAAGCTCTTTGTGTTTGTGCAGGTACTTGTGACTCGACACGATTCTCCCACTGGATCGATACATTGGTTCTCAAACTGAGGGAAATACTTACCACCGCTGTGCTACGTCACCCTTTCCTCTTCAAGGGAACACCAACGCAAGGCTCCAAGGCCGCGGGGAAATCCTTTGCATATTTTCTAAAGAAGTCCCTATAGGCGTAGCCCGTGACAGAAGGATTCCAGGCGCCGTTGCCAGGGAAGGTCTGTTGTCGCAGTAGTAACCACTCGCCCTTTGATCCCTCCAAATTGTTGAAGTGCGAGTGGATGGGATCCGCCTTGTTGCCGTGCTCAGTAGCAATTCTGTTACTAGAGGTGAGCGAGTGGATTAAGTTTTTGCGCCTTCGGGAATTTATCTTAGCATGAACATCTTCGTGTTGGCATCCCCCGCCCGTAGCCAACTCACACATGAGGCTTGCTTTCTTCTTGCGTGCTCGATTGCTGCCAGGCCCAACAACCTGAACTTAAGCAACTTCCTTAGCTGAAACTCCTACACCGAGAGGGCCTGCTTTCCTCTGCAAAATAGAGCCGGAGATACTATTGAAATCCCAAAATATTAACCACTACTGCTTGCCAAGCGGAGGTGTACCAATAGCCATCTCCTGTAAAACAATGTTTGGGTGGAAACTGCTCGACACCCAATACAGGTGTGGCTATCTTATATATATAAGGGGTATACAAGGTAAGGTGTATACACAGAAGTTTTACAAATATACAATCTAGCACCCTCCCTCAATCTTAACTATGTCCTGAACTACAAAGCAAGTTAAGATTGCGCCTGCATCCCTCAAACTCTGGTTGTCGAAGTGGCTTTGTGAAGATGTCATCAAGTTGATCCTTGGAAGAGATGAACTTGATATGAAGAAGCTTATGTGCAACGCGTTCCCTTACAAAGTGATAGTCAACTTCGATGTGCTTGGTACGAGCATGAAAGACTAGATTAGATGACAGATGTCGCACCAATGTTATCACACCAAAGAACGGGTGACTGCTGTTGAGAGATGCCTAACTCTCTTAAGATAGACTGTACCCAAATAAGCTGAGCTGTGGCATTGGCAACCGCCTTAGACTCTGCTTCAGTGCTACTCCGAGATACTGTGGCCTGCCTACGTGCACTCAAAGCGATCAAGTTATCCTCATAAAAGACAGGATAGCCCCCCGTTGATCGTTGGTCATCCGGACTCCCAGCCCAATCAGCATGAGAGAAGGCCGAGAGAGCACACGAAGAGGTAGACCAAAGATGCAAGCCATAGGAGAGAGTATGATAGACATAATGCAAGATACGCTTCACAGCTGACTAGTGGGAAGTCCAAGGAGCATGAAGATACTAGCACACACGGTTGACCGCATAGGAGATGTCACACTTGTAATATTCAAGTACTGCAAAGCTCTAACAACATTGTGATTATCGGTAGCATCATCTGAAGGGAGCAAGTCACCATCCAAGGGATGACAACCGATCTGTCGCAGACATAGGGGTGGTAGCATGCTTGCAAGGCAACATGCCGGCACGGCGTAGCAGATCCAAGGAGTACTTATGCTGAGTAAGAGTCAGACCAACAAAAGATCGTGAAACCTCCATGCCAAGAAAGTAGTGTAGAGCCCCCACACCCTTGACAACAAAGTGGCTACTCACAACAGACATCACACGATCCGCAGCACACACGGAGGAGCTGATAAGAATGATGTCATCAACATACACCAGTAGATACATAGTAACCTCACGACGATGAAATAGGACCAAAGACGTGTCAGGAGTGAACAGGGTAAACCCAAGCTGTCGAAGAATCGAACCCAGTCGGGCATGCCATGCACGAGGAGCCTGCTTGAGTCCATAAAGTGCCTTAACAAGATGACACAAATGATGTGGACGAGCTGGATCAACAAAACCAGGAGGTTGACACATGTAAACTTATTCCTCCAAGACCCCATGGAGAAAAGCATTCTAAAGATCAAGCTAGCGCAAAGACCTATGACATCCCCAGATTATGCTATAGTGGTCATTGTAATTAAGCTACACTGAAGACCATGATCAATGCCAAATCATTTTGCTAAAGATTGCTTGATCAAACTTCGGATCAATTCTCGTTTCAAATTTATGTTGAAGTTCAAAATTCAATTAATAAGTGGAATAAATAAAATTTTCAAATACGAAAACAAAAATCATGGTTAGATTGCAAATATTCATCTCATAATTATAAAATATGAAACCATATTTATCAAGCCCTCTTTTGTCTCAAAATAATTTTAAACCGCGGCCAATTCATTATTAAATGCCATTTTATTTTAATCAATTACAAATAATGAATCTAAAATATTTTATGAGATTGCAATAAATTGCAAAATGAATACTAAACCAAGTGCCCTATTTCTATAAAAGACTATTATTACAAAATAATTAAAACATAAAAGTTTTATATATAAAAAAGGAGAAAACACCCCTTTTCCCCACTAGGCCGGCCCACTCCCCCTCCCAACCGGCCACCTAAACCAGCCGGCCCACCCACCAATCGGGGGTATAACCCTTCCGTGCCCCGAACCCTAGCCCCCCACTCTGCCCCCACTCTCCCTCCCCTCCCGTCCGGATCCAAATCGGATCGGGGTAGAGGCTGCGTCGCCCCGCCAGTGCCCCGCCATCGGGCTACCACCGGCCCCCACCGTCGGCCGCCTTCCCCTTCACCGGGTGCACCCTCCCTCGTCGGCCTCCTCACCTCCCTCCCTGACGGACTACAACGAGCCTCTACCTACCCTGCTAGAGGTGGTGAGCCACTAGGGGCTGCTCCCCTCCTCCCTCTCCTTCCGTAGCTCTGGCTGCCTCCCATCAGCCGCACCCCACCGGGCTTCCCCCCGGCGACCGCCTCCTCTCTCCGTAGGTCCGGCCACGCCCGCGCACGCCCCTTTACCCTCGCTAGCTGCCGCTCGTCGCCCCACCTCGCTGTTGGCGCGCCTCGGCCCCTCTCGCCACGCCTATGGCCTCGCCCGGCCCCATACCACCGCACCCTGGCCATGTCGCGCCTCCATCCACACCCCCCCGCATGCTCCCCGCCGTTGGGTTCGTTGGCCCTGTCAGCCACCATGACTGTTCGCTGTGCCACCGCTCCAGGCCGCTCGCGCCGCCCCGGGCTTCGCCCGCTGCCCGCCCCGCCACCCGGTGGCTGCGGCCGCCGTTGCCCTCCAGACACTAGCTGTTGTGGCCTTGCCACTCCTGCCTTCGGCCGGCGTGGCTCCGGGCCACTCCTGTTTACAATGGGGATTAACCCCCCCCCCCGTGTGAGAATGACATGGGGGCCTAATGCGCCTTAACGAAAAAAGGGGATTAAAAAGAACAATTTAAAAATAATTATTAAATAGTTAATTACTTAATTAACTGGTTAATTAATTAATTAGATTAATTAGTAGATTAATTAAGTCACTCAGTAATCCTGTCTAAATTAATTTAAGTATTTAATTGGGACAATTAATCTGCCTAATTAATTAGGTTAATTTAACCTAAGACAAATAAATTATAACCTGCTAATTAATTTATTTAAGTGGAGTATGACAGGTGAGTCCCACCCCCTTAAACTAATCTGTTTAATTATTTAATAAACTAAATGAAAAATGTGGGTATGACATATGGGACCGAGTGGTCAGAGTTGACCAGTCAACACGATTGTTGAGTGGTGATGTGAGCATGACATCATGGTGATGCACTAATGAATATTGAATTTAATTAAATCTATTTAATTTCTAAATATTAATAAGACTATAAAAATTAATATAAAATAATCCATAATCCGGATGAAAATAAGTTGTACATGAAAGTTGATGAGAAAAATGAGACGAATCCGGATACGCTGCTCGTTCGTGTGTCACGCGTCTCTATCATAGCGAACGTGGAACTTTTCCATCCGTTACGCTTGTCCGGTAGTAGCAAGATACCGAGAAAATATCGTCAATATTTTCCCGACCCGTCTATGACGGATGATAATGCGTTAGCTCATGCCTAGCCCTTCATTTTGTCATATCATGCATCATGTTGCATTTGTGCATTTTTTTGTTGTTTCTTCCCCCTCTTCTTATGGGTAAACCCCGAGACTGACGCTGTTGCCGGGTACGACTACCCTCATGACGACGAGCCCTTTGCCGTAGAGCAACAAGGCAAGCAACCCCCCCTTGATCATTCCTACATTGCCAATTCTTTCTCCCTCATGCTTGCATTAGAATTTTGCTAGTGTTGTAGTTAGCTCCTATATCTGATGCATAGCCTGTTTTTGATGAACTGCTACTTTACCGTACCGCACTTTAAACTGCTTAGTATAGGTGGCACAGTCATCCCCTTTGCCCCCTTAGTACAGTTGCCCCGCGTTATCGTCAAGTCTCGATCATCTGATCGACATGCCGTGACCCGTCACAACACTCACACCCCCTTAGTTGTACTATGCTGCAGAGCTACTATCGAGTCCGAGGGTGACACCTTGTTACATACTCCGATGTTAGCATTGTAGTGTAGTTGATCGGCGGTGGTCCTCGGAGGGTGATTCCCCTTTTCGCCACTTCCGGTAACGACTCTGTCGTACAATCCATCAAGTGTGGTCCAGCGTGGGTGATTCCTCCCTGGCCACCTTGATGGTTACAACATTCAGAATCCATCAAGGGTGATACCTCGGATCCCTCTGATGTTACAACCACATAGTTACTTGACCGTGCTACTTGGAACATGAAAGGGTGTTGCGGGTGGATTCCCACATGCATGTGTTGATGAGTTAATTAAAATGCTAATGAATTTTGGTATTTGATCTGAGTTGGTCGGGAGACCTTTTCACACTAACCTTCATTTGGGAGAAGTTATGGGTACTCGACGTCGTGGTATCAGCCGAAGCTCTTCAGACGTCAGCAATGGAGCGATGCGCTCTCGAGTGGTCTGATAAGCATTGTTCTTGTATAAGAGGTGCCAGGACTGACATCGGCCGCCCATGCACCATGCAGGAGCAAAGGGTGATGGGCCCATGACACCTGCGTGCTTAGGATTTAGAACGACGGGCTGGCCTCTCTGTTGAGTGTCGGTAGGGCTGCGACGTGTTGATGTTCCGTGGCCGGGCATGACCCAGAAAAGTCTGTCCGACCAGAGTTTATGAAGCGTGTTGGGTACTATGGTGCACCCCCACAGGGATGAAATTAACTATTCGAATAGCCGTGTCCACGGTTAGAGGACGATTTGGATTTGTGCGCCGATCTTATATAACTATGACAGTTACTTAACTAGAATGTTTTCTCCGGGATTGGTTCCTCGCAGGGAGTGGAGGAAGAATCTTTGGGCGTGACCTCATTTAATATTGATGCAGCAATATGACTATTAATTGTGTTACTTGCTCTACTCTCGTCTATTGCCGCAAGACCCCTGAAGATGCTAGTCTTCGATAGGACTAGTCCCCTCTCCCTATTCTCACATTGTTGTATTCAGTCCACGTAAAACCCCCCTTTCTTTGATACTGATGCATACTTAGCATAGTTCTGATGTCAGTCTTGTAAGTACTTTGGATGAGTACTCACCATTGCTTTGCTCCCCCTTTTCCCCTTGATACGATTGTTGCGACCAGATGATCGAACCTAGGCAGGAGGCCTCGCCTCGTTCGATTGCAATATCTTTTGTGTTAGCCTTCTCTAAGGCATTATAATGTTTCATGTCTGTACTCACATATTTATTGCTTCTGCTGACTCGTGTGTTTATCGAGCTTCCGTATTCTAGCCCTCAAGGCCCCTGGCTTGTAATATGAATATTTGTGTCTAGAGTTGTGTTGTGATATCTTGCCATGAGTCCTTGAGCTTGGTTGTACACTTTTGCGTGTATGATTAGCGTACGATCAAATCAAGGGAGTCACAAGTTGGTATCAGAGCCGACTGACTGTAGGTAGCCCCCTTTCCAACTCCTTCGCCGAAGTTGGGTCTAGTACTTGAAAAAGTTTTACTAACATTGTTGTGTGGCTTACGGGCCCACATCTCAATCGGGTGGTATTAGTATATTTTACTCCTCTTCTATACTCTGGGTTCTGATCTCTCTTCTCTTTCGGGTTAAAGATTTTACTAACTCTAACATTAGGTTCTCGTAATCACATCGACCCAGAGAGCTGGACTATATACGGTTGTTCTTCTTATAATATGTTACACACACTGTTATTTGACCTCTTTGAATCTTCCTTTTCAGATGCGTCCCGCAAGGCAGATCATACGCGTGACTATGGTTGTCGATGCGAGTGGGTTCCCGACCATTCTGGTCGACCTCTTGACCAGGATGGGATATCACTGGTACCCCGAGTACACTGTGTACGAGGACTTCCACGAGTCCAACCAGTACCAGTACCACGATGAGGTTCACATCTTTGATCGGACGAACATCTCCACCCATGAGCTCCACACCTTTTGTGGTGTTGGGTTGACGATCGATATGGCCGCCCATGATGCGGCCTATATCGTTATCACCCGCCTCCGTGGAGCGTATCCTTGCTTGGAGGAGACTGCTTTCAGATACATCCCGTATGTTCCTGATGGGCATGATATTGGATGTCATCTCCCTGCCTACGCTGCTCGCGTTCGAGAGCGCAATGACCGGTCCTATGTCGCTGTCTGTACCCCCTACATGAGGCGTCGCTAGGACCCACAGGTTTTGGTGCAGTACATGGAGGCACTGGATCGTGCTTCCGAGCTCAAACCGTGGAGTTGTACGCCATGTGTACCCGTCTTTACGACGCGTTGACACAACTGCAGCCAGCAGTTGACGCGAGGATCCACCCTCTGTTCATCCTTCACCAGTGCAGGACAGAGGTACCACCAGGTCTTGAGTGGCCTACTGTTGGAGGTCGTACCCCTGCACTTGGACCTCTTCTCATCGATTCGATGTGGTACGAGCACATGAGTCGCCAGGGGATGCAAAATCCCACCCCAAGGTTCTCCTGTCATGGTCACCGTCAGCTATGTGGATTTAGCCATTTTCTCGACGTTGATGTAGCATTAGCGCTATGTTTCATTGTTGTATCCCTACACCGCGTGCCTGCGTCCCGCCTAATGATTCCATGTTATCATCTAATGGGTCCAAGTTATCGCCAAATTTCGAATTTGTAATCGATGGTCTCTAATCAAACTTATGTATGGGTTTGTATGTCGAACTTGACTACTATGAAGTATCTATTGCATTTCCTTTGATCATGCTTGATTGCTTCATGGATGACTACAATGCCTTTGTAGTTACCTTATGCTAAACTATCCTTGTTAAATTTTAGCACAATGGTTAGACCAGCTGGCCTCCCGCGTGGTCCCGCAAACGATCCACCACCCTTGCCTCCTGAATATATGTCTGGGATGATCCAACAGTTTGAACTGAACCACCAGTTTATGCAAGGGCTCATGGACCAATTCCAAAGGCCAAACATGAATCGGCAGCAAGGCATGACCCTGCAAGACTTCTGCTGCCTCAGTCCTGCGATCTGCCGTAGCTCAACTAACCCTCTTGATGCTGATGACTGGCTTTATGACATTGCTTATGAGCTGGAGCCTGCCAATGTGCCCCTGGCGAGCTATGTCAACTTTGCAGCTTACTTTCTGAAGGGTCACGCTGCTCAATGGTGGGACAGTCATAGAAGCTCTCAACCCGCTGGAACTGCCATCACTTGGACGGAGTTCAAGGCTGCCTTCCGTGCTTGCTACATTCCTCACAGAATCATGGATCAGAAGAAGCGTGAGTTCCGCAACCTTGTCTGGGGCAACAAAATTGTGGATTCTTATTAGCGAGAGTTTCTGGGCTTATACCGCTATGCTGAACAAGATATTGCAACTGACGCACACATACACAAGAAGTTCCGTGATGGCCTCCACCCTGACCTCAAGCTGGCGCTCCTTGTTCAGGACTATGTTCATTTCGCCACCCTGGTGAACAAGGCCATTCAGGTTGAGACTGGTCTGCAGGAATACAAGGATAGCATCAAACTCAACCATGACATGGGTTCCTCTTCGGGCTCATCTGCTCAGAAGTGGAAGATCTAGATTCCCCACAACATGTACCATGCACTTACTCCTCCTCCAAAGCCGTCCTATGCTGCACCTCGTGTGCCTCCTCCACGACATAGGCAACCGAGGTTTCCAGCTCCACCGCCTCAAGCTCCTCCTTCTTGTCGTGAGGACGAGTTGTGCTTCAAGTGTGGCCGTCCAGGTCATCGTGCTAGAGACTGCAAGAAGAATCCGAACCAGTTGGCACTTCCCTCAGCTCGCAGTGGCAAGAGTCAGAACCGCGACAACAATGTCAAGCCTACATATGTTCGTGGTCAGGCCAACAACATTGAGATGGGTCAAGCTCAGGACCAACCTGCTACCATGATGGGTACACTTCCCCTTAACTCAGTACCTACTTGTGTATTTTTTGATACAGGAGCATCAAATTCCTTTATGTAAGAAAATTTTGCATACATGCATGACATTAGAATCAAAGAGATGAACATTCCGATAGTGGTAAACACCCCCGGGGTCCAATGTCGAACCTCTGTGGTTTGTCCCAATGTTCCTGTAGAAATCAAAGGATTGGAATTCCTTGCCGCTCCCATTTTACTGAAGTCTTCCAACATTGACCTTATACTAGGAATGGACTCATTGAAGGCTCATACAACTTCAATTGTTTGTGCCACAAAAACTGTACACCTCCTACACCCTTCAAATGAGTTAATAAGCTACCATGCTCATCTTGTTCGAGATGCTGAGGCACGGCTATACGCCTTGAATGCATTAAATGCGTCGCCTCTTGAAGGGATCGAAAACATTCCAATTGTCCGGGAATTCCAAGATGTCTTTCCAGAAGAACTTCCGGGGATTCCCCCTGCTCGAGATGTCGAGTTTGTCATTGACTTGATACCCGGTACCACTCCTATCGCCAAGCGTCCTTATAAGATGCCACCACACGAAGTTCTTGAACTTAAGCAAGAAATTGACAATTCGCTTTGTCTCGGTTTCATTCGTCCTAGCTCCTTAGCTTGGGGAGCACCTTCTATCTTTGTTAAGAAGAAGAAGAATGGAACAAATCATTTGGTTCAAGACTACCATCCTATCAATCAGGCCACTATTCAAAATAAGTTTCCTCTTCCTCAAATAAATGATCTGTATGATAAACTTGCTAGTTCCTCAGTCTTCTCTAAGATCAACTAGATGTTGGTATACCACCAGATCCATGTTCGCAAAGAGGATATCCCAAATACCCCCTTTGTTACTCGCTATGGATCATACAAGTAAACCAGCATGTCCTTTGGCTTAACCAATGCACCGGCAACCTTCCCTCGGTTGATGAATTATATATTCATGGACTACCTCGACAAATTCGTCGTGGTATATCTGGATGATATTCTGGTATATTCAAAGAATAAATAAGAGCATGCCGAACATCTTCGTCTTGTACTGGATAGGCTTCGGGAGCATAAACTTTATGTGAGGTATTCCAAATGTGAATTCTGGCTGGACGAAGTGACGTACCTTGGTCATGTGATCTCCAAGGATGGTATTGTAGTCAACCTTGAATGAGTTCAAGCTATTATTGACTCGACTCCCCCGAAGAATGGCAATCAAGTCAGAAGTTTTCTCGAAATCGCCACCTATTGTCGTCGATTCGTCGAGAACTTCTCTAAGATTGCAAAGCCCTTAACCAATCCGCTTCACAAAGGTGTTAAGTCTGAGTGGACTGACAAATGTCAGGAAAGTTTCCAAGCACTTAAGGACAAACTGACATCTGCTCCAGACTTGCTCCACCGGATACTAAGAAGGATTTCGTCATTTATTGTGACGCTTCTCTTCAAGGGATAGGTTGTATCCTGATGCAAGATTGCAAGGTGATTGTGTATGCCTCTCGTCAGCTACGTACTCATGAAGTGAACTACCCAGTTCATGACCTAGAACTTGTTGCAGTAGTACAGTCACTAAAAGTGTGGCGGCATTACCTTCTTGGTAATCATTGTGAGATCTACACTTATCATCAAAACATGAAGTATTTTTTCACTCAGCCGAATCTTAATCTACGTCAACAAAGATGGATGTAGCGTATAGCAGATTTTCACGGTGGTATATCATATACCCCCGGCAAGGCTAACGTAATTGCCAATGCCTTGAGTCGCAAGTCATACCGCAACCACCTCCAGGTTCATAAGGTTCATGACCGTTTTCAAGAAGAATTTCGTAAGCTGAACCTACATATTGTTCCTCAAGGTTACCTTGTTCCCCCTCCTAAAGAGTTTCGCAAGATGAACCTCCGTGTTGTTAATCAGGGATCCCTCAGTAACCTGGTTGTTGAACCAGATCTCATGGGCATCATCAAGACTATTGAACTCTGTGACGAGGATGTCAAAAGAATTAAGTGCTATCTTGCAGAGGGAAAACCCTCTTGCTTCACTATTGATGATGTGGAGCCTTGTACTTCAAAGGTTGCCTATTCATACCAAATAAAAAGGAAAACCTCAGAATGACTAGACGGGTGATGAGAGAAGCTCATGAGACCCCGTTGTCTATACATCCGGGTAGTACCAAGATGTAGCAAGACATCCGTCAAAGGTTCTGGTGGCCAAATATGAAACAAGACATTGCACGCTATGTTGCAGAATGTGATATTTGTTGGCGAATCAAAGTAGAACATCAAAAGCCTGCTCGAACTCTGCAACCTATTTCTATCCCTGAATGGAAATGGGACCATGTTGACATGGACTTTGTCACTGGTTTTTCCAGATCTCAGAAAGGTAATGATCATATTCTTGTCGTCATTGACCGACTATCCAAAGTTGCATATTTTCTGGCCGTCAAAGAAACAATTACTCCTAGTCAACTGGCAGATCTTTATATGTCCAGAATTGTTTTATTTCACGGTATTCCATTGGTAATCAGCTCGGACCGTGGCATCTTGTTCACTTGAAAATTGTGGGAAATTTTTCAGAAGGCTATGGGGACTCATCTGTCCTTCAGAACCGCATCTAACCCTCAATCTGAGGGACAAGTTGAACGAGTCAACCAAATTCTTGAAGACATGCTTCGAGATTGTGTCATTTATTTAGGTAAGAAATGCGAGGAACTCTCTCGTATGCTGAGTTCTCATACAACAATAGCTACCAAGCTAGTCTCAAGATGGCCCCTTTCAAAGTATTGTATGGACGAAGGTGTCAAACTCCTCTGAATTGGTCAGAAACTGGGGAATGATCAACCTTCGGTCCGGATATTATCCAACATGATGAAGATCAAGTCTGCATTATTCATGAGAATCTAAAAGCTGCTCAGTCTCGTCAGAAAAGTCGGTCTAACCGTCATCATCAAGATATGGTCTATTAACGTGGATAAAAGGCTTATCTTCATGTCACACCAATGAGAGGTGCACACCGTTTTGGAATCAAGGGCAAGTTAGCTCCTCGCTATATTGGTCCATTCACTGTTCTCGAAAGGCGTGGAAGAGTGGCTTATCAATTGGAACTGCCGACGAACCTTTATCAGGTTCACGATGCCTTTCATGTGTGTCATCTCCGCCGCTGCTTCAAAGATCTCGTTCGAGCAGTGGATCATGATATGCTTGAGCTGCAACAAGACCTCTCTTATAAAGAGTATCTGGTCCGCATTCTCGACCAGACTGAACGTCAGAATCGACACAAGATCACCAAGTTCCATAAAGTGGAGTGATCAAATCATTATGAAAATGAAGCCACTTGAGAACACGAGGATCATCTTCGTGATGAATACCCCGAGCTCTTTCCTTCTACTTCTTGATTCCCGGGACGAGAATTGTTGTTAGTGGGGGAGAGTTGTGACATCCCCGAATTATGCTACAATAACCATTGTAATTAAGCTACAGTGATGACCATGATCAAAGCCAAATCATTTTGCTAAACAGTGCTTGATCAAATTTAGATCAGTTCTTGTTTCAAATTTATGTTGAAGTTCAAAATTCAATTAATAAGTGGAATAAATATTTTTTCAAACACGAAAACAAAAATCATGGTTAGATTGCACATATTCATCTGATAATTTTAAAATATGAAACCATATTTATCAAGCGCTCTTTTATCTCAAAATAATTTTTAACTGTGGACAATTCATTATTAAATGCCATTTTATTTTAATCAATTACAAATAATGAATCTAAAATACTTTTGTGAGATTGCAATAAATTGCAAAATGAATACTAAACCAAGTGCCCTATTTCCATAAAAGATTATTATTACAAAATAATTAAACCAAAAAGTTTTATATACACAAAAATTAAAAGAAAATGAGAAAACCCCCCTTTCCCCCAGTGGGCTGGCCCACTCCCCCTCCCTACCGGCCACCTAAACCAGCCGGCCCACCCACCCACCCCGGGTATAACCCTTTCGTGCCCCGAACGCTAGCCTCCCATTCACCCCACTCGCGCCGCCACTCTCCCTCCCCGTCCCCTCCCGATCCAGATCAGATCGGGGTTGAGGCCACGCCACCGTGCCGGTGCCCCGTCATCGGGCCACTACCGGCCCCCGCTGCCGACCACCTTCCCCTTCACCAGGTCCACCCTCCCGCATCGGCCTCCTCACCTCCCTCCCCGACGGACTACGATGAGCCTTTGCCTTCCCTGCTAGCGGTGGTGAGCCACTAGGGCTCCTCCCCTCCTCCCTCTCCTCCCCTAGCTCCGGCCGCCTCCCGTCGGCCGCACCCCACCGGGCTTCCTCCTCCTCTCTCCGCAGGTCCGGCCATGCCCACGGGCACCCGTGCCCCCTCGCTAGCTACCGCTCGTCGCCCACCTCACCCCTGCTCGTTGTCGGCGGGCCTCGGCCTCTCTCGCCAAGCCCGTGGCCTCGCCCGGCCCCACACCACCACACCCTGGCCACGTCGCGCCTCCAGCCGTTTGGCCATCGTCGCGCACCTCCAGCCACACCCCCCTGTGTGCTCCCCACAACTAGGTTAGTTGGCCCTGTCGGCCACCGTAACAGCTCGCTGAGTCGCCGCTCCATGTCGCTCGCGCCGCCCCGGGCTTCGCCCGCTGCTCGCCCTGCCACCCAGTGGCTGAGGCCGTCGTTGCCCTCCGGCCATCGGCTATTGTGGCCCTGCCGCTCCTCTCTTCGGCCGGCCTGGCCCCGAGCCACTCCCGTTAACCAGGAGGGATTAACCCCCGTGTGTTTAGTGTGTTGGGGTAATCCCCCCTTATGAGAATGACATGGGGCCCAATGCCCCTTAACAAAAAAGGAATTAAAACAGAAGAATCTTAAAATAATTATTAAATAGTTAATTAATTAATTATTTGGTTAATTAATTAATTAGATTAATTAGTAGATTAATTTAGTGAGTGAGTAATCCTTTCTAAATTAATTTAAGTATTTAATTGGGACAATTAATCTAGCTAATTAATTAGGTTAATTAAACCTAAGACTAATTTATTATAACCTGCTAATTAATTTATTTAAGTGGACTATGAGAGATGGGTTCCACCCCCTTAAACTAATCTGTTTAATTATTAAATAAACTAAATTAAAAATGTGGGTATGACGTATGGGACTCACTCGTTAGAGTTGACCAGTCAAGAGGATTGTTGAGTGTGTGAGCATGACATCATGCTGATGCCATTAATGAATATTGAATTTAATTAAATCTATTTAATTCATAAATAATTAATAAAACTATAACAATTAATATAAAATAATTCGTAATCCGGATGAAAACAATTTGTACATGAAAGTTGATCACAAAAATGAGACGAACCCGAATATGCTATCCGTTCATGTGTCACGCCTCTCTACCATAGCGAACGTGAACCTTTTCCATCCGTTTTTCTTGTCCGGTAGTAGCCACAGACCCGGAAAATATCGTCATATATTTTCCCGATAAGTCTATGACGGATGATACTCCGTTAGCTCATGCCTAGCCCTGCATTTTGCCATGTCATGCATCGTGGTGCATCTGTGCATTATATTTATTTTTTCTTCCCCCCTCTTCTTACGAGTAGAACCCAAGACTGACGCTGCTGCTGGGTACGACTACCCTCCTGATGACCAGCCCTTCGCCGCAGAGCAACATGGCAAGCAAACCCCCCTTGATCATTCCTATATCGCCTATTCTTTCTCCCTCATGCTTGCATTAGAATTTTTCTACTGTTGTAGTTAGCTCCTATATCTGATGCATAGCCTATTATTGATGAACTACTACTATACTCCACCGCACTTTAAACTGCTTAGTATAGGTGGCTTAGTCATCCCCTTTGCCCCCTTAGTCCAGTTTCCCCGCGTTATTGTCAAGTCTCGATCATCTGGTCGATGAGCCATGACACGTCATAGCACTCACACCCCCCTTAGATGTACGATGCTTCAAAGCTACTATCGAGTACCGAGGGTGACACCTCGTTATGTACTCCAATGTTAGCGTTGTAGTGTAGTTGAACGACGGTGGTTATCGGAGGGTGATTCCCCCTTTTGCCACTTTCGGTAACGACTCTGTCATACAACCCATCAAGCGTGGTCCAGCGAGGGTGATTCCTCCCTGGCCACCTTGACGGTTACATCGTTCGGAATCCATAGAGGGTGATACCTTGGATCCCTCTGATGTTACAACTACACAGTTACTTGATCGTGCTACTGGGAACATGAAAGGGTGTTGCAGGTTGATTCCTGTGTGGATGTGTCGATGAGTTAATTAAAATGCTAATGGATTTGGGTATTTGATCTGAGTTGGTCAGGAGACCTTTTTGCACTAACCTTCACGTGGGAGAACTTATGGGTACTCGACATCGTGTGATCAGCCGAAGATCTTCACACGTCAGGAATGGAGTGGCGCGCGCCCGAGTGGTCTGGATAAGCATCATTCTTGTATAAGAGGAGCCAGGACTGACATCGGCCGCCCATGCATCGTGCAGGAGCGCAAAGGGTGATGGGCCCATGACACCTGTGCGCTTAGGATTTAGACCGGCGGGCTGGCCTCTCTATTGAGTGTAGGTAGGGCTGTGACGTGTTGATGTTCCGAGGCCGGGCATGACCCAGGAATGTGTGTCTGACCAGAGTTTATAAAGCGTGTTGGGTACTATGGTGCACCACCACAACTGTTACTTAACTGTTACTTAACTCGAATGTTTGCTCCGGGAGTTTATCAAGCGTGTTGGGTACTATGCCGGGCATGACGATTTGGAGTTGTGGCCCGATCTTATACAACTACAACGGTTACTTAACTGGAATGTTTGCTCCGGGATTGGTTCCTCGTAGGGAGTCGAGGAAGAATCTTTGGGTGTGACCTCATTTAATATTGCTATAACAATATGACTATTAATTGTGTTACTTGCTCTACTCTCATCTACTGCTGCAAGACCCCTGAAGATGCTAGTCTTCGATAGGACTAGTCCCCTCTCTGTATTCTCGCATTGCTGCAGTCAGTCCACATAAAACCCCTTTGCTTTGATACTGATGCATACTTAGCATAGTTTCGATGTTAGTCTTGCGAGTACTTTGGATGAGTACTCACTATTGCTTTGCTCCCACTCTTCCCCTTGATACGATTGCTACGATCAGATGATGGAACCTAGGAGATGGCGCATGCCGCCAACGACGACTGCTACCCCGACAGTGCCTTCTACTATGTGGAGGCCGGTGAAGACCAGGAGTAGTTTAGGAGGTTCTCAAGCAGGAGGCCTTGCCTCATTCGATCGTTGTATCTTTTGTGCTAGCCTTCTCTAAGGCATTATCTTGTTTCTTGTCTGTACTCAGATATTTGTTGCTTCCGCTGGCTCGTGTGTTTATCGAGCTTCTGTATTCTAGCCCTCGAGGCCCCTGGCTTGTAATATGAAGCTTGTACGTTTTTATTTGTGTCTAGAGTTGTGTTGTGATATCTTCCTTTGAGACCTTGAGCTTGGTTGCACACTTTTGCGTGTATGATTAGTGTATGATCAAATCGAGGGCATCACAAGACCACCCTTTGGCAACAGCCAAGGACAAAAGTAACCGAATAGTGGTAGATTTAACAACTCGACTGAAAGTATCCTCATAATAAAGACCATACCATTGTTTAAAACATTTTTCCAGCAACCGCGCCTTGTGGCGCTCAGTGGAACCGTCAACATGCTTCTTCACCTTGAAGACCCACTTGAAATTAATGATGTTGACACCACACACAGGAGGAACTAAACGCCAACTATAGTTCCTCTGAAGTGCCTGAAACTCTTGCTCCATGGTAGAGTGCCAATGAGGAATCCGAAGAGTTGCCTGAAATGATGAGGCTCAACACTGGGATCACCATCTGTTTGTGCCATGCACGCCATAATCCATGCAATTGTGCCATCAGTATGTTCCTTCGGCCGAACAATACCACTCTGCCTCTGCGTACAAGGACACAGAGGAGCAGTACATGGTGCAGGGGACGACAAAGACTAGGATGGCGAAGTCGCTGGCTCCAAAGCTAGGGGCATAGCCCCTGCAGTAGAGGCTGATGTAGACGGCGAGGCAGGCTCAGGTGCTGGTTAGGCCGTTACTGGCATGGGAGAAGCAGGATCAACCGACGCGGCCGGCTCAACCAGCGCAACTGGCACAGCCCGATGCATAGCTGGAGTAGCCGGCACAGCCCGAGGCGAGGCCTCTTCAGCCAGTGCAGCCGTCACAGCCCTAGGGGCAGCTGGCCTAGGCAAGGGCGGGTCAGCCAACACAGCCGGCCAAGCCGCAGATGCATCAGGCGGCTACGCGTCCAGAAGCTCAAGGCGTGCTACATGTCCAGTACCTGCACCATGGTTAGGTAGCAACAAGGGAGTATACACAGCATCAACAAATTGACCAGGCAATGGTAAGGTGGGTTGCTCAGGTGCGGTGGGAGTGGTGGAGATGACCAGAGGTGTGGCAAAACAAAAAACATTCTCATTAAACACCACATCATGAGAAATGTAGACGCAGTTAGAGGGAACATGAAGACACTTGTACCCTTTATGAAGAGAACTATAGCCAAGAAACACACACTGTTTAGATCGAAACTCCAACTTCCGTTGGTTATATGGACGAAGATGTGGCCAACAAGCACACCCAAAAACTTTGGAGAACGTATAATCAGGGATTTAATTCAACAAAAGTTCAAGAGGTGTTTTCATTTGACGGAGTCGTGTAGGTAGTCGATTAATAAGAAAGCAAGCGGTGGAAAACGCATCACTTCAAAGTCAAAAAGGACCAGTCTCGACTATATGACTATGCTTACGCTAAGCTACACCGTTCTGTTGGTGTGTATGAGGACAAGACACACGATGAGTAATTCCAAGCTTATTAAAGAACGCATTGAAGTTATCATACTTATGTAATGCCCCAAGTGTGTATCTTTCCCTATTTGGAACCTTCTCTATGTGGGTCCACCTTGTCATTGCAATGAGAGCCTATGCATGTGTTATTTCATGTGTCACCTTGTCTTTCTTGCATGCATGCATCTGGTCCATTCCATTCTTCCTAGCCTTGTGTTTGTGCTTTGCGAATCCATGTGTGATGTGATGTGATGAATATGTGATGGTGTCGTGTTTCGTGAATGATGTGAATGTATTTGAGAGTAGGAGCACTATGTGGATTTTCCCTAGGGTTTGAAACTCCCCCCTCTCTTTTATCTCAAGCCCAGTTTCTAATTGATCCTTCCCTGTTTTAATAATATCCATGGTTTAGTGGATGTGAAGATGTGATTTTGCTGTTTTGTAACTATGTTGTAAGGGTGCAAATATTCACAAAATAGCTCAACTTAATGCTGTTTTGTAAATATTTAGTTGCTCCTAAAATTCCTTTTCCATTTTTCTTAAATAGGTTATAATTTCTTATGACCAGGGGTACCTTTGCTTTATTTTTAGCATTGTCTGGTTATCTTGTGCATTATTATCTTTGTCTCGTCTTGGTTAAAAATAAGTAAACCCCAGAGGTTATTTTTTTCCTCTTATTTCGCGACACTGGTGGGCTTCCTCCCCCTGCGTGGCCCATCCCCTTCTCTGTCTCCCGCGGCAGCCCAACTGCGCGTCCTTCGTCCTCCTCCTGACGGCGTCGACCCCTTGTCTGCCTTCTGTTTGAGCATCAGAGAGAGAACGAGAGGCTTGATTCCATCCATCCCATCCGCGGCCCCCCATAAGGCCTTGGCGTACGTGCCTTCTTTCCCTAGGGTTCCGCGCCTCCCCTCCTTGTGCCGCCACCATCTCCCTCCATCTCTATTCCTCCCCAAGGTAAGCCCTCTGTAGTATCAGTAGCAGAGGGAGTCGGAAGAGCGCCGTCGGCCTCATCCACGCGTTTGTCGTCGCCGGCGCCAGCAGCCATGTCCGGGAGTCCGGGGAAGCTACCCGCGCTCCATTCCCGCCGTTGTTGAGGTCGGGGAGCAACCGCAGCAACGGGCAGGAGCTCGTTGTGACAGCCCGAGACCGACATTCCAGAAGATTCCCCTCTCTTTCTGTTTTCGTCGTGTGTTTATTTTTATTTGTCGCATCATCATTGCATCATGCGCATCATCTGCATTGCATCGGCATCTCCGTTGCCGCCCGTTTTCAAAACTTGCATCCGTTAGTAGTTGTCGGTTCTCGTCGTTGTCTGTTCTGAGCCCGACCGCACACGCACGCGGTACCGTCGAAACCCAGTTTTTAAAGTGTGCGTAAAACTTTCTGTGATTGGGATGAGATTTGACGTGCGGTGTTATTTTAATATAGGTAGGCTGCCTGTCAAATTTCGTCGCGATCGGAGTCCGTCTGGTACCTAAACGGTCGTCCGTAGCGGCACCGTATTCGGTCTACCGTCGGACGTCTTTCAGTGTGTTATAAATCGTTGCCGCGCTGCCCGTTTTCCCTCTCGTCTCCGGATAACCACTCTCCACAGCCCACTAGTTCCACCTAGCCACTCCCTCCGTTCGTGGTCATCGGATCGCGATCGGACGAACGAGGTCCACCCCATCCGAGACCAACCCTATAAAGTTATCCCCCCTAGAGAGAGCCCTCTCACTTCCCTAGGGTTTCCCCTAGACAATTTTTGCAACCACCCCTTCAAAAAAACCCACCTGCTAGGCCTAACCCTCTAAATCCCGCGGCCCAAACCCTCTCACCAAATTTGGCCATTGGATTGGTATCTAATGGCTGAGAATAGACCCAAATCCCACCTACCGGACAATGTCCACCCAAGTGGACAATGTCCGGGCGACCACAGCGGATTTCCCATGCCCGCAAATCCTCCCATGCCCGAGACGCTCCTGCCCGCGGCCGACCGCAACCCCGCCTGGCCGTTCCCAGTCGCCACCGTGTCGGAGCAGCCGGCAGCCGCGCTCGCCAGAGTAGCGGGATGCGCTTCCGCCATGGCCGGCCGCCGCCGAGCTTCGCCGGGGCCTTTGCCTCGCGCTCCGGTGGCTGCGAGTCGCCGGATCCCGTCGCCCCCAAGACTCCGTGCAGATCCGGGGCAGTCTGGTGCCGCCGCCCTCTTCCGGCGAGCTATTGCCGTCGCTCGCATCCCGATCGGGAGCGGAGCGGACGAGCACAGCGCCCCGCATGGACTCCCCGCATTGACCGCTCGGCTGGGCCCCGAGCCGGCCCAGCTCGAGCGCCTCATCGCGCCTCCCCGAGGCCCAGCTTCGGCCTCCCCCAAAGCCCACTCCACCACTATTGCGCCAGGCCGGCCCGCAAGGTGAGAATTCCCCCCGAGACACTATTCCACGCCCAGGCAGTTGATAACTATCTCGCGCCCGTGTTTTGTAGGCCCGATTGGTGGATTTAGGCCCGTTAGCTATTTAGGATTTTTCTGGAATTTAATAAATTCCAGAAAAGAACCGTATTTTAAAAAAACGCCGTAACTTTTTATCCGTAAGTCGGAACGAGGCGTATTTTATATGGTTTTGGGGTAGTTTTGCGAGTAGAACACGATTTCACAACTTGCATATTTATTTGACATCGTTTGGTGTGCCGTATGCATAGATTAACTTGCTGTCCTAATATGTTTGTGCCCCGTATTTATTTTCCGCGCGTGTTCGAATAGCCCGGACCCCGTAGATAAAATGTTCATGCTCTAGGGACCCATTTGCCATGTGTTGTAGAGCGGTCATTGGTATTTTTGCGTGCAGGGTTTGCCGGTAGTTTATTTTACCGTATATAGGTTATTTGCCCGCATTTATGTGTGGCTTTATTTTGTGTTGCAACCCCACATATTTTATATGTTTCCGGGGTAGAAAAATCCCAAGGATTTTTCTGTGCAATCAGTTTTAGCCTTAGAGGAAGTTAGTTAGCGAGATATTTTGCTAAGTTGCCCTTTTGTTTAATTCGTAGGATTTATTCCGTGCCTCGTTTGAATTAGTTGTCAACTAGGGAGTTCTTCTTAGATGTTTTGTCTAGCCCCTGGTATTTTTAGTTGCAAAAGAAATGCATGTTTAGGTGTGTTTTGATTGCCCTCAAGTTGCTAGAAATAGTGCTGTTTTAGACGTGCTGAAATAATTCTAAGTCTGGAATCTGTTATTATGTTGTTGCTGTCTTGTCTTGCTTGCATCTTGTGATATGTAGCTCTTTTGAGGTTGGTCCAATGGAGTTAGTTGTAGTCCTTATGTTTCTCTAGCATGCTGTAAATTTTCATGCCATTTGGAGCCCTGTAGCTTATGGTTTTGCTGCTGTCAATATGCCTTCCGGCTGAAAACTGCACTTTCATGAGGTGTTATTTTCACTAAGTCTGAAATAGTGTGTGGGAAGCCATTTTGTGACTTCTTTCCCTAGTGTTCCTTGCTGCCATGCTAGTTGTTGTTAGTTGTTTGTAGTAGTGCTTCTTTCCCTCTTCCGTGCCATGCCTTGCTTGTGCATATCGGAGTTGTGTAGCCGTAGTTGTGGGGCATAGAAAATGCTATGTGGCTGATTTTGGCAGATTCTAGGGATTTCTTGTTTTGCTCGTAGTTTGTGAACCGTAGCTCCGATTCGAGCGTGTCCTATATGAAACTTGCTTAGAATCTTGTCTAGTTTCGTTTTCTCTTGCTGTTTGTATGTTTTGAAGTGCTTGTGACCGTCATTGCACACATATTGCATTCATGCCATCATATCTTGCGGTGCTTGTAACTTTTGTTTCGTAGCTCCGTTGGAGATGTTTTTTATGTGTAGGTTGCTTGCCTTGACGCGTAGAATCACGTGAACCTATTTGTTTTGCTGTTTAACAACTAATTAAAGGTGTTAACTCAGATCTGGAGAGAATTGTGAATTAACATGTGAGGTCGTCTCGGAGATGCTATATGTCATTTCCGACCTCATTTAAAATGTCTAGATAGGTAGTTTAATTTCCGCTTCACCTCTTGCATGTTCAACCATATTTAATATTGCCGTGTATCTAATCGGGATAGAACTAAATAATGAAACGTGGAGTTTCGTCAATATGCAACTCGTTGCATATTGAGCTTCACTTAACGTGTAGTGTTTGATTGTTTTGATTGTCATGCCTTGCATTAGACCGCTCATGCATCATATGTGTTGTGTATCGTGTGGTGGATATCGTGTGTTGATTTGTGTTTCCGGTTTGCTTCGTCTCGATAGAGTTCCGCAGCGTGCCGGATTGTGAGGACCCGTTCGACTACGTCGGTTCGTTTGCTTCACGGAGGCATTCTTCTTCCAAGCGGGATCTCAGGCAAGATGATCATTTCCCTAGATACCATTACTATCATTGCCATGCTAGTTTTTCCGTTGCTATCGTTTATGTCTCGTTGCCTACCACATGTTAAATATCAGCCTCTCAACAATGCCATGATCACCTTCAACCTGTACGACCTAGCAAACCACTGATTTGCTATGTTACCGCTTGCTTATCCCTATTGTTAGCGTTGCTAGTTGCAGGTGCAGTTGCTTCCATGTGAAAACATGGGTTCCTTGTTATATCACCATATTAAATGCTATTTAATTTAATGCATCTATATACTTGGTAAAAGGTGGAAGGCTCGGCCTTTTCTAGCCTGGTGTTTTGTTCCACCTTTGCCCCATTAGTTTCGGCTACCAGTGTCATGTTCCATAAACGAGCGCTCCTAACACGATCGGGGTTGTTATGGGGACCCCCTTGATAATTCGTTTTAGATTAAAGCTGGTCCGGCAAGGCCCAACATTGGTTCTACATTTGCCCAACATAATAATTCTGTTAACACTGAAATGCATAGGGCGTCATGAACTCGAGGAGTAATTTTACATAAACAGGGGGGCCAGTGCTGATGGTGTTGGTCCCAAACGGTCCGCCTACGGGGCCACCACGGGGAAACTCGAGGTTTGGCAATCGTAGCTAGTTCCATCCGTCGTGTCCTGAGAACGAGATACGCGGCTCCTATCGGGATCGTCGACACGCCGGGCGGCCTTGCTGGATTAGTTTTACCTTTGACGAGATATCTTGTGCATCGGGATTCCGGTGATGCTTTGGGTAATCTCAGAGTTGAGGTTTTCCACTAGGGAATCCGACGAGATCGCGAGCTTCGTGATTGAGGATTTCTATGCGGCTTGTGGTAATTTGTGATGGACTAGTTGGAGCACCCCTGCAGGGTTAAATCTTTTCGGAAAGCCGTGCCCGCGGTTATGTGGCAACGTGGAAACTTTGTTTAACACTGGTTCTAGATAACTTGAAGTTAATTTATTAAAACTTTGTTGGGGCATAGTTTATGCCTAAGTAATTTTGGTGATTGATGACAGTACCGTAAAGGACTAACCGTGTGTGTTAAGGTTTCAGATAACACACGTCAACGGCACAAGACGACTCGCCTCCTCATTCATGGAACGGAAGCACGGCGCTCTCTACGATTCTCTTTATTTGAGTCATAGGAAAGCCATACTATTAAGAGGGGAACCGTAGTGGAAAGGTGTGGGTGGAATCTATCTTTGCACGCGCACACTTCACATATTTTCCCTTACCTTCATCTTTGGAGCGGCCCCCGCCACTGTGTTTCTTTCCTCCTTGCAAAATGGTCCCCAGCGGTAGTATCGCTGGAATGCGAGCGGTAGTAATGTCATCGGATGATGAGGATTGGCTTATGGCCATGCACGAAGAACTTAACAACTTCGAGCGCAATCAAGTCTGGGATTTAGTGCCTAGGCCAACGAAGGAACATAATGTCATCGGATCAAATGGATATTCAAGAACAAGCAAGATGCCAATGGGATTGTGATTCAAAACAAGGCAAGATTGGTGGCTCAAGGCTACTCCCAAGTCGAGGGTATCAACTACGGTGAAACCTTTGCCCCTGTTGCTCGTCTAGAATCTATTCGCATGTTGCTTGCATTTGCTTCTCATCATAACTTCAAATTACAACAAATGGATGTGAAAAGTGCCTTTCTTAATGGTCCTTTAAATGAGTTGGTCTATGTCAAACAACCCCCGGGCTTCGAACATCCCAAGCTCCCCAATCATGTGTACAAACTTAATAAGGCACTCTATGGTCTTAAACAAGCCCCACGCGCGTGGTATGAGTATCTTACTGAGTTGTTACAAGGTCGTGGGTTTGAAATTGGGAAGATAGATCCCACTCTTTTTACTAAGAGGGTTAAAGGGGATTTTTTCATATGCCAACTATATGTTGATGATATTATCTTTGGCTCTCCTAACATTTCCTTCAATGAAGAATTTGCTGCACTAATGACTGAGAAGTTTGAGATGTCCATGATGGGAGAGTTGAAGTTCTTCCTCGGGTTCGAGATTACACAAGGTCTAGAAGGGACATTCATCAAACAAGCCAAGTACACTCAAGACATGCTCAAATGGTTCGAGCTCGAAGATTTCAAACCTGTCAAGTTCCCCATGCCAACAAGATGCAAGCTTGACAGTGATCCCAATGGTAAAGCAGTGGATCAAAAGGTATATCGCTCCATGATTGGATCCCTCCTTTACCTTTGTGCATCTGGACCGGATATTATGTTGAGTGTAGGGATATGTGCACGGTTTCAATCCGCACCAAAAGAAAGTCATTACATGGCTGTTAAGCGAATCTTTCGATATTTGGCTCATACCCCAAACTTTGGCCTTTGGTATCCCAAAGGAGCAAACTTCAATCTAGTTGGCTATTCTGACTCAGATTGGGCAGGAGATTGTGTGGAGAGGAAGTCAAAGTCTGGAGGATGCCAATTCCTTGGTCGCTCATTGGTAAGTTGGTTGTCAAAGAAGCAGAATTGCGTCTCCTTATCATCCACCGAAGCTGAGTATGTGGCAGCTGCAAGTTGTTGTGCACAATTGCCATGGATGAGGCAAACTTTAAAGGATTATGGTGTCACTTGTGACAATGTGCCTCTTCTATGTGACAATCAAAGTGCTATCAAGATTTCCCTCAACCCAGTGCAACATAGCAAAACCAAACATATTGATATTCGCCATCACTTCATTCGTGAACATATCAAGCTAGGTGATATTGAGGTTCACTTCATCCACACTGAAGAGCAACTTGCAGATATTTTCACTAAGCCTCTAGATGAAGCAAGGTTCCGGGAGTTAAGGCATGAGCTAAATATCATTGATTCAAGTAATGTGGATTGAAACTAGGCATGTTGCACCTCACTTTGCATTCCATCTTGGTCTAGATGTAGGCATGGACATAGGGGGAGTGTTGTTCTCTCAATGAACTTTCCCTCCCCCCATTATGCATAAATCAATCTAGTCTTTCACTTTAGCCATTGTCAAATGGCACTTGTGCTTCAAAGACGAGCATTGGTCATGAACCCAAGGATAATTCTTCGCGGTGTCATACCATTATCTCAAACATAGGTGGCCTCGGCCACCGCCCCTCCCACCTTTCTTTCGTATAGAAGAAAGGATATACAATGACAAGTCAGTTCTTATTTCTAGGTGCTATTTTTTTCTTACTTGTCATTTGCCCAAGTTCTTCTCTTATCCTAGGCCGCGTTGTGTCATTTGCAGCGGTACTACCGCCAGGGGTAGCGGTACTACCGCCAGGACCGAGTGGTACTATCGCCAGGACCCCAGCGGGACTACCACTAGGGATAGCGGTACTACCGCCAGGATTCCCATCTAACACAACCTGCTAGGAAATTTTTAGGGCTGTCTCAAGGGGGAGCAGTACTACCGCCAGGGGGAGCGGTACTACCGCCAGGGCCCCAGCGGTACTACCGCCAGGCAGCGGTACTACCACCAGGTCCACAGCGGTACTACCGCTGGCCCGTACCCCTTGGGCTATATAAAGGAGGGGGAGCCCGTCTTTCCCAGGCTCTTTCTTCTTCCTCGCGGCTCCTCCCTCGCCTAGCCCAAAATCCCCCTGTTTTGATCTCTATTCGTGGAGCTCCTTCTCTCTGTTGGATTGGAAGGGTTGCTCCACTTCTCCTTCCTCCTCCAAGGGCCATGAATCCCGGTAAAGCTCCTCCCCTTCTTCTCTTGGTTGATGTTCTTGTTCTAGGGTTAGGAGCATTGGGGTTTTTGCATCCATGTCTTTGATCTTGTGCCTTGTTCTTGGATGGCATGAAGGAGATATTTGAGGGGAGTGTAGGTCCTATGAATCGTCGCTGATTATCTTGCCATGCCCTCGGATTTACTTGTTTTAGATCAAGCACTTGAACTATGTTTGGATTGGATCTAAAACTTTCTCTCTCTTGCCTAGGCATGTACTTATTTCGGTGATACCTGTGATCCTCATGCATGTAGGGCTGTGGTGGAGTTCTTAGTATGCATATACAGTCCATGCCCCTCGTAAAAATCGTGTAGCCCTATCCATGAGGTCTATTTTTTCTATCAGATCTGAAAGTCAAATCCCAGCAGTCAAAGCAGTATCGCAACCCAGAGGCTCCAGAGGGTTCTGCCACTTCAGGTCTGCAACCCAAAAAGCAGTCCTTCAAGAAGACCGCGAACAAGGACAAGGGGATCAATGTATGCACAATGTCCTCCAAGGACTTTCTACGGTTCCGCACTCAGAACCATTATCTCCAAGTGAAGGCTGTGATCAAGAATGTTGACCATGTTTGGGCAAAGGATCACTGCAGGATCTACCGTGATATTGTCATGCATTTCAAGAAGAACTATGTCCCTGTTCAGTGGATTGACCTAGCTCATCTTCATCGGAACCTGGACTGTTTTGGTGATGCTCTCTCTCTGATTGACAAACTGGGCATCAAGGACATCATCACTTTCAAGATGGATTTTGACCCCACTATTGTTGCCCAGTTCTATGTCACGGTCCACTTCTCTCCTAATGAAGAATGCTCTATGGTATGGATGACTGGGACTCAGAAGATGACCGATACCTGGCGTGAATTCATGGCATTCCTCAAGGTTGAGTGCTAGGGAGCTGACACTCCACTTGGGTCGCGTCCTCATGTTGCAGCCCCCACTGATAGGCCCCCAGCCAAGGACAGACTGCAACAACTCTATGTAAGGAAGGGTGTGCTCCCCAAGCATTTGGACATCATGCATCGGATCTTCCGCAACACCCTCTTCCCTCGCATTAGTAACTTCGACGAGGTTCATGGCTCTTTGGCTGAGATGCTGCTGCTCTGTGAGGAGGCTATGACTAAGGAGTCTGCCCCTCTTGATATTCCTGATGTGATGTTCACGGAGCTCTGGAACTGCATCATGATGCGTAAGGTTCCCATCTACGGGCCCTATCTGTTTGCTTATATTCATCAGAAGTGGCAAGATACTTATCCGCAGGAGGAGCTCTACATTCAGTCTGACTACATTGTGCATGACCCTATCAAGCTTCGCGTCAAGGATAAATGGGCCAACCCATCAACTTCCTCTCAGCCCATGGATACTGACACAGAGACTGCAGCTGACAGAGGAACTGCCTCTCAGTCCCGCTCTTCTGCCATGCCATCTTGGGCCATCAAACTGCAGGATAAGATGAAGACCCTATTCTGTATGCAGGCCAAGGGCCAGTACCAGGCGCACGTGGCTCAGAAGGAGAACCGCCAGAGGCACAAGCGTGTCCTAAGGACTCTTGATGTTGACATCTCCAGCGGATCAGAGGACGACATCACTCCAGAGGCTACTTGGATGCAGGCTCAAGGTTACCACTGGTCTGGCGCTGAGGAGGAAGAGGAGGAGCAGGACGATCAGGAGGGTACCGACGAGTCTGGCGATGCTGAGGATGAGGAGTAACCACGTGTGGCGTTAGGTGTGCCCATTTTTGGTGTCTTGTGCCAAAGGGGGAGAGTGTCTAGGAGCTGGATTTACTTGCTTTCAGAGTCGAACTTTGCTTTGCTTTGCTTTGCTTTCGTGGCTTGCTTCGAACTTGGTTAGCTTCTAGTTTGCTATCGTTTGTGAGACATGAACTTATGTGAGATTTATTTCCATTATATGTTGTGAGTCATATGCCCCGTATTGTCATATATCTCTATTTTTATGTTCTCATATTATTCTCTGTGCAAATCCGGTATTGTCATCAATCCACCAAAAAGGGGGAGATTGTTGGGGCATAGTTTATGCCTAAGTAATTTTGGTGATTGATGACAGTACCGTAAAGGACTAACCGTGTGTTTTAAGGTTTCAGATAACACACGTCAACAGCACAAGACGACGCGCCTCCTCATTCATGGAACGGAAGCAAGTCGCTCTCTACGATTCTCTTTATTTGAGTCATAGGAAAGCCGTACTATTAAGAGGGGAACCATAGTGGAAAGGTTTGGGTGGAATCTATGTTTGCACGCGCACACTTCACATATTTTCCCTTACCTTTATCTTTGGAGTGGCCCCCGCCACTGTGTTTCTTTCCTCCTTGCAAAATGGTCCCCAGCGGTAGTACCGCTGGCTGGCGGTAGTACCGCCCCTGGTCAGCGGTAGTACCGCTCCAGGAGCTTAGTACCGCCTGCCTAGCGGTTGTTCGTGGACGGACCTTTTTGCGAAGACTTTCTTGGCGGTGGTAGTGCTTTTGCACTACCCGGGGCCCAGCGGTAGTACCGCTGGAATGCAAGCGGTAGTACCGCTGCAACCAGCGGTAGTACCGCCCCTGGTCAGCGGTAGTACCACTAGAGTGCCAGCGGTAGTACCGCTGCAGGCAGCGGTAGTACAGCTGGAGCTCGGGCAAAGAGTGGGAAAACGGTTGGATTCCCCCCCACTATATAAAGGGTTCTTCTAGCTGTGGAACCTCATCTCTTACCTCCCCAAGCTCCATTGTTGCTCCATAATCTCAAAAGTGCCCGATCTCTCTCCCTAGCCAATCAAACTTGTTGATTCTTTAGGGATTGGTTGACAAGGCCTAGATCCACACTTCCACCAAGAGAAAAGTTGATTCCCCCACCAATCCCTTGCGGATCTTGTTACTCTTGGGTGTTTGAGCATCCTAGACGGTTGAGGTCACCTCGAAGCCATATTCCATTGTGGTGAAGCTTCGTGGTCTAGTTGGGAGCCTCCAAGCTTTGTGTGGAGTTTGCCCCAACCTTGTTTGTAAGGGTTCGGTCGCCGCCTTCAAGGGCACCTATAGGGGAATCACGGTACCTTGCATCGTGCGAGGGCGTGAGGAGAATACGGTGGCCTTAGTGGCTTATTGGGGAGCAATGTGCCTCCACACCGCTCCAACGGAGACGTACTTCCTGTCAAAGGGAAGGAACTTCGGTAACACATCCTCGTCTCCATCGGTTCCACTTGTGGTTATCTCTAACATTTACTTTGTGTATGCTTATATTGTTGACTATATCTTACTTGTCTTAATAGCTGTCGTTGTTAGCTCCATTAGGGTTCACCTCATTGTCATTATATTTGTGAGCCTATATGTTGTTTACCTTAACTTGCTAAGATTACTTAAAAAGTGGTCGTTGTCTATTCACCCTCCCCCTCTAGTCAACCATATCGATCCTTTCAAACTTGCCAACTGTGTGCGTAACCGTGACTGTCTCTTTCGTGAGTTCCTTCTCCGATGGAGGACACGGTGGGGTTATGTCTGACGTAGGTAGGTGTTCAGGATCATTCATTTGATCATCTGTAGTTCACGTCCGCTATGCGTAGATCTTCCCCCTCTTACTTCTTGTACTCGTAAGTTAGCCACCAAATATATGCTTAGCCGCTGCTGCAACCTCACCACTTATCCATACCTCACCCATTAAGCTTTGCTAGTCTTGATACCTTTGGAAATGAGATTCCTGAGTCCCCTGTGGCTCACAGATTACTACAACACCAGTTGCAGGTACAGGTAAAGGTCACTTAACGCGAGCGTGTTGATTGTTCATTTGGAGTTGCTTCTTCTTCTTCTTCTTCATCGATCTAGGATGGGTTCCAGGCCAGCAGCCTGGGATAGCAAGGATGGACATCTTTCTTTTTTTGTCGTTTATTTTTGTCCGTAGTCGGACCCTGCTCTTACTCTTGATGTTTAAGTAATGTACTGATGTGACTCTGATGTAGCTTGTGGCGAGTGTAAGCCAACTCTATATATATACCTCTTCTTTTCAGTACATGTACTTGTATTGATATCCATTCTTGCGACACGACGAGATGCGCTTCTATCCCTGACAAGGCCTTCGGGTCATATTGAGGATAGGGTCGTATCTTGGGCGTGACAAGTTGGTATCAGAGCCAGGTTCCGACCTAGGAGCCCCCTTGATTGATCGAACTTGGCCGAGTCGAGTCTAGTGAAAAACTATTTTGAGTCTAGTTATAAATCGGAGAGTAGGATTCTTTTTTCTCCTCTTCTATGCTCTGGTGAGGAATCTTGACGTAATAATTTACGCTACTCCTCTTCCCACTCAAAATTTTTTTAGGATCACACGGATATTTTTGGAATCTATATGATGCCGATGTGACGGAGTTCTGTCTTGGTGCCTCCTGTCTGACTTGATTTTCTTCCGGGGAGTTGAGCTCTAGGGGATTCTTGAGCACATCGTTATCATTCAGATTTCTTAAGTATCTCAGAACGAAGGATGTTCGTAATTGCTTCAATACTAGTAGTGGGGAGATAACCCCGATGTCCCCAGTACTGGTGCAGATTGTTCGGGAGTACTGCCATACTTTGTATCGTTGTGATCACGAGGGTCTGTTGTAGATGAAGGTCCGAGATTCTGGTTGTGCGTTGACGGATGTGATTCAGGTGACGGGTTAGTATAGGAGTTGAGTGAATATTACTCCTTGTATCCGTGTACCAGATTGCATGACCAGACATTTCGGGAATTCATAGGTGGGAATTCAAGTAGTTGCTTATAGGACAATCTTCCAACAAATGCATGATGTTAGGTTGGGGTTCGACATCTAGTGGATTCGTTTGTTCACGGTTGACTTACAACGGTATACGTTGTGTCTTAAAGAGTCCTTGTAGCTTGCTACGACTCGGGGACGCTTCGTATGTTGGGTGCACTGCCTTGCACTTGATGGCTACTATAAGAATCGAGCCCGTGCGATCCTGTCCACGAAAATATCGGACGAAATCTTTCTCATGAGTTTGTTCTGGCTTGTTTCGTAAGTCTCACCCGTTATTCCGTTGGAATATGGTAATTCAAGTTCCTTCGATGTCAAGTGGTGATTTCAGATCTTTCCTAAGAGGTGTTCTCATATTTTTATGGGAATGCAAATTCTTTGCTCAATCAATTGTCATATCAATTCTTGTCAACCGGAGTCGTCATGTTATTTCTTTTTCAACCTGTTTGTCTCTCTTCAAGTAATTCTATCCTTTCCAATTTTTGCAAGATCATTCTCTCATTTTATTCCGGAGTTCAGCTCATCTGTCCCATGTTGTCTTTGTTTTTCCCTCCCTCCCACCCCTTTCTTCGGTGATTCAATTTTCATCCAAGAGTTTTCTTTTCATTGTGCTTCCGCTGTGTGTTATTTTCTCTCTTACCCGGTGATTCATTGTGAAGATTCTCAGGAGTTCTAGTGCATCATTCCTTCAATCTGGTTATCTTTCTCCGGTGAATTTAATTCAGTTGTCTGGATTCATCATATCCTTTTTATCCTTGTAATTCTTTCCGATGTTGGAAATTGTTATGAGTCTATCTTGCTATTCATTCCTCTTTTTCCTATCCGGAGTACTGAAGATATCTCTGAGTTTCGAGTTTTCAATTCTTTTATTTATTTCGAGTTCTCAACCTCATCTAGTTCTCTTCATACCGGTGCAATATCTCTCGTTCTAGCAATCTTTTCTAACGGTGGTTACTTTGAGTGGGCCCATAACCCACATGTTGCTTTCCCAGGATCTTATATAGCTCTGTAATTTTTCCCGGAGTTCATTAATTCTTTTCAACTATGACGTGAGTATGAATTTCATCAGTCATATCCCTTCTCCAAGATCTATTCGAATTAATTCTCATATTGGTTCAACCTTTCATTCTTCTTTATCCCGGAGTGTCTCATTAACTTTTGGTGGTGTTGTTCTCGTCATCATTCTCAACTTGCAAATTCGAAGGAGTGTTTCTCTCAGTCTTTTTCCATTCTTGTGAAGATTGTCATCTCAGCTTCGCGTTATCCTCTCATTTGTTGTCAATTCGTTCGTCTCTCAATTATTCCGGTGCCTTGTTCTAGTTTTCTCTCAGGTGGCTCATGATCTCTTCATTCTCATGTATCTCCATTCATTCATGGTTGCCTCGTTCATTTCAATTCTCACCGGTGTTTCTTGCAACAATTCTTCTGGTTTGTGCTTATATCTCTCCTCAATCTTTTCAGAAGAATGAGTTGTATGCTAGATCCGTTGCTTGTCATCAATTTAATTTGATGAAGGATGAGCATAACATAATTCTTATTCTTGTTTTTCCTTCTTCTAAGAGATTTCAATTATTCTTCCGGAGTGGCTCTTGATATCAATTCCTTTTCTCAAGTTCTATCAAGTTTCTCTCTGTGAGGCTTCATCTAAATTTTGGCAAGGTCATAATCTTATTCCTTCTACCTTCATATCTTTGCATCATTCATTTGTATACGGAGGTCCTTCATGGTGGTTCTTCAAGGTTTCAATCCTTTATCAAATGTTCTTCAAGATTCTTGTTGGAGAACCTCAAGTATCCTTTCTCTTGCATTTATATGTGCAGTTGTTCTTCCTTTATCCTTTGAGGTGGTATTATAGCATTCTTGTTAGTGTAGGAGCCTCGAAGAGTTTTCCTTTCAAGGATGAGATAATTAAACCCACCGATTCTATGGTGTTGAGATATTTCAACCCATGATTTCTTCATTGAGCTATCTTGGTTTGGATTTCACCTAAATCTTTTCCTATGGATTGTTGCTATCATGGTGCTTGTCATTAATCCAAGTTCTCAATGTATCCTCTTGGGGTAAGAAATTGTTCATATCTTGTTTCTCCCAATCAATCCTTGTTTCTGTTAGTGGATGGTTGTCACTTCATTAGTTTGAAAGGTTCCCATAAGCCCACTACCATCTTGTTCTTTTCGTTGTTGTTTTTCCAACAACTTCGTCCAATTCTTCTTGCAAGGATGCTTGCCAAGTTCATTGGAGTTAATAGTTATCATTCTCTGTTCATTCTCTTCTTCCGTATGAGCTAGTTCCTATTCTTTTGTTCCGGAGGCATTGTGTTGTTGCTCTTTTGGGTCTATCATCTTGTTCTGTCAAGATCATGGTGTTGCCTTGCTCTATTTAATTTTTTGTTATGTATATTGTCTAATACTCTCTTCTTATCGAATTTTTTGTCCCATTTTCCTACCGAAGTGCTGCCGAAATTTTCCGTGAATTCTTACTTCTTTCTTATATCATTCCTCATCGCTTTGCAACCTTCAAGGATCGTTGGTTTCACTCGTTTGTCAAAGAAGCGACTAAATTTCACCTCTTGTTCTTTCTCATCCTCTCCCCCTTTCATTCTTGGATCTCGGGGCGAGATCCTCTTGCAGTGTAGGAGAGTTGTGACAGCCCGAGACCGACGTTCCAGAAGATTCCCCTCTCTTTCCGTTTTTGTCGTGTGTCTATTTTTATTTGTCGCATCATCATCGCATCATGCGCATCATCTGCATTGCATCCGCATCTCCGTTGCCGCCCGTTTTTAAAACTTGCATCCGTTAGTAGTTGTCGGTTCTCGTCGTTGTCTGTTCTGAGCCCGACCGCACGCGCACGCGCACGCGGCACCGTCGAAACCCTGTTTTTAAAGTGTGCGTAAAACTTTCTCTGATTGGATTGAGATTTGACACGCGGTGTTATTTTAATATAGATAGGCCGCCTGTCAAATTTCGTCGCGATCGGAGTCCGTGTGGTACCTGAACGCTCGTCCGTAGCGGCACCGTATTCGGTCTACCGTCGGATGTCTTTCGGTGTGTTATGAATCGTTGCCGCGCCGCCCGTTTTCCCTCTCGTCTCCGGATAACCACTCTCCACAGCCCACTAGTTCCACCTAGCCACTCCCTCTATTCGTGGTCATGGGATCGCGATCGGACGGACGAGGTCCACCCCATCCGAGACCAACCCTATAAAAGTAATCCCCCTAGAGAGAGCCCTCTCACTTCCCTAGGGTTTCCCCTAGACAATTTTTGCAACCACCCCTTATGAAAACCCACCTGCTAGGCCTAACCCTCTAAATCCCGCAGCCAAAACCCTCTAACCAAATCTGGCCATTGGATTGGTATCTAATGGCTCAGAATAGACCCAAATCCCACCTACCGCACAATGTCCACCCAAGTGGACAATGTCCGGGCGACTAGAGGGGATTTCCCATGCTCACAGTTCCTCCCATGCCCGAGACGCTCCTGCCCGCCGCCGACCGCAGCCCCGCCTGGCCGATCCCACACCCGTGAGCCGCCTCGGCGCCTCCCTCGGCCCCGCGCCGTTCCTAGTCGCAACCGTGTCGGAGGAGCCGGCCGCCGCGCTCGCCGGAGTAGCGGGATGCGCCGCCTTCCACCATGACCGGCCGCCGACGAGCTTCGCCGGGGCCTTTGCCTCGCCATCCGGTGGCTGCGAGTCGCCGGATTCCGTCGCCCCCCAAGACTCCGTGCAGATCCGGCGCAGTCTGGTGCCGCCGCCCTCTTCCGGCAAGCTATTGCCGTCGCTCGCATCCCGACCGGGAGCAGAGCGGACGAGCACAGTGTCCTGCATGGACTCCCCGCCTTGACTGCTCGGCTGGGCCCCGAGCCGGCCCAGCTCGAGCGCCTCATCGCGCCTCCCCGAGGCCCAGCTTCGGCCTCCCCCAAGGCCCACTCCACCACTATTGCGCCAGGCCGGCCCGCAAGGTGAGAATTCCCCCCGAGACACTATTCCACGCCCAGGCAGTTGATAACTATCTCGCGCCCGTGTTTTGTAGGCCCGATTGGTGGATTTAGGCCCGTTAGCTATTTAGGATTTTTCTGGAATTTAATAAATTCCAGAAAAGAACCGTATTTTAAAAAAACGCCGTAAATTTTTATCCGTAAGTCGGAACGAGGCGTATTTTATATGGTTTTGGGGTAGTTTTGCGAGTAGAACACGATTTCACAACTTGCATATTTATTTGACATCGTTTGGTGTGCCGTATGCATAGATTAACTTGCTGTCCTAATATGTTTGTGCCCCGTATTTATTTTCCGCGCGTGTTCGAATAGCCCGGACCCCGTAGATAAAATGTTCATGCTCTAGGGACCCATTTGCCATGTGTTGTAGAGCGGTCATTGGTATTTTTGCGTGCAGGGTTTGCCGGTAGTTTATTTTACCGTATATAGGTTATTTGCCCGCATTTATGTGTGGCTTTATTTTGTGTTGCAACCCCACATATTTTATATGTTTCCGGGGTAGAAAAATCCCAAGGATTTTTCTGTGCAATCAGTTTTAGCCTTAGAGGAAGTTAGTTAGCGAGATATTTTGCTAAGTTGCCCTTTTGTTTAATTCGTAGGATTTATTCCGTGCCTCGTTTGAATTAGTTGTCAACTAGGGAGTTCTTCTTAGATGTTTTGTCTAGCCCCTGGTATTTTTAGTTGCAAAAGAAATGCATGTTTAGGTGTGTTTTGATTGCCCTCAAGTTGCTAGAAATAGTGCTGTTTTAGACGTGCTGAAATAATTCTAAGTCTGGAATCTGTTATTATTTTGTTGCTGTCTTGTCTTGCTTGAATCTTGTGATATGTAGCTCTTTTGAGGTTGGTCCAATGGAGTTAGTTGTAGTCCTTATGTTTCTCTAGCATGCTGTAAATTTTCATGACATTTGGAGCCCTGTAGCTTATGGTTTTGCTGCTGTCAATATGCCTTCCGGCTGAAAACTGCACTTTCATGAGGTGTTATTTTCACTAAGTCTGAAATAGTGTGTGGGAAGCCATTTTGTGACTTCTTTCCCTAGTGTTCCTTGCTGCCATGCTAGTTGTTGTTAGTTGTTTGTAGTAGTGCTTCTTTCCCTCTTCCGTGCCATGCCTTGCTTGTGCATATCGGAGTTGTGTAGCCGTAGTTGTGGGGCATAGAAAATGCTATGTGGCTGATTTTGGCAGATTCTAGGGATTTCTTGTTTTGCTCGTAGTTTGTGAACCGTAGCTCCGATTCGAGCGTGTCCTATATGAAACTTGCTTAGAATCTTGTGTAGTTTCGTTTTCTCTTGCTGTTTGTATGTTTTGAAGTGCTTGTGACCGTCATTGCACACATATTGCATTCATGCGATCATATCTTGCGGTGCTTGTAACTTTTGTTTCGTAGCTCCGTTGGAGATGTTTTTTATGTGTAGGTTGCTTGCCTTGACGCGTAGAATCACGTGAACCTATTTGTTTTGCTGTTTAACAACTAATTAAAGGTGTTAACTCAGATATGGAGAGAATTGTGAATTAACATGTGAGGTCGTCTCGGAGATGCTATATGTCATTTCCGACCTCATTTAAAATGTCTAGATAGGTAGTTTAATTTCCGCTTCACCTCTTGCATGTTCAACCATATTTAATATTGCCGTGTATCTAATCGGGATAGAACTAAATAATGAAACGTGGAGTTTCGTCAATATGCAACTCGTTGCATATTGAGCTTCACTTAACGTGTAGTGTTTGATTGTTTTGATTGTCATGCCTTGCATTAGACCGCTCATGCATCATATGTGTTGTGTATCGTGTGGTGGATATCGTGTGTTGATTTGTGTTTCCGGTTTGCTTCGTCTCGATAGAGTTCCGCAGCGTGCCGGATTGTGAGGACCCGTTCGACTACGTCGGTTCGTTTGCTTCACGGAGGCATTCTTCTTCCAAGCGGGTTCTCAGGCAAGATGATCATTTCCCTAGATACCATTACTATCATTGTCATGCTAGTTTTTCCGTTGCTATCGTTTATGTCTCGTTGCCTACCACATGTTAAATATCAGCCTCTCAACAATGCCATGATCACCTTCAACCTGTACGACCTAGCAAACCACTGATTTGCTATGTTACCGCTTGCTTATCCCTATTGTTAGCGTTGCTAGTTGCAGGTGCAGTTGCTTCCATGTGAAAACATGGGTTCCTTGTTATATCACCATATTAAATGCTATTTAATTTAATGCATCTATATACTTGGTAAAAGGTGGAAGGCTCGGCCTTTTCTAGCCTGGTGTTTTGTTCCACCTTTGCCCCATTAGTTTCGGCTACCAGTGTCATGTTCCATAAACGAGCGCTCCTAACACGATCGGGGTTGTTATGGGGACCCCCTTGATAATTCGTTTTAGATTAAAGCTGGTCCGGCAAGGCCCAACATTGGTTCTACATTTGCCCAACATAATAATTCTGTTAACACTGAAATGCATAGGGCGTCATGAACTCGAGGAGTAATTTTACATAAACAGGGGGGCCAGTGCTGATGGTGTTGGTCCCAAACGGTCCGCCTACGGGGCCACCACGGGGAAACTCGAGGTTTGGCACTCGTAGCTAGTTCCATCCGTCGTGTCCTGAGAACGAGATACGCGGCTCCTATCGGGATCGTCGACACGCCGGGCGGCCTTGCTGGATTAGTTTTACCTTTGACGAGATATCTTGTGCATCGGGATTCCGGTGATGCTTTGGGTAATCTCAGAGTTGAGGTTTTCCACTAGGGAATCCGACGAGATCGCGAGCTTGTGGTAATTTGTAATGGACTAGTTGGAGCACCCCTGCAGGGTTAAATCTTTTCGGAAAGCTGTGCGCGCGGTTATGTGGCAACATGGAAACTTTGTTTAACACTGGTTCTAGATAACTTGAAGTTAATTAATTAAAACTTGCAAACTGTGTGCGTAACCGTGACTGTCTCTTTCGTGAGTTCCTTCTCCGATCAAGGACACGGTGGGGTTATGTCTGACGTAGGTAGGTGTTCAGGATCATTCATTTGATCATCTGTAGTTCACGTCCGCTATGCGTAGATCTTCCCCCTCTTACTTCTTGTACTCGTAAGTTAGCCACCAAATATATGCTTAGCCGCTTCTGCAACCTCACCACTTATCCATACCTCACCCATTAAGCTTTGCCAGTCTTGATACCTTTTGAAATGAGATTGCTGAGTCCCCTGTGGCTCACAGATTACTACAAAACCAGTTGCAGGTACTGGTAAAGGTCACTTGACGCGAGCGCGTTGATTGTTCATTTGGAGTTGCTTCTTCTTCTTCTTCTTCTTCTTCATCGATCTAGGATGGGTTCCAGGCCGGCAGCCTGGGATAGCAAGGATGGACGTCGTTCTTCTTTTGTCGTTTATTTTCGTCCGTAGTCGGACCCTGCTCTTACTCTTGATGTTTAAGTAATGTACTGATGTGACTCTGATGTTGCTTGTGGTGAGTGTAAGCCAACTCTATATATATACCTCTTCTTTTCAGTACATGTACTTGTATCGATATCCATTCTTGCGACACGACGAGATGCGCTTCTATCCCTGACAAGGCCTTCGGGCCATATTGAGGATAGGGTCGCATCTTGGGCGTGACACTCGTCCAAGGCGTGTACCCGGCGATCTCCTTCCTCTACGTCGGTTCTACATCCGACCATCTTCAGGGCGTCTTCGATTCTCTCCAAGCTTCTCCTCTGATCGGATCGGCCCTCCTCTCCTTCCCCTAGGTGAGAGCTAGCCTCCTCCTCCCTTTTCCCTCGGTAGAAGCAAGTAGGATCTCGTGCCCGAGTCTCTTTGTTCGTAGATGTGCTCGGCAGTTCGTGTGGTTGCTCATGGGTGTGGTGAGATCGGCTCGTGAGTGCTCATGCTTGTGCAGGTAGAAGTAGCAGTAGTAGTAGCCGTAGTTGCTCCCCTCTCTGGCGCAACAGTAGTGAGTAGAGAGCATGCTCCGGTGATAGACTCTGTCGACGGCATCTCTGTGCAGGCAGAGTAGCGATCTGATGTATGTGTATGTTACCTAGTAAAACCCCCTCTGTTCAGTCGAGACCCGTAGCGCAGCGTAGTGGTAGCATGCAGGTGTGTTGATTAGGCGGTCGAGGGATCGATTCCCCGCAGTGCCACACCCCCTTTTTGATATTGTTTTGCACAGTAGCATCAGTAGCGCAGACAGTAGCTTAACCTATTTGTCTTCCCTGTTCTTGTCAAGTATATGAGCAGTAGTAGAGTGGGTTGTCTCTGTGTGTGTAACCAGGGGGTCTAGGGATCGAATCCCTTCCCCATCCCTTTTGTTTTTTGTTGCATTTCTTTTTTTGTTTTGCTTTGTTTGCTATGCTGTTTGATGTGGTATGCTCTATAGCATGTGAGGTATTTATTTTAGCTCAGCAGCAGGTTGTTCTTATTATTGAAGCTATAGCTTGTGTTGATATATCTTGTGTAGGAATGCATGTATGGGATTGAGAGCATGTATATGTGTGAGCTAGCTTATACATGTTGTGTGTGTGTGTGTGGTATCTTGTGTGCGTATGTGCATGTGTGTGGTGCAAGCACCAAGGGTGGTATATATGCATATCTCTTGTGCATGTGAGATTAGCTCATGCACTAATGGTGCAAGCATATATATGTTGTGAGTGTGTGTGGGTTCCCCCCACATACTTTGTGTTGTTGTGTAGGTGATAGAATCATGTGCATGTGAGTGTAGGTAGTGTGTGTGTTCAAACTAGCATGAGTAGGAATGCATGTTTTGTAGTGTATGTATGTGAGTAGTGGTGCTTGATGTATGTGAGTGTGTGGTGGTGTGCTAAGGCACATGAGCATGAGGTCTACCCCTCATGTGCACCATTGGTGTTGTGGACATGTGCAATAGCATGTACAAGTGATGAGCTAGTGGAAGCACATGTGATGATGCACTATTCACTATATGCGATCCCATCTAGATTTTCTTTTCAAGTTTGTGCCCAATTGTTCTATGCAAGTGCCTATGTTTTCTATATGTTTTTGGGGTAGAATCATCCCAGGAATCCATTGGTTAAGTCAGTTTTGCCTTTGGAACAATTTCTGGGAATGTCATATTTCAGTTTTGTTCCATGTCTAGAGCTTGGTTCCATGTGATGTGATGAGCCCAAGAGGTTGATTCTTTGTTGTGGCAGTAGAGGGTGACCCCCTCTACCACATGTTGGTTTTATTTCATGCTTAGGAGTTCATGTGTGCAAGTTGTGCCTAGTCAAAGTAGGCATGTGGCTGAAATTCCAGTTTAGTGAAAATCTGTGATTTTCACTAAGTCTGAGAATCTTCTTATATTTTGTTCTCCTCTTGTTGTGCTTGTAGAAGTCCATGTGTTGGGAATCAGCCCTTGCTATCAACTGAGAAGTTGTAGCTTTTGTGTTTGTGTAGCCCTCTGTCAATTTTCATTCCATTTGGAGTCCTGTAGATATTGTTTTGGGTGCTGTCAAAATGCTTCAGAGCATAAACAGCTAGTGAGAATCTGGAATTTTCACTAAGTCCGTGAAAACTGATATTTTTGTCCAAGTTAGCAGTGTGTAACTTTCCGTGTGAAACTCCTTTGTGTGATTTTTTTGTTCATGCTTGTAGTAATTTTGAATAGCTTCTGCCACATATCTTATTTGGCATATTTGGGTGGCTGTAGGTGCTTTGCATGTAGCCCTCAAACTGCTATGATGCTGTTTATGGCAGCATGTATAGTTTTGATGTTTTGATGCTTGTGAGTGCATAGTTGATGGTGTGGTGATATTCCTTGCACCACCCCATCCATACTTGTTTGTTTTATGTCTTGGCAACCTAGGAAGACCAGAGGTATGCCATTGGAGTGTGTTGTGATGATTTTGATACGTAGGACTTCATTTCTTGTTTTGTTTTTTCCCGTTGATCCGTAGCTCCGATCGTTATGTTATTTATATGTCTTCGCATCGTTTTTGCGTGACGCATCTGTTCATGTCATCCTCATGCATGTCAAGATAGCCTAGAGTGCAGTTCTGTCCAGGAACTTGTATTTTCTTCTCATGCTTGTGCTAGTGACTAGAATAGAGATGCATGTTCATTTTCATCTCATGCATCATGTGCTTGTTGCATCTTGTTGTGTTTTTGTTCATTGGATGATATTCTTATGTTGGGTAGCACCAGGATCGGAGAACGAGTACGTGGATCCGAGAGAGTACGTGCAGGACGAACAAGAACAGTTCCAACCTGAGGACATCACAAGCAAGATGATATGACCTTGATTCCATCTCTAGACTTGTTATGCTAGATTCACGTTTCCTTCGTCTTACGCTCGCTGCCTACCACTGAAATAATTGCCGCCTGATATTGCCATGAAACCCAAACATTTTTCCCCTCCTAGCAAATCTTGAATGGCTAAGTAGGCTTTGCTCAGCTACTAATGTTAGCATTGCTAGCTGCAGGTGCTTTGTCTCATGTGATAACATGAGTTGATATCATTATGTTTAAACTATTATTTAATTAAATCATCTATATACTGGGTAAATAACGGAAGGCCTAGCCTTTTGCCGGGTGTTTTGTTCCGTTATTGCCGCCATAGTTACCGGCTACCGGTGTTTGATTCCATAACTGATCGCTCCTAACACGTTCGGGGTTGTTATGGGACCCCCTTTCCTAAATCGCGTAGTGTTAAGACTTGTCCGGCAGGACCCAACCTTGGTGTTAATTTGCTAATCACTTAATAATAATATGCATAGGGAATGGCCTCCTCACGAGTGTTGGTCCAAAATGGACAGACTGCGGGGCCACCACAGGGAAACTTGAGGTTTGGTTCGTGTAGGCTTTTCCATCCGTCGTGTCCTGAGACTAAGATACGCGGCTCTTATCGGGGTCGTCGACACGACGGGAGGTCCTGCTAGAGTTGTCTTACCTTAGCGATATATCTTGAGTATAGGAATCCAGGTGAAGCTTTGGTTCTCCCGAGAGTTGAGGTTTTCCTCTAAGGAATCCGACGAGATCACGAGATTCGTGATAGAGGATTACTTTGCGGCCCGTGACCGTTTGTGATGGACTAGTTGGAGCACCCCTGCAGGGTTTAATCTTTTGGAAATCCGTGCCCGCGGTTATGTGGCAAGTTGGAATATTTGTTAACATCCGGTTATAGATAACTTGAACATAATCTACTAAAATTGCCAACTATGTGCTTAACCGTGACTGTCCCCTTCGAAGATCTCTCTTCGTTCGGGAACACGGTGGGGTTATGATTGACGTAAGTAGGTGTTCAGGATCACTTAGTGATCGGCTAATCATCGAACGCTAGTATAGACCACCTTCAATACATGTTCTACGTAAGTTAGCCACCATATATGCTTATGATGCTGCAACCTAAATACTCCACCTTCCTTACCTTATAACTTGACTAGTTCTGGCACCGAGGTCATAGATTGCTGAGTCCCCGTGGCTCACAGATTCCTTCACAACACCAACAGGTTCAGGTACCCCCGAGACAGGTGATCCCGATGACACGCAGCTGGCGTGGCAGTACGATGAGGAGAACGACCACCTGTACGTGAACTATCCAGAACACTGAGGCGTGGTCGTGATCGTGGGCAAGCATGCATGGTAGCATAGTCATTTCTCATGTTTTGTAGTCCGTAGCAGAACTACCTTGTTTCGATGCGTGAGGTAACTCTGATATATTTATGAGATGGCAGTTGAATCCCTAATTTTCATTCTACTATTATTATGTATGTGCTATGTTACCGTGCTTGCGAAACGCTTAGATGCGCTTCTTTCCAATTCGGGGCCTCGTTCCCTCAATCAGAAAGGACCGCATCTTAGTCGTTACAACTCACCACCCCAATTAGATTGCATATGAATAATTTTGTGGCTAAGCAGACACTCAACTTGCGCTTGGAATTGTAAGAAAACATTGAACACATCGGGCTTGCGCTTATGAAGATAAAGCCAAGTGAACCAGCTATAAGCGTCAATGAAACTAGTAGAGGTTCGGGCATGGCCTCATACATCCGAAAACACAAGCTCAAGAAGTTTAGTGACTACATGACTCGACTCAAAAAAAGGATGCCGATGAATCTTGCCTTACTAACATGCATCACAAACTTCGTCGACATACTTATTGGACACAACTAGAATCTCATGATGATGAAGAAAATGGCGAACGATGGTACTGGTAGGATTACCAAGGCGCACAAGCCAATGCGACGGAGACACACGAACGCCGCTGAAGGCACTAGGAGCAGGTGGCACATCAAGTTCGTATAGACCATTATTGCGCATGCAACCTCTAAGGAGTACATCCCTCGTGTCCAGATCCTTAACAAAAAAAATGAAAAGGATGAAACTCAACAAGAACATTATTATCACGAGTAAGTTTAGGAACAAACAACAAACTACGTGAAACAGAGGGAACTCGAAGGACATAAAGAAGACGTAATTGTGTGGATCGACGAGTAAGAAGAGATGCATGACCAATATGTGAGATGTGCATACCTTCCCAGTTTGCATTATGAACTTGATCATGTCCATGGTACAGCTCCTGTGTGGAGAGCTTTCCCATATCGCTCGTCAAATGATTGGTAGCTCCCATATCCATGTACCAGGACGCATCAACCAGATAGCAAGGAGTGTGACCATGCTCATGACTCGCCAAAGCAGCCTGCTTCTGATTCCCTTTTCCATTGTTCCTGATGCCCAGAAAATCCTTCTTGAAGTGACGGTGACAACGGGAAGCAAGATGGCCATCAAGACCACAAAGCTGGCATGGGACTTGAGCCCACACGAAGGACAACAGGCGCAGACACAACCACCCGTGGTGGTAGTGGTGTTCCACGGGGCCGAAGTGGGTGGTAGTTTGCCACTAGCTGGCGGTGGCTTGCCCTTGCTCCGCATGGCAACGTAGGCAATTTAGAAGGTCGGTGCAGATTGGTGAGCCTGGATGCGCTGCTCCGTGGCAAGAAGTTGCGCATACAACTCGCGTGGCTGGATGGGAGTGTCACGGCCATTGATATTTTCCACCAGATTATCATAGTCATCACCCAACCTATTGAGCACATGAGAGGTGAATCCATCCGGCCCAAAAGCCTTGCCAATGGAGGCAAGTGTATCTGTGATGCCTGTCACCTTGTTGTAGTAGTCGGTGACGGTGAGACCATTGAGCTTCACCTCTCCCAGTGAAGTGCGAATAGCATGAGCCTGCGCCTGAGACTGCGAAGCAAAGCTGGTATGAAGGGCCACCCACGCGTCGTGAGACGTGGCGGCAAAGATGACCAGTGACGAGACCCCCTCCATAAGAGAGGACTATATGGCGGACATGATGGCTTTATCTTGAGCCACCCACGCATGACGCCCCGGATGGTACAGTGGGAGGCATGGCACATTGCCATCAACAAAACCCTCCAAGTAGCGACTTCGGAGAAGTGGAAAGACCTGAGCATGCCACGACAAGTAGTTATCCGTCGTGAGCTTCACCACGATGAGATGCGCAAAGTAGAACGACGCAACAACAACACCATGATCGGAAGGCGGCGGCGGGGCATAGACAGCCGATGGTGAGGCCACCACCTCCGTCGACAATGTTCCGTACGACGGGGCTACGCCATAGGGAGTCGTGGCAGCCGAAGCTGGCAAGTAGGCAGAGGCCAATGGAGCCAAGGCCATCCATGGACCGACCGGGGCAGCGCCATGGGAACCACTCCCGACGGGTGCTGCAGGTGTGCGGAGCCGTAGGGGATAGGGGAACCCAGCGGCGGGTGACCAACTGGCGGCGCGGATATGACCACTAGGGTGCAGCACCGGACGGAGCCTGGCCCCCGTACGTGTGCGGAGCAGGGGCGAGACCAGGTGGCAGCGCACCGTAGGGGGCCAGCTGCGGGACAGTGCTGGAGCAACCCGACGTCAACGGAGCGCCGGCGTCATCGACAATCAAAGACGGCGGCGGGGCAGCCATGGTGGTATCGTCCAGGGGGACCAACGCTCGCGAGGCCAAGAATGGGGAGGCCGATGCGACCGGAGCGGCAGGAGCCAAGAGGACGACGGGTTAGGTGACCGGGCCGACGTGGATGGCAGTAGCGGCGCCCAAAGCAGAGACCATGAGGCAGCGACGGCGGACGAGGCAAAAGCGATCTAATCTAACCTAATCTGGTACCATGTAAAACAATGTTTAGGTGGAAATTGCTCGACACCCAATACAGGTGTGGCTATCTCATATATATAAGGGGTATACAAGATACATGGGTATACACGGAAGCTTTACAAATATACAGTCTAACATCTCCAAGAAGAACTTGTCCTTGCGACCATCATTCGAGGGACCATAAACATTTCTCATCCAGTAAGAACTCTGGTCCTGCAGACATATTACCTTGGTTGTCATGGAGAAGCAGTCAATACAGTGAGATTCAACCTCCACAGTGGTTTTGTCCCAGAAGATTGCTACCCCTCCTCTCGATCCCGCGACAGGCAATACGATGTTCCACCTAGCCTAGCTCCTCCAATATCTCTAACTTGAGCTGGCTCCCATGACCCGATCTTCACTTCTTGGAGGCATAGAATATCTACCTTTTGCGCAAGGACTACTGCAGAGATGGCCGAGCGCTTCGCAGGAGAGTTGAAGCCATGAATGTTCCAAGACATGATGCAAGGGTTTGTGCTACTCATGGGGACACAATATTTTCTCCACCAATCTTTTTTTACTAAAGCAAATGCAATACACCACCAACCTAATAGGGGTACAACGGGAGCCACCAATAGACCCAAGAACTCGCCAAAGTCTAGCTAAAGAAACATCATTCCAAACATTAAACATAGATGATCCTAATTCTAACCAGCCGATTACTGGCCGCTGGTGTAGACTAATATATAGGAGAGCTAACATAATCTAAACTATGGGGTCATCCATGGCCACAGCATGAGGTCCTGCCATGCCAGCAGTGATCTGGAGCTTGGCGATGCCCTGATTGTTGTTCTCCGTTAGTGGGTCGTTGAAGCGGTTGATCAGCATTGTTGGAAATAAGTCGTGACGGAGCATGGTGCGACCAGCATCGATGCGCCTGGTCGGGTCCGTGATGGTGCGACCGACGTTGGTGCGTCGGGTCGGGTCCGCAGGCTGGGTCACGGCAACATTTTGTGCATGTACGTGTGGCGTGTGTGTAGTGCAGCGCAAAGCGTGCGTGGTAGCCAAGGCAGCTCGAGCTGGCCGTTAGAAGCGTTGTGCGCGTCGTGCGTGCTGGTCGGGCGGATCGGTAGCTCTAGGTGCGTGTGTGCATAGGAGACGTGGGCGCTGCGTACCTGTACGACTACAAAGCCGTGGACGCGAACATGTATTCATCAGGGAAAGGAAGAAAAGTAGCTGTGTGTGAGAGAGCTGTCCCAACATTTGGTATACAGAGCTTCGTTGCGATCCACTACGTCGACCATGTCCATCGTCCCGTACGGCGCCGGAGGGAGCATGGTGTCGGTCCCCATGCCGATGCTCACCGGTGACAACCACACCATGTGGGCGATCAAGGTGGAGGCGAACCTCGACGCACAAGGGCTGTGGGAAGCGGTGGTTCCGGCGGAGGACTCGGCGGCGGCGGTCATTGCGAAGAAGGACAAGCCGGCGAGGGCATACCTCCTCGGAGCGCTCTCCAATGACATCCTGCTACAGGTGTCGTCAAAGAAGACGGCGATGGAGCTGTGGGCAAGCCTGAAGACGCGGTTCGTCGGTGCAGACCGGGTGAAGTAGGCCGAGCTACTGCACCAGCCTCAAAGTCACCCTCTGTGCCACCGAGATGGAGTTGTTCTGAGCCGCCTGCCTAACATTCTACCTGGTCGGGGTAGCTGCCACACGGGACATGGGTGGGGTGGAGGAGTGTCTAGCCATTGGAGTAGGGAGCAGAGCGGGCTCGTTGTTGGTGAAGGAGACCTTCTGCTGGTTGGTGTCATCGTTGCTGCCTTTCGCAAGTCCCAGGGAGAGGACCTCACGCGTGACCGCGTCTACCTCCTGTTGAAACTAATCTTGTTATTAGTGTTGTGTGAGTTCTAGCCAGTCCGTGCATGTGCGCATGGATAAGTCAGTCGTTAGCTGCATGCATAGATTAGTTAGTCGGCTAGCTAAAAGGTAGGTTAGTTGATAAGTTCGTTAGTAACACCCGGTCAAGTTTGAGGTGCCCCTAGAGTGATTCTAGCTAAGAGGTTAGGTGATGAACGTGTGTTGGCTGGGTCATGTGTTAGTGGCCTAGATTTGTGCATGCATGGGTGAGTTAGTTAGTGGACGAATGTGCGGGTCCAATTAGTGTGTGCGTGCGTGCGTGCGTGGCACAAATGCATTCCCCTGTGTATATAAGTTATATTGAGTTAATGAGAAGTTGAGGCCGAGTGAAGCACTAGTGGAAAAGATGTAGCACTTGTGTGACCAAGGAAGAGAGCCTCCCGGCAAAGCTACTTGGCTTTCTTCCCTGGTACATGTGTGTGTGTGTTTTCTTCATGGTGTGTGTTGTGGAGAGAAACCAAGAGAGGTGGAGATTGTGAGGAAGAAGAAAAGCGGCGTTGCAAGAGGAGGCGACGCCAACAATTGGTATAAGATCCTTGTCGATCCGAGACGGTGGTGGCAGCGCGGCGGAATCCATGAGAGGTGGAGGTCAACGGCGCAAGGTGGACGTCGTTGGCGGCATGATGCTGCCAGCAGCCGGTCCGTGTCTTCATCCTCGTCAAGATATGTCACGTGCGATGGAGAAAGGTATGTCATCCGGTAAGTTGTGTCACCGGCGGCAAGGAGGTTATGGTCATGTTGCGGAGGCCATTGCCATAAGGAGTTCATCGTCCATGTGCGAGTCGGCGACAAAGTGCGTCATTGTCGACAACATGGAAGTGGGTCACCGGCGAGTTGCGGCACCGGTGGCGAACATGAAGGCGAGTCACCGGCGAGTTGCGGCACCGATGGCTAACATGAAGGCGAGTCAACAACGAGATGCGGCACCGGCGGCAAACATGGAGATGAGTCACCAGCGAGTTGCGGCGCCTGTGGCGAACATGGGGTGAGTCACCAGCGAGTTGCGGCACCTGTGGCGAACATGGGGTGAGTGACCAGCGAGTTGCGGCATCTGTGGCAAACATGCGGCAACTATCGTGTGATGGAGGCACGCTCGTGGCGAAGGTGTAGGAGGTGTGGCTCTCATTGAAGCAAGCGGCGGCGACAATAATCGGCGTGACAAGATGGCATTGGCGGCCGTCTCCGTGTTACACCGACAACATCGATGACCATGGGCTTCAAGAGAGAAATATATTAACAAGATTAGGGAGGTGAATGTTGGAACTAATCTTATTATTAGTGTTGTGTGAGTTCTAGCCAGTCCGTGCATGTAGTGCCCCAAGTGTAAAGCCTTCCCTTTTTGTAACATTCCATGTGGGACCACCTTGACATTGTCATGAGAGCTATCTATGCATGTATGAATTCATGTGTCACCTTGTATTTCTTCTTTTGCATGCATGCATCCATGCCATACCATTCTTACCATGCCTTGTTTTGCTTGCACCTATACCTTGGCATGTCTTAGTGTGGAGACTTGTGATTTCATGTGTTGATGCACATGTGATGATCTGGTGTGAAGTAGTGGAGTGTGGTGCTTGGCATTATTTTCAAACCCCCTCTAGTTATGTGCAAAACCCCCTCTCTCTTTTATTCCACAAGTGCAATTCCAACTTGTCCCTAACCTGAATTTAAAATGTTCAGGGTTTAGGAAATATTATGGGAATAAATGTGTGCTAGTTTGGTGATTTGTTTTGGGTGCTAAAGGTCCTAGAATAAACACAAAACAGCCACCAATATTGTTGTTTTGTATTTATTTCATATGCCCCAAAAATCATTATGTTATTTTATTCAAATAGCTTGCTAAATTTCAGGCCCAGGGACATTTTCCTTTTATTTTTATCTTTTGTGGTTTACTCTGTGGCCTTTTCCTTTTCCTGTTGTTTTATTAAATAGGAATAGTTGCTGTGGCGTTTTCCTTTTAAGATGCGCTCTCGTGGGCTTCCTCCCACTAGAGAGGCCCATCTCTCCTCCCTCTCGTGAGCGGAGGAGCCCACGCGGCATCCTTTCCTCCTCCCTGACGCCGTCTCCTTCCTCTGCTCCTTTCCATCAGTAGCTGAGAGAGAGAGAGAGAGAGAGAGAGAGAGAGAGAGAGTTGCCGCTGTGTGCACAACCGTCGAGGGGACCCTTATATCTTGGCGTCCGTGCCTCTCCCCTCTCCTAGGGTTTCCCTCTCTCCCCATCTGCGCCACCACCTCTCTCCATCCCCATCTCTCTTCTCTCCATATCTGGTAAGTTCTGTGTAGGAGTTAGCAGAGAGAGAGAGAGAGAGAGAGAGAGAGCAGCGCTCGCCGGTGTCAAACCCCAGTTCCATCACCGTCCGCCGCCTCAGCCATGTCCAGGGGCTCGGGGTTGGTGCCCACGCCCCATTTTAGCCCTCGGTGAGGTCGAGGAGCCTCCTCACCGATGGCAGGGACGACGTGTTCGCCGCGGACCCGAAGCCCCCTCGTTCAGCTTCGTTCTGCTTCCAGGAGGTCTCCGTCGCCTCTTCCTCTGATCGGTCCTCTCCTTCCTCCCCCAAGGTGAGGAACATCTCCCTATTCTTCTTCCTCCTTAGATCGGTCCGGGTCATGGTAGTGCTCGCCATGTGTCCTGTCTGTTGCAGATCGACAGCAGAGCATGAGCAGGTGTAGGTGTGGTGCACAAGAGTATGCGTTCGTGTGTGGTTGAGCAGCAGGGGTTCCTCCCCCCTCATAGTGCATCGGTTAGATGCGTGGATCCCTCCGGTAGCATGCTGTAGCAGCAGGATGCCGGCGATCTCCCTGTCGTCGTGCTCCTCTGTCGAAGCAGAGCAGTAGATCGTGCTTGTGTGTGTGTTGTTGTACATCGGTGCGCGCTCATGTAGTGGTGTGGCAACATGTAGGCTAGTGCAGCATGGATGTCATCGTGCAGGAGCAGTAGAGGTGCCCTCGTGGTGGTGCAGCAGTGCAGAGAAGCCCGGTGTCCTCCCTGTCACCGGCGTGTCTCTGTGCATGCAGGGCAGAGCTTGCAGTAGCGGTAGTATACCTTGCCAAACTATCCTCCTCTGTCAGGTTCCCAGTCGTAGCGCAGTGGTGCGGCATTGTGTGTATTTCCAACAGGTTCAGGGTTCGAATCCCAGAGGTGAACCCCCTTTTTATTTCCATTATTCGGTCGATAGTAGTAGCTGCAGCAGAGAGACTTAACCTTCTCTGTTCCCCTGTTCTATCGAGCAGAGCCCCTCTAGAAGAGTGGTAGATTGCACTGTGTTGCACTAGTGGGTAGAGGGTTCGAATCCTCTCCCCCCATTTTTATTTTTGCTGTGCATTTTTCTTCCTTTGCTGTTTTCCTTGCATGTGATGCTGCAGGTTGCACTAGTTGAAGTGTGCCATTTATTTTTTTGGAGCTATCAATAGCATGTGGCTCCTATTCCTTTTGCTCCAAGTCATTCCTTGTGGTTGCCTAGACCTGTAGCTAGTGGTGCATGAGTTCATGGTGCAGGTAGTGTTTTGTGGTGTGGGAGTGTGATGGAGTTGGTAGATATGTGTGTAGTAGAATACATTGGAGGAGTGGTTGACATAGATGTGAGGTGGTGGAGGCTTTGTGCAAGCATGTGTATGTGTGTGAAGGGGTTCCCCCCCCTCACCACATATAATTTGTGTGTGTGAGTTCGTTCTAGTGATGATTGCTATGATAGCATGTGTAGGTTGGTGTTTTGATCAAGAGCATGATGTGTTGTGGGTGATGCGGAGTAGATGTGTGTGTGTGGAACTTTCCCACCTTTGCAAACTATGTACCTTCACATGACCATATGTGAGAGGGCATGGTGTTGTGTGTGTGGATAGTTGGGTAGATGGGCTTGTTGTGATGGGCTATGACACATACAGGGGGTAAAAACCCTAATTCCACTATTTTCATGATGTACATGAACAAGTATCCTTGTAGGAGTTGTTCTAGTGAAATGCATGAAATGTTGCACTATTCACTATATAGGAATCTATGTTCTTTTCCTTCCTAGTTTGTGGCCACTTGTTCCAAGCAAGTGCATATGTTTTATATATGGTTTTGGGGTATAAAGATCCCAGGAATCCATTGGTGAAATCATTTTTGCCATTGGAACATTTTCTGGAGATGACATATTTTCATTTTCTTCTATGTTTAGAGCTTGGTTCCATGAGTTGTGGTGAGTCTTTGTGATTGTTTCTTGGTTGTGGAAGTATAGGGTGACCCCCTCTACCTCATGTTGGTTTCATATCATGATTAGGATTCCATATGTGCAAGTTATGCCCACTCAAAGTAGGCCTGTGGCTGAAATTCCAGATTAGTGAAAATCTGTTTATATTTTCTTCTCCCGTTGATGAGGTTGTGCTGGTCAATTTATTGTGATACAGCCTTAGCTTTCAACTATAAAGTTGGACCTGATATGTTTTTCTAGCTCCCTGTAAAATTTCATTTCATTTGGAGTCGTTTAGGTATTGTTTTGTGTGCTGTCAAATTGCTTCAGAGCATATACAGAAAGTTAGAATCTGGAATTTTCACTAAGTCCCTGAAAACTGATGTTTTTGGGCAAGTTTGCAGCCTTTTAACTTTCTGTGTTTAATTCCTTTTTGTGTGATTCTTGCTTGTGCTTGTAGTATTGTTGGCTAGCTACAGCCACATATATTATTTGTCATAGTTGGGTGGCTGTAGGTGCTTTGCATGTAGCTCGCAAAGTGCTATGATGCAGTTTATGGCAGATTGTGTAGTTTTGTCATTTGGAAGTTTGTGAGTGCTTAGTTGATGTTGTGGTGTTGTTCTTTGCTCCACCCAATCCAAGATGGTTTGTTTTATGTCTTGGAAACCTGGAAATACCAGAGTTGTGCCAATTGAGTGTGTGGTGATGATTTTGACACGTAGGGCTTCACATCTTGTTTCGTTGATTCCCGTTGATCCGTAGCTCCGATTGTAATGTTCATTCTATGCTTTTGCATCGTTTTCTCGAGAAGCATCTGATCATGTCATTCTCATGCATTTCAAAATAGGTTAGCATGCAGTTCTGTCCAGGAACATGTATTTACTCCTTATGCTTGTGCTAGTGATAGAAATAGTGATGCATGCTCATATTCATCTCATGCATGATGTGCTTGTTGCATCTTGAGGTGCTATTGTTCATTGTATGTTATTCTTATGTTGGGTAGAACCGGGATCGGAGAACGAATACGTGGAGTCAGGAGAGTACGTGCAGGACGATCAAGAACTATTCCAAGCTGAGGATATCACATGCAAGATGATATGACCTTGATTCCATCTCTAGACTTGTTATGCTAGATTATGTTTCCTTGTCATATGCTCGCTGCCTACCACTGAAATAAATTGCCTCTTGTTATGCCATGAACCCAAACACTGATCCCTTCCTAGCAAACTTGAATGTCTAGGTAGGCTTTACTCATCTACTAATGTTAGCGTTGCTAGATGCAGGTGCTTTGACTCATGTGACAACATGAGCTTGATATCATTATCTTAAATTCTGTTATTTATTTAATGCACCTATATACTTGGTAAATAACGGAAGGCTTAGCCTTTTGCCGGGTGCTTTGTTCCGTTATTGCCTCCATAGTTACCAGCTACCGGTGTTTGATTCCATATTGATCGCTCCTAACACGTTCGGGGTTGTTATGGGGACCCCCTCGATAAATTGCCTGGTGTTAAGACTTGTCCGGCAGGACCCAACTTTGGTGTTAATTTGCTAATCACTTAATAATAATCTGCATAGGGAATAGCTACCCCCAAGGAATTTAATCAACAACCCGGGCCAGTGCTCCTCATGAGTGTTGGTCCATCGCTCATCCCGCGTGTCCTGAGACTGAGATACGCGGCTCTTATCAGGGTCGTCGACACATCGGGAGGTCCTGCTAGTCTTGTCTTACCTTAGCGACATATCTTGCGTATAGGAATCCCAGTGAAGCTTTGGTTCTCCCCAGAGTTGAGGTTTTCCTCTAAGGAATCCGACGAGATCACGAGATTCATGGTAGAGGATTACTTTGCGGCCTGTGTACGTTTGTGATGGACTAGTTGGTGCACCCCTGCAGGGTTTAGTCTTTGGGAAAGCCGTGCCTGCGGTTATGTGGAAACTTGGAATATTTTGTTAATATCCGGTAATAGATAACTTAAACATAAGCTAATAAAATTGCCAACTGTGTGCGTAACCGTGACTGTCCCCTCGAAGATCTCTCTCCTATCGGGAACACGGTGGGGTTATGATTGACATAGGTAGGTGTTCAGGATCACTTAGTGATCAAGTATTCTCGTCTGCTAGTATAGTCCAGCCTTATAAATGTTCTACGTAAGTTAGCCACCATATCAAGCTTAGGATGCTGCAACCTTAAACACTCTACCCTATCCAACCTAATAACTTGACTAGTTCTGGCACCGAGGTCATAGATTGCTGAGTCCCCGTGGCTCACAGATTCCTTCACAACCCCAACAGGTTCAGGTACCCCAAAGACAGGTGATCCCGACGGCACACAGCTGGCGTGGCAGTACGACGAGGAGACCGACCGCCTGTACGTGAACTATCCAGAAGATTGAGGCATGGTCGTGATCGTGGGCCAGCAGGCAGGGTAGCATAGCCATTTCCCTTGTTTTGTAGTCCGTAGCGGAACTACTTTGATTGTATGCGTGTTGTACTCTGATATATTTATGAGAAGGCAATTGAACCCCTGATTGTCTATCTTTTATTATTATGTATGTGTTGTGATACCTTGTTTGCGAGGCGCTTAGATGCGCTCCTTTCCAATTCGGGGCCTCGATCCCCAGATCGGAAAGGACCGCATCTATGGTCGTTACAAGTTGGTAATTAGAGCCTTACGACCATAGGAGCCTTTGTGTGATCATACTTGGCCGAGTCGAGTCTAGTAAAATGTTTTGAGTCTTAGTTATATCGGAGAGTAGGATTCTTTTTTTCTCCTCTTCCATGCTCTGGTGAGGTTCCCGACTTCGGAAATCTTTAATTCTACTCCTCTTCTCGCTCAAATTTTTTTAGGATCACGCAGTTATTTGTGAAATCTATATGATTTCGATGTGACGGAGTCCTGTCTTGGTGCCTCCTGTCTGCTTTGATTTTTTTTCGGGGAGTTGAGCTCCAGGGGATTCTCACGCACATCGCCATCATTCAGATTTCCGAGTATCTAAGAATGAAGGGTGTTCGTAATTGCTTCAATACCGGTAGTGGCGTGATAACCCCGATGTCCCCGGTACTGGTGCGGATTGTTCGGGGGTACTAGCACACTTGGTATCGTTGTGATCACGAGGATCTGTTGTAGATGAAGGTCCGAGATGCTGGTTTTGTGTTGAAGGATGTGATATAGGTGACGGGTTAGTTTAGGATTTGTGTGATATACTCCTTGTATCCGTGTACCAGATTGCATGACCAGTTATTTCGGGAATTCATAGGTGGGATTTCAAGTAGTATCGTATAGGACTATCTTCCTACAGGTGTATGGTCAAGGTTGGGATTCGATGTTCAGTGGGTGAGTTTGTTGACGGTCGTCTTACATCGGTTCACGTTGTATCTTAAAGAGTCCTTGTAGCTCGCTATGACTCGGGGATACTTCGTATGTCGTGTGCACTGCCTTGCACAGGATGGCTACTGTAAATGCGAGCCCGTGCCATCTTATCCACGAAGATATCAGATGAATTCTCGATCATATGTTTGTTCCGAGCAGTTCTTGCTCATACTTGTTTGCAGTGGTCTTAATCGGAATTTTGTCGTCCGTCACTTGAGGAAGCATTCTTACTATTTTGTTCGAGTGCAATTGCTTATTCCTATTCAGATATTACTATCTTTTGATTCAGCAATATCTTCAATTTATTCTATGGGCTAATATGCTGTCCGTCTTCAATATGGCTCCACTGACTCGTCAGAACCTAGGGCGTGAGGATATGCCGGCTCCACCTCCTCCTCCGGAGAATCCTCCGCCACCTCCGCCTCCTCCTGCAGAGGCCTGGAAAGCAGTGATGGCTGCTACTAATGCAAACACCCAGATGTTGCTTCAGTTATTGCAAGAGAGAGCCAATCAGCAGCAAGGCAATTTTCAGCATGGTGGCAATCAGTTTGCGAGTCTGGGTCAGTTTCTGTCGAACCAGCCAAAGACATTCACTTCATGCGACCAGCTTTTTGATGCAGAAGATTGGATCCGTGATATGAACAAGCATTTGGAGTGTAGCAATGTGCGTCCGGAGGATTATGTCAAGGTTGCAACATTCCAGTTGAAGGGGCAGGCTTCTATATGGTGGCAGCAGCTGAAGGACTCCAGAGGCGCTAGGGTGATTTCTTGGGATGCGTTCTGTCGTGACTTCAGGTCCCACTACATCCCTTCCAGCTTTGTGGAGGAGATGCGTGAGAAGTTCAGGCGTTTGAAGTAGGGTGGCAATTCCGTGTACAAGTACAACGTTGAGTTCCACGAGCTGGCCCGTTACGCGTTGCAGGATATCCCGGATCAGAAGAGCAAGATTTATCAGTTCAGAGGTGGCTTTAAAGAAGATTTGCAGTTAGCTCTTGCCTTGCACGATCCTCAGGAGTTCAACAAGTTCTACAACCTAGCTCTCAGAGCAGAGGCAGCCTTGCTAAGGGTGGAGAATTCTAAGAAGCGCTTCAGAGATTCCAGCTCTTCCTCGACTCAGGTAGTTCAGAAGGAACATAAGTTTTGGGTTTCTCCTCCTCCTCCTCGGCACTCGCAACAACTTAAGCACTCAGGTGGTCGTGGTTCTTCCCACCCACCCAACCCTGTCTTCTAGCAGAGATTCCAGCATCAGAAGCAAGGGCCTCCTCAGACTCAGTACCGGCAGCCAACAGATGTCACTTGTCACAAGTGTGGACACAAGGGTCACTATGCCAACAAGTGTACTTCTCAGCTCCGTCTGCCGCCTCCTCCTCCAGGCAAACCTCCAAGCAACGCTCTTGTCAAGTTCAACCCCAGATCAGCTCGAGTCAACATGGTGAATGCAGCTGAGGCAGAAAACTCGTCACATGTGATCATGGGTAACCTCCTCGTCAATGATATTCCTGCTAAACTGTTATTTGATTCTGGTGCATCGCATTGTTTCACCTCCAACCTTTTATTGCTAAGCATTATAGTCCTGCAATTCATTTGGATATTCCCTTCCGTGTGGTTTCTCCGGGCATGCGAATGAGTTCGCAAATGATGGTTCTGAATGTTTCTGTCAAGATGGGCGCTTATGCTTTTCTGGCATCTCCTATTGTCTTGGGCAATTCCGACATCGACTTGATTCTTGGTATGGACTGGTTGGCCATGAACAAGGCGTCAATTGATTGTGAAGCCAAAGAAGTGAAGCTTACGCACTCTTCGAAAGACGTGATTATATTCGCGGCGCGCGATGATACAATCCATCTGTTCTCTTTGAATGAAAAGGGTGAGATCAATCCTATTTTGCAAGTCCTAGTGGTCTGTGATATGAAGATGTGTTTCCTGAAGAGCTGCCAGGCATGCCTCCGCACCGTGAAGTTGAATTTGTGATTGAGCTTGAGCCAGGCACAGAGCCCGTGTTCAAGCAGCCGTACAAGCTGGGTCCATAAGAATTGAAGGAACTTAAGAGGCAACTCGATGAGCAGGAGCGTTTGGGTTTGATCATACCGAGGTCGTCTCCGTGGGGCTGTGGTGTTCTGTTTGTCAAGAAGAAGGATGGCACAGACCGGCTGTGTGTCGATTACCGTCCATTGAATAAGAAGACAATCAGGATCAAATATCCACTTCCGAACATAACTGAGTTGTTCGACCAGTTGAAAGGTGCTAAGGTCTTCTCCAAGCTTGATCTCAGAATGGACTATCATCAAATTCGCATTCGCGAGGAAGATATTCCGAAGATTGCCTTCAGGACTAGTTTTGGCTCGTATGAGTATACGGTCATGTCTTTTTGTCTGGCAAATGCTCCTCCGCCATTTTGTCGATTGATGAACTACATGTTCTCTCCGTTCAAGAATGACTTTGTCTTGCTCTATCTCGACGACATTCTAGTCTTTTCTGAAACTGAGGAAGAACATGAAGAACATCTCAGATTGGTGCTTGATAATCTGAGAGAGTACAAGCTGTATGCCAAGTTTTTCAAGTGCGAGTTCTGGCTGAAAGAAGTGGTGTATCTTGGGCACATTATCTCTGCCGAGGGCATTAAAGTTGATCCGTCCAAAGTTCAGGCCATTGTTGAATGGGAGCCTCCGCAGAATGTGAAGCAGCTTCGAACCTTTCTCGGGCTTGCTGGATATTGCAGAAGGTTCGTTGAGAACCTCTCCAAGATCGCCAAGCCGCTCTCAAGTCTTCTTCAGAAGGGTGTTAAGTATGCTTGGTCTCCAGAGTGTCAGTTGGCCTTCGCCACACTCAAAGAGAAGCTTACCTCCACTCCAGTCTTGGTTCATCCGGATGATTCCAAGTCTTACCAGGTCTTCTGCGACACTTCTCTCCAGGGTCTTGGTGCAGTCCTGATGCAAGATAAGAAGGTGGTCACTTATACCTCCAGGCAGTTGAAGCCAGCAGAGAAGAACTATCCTGTGCATGATCTTGAGCTAGCAGCTGTGGTACACGCTCTGATGACTTGGAGACACCTCTTGTTGGAACATAAGGTTGAAGTTTTCACCGATCACAAGAGTATCAAGTACATCTTCACTCAGCCTAACTTGAATCTTCGCCAAACACGTTGGGTGGAAATGCTCTATGATTTTAATCCGAGTGTTGAGTGCACGCCAGTCAAAGCTAATGTCGTGGCGGATGCTTTGAGCACGAAGGCATATTGCAACAGTCTGATTCTGCAACCTCTCCAGCCTGGCCTTTGTGAGTCTTTCAGAAAGCTCAACCTTCAGCTAGTACCTCAGGGATTTCTTGCAAACCTTCAGATATCTCCTACCTTGGAAGATCAGGTCCGAGCAGCACAACTTCTTGACGCTATGGTGAAGAAGATCAAGATTGGCGTGGGAAAGAGTCTTCCTAAGTATAAGTGCTTCACTGTTGATGCCAGAGACACGTTGTTCTTCGAGGATTGCCTTCTCGTCCCGAAAGGTGATCTCAGAAAGGTAATCATGGAGGAAGCTCATAACTCTCTTCTCTCTATTCATCCTGAAAGCTCCAAAACGTACCATGACTTGAAGCAGACCTTCTGGTGGACTCGTATGAAACGTGAGATTGCTCAGTTCATAAATGAATGTGATGTATGTCGAAGGGTGAAAGCAGGACATCAACGTCCAGCAGGTCTTTTGCATCCATTGCCGATTCCCAAGTGGAAGTTCGATCACATTGAGATGGATTTCGTCACCGGGTTTCCGAAGTCCAAGAAGGGTAATGATGCCATCTTCGTCGTCATCGACAAGTTGGGTAAAGTGGCTCATTTTCTTCCAGTCAAGGAGTCCATTTCAGCAGCTCAGCTGGCAGAGTTGTACACCTCCAGGATTGTCTCTTTGCACGGCGTGCCTATGATGATCTCTTCAGATCGGGGAAGTATCTTCACTTCCAAGTTCTGGGATTCCTTTGAGTCTGCTCTGGGCACGAAGATCCGCTTCAGCACATCATTCCATCCTCAGACTAGTGGTCAAGTGGAGAGAGTGAATCAAGTTCTCGAGGATATGCTGAGAGCCTGTGTTATCTCTTTTGGCATGAAGTGGGAAGATTGTCTACCTTTTACAGAGTTCTCGTATAACAACAGTTATCAAGCTAGTTTTGGCATGGTTCCGTTTGAAATTCTCTGTGGCAGGAAGTGTCGTACCACGCTCAACTGGTCCGAGACCGGCGAGCGTGAGATCCTTGGGAATGATTTGATAGAAGAAGCTGAGGAGATGTGCCGGATCGTTCGCGACAACCTCGGAGCAGCTCAGTCCCGTCAGAAGAGCTATTATGATAACAAGCACCGTGACATGTCTTATGAGCTTGATGACTTCGTCTATCTCAATGTGTCACCTATGAAGGGTATGCAGCGCTTTGGCATCAAAGGCAAGCTTGCGCCTCGTTTCGTTGATCCGTTCAGAGTGGTCGGCAAGAGAGGCGACCTTGCGTATCAGCTTGAGCTCCCGTCAAACTTTGCAAATGTCCATGATGTGTTCCATGTTTCTCAGCTTCGGAGGTGTTTCAAGACCCCCGAGCGCACTTCTCATCTTCAAGACATCGACCTTCAGCCTGACCTTTCTTATCATGAGCATCCAGTTGTGGTTCTCTAGGCGACTCAGCACAAGACCCGCAACAAGACCGTCAAATTTCTCAAAGTGCAGTGGTCACACCATTCCGATAAAGAGGCTACGTGGGAATGCGAGGACCACCTCCATTCTGAATTTCCCGATTTCTTTCAGTCTTAGATCTCGAGGGCGAGATCTTCTTTGTAGTGTGGGAGAATTTGTAGTGCCCCAAGTGTAAAGCTTTCCCTTTTTGTAACCTTCCATGTGGGACCACCTTGACATTCTCATGAGAGCTATCTATGCATGTATGAATTCATGTGTCATCTTGTATTTCTTCTTTTGCATGCATGCATCCATGCCATACCATTCTTACCATGCCTTATTTTGCTTGCACCTATACCTTGGCATGTCTTAGTGTGGAGACTTGTGATTTCATGTGTTGATGCACATGTGATGATGGGGTGTGAAGTAGTGGAGTGTGGTGCTTGGCATTATTTTCAAACCCCCTCTAGTTATGTGCAAAACCCCCTCTCTCCTTTATTCCACAAGTGCAATTCCAACTTGTTCCTAACCTGAGTTTAAAATGTTCAAGGTTTAGGAAATATTGTGGGAATAAATGTGTGCTAGTTTGGTGATTTGTTTCGGGTGCTAAAGGTGCTAGAATAAACACAAAACAACCACCAATATTGTTGTTTTGTATTTATTTCATATGCCCCAAAAATCGTTCTGTTATTTTATTCAAATATCTTGCTAAATTTCAGGCCCAGGGACATTTTCCTTTTATTTTTATCTTTTGTGGTTTACTCTGTGGCCTTTTTCCTTTTCCTGTTGTTTTATTATATAGAAATAATTGTTGTGGCATTTTCCTTTTAAGATGCGCTCTGGAGGGCTTCCTCCCACTAGAGAGGCCCATCTCTCCTCCCTCTCGTGAGCGCAGGAGCCCACGCGGCATCCTTTCCTCCTCCCTGACGCCGTCTCCTACCTCTGCTCTTTTCCGTCAGTAGCTGAGAGAGAGAGAGAGAGAGAGAGTTGCCGCCGTGTGCACAACCGTCGAGGGGACCCTTATATCTTGGCGTATGTGCCTCTCCCTCTCCTAGGGTTTCCCTCTCTCCCCATCTGCACCACCACCTCTCTCCATCCCCATCTCTCTTCTCTCCCCATCTGGTAAGTTCTTTGTAGGAGTTAGCAGAGAGAGAGAGAGAGTGCAGCGCTCGCCGGCGTCAGACCCCAGTTCCATCGCCGTCTGCCGCCGCAGCCATGTCCAGGGGCTCGAGGTTGGTGCCCGCGCCCCATTTTTGCCCTCGGTGAGGTCGAGGAGCCTCCTCATCGATGGCAAGGACGACGTCTTGGCCGCGGACCCGAAGCCCCCCTCGTTCTGCTTCGTTATCCTTCTAGGAGGTCTCCGTCGCTGGTCTGCTTCCTCTCTGTCGCCTCTTCCTCCATTCGGTCCTCTCCTTCCTTCCCCAAGGTGAGGAACATATCCCCTGTTTTTCTTCCTCCTTAGATCGGTCCAGATCGTGGTAGTGCTCGCCATGCTTCCTGTCTGTTGCAGTTCGACAGCAGAGTAGGAGGAGGTGTAGGTGTGGTGCAGAGGAGGATGCGCTTGTGTGTTTTGAGCAGCAGGGGTTCCTCCCCCCTCGTAGTGCGTCGGTTAGATGCGTGGATCCCTCCGGTAGCATGCTATAGCAGCAGGATGCCGGCGATCTCCCTGTCGCCGTGCTCCTTTGTCGAAGCAGAGCAGTAGATCGTGCTTGTGTGTGTGTTGCTGTGCATCGGTGCGCACTCATGTAGTGGTGTGGCAACATGTAGTCTAGTGTAGCGTGGCATGGCATCGTGCAGGAGCAGTAGAGGTGCCCTCGTGGTGCTGCTGTAATGCAGAGAAGCCCGGCGTCCTCCCTGTTGCCGACGCGTCTCTGTGCGTGCAGGGCAGAGCTTGCGGTAGGGGTTGTATACCTTGCCAAACTATCCTCCTCTGTCAGGTTCCCAGTCGTAGCGCAGTGGTGCGGCCTTGTGTGTATTTCCAACTGGTTCAGGGTTCGAATCCCAGAGGTGACCCCCCTTTTTATTTCCTTTATTCGGTCGATAGTAGTAGCTGCAGCAGAGAGACTTAACCTGCTCCGTTCCCCTATTCTATCGAGCAGAGCCCCTCTAGCAGAGTGGTAGATTGCACTGTGTTGCACTAGGGGGTACACGGTTCGAATCCTCTCCCCCCATTTTTAGTTTTGCTGTGCATTTTTCTTCCTTTGCTGTTTTTCCTTGCATGTGATGCTGCAGGTTGCACTAGTTGAAGTGTGCCATTTTTTTGGATCTATCAATAGCATGTGGCTCCTATTCCTTTTGCTCCAAGTCATTCCTTGTTGTTGCCTAGACTTGTAGCTAGTGGTGCATGAGTTGATGGTGCAGGTTGTGTTTTGTGGTGTGGGAGTGTGATGGAGTTGGTAGATATGTGTGTAGTATCACACATTGGAGGAGTGCTTGACATAGATGTGAGGTGGTGGAGGCTTTGTGCAAGCATGTGTATGTGTGTGAAGGGGTTCCCCCCCCTCACCACATATAATTTGTGTGTGTGAGTTTGTTCTAGTGATGATTCCTATGATAGCGTGTGTAGGTTGCTGTTTTGATCAAGAGCATGATGTGTTGTTGGTGATGTGGAGTAGATGTGTGTGTGTGGAACTTTCCCACCTTTGCAAACTATCTACCTTCACATGACCATATGTGAGAGGGCATGGTGTTGTGTGTGTGTGGATAGTTGGGTAGATGGGCTTGTTGTTATGGGCTATGACACATACATGGGGTCAAAACCCTCATGCCACTACTGTCATGATGTACATGAACAAGTATCCTTCTAGGAGTTGTTCTAGTGAAATGCATGAAATGTTGCACTATTCACTATATAGGAATCTATGTTGTTTTCCTTCCTAGTTTGTTGCCACTTGTTCCAAGCAAGTGCATATGTTTTATATATGGTTTTCGGGTATAAAGATCCCAGGAATCCATTGGTGAAATCATTTTTGCCATTGGAACATTTTCTGGAGATGACATATTTTCATTTTCTTCTATGTTTAGAGCTTGGTTCCATGAGTTGTGGTGAGTCTTTGTGATTGTTTCTTGGTTGTGGAAGTATAGGGTGACCCCCTCTACCTCATGTTGGTTTCATCTCATGATTAGGATTCCATATGTGCAAGTTATGCCCACTCAAAGTAGGCATGTGGCTGAAATTCCAGATTAGTGAAAATCTGAGTCTAAGAATCTGTTTATATTTTCTTCTCCCGTTGATGAGGTTGTGCTGGTCAATTTATTGTGATATAGCCTTAGCTTTCAACTAGAAAGTTGGACCTGATATGTTTGTCTAGCTCCTTGTACAATTTTATTTCATTTGGAGTCGTGTAGGTATTGTTTTGGCTGCTGTCAAAATGCTTCAGAGCATAGACAGAAAGTGAGAATCTGGAATTTCACTAAGTCCGTGAAAACTGATGTTTTTGGGCAAGTTTGCAGCCTTGTAACTATCTATGTTTAATTACTTTTTTGTGTGATTCTTGCTTGTGCTTGTTGTATTCTTGGTTAGCTACAGCGACATATATTATTTGTCATAGTTGGGTGGTTGTAGGTGCTTTGCATGTAGCTCACGAAGTGATATGATGCAGTTTATGGCAGGTTGTGTAGTTTTGTCATTTTGATGTTTGTGAGTGCTTAGTTGATGTTGTGGTGTTCTTCTGTGCTCCATCCCATCCATGATGGTTTCTTTTCTGTCGTGGCAACCTGGAAATACCAGAGTTGTGCCAATTGAGTGTGTGGTGATGATTTTGACACGTAGGGCTTCACATCTTGTTTCGTTGATTCCCGTTGATCCATAGCTCCGATTGTAATGTTCTTTATATGCTTTTGCATCATTTTATCGAGACACATCTCATCATATCATTCTCATGCATGTAAAAATAGGTTAGCATGCAGTTCTGTCCAGGAACATGTATTTACTCCTTATGCTTGTGCTAGTGATAGAAATAGTGATGCAATGCTCATATTCATCTCATGCATCATTTTCTTGTTGCATCTTGAGGTGCTGTTGTTCATTGGATGTTATTCTTATGTTGGGTAGCACCGGGATCAGAGAACGAATACGTGGAGTCAAGAGAGTACGTGTAGGACGATCAAGATCCATTCCAAGCTGAGGATATCACATGCAAGATGATATGACCTTGATTCCATCTCTAGAATTGTTATGCTAGATTACGTTTCCTTGTCATATGCTCGTTGCCTACCACTGAAATAAATTGCTTCTTGTTATGCCATGAACCCAAACACTGATCCCTTCCTAGCAAATTTGAATGGCTAGGTAGGCTTTGCTCAGCTACTAATGTTAGCGTTGCTAGATGCAGGTGCTTTGACTCATGTGACAACATGAGCTTGATATCATTATCTTAAATTCTGTTATTTAATTAATGCACCTATATACTTGGTAAATAACGGAAGGCCTAGCCTTTTGCCGGGTGCTTTGTTCCGTTATTGCCGCCATAGTTACAAGCTACCGGTGATTGATTCCATATTGATCGCTCCTAACACGTTCGGGGTTGTTATGGGACCCCTCGATAAATCGCGTTGTGTTAAGACTTGTCCGGCAGGACCCAACTTTGGTGTTAATTTTCTAATCACTTAATAGTAATCTTCATAGGGAATAGCTACCCCGAGGAATTTAATCAACGACCCGGGCCAGTGCTCCTCATGAGTGTTGGTCCAACCCAGAGCAGCTTATTACGCTCCCCGGGGCAACTCGGTATTTTGGCGTCCTAACCATCGCTCATCCGGCGTGTCCTGAGACTGAGATACGCGGCTCTTATCAGGGTCGTCGACACGTCGGGAGGTCCTGCTAGTCTTGTCTTACCTTAGCAATATATCTTGCGTATAGGAATCCCAGTGAAGCTTTGGTTCTCCCCAGAGTTGAGGTTTTCCTCTAAGGAATCCGACGAGATCACGAGATTCGTGATAGAGGATTACTTTGCGTCCTGTGTACGTTTGTGATGGACTAGTTGGAGCACCCCTGCAGGGTTTAATCTTTCGGAAAGCCGTGCCCGCGGTTATGTGGCAACTTCGAATATTTTTTTAACATCCGGTAATAGATAACTTAAACATAAGCTAATAAAATTGCCAACTGTGTGCTTAACCGTGACTGTCCCCTTGAAGATCTCTCTTCGATCGGGAACATGGTGGGGTTATGATTAACGTAGGTAGGTGTTCAGGATCACCTAGGGATCAAGTATTCTCGTCCTCTAGTATAGTCCACCCTCATAAATGTTCTACGTAAGTTAGCCACCATATCAAGCTTAGGATGCTGCAACCTTAAACACTCTACCGTATCCAACCTAATAACTTGACTAGTTCTGGCACCGAGGTCATAGATTGCTGAGTCCCCGTGGCTCACAGATTCCTTCACAACCCCAAATGGTTCAGGTACCCCAGAGACAGGTGATCCCGACGGCACACAGCTGGCGTGGCAGTACGACGAGGAGACCGACCGCCTGTACGTGAACTATCCAGAAGATTGAGGCGTGGTCGTGATCGTGGGCCAGCAGGTAGGGTAGCATAGCCATTTCCCTTGTTTTGTAGTCCGTAGCTGAAGTACTTCGATTGTATGCGTGTTGTACTCTGATATATTTATGAGAAGGCAATTGAACCCCTGATTGTCTATCTGTTATTATTATGTATGTGCTGTGATACCTTGTTTGCGAGACGCTTAGATGCACTCCTTTCCAATTCGGGGCCTCGATCCTTAGATCGGAAAGGACCGCATCTATGGTCGTTACAGTGCATGTGTGGATGGATGAGTCTGTCGTTAGCTGCATGCATAGATTAGTTAGTCGGCTAGCTAAAAGGTAGGTTAGTTGATCAGTCCGTTAGTAACACTTGGTCAAGTTTGGTGTGCCCCTAGTGTGATTCTAGCTAAGAGGTTAGGTGATGAACGTGTGTTGGCTGGGTCATGTGTTAGTGGCCTAGATTTGTGCATGCATGGGTGAGTTAGTTAGTGGCCGAATGTGCGGGTCAAATTAGTGTGTGCGTGCGTGCGTGCGTGGCACAAATGCATTCCCCTTTGTATATAAGTTATATTGAGTTATTGAGAAGTTGAGGCCGAGTGAAGTGTTTTCTTCATGATGTGTCTTGTGGAGAGAAACCAAGAGAGCTGGAGATTGCAAGGAAGAATAAAAGCGGCGTTGCAAGAGGAGGCGACGCCAACACCTCCATCTCTATCGTGGCCACCGTGGGGGTGCTTTGGCATCTAATCAGCTGCCCCTGGAGAACTGCATAGGTTTCTTCACTGATGCAGCGATGGTGGTATCCAATTCTTCCTGCATACATTCAGAGCAAGCTGGGTGGGCAGGGACTCGCCTTCAAGGAATGCGACAACTAGGTCCGGAAAAGCCTTTTATGCTCAAATTCCATTCGCACCGCCAATCCCAGCTGCTCACCACCCCATGTGGATTCTCCCAGCCGTTCCCGCTGCGCATGTGGCTTTTCTACTCCGTCCCACACATGAAATATTTGCAGCGCCAATACACTGAGGAATACACCGGTGAATCGTACACGTACGCGTATACGCCGTACACAGCTCATGTGGTCATGCCCCAGCCCAAATCACTCGCACACAGCTCACCTGCATCATTCAGAATTGGAATCTCCTGACTGCCTCTGGTCCGAGAGCCTTGAGTGCGTCGGAGTACTCCAAGACCATGGAAACATGTAGTCACTGCTGATGGAACTGGCGTTGTCGGGGATGCATCCAGCTCCCGAGTGCCTCACCCAACTCCTGCTCGGGTATTTTCAAAGCACATCTCTCAATCAAAGGAAGGGTTTGTTATATGTTAATTCATCTTGAGTCCACGTGGACAACTTCTCCTCCTTCCCCACGCAAGATCCAAATCTTTGTTGGACCCACGAAGATGAGAAAGAGGATGTGGGAGATACAGATTCAGAAGAGTGCGGATCCGAGGGAGGGAGTTGGATCATGAAAGAGCATAAATTCCAGTTACAACAGATCCAAGACCATGGTTAAAAGAGGCTCTGGATGGATCCGATGCGGACAACGTAATCAATGGAGAGACGGACCTAGTCCAGTTGTGCTCAAATCCCAAGACCCAAGGCCAATTCAATAGTGAGGCACAAGAATTGGAGATGTGTTCCCAGGCACCATTTTTTGCAGGAGAAGCTTGGTCAGGAGCTCAAAGATTTAATTCACCGTTGGTATGCATTCAGAAAACTCCAACATTTTTCATAGGGCTGGAATCAACCACACGAAACCTGATTCATTCTCAAAAGTCTGAACAATGTACATGAAAGAGAAGGTAAATGACCATGCATCACTGAATTTCATTGAGTTTGAAGTAGTATCGTATAGTTATGTTATGCATTCGGGTTTTGGAAGTCGTATTGTACGTTAATTTACACGTATCTAGGACGAAAATCTTTTACTTTGTAGCTTTATTTTAATATGTGTATGATCACATGCTGTTAGATAAAACGAGATCAACGAGATACGAGAGACATGGATTTTTACGTGGAAGCTGTAACGACTAACATGCGGTCCTTTCCGATTTAGGGAACGAGGCCCCGAATTGGAAAGAAGCGCATCTAAGCCTTTCGCAAGCATGGTAACATAGAACATACATAATAATAGTAAAATGACAATTAGGGATTCCACTGTCATCTCATAAATATATCAGAGTTACATCACACATCCACACAAGGTAGTTTTGCTACGGACTAAAAACATGAGAAATGACTATGCTACCCTGCATGCTTGCCCACGATCACGACCACGGCTCAGTCTTCTGGATAGTTCACGTACAGGCGGTCGTTCTCCTCATCGTACTGCCACGCCAGCTGCATGCCGTCGGGATCACCTGTCTCGGGGGTACCTGAACCTGTTGGTGTTTGAAGGAATCTGTGAGCCACGGGGACTCAGTAATCTATGACCTCGGTGCCAGAACTAGTCAAGTTATTAGTTAAGGAAGGTGGAGTATTTAGGTTGCAGCATCCTAAGCATATATGGTGGCTAACTTACGTAGAACATGTATTGAAGGTTGTCTATACTAGCGATCGTTGATTAGCTGATGACTAAGTGTTCCTGAACACCTACTTACGTCAATCATAACCCCACTGTGTTCCCGATCGAAGAGAGGTCCTCGAAGGGGACAATCACAGTTACGCACACAGTTGGCAATTTTATAAGATTATGTTCAAGTTATCTATAACTGGATGTTAACAAGTATTCCAAGTTGCCACATAACCGCGGGCACGGTTTTCCGAAAGATTAAACCCTGCAGGGGTGCTCCAACTAAACCAACACAAACGGTCACGGGCCTCAAAGTAATCCTCTATCACGAATCTCGTGATCTCATCGGATTCCTTATAGGAATACCTGAACTCTGGGAGAACCAAAGCTTCACTGGGATTCCTATACGCAAGATATATCGCTAAGGTAAGACAAGACTAGCAGGACCTCCCGTCGTGTCGACCACCCTGATAAGAGCCGCGTATCTCTGTCTCAGGACACGACGGATGGAACTAGCTATGAGAACCAAACCTCAAGTTTCCTTGTGGTGGCCCTGCAGGCAGACAAGGTTGGACCAACACTCATGAGGAGCACAGGCCCCGGTTGTTGATTAAAGATCCTCGGGGTGATCATTCCCTATGCAGATTATTATTAAGTGATTAGCAAATTAACACCAATGCTGGGTCCTTTCAGACAAGTCTTAACACTACACGATTTATCAAGGGGGTCCCCATAACAACCCCGAACGTGTTAGGAGCGATAAGTTATGGAATCAAACACCGGTAACCGGAAACTATGGCGGCAATAACGGAACAAATACCCGGCAAAAGGCTAGGCCTTCTGTTATTTACCATGTATATAGGTGCATTAATTAAATAACAGATTTAACATAATGATATCAAACTCATGTTATCACATGAGACAACTGCACCTTCAACTAGCAACGCTAACATTAGTAGCTGAGCAAACCCTACTTAGCCATTCAAGATTTGCTAGGAGGGGAAAAGTGTTTGGGTTTCATGACAATATCAGGAGGCAATTATTTCAGTGGTAGCCAGCGAGCATATGACGAAGAAACGTAATCTAGCATAACAAGTCTAGAGATGGAATCAAGGTCATATCATCTTGCCTGTGATGTCCTCAGCTTGGAACTGCTCTTGTTCGTCCTGCACGTACTCTCCCGGATCCATGTACTCGTTCTCTGATCCCGGTTCTACCCAACATAAAAATAGAATCCAATGAACAACAGCACCTCAAGATGAAACAAACACATGTTGCATGAGATGAAATTGAACATGCATCTCTATTCTACTCACTTGCACATGCATGAGAAGAAAATGCAAGTTCCTGGACATAACTGCACCCTAAGCTATCTTGACATGCATGAGAAATACATGAACAGATGCGTCATGCGAAAACCATGCAAAAGCATATAAAGAACGTAACGATCGGAGCTACGGATCAACGGGAAACAACAAAACAAGAATTGAAGTCCTACGTTTCAAAATCATCACAACATACTCCAATGGCATACTTCTGGTATTCCCAGGTTGCCAAATCACAAAACAAGCAAATATGGATGGGGTGGTGCAAATAAATATCACCACATCATCATCTATGCACTCAGAAGCATCAAAACATCAAAACTACACAATCTGCCATAAACAACATCATAGCAGTTTGAGATCTACATGCAAAGCACCTACACCCACCCAAATATGCCAAATAGGATATGTGGCAGAAGCTATCCAAGATCACTACAAGCATAAGCAAAAATATAATACAAAGGAGATACACACACAAAGTTACACAGCTGCTAACTTGGCCAAAATATCAGTTTTCACGGAGTTAGTGAAAATTCTAGATTCTCACTAGCTGTTTATGTTGTGAAGCATTTTGGCAGCACCCAAAACAATATCTACAGGACTCCAAATGGAATGAAAATTTACAGGGAGCTAGAAAAACACAAAATCTAGAACTTTCCAGTTGATAGCAAAGGCTGATTCCCAACACATGGATTTCTACAAGCACAACAAGAGCAGAAGAAAATATAAGCAGATTCTCACACTTAGTGAAAATCTCAGAAAATCTCAGATTTTCACTAAACGTGAATTTCAGCCACATGCCTACTTTGACTAGGCACAACTTGCACATATGAACGATCAAGCATGAAACAAAACCAACATGCCATAGAGGGGGTCACCCTCTAATGCCACAACAAGGAATCAACCTCTTGGGCTCACCACATCTGATGGAACCAAGCTCCAAACATTGAACAAATCTGAAATATGTCATCTCCAGAAAGTGTTCCAAAGGAAAAACTGACTTCACAAATGGATTCCTGGGATGATTCTACCCCAAAAACATATATAATATCTATGTACTTGCATTGAACAATTTGGCACAAACTTGAGAGGAAAAACCTACATGGAATCACATAGAGTGAATAGTGCATCATGACATGTGCTATTCACAAGAACAACACCTACACAAACATATGCACACTCTCACAAGTCCATTGGTGCACATGAGGGGTGGACCTCATGTTCATGTGTGCCATAGCACACCACCATTCCCACACACATACAACAAACAGAAGCATCACAATCACCTACACATGCTAAAGAGAATACTCCACTAACTACACACACATCATGCATTCTACTCCTACACACACAAGCTAGCACATGTGCACAACCAAGGCTCTCCAAGCCTTGGGCATGTGTGGGTCACCACACACTTACACACACAGTCATGACAAGAGCACCTACACATACACAAGGTAGGTGAGGGGGGAAACCCACACACACACTCACATCACATCCTTGCACAAGAGATGCATATATACCACCCTTGGTGCTTGCACCACACCCAAGCACATAAACATCACCACCTTGGTGCCATTCACACACAGGATACCACACACACACAACATGTGTATGCTCTCAATCCTATACATGAATTCCTACACAAGTTATAACAACACAAGCTATAGCATCAAGAATAAGAACAATCTGCTGCTGAGCTAAAATAATTACCTCACATGCTAAAGAGCATACCACACCAAATAGAATAGCAAACAAAGCAAAACAGAAAAAGAAATGCAACAAAATAAAAGGGATGTGGAGGGGGATCGAACCTAGGATCCCCTGGACACACAGAGACAGCCCAGTCTACTACTGCGCATATACTTGACAGGGAAGGGAAGCCAGGCAGGATAAGGTGATACACGCTGTTGTGCTACTGTGCCAAATAATAAGCAAAAAGGGGGGTGGCACGCACGGGACTCGAACGCATGAGCAGCTGATTCACAAGCACACGCTGCACCACTACGCTACGCTATGGGGACTTGACACAGAGGGGGTAGTCTACAAGGTAACAAACACATACATCAGATCGCTGTTCTGCCTGCACAGAGATGCCGAAGATAGAGTCTATCACCGGAGCATGCTCTCTGCTTGCTACTGCTGCGCCAAAGAGGGGAGCAACTACGGCTACTACCACTGCTACTTCTACCTGCACAAGCATGAGCACCCTCGAGACGATCTCACCACACACAACAACCACACGAGCTGCCGAGCACATCTCTGAACAGACAGTCTTGGACACGAGCTCCTACTTGCGTCTACCGAGGGAAAAGGGAGGAGGAGGCTAGCTGTCATCTAGCGGAAGGAGAGGAGGGCTGATCCGCTCAGAGGAGAAGCTTGGAGAGGATCGAAGACGTCCTGAAGAAGACTGAAGGTGCTTTGTCGCTGAACCGAAGAAGAGGAACGAGATCGCCGGGAACGAGCCGTAGACGTGGTGCAGCCTGTCGATCGCTCCCCGGCCTCACCGATGAAGGGAATGGAGCGCGGGTAACTCTCCCGAGCCCCCGTACATGGTGGCCGGCACCGGAGACGACGGGAGCACGACGGACGTCAGCGGTGCTCTTCTCTCTCTCTTTGCTAGAAGGATCTACAAAGCTTACCCGAGGGGGAAGGAGAGATGGAGGGAGATGGAGGGAGGAGTGGCGGCGCAAAGAGGGAGGCACGGAACCCTAGGGAAAGGGGCACGGACACTGAGGTTAAATGGGGGGCAGCTGATGGGATGGACGACGTCAAGTCGCACGTTCTCTCTCTCTGTACTCAGACGGAAAGCGAGCACGGGGGTAGACGCCGTCAGGAGGAGGAAGGAGGGACGCGCAGGTGGGCTGCCGCGCGGTAGAGAGGAGGAATGGGCGTGCTAGTGGGAGGGAGCCCACTAGTAGCGCCAGATAAGAGAGAAGAATCCTGGGGGCTTTCTATTTTACACCAACACCAGAAAAAAAAACGCACAGGCTAAACTATACTCCCTCCGTTCCTAAATATAAGTCTTTGTAGAGATTTCACTAGTGGACTACATACGGATGTATATAGACATACTTTAGAGTATAGATTCAATCATTTTGCTCCGTATGTAGACCCCTAGTGAAATCGCTCAAAAGACTTATATTTAGGAACGGAGGGAGTAGATGCTAAAAATAAAGCAACCATACCCCTGGTCATAAAATGAAAAAGGGATTTTAGGAGCAAGTAAATATTTACAAAATAGAATATGTTTGATCTGCTTTGTAAATATTTGCACCTTTAAAACTTGGATCAAAACAACAACTTCACATGCTCACAAACACCACAAGATATGCTAAATCTTGGACATTTTTAAAACAAGGATGGGACAAGTGAATATAGAGCTTAAGATAAAAGAGAGGGGGGAAGTTTTATAAAACGTAGAGCAAATCTCATGCTTCCTACTAACACATGCACACTCCACACTGGCTAACACATCACATCACCACATCACAGGGATTACACCAACACATAAGACCACAAAGCAACAAACACAAAGACAAGAGATGGATGGAATGCATGCATGCAAAGGGAGAACAAAACAAGGTGACACACATGAAATCATATGCATTGAGCTCTCATATCAATGACAAGGTGGACCCACATAGAGAAGGTTCTAAAAAGGGAAAGATACACTCTTGGGGCATTACAGAAACCCTTGCGAGAGAATACCACGGACGCACAAAGGCGCAATCACTATGAGGGTGGAGTATTACAAGCACGAGATGACATGGCGTCTTTAGGTGCGACTACGCGGAGTGTATATGAGGAGCAATACATGAGAGTCCTTGGAGGACAAGTAAACAAGTTGTACTCGTACGCGTCGGTTCCAACGCAAAGGCCCACACCGTTTTTACTACGTCTAGTCCAATACGGTAGAATTTGGATCACAATTCAACAATCTCCACCTTGAGCCAAATTCCCTCCAGTAGTCGAAGAAGAGTGAATAACTCCATACAAATCAGCTTAAACACCTCGTGCGTGGAAGTCCAAAGGACTAGTGAGAAATACCAACTGAGCCTGAGAAAAGCTCAAACTTATTGGTAGGAACTGACTTTGTCATCATATCAGCTGGATTATCATGAGTACTTACCTTGCATACCTTCAAATCACCTTTAGCAACAACATCTCGAACATAGTGAAATCTGACATCAATGTGTTTCGTTCTCTCATGATACATTGGATTCTTTGTAAGATATATAGAACTTTTACTGTCAGAAAATATGGTAGGGCAAGATGAATCTCCACAAAGCTCAGTGTACAAACCTGTCAACCACATAGCTTCTTTGCATGCCTCGGAAATAGCCATATACTCGGCATCAGTAGTGGAACAAGTCACAATAGACTGCAAAGTTGCTCTCCAAGTCACAGCACAACCACCAATGGTGAAAACATAACCTGTGAGCGATCTTCTCTTATCCAAAGCACCAGCAAAATCAGAATCAACAAAACCAACAAGTCCATCTCCAATTTTCCCAAACTGTAAATAAGCATTAGAAGTACCTCGCAGGTATATGAAAATCCACTGAACTGCATTCCAATGCTCTTTTCCAGGATTAGCCACATATCTACTAACAACACTCATTGCATACGATAAATCCGGACGAGAACATACCATGGCATACATTAGTGAACCAACTGCACTCGAATAGGGAACTCTATACATGTACTCAATATCTGCATCTGACTCAGGACATAAGGCTAATGATAATTTGAAGTGTGCAGCTAACGGAGTACTTACTGGCTTGGCATTATGCATATTAAAACGACGAAGAACTTTATCAATATATCCCTTCTGACTGAGATATAATTTTCCAGACGGTCTTTCTCTGGATATTTCCATGCCAAGTATTTTCTTTGCTGCACCCGAATCCTTCATATCAAATTCATTACTCAATTGCTTCTTTAGTTCATCAATCTCTAACATGCTCTTTGCAGCAATTAACATATCATCAACATAAAGGAGCAAGTAAATAGCTGAACCATTGATAGTTTTCAAATAAACACAACTATCATAACTAGACCGACTGAAACCTTGAGAGAGCATAAAGGTGTCAAATCTCTTGTACCACTATCGAGGGGATTGCTTCAATCCATAAAGAGATTTCTTTAACTTACAGACAAGCTTTTCTTTTCCAGGAATAACAAAACCTTCAGGTTGTTCCATATAAATATCCTCTTCTAATTCTCCATATAAGAATGCAGTTTTAACATCCAATTGTTCAAGCTCAAAATCATTCATGGCAACAATACTAAGTAAAGTGCGAATAGAGCTATGCTTCACAACAGGAGAAAAGACTTTGTTATATTCAATACCTGGAATTTGGCTATAACCTTTAGCAACCAACCTTTCTTTATATCTTGCCTCGTCATTAGGAGAAACACCTTCCTTTATTTTGAAAACCCACTTGCAACGAATAGGTTTCTTCTCTCTAGGTAATCTTACCAAATCCCAAGTGCCATTCTTTTCAAGTGATTCCATCTCATCATGCATAGGAGTCATCCACTTATTACTATCACCAGAAATAATAGCCTCGGAATATGAAGAAGGCTCAGCATTACCTTCAATTTGTTGCACAACAGATAAAGCAAAAGAAACAATATTGCACTCCTCAATTAACCTTTCAGGTGCATGAATACCCCGTCTAACTCTGTCACGTGCGAGATTCCAACCGGGTGGAACAATAGGCTGATTTGGAGTGACATGTTCATCATCAAAGACAGGTTCATCATGTGCATCAACATTTTCCTTATCGGAAATATCACCTGAATCGATAACATGCTCCACCTGAACAGTAGGCTGCTAAACAGTAGACTGTTGTTCACTCTCAACAAGAACATTAGTATATGGAACACCATGTAACATAGCAGATTCATTAAAGATAACATTTCTGCTAATAACAATATTTTGTGTTTCAGGATTCCACAATTTAAAACCTTTAACACCAGATTTATAACCAAGAAAGATGCACTTAACAGCCCTAGTGTAACGACTAAGATGCGGTCCTTCCGATTTAGGGAACGAGGCCCCGAATTGGAAAGAAGCGCATCTAAGCGTTTCGCAAGCATGGTAACATAACACATACATAATAATAGTAGAATGACAATAAGGGATTCAAATGTCATCTCATAAATATATCAGAGTTACAACACGCATCCAAACAAGGTAGTTCCGCTACGGACTACAAAACATGAGAAATGACTATGCTACCCTGCATGCTTGCCCACGATCACGACCACACCTCAGTCTTCTGGATAGTTCACGTACAGGCGGTCGTTCTCCTCATCGTACTGCCACGCCAGCTGCATGCCGTCGGGATCACCTATCTCGGGGGTACCTGAACCTGTTGGTGTTTTGAAGGAATCTGTGAGCCACGGGGACTCAGCAATCTATGACCTCGGTGCTAGAACTAGTCAAGTTATCACGTAAGGAAGGTGGAGTATTTAGGTTGCAGCATCCTAAGCATATATGGTGGCTAACTTACGTAGAACTTGTATTGAAGGTGGTCTATACTAGCGATCGATGATTAGTTGACCACTAAGTGATCCTGATCACCTACTTACGTCAATCATAACCCCATCGTGGTCCCGATCGAAGAAAAGTCTCCCAAGGGGACAGTCACGGTTACGCACACAGTTGGTAATTTTATTAGATTATGTTCAAGTTATCTATAACCGGATGTTAACAAATATTCCAAGTTGCCACATAACCGCGGGCACGGCTTTCCAAAAGATTAAACTCTGCAAGGGTGCTCCAACTAGTCCATCACAAACGGTCACGAGCCGCAAAGTAATCCTCTATCACGAATCTCGTGATCTCGTTGGATTCCTTAGAGGAAAGCCTCAACTCTGGGGAGAACCAAAGCTTCACCGGGATCCCTATACGCAAGATATATCGCTAAGGTAAGACAAGACTAGTAGGACCTCCCGGTGTGTCGACGACCCTGATAAGAGCCGCGTATCTAAGTCTCAGGACAACACCGTCCATGTATAGTGGACAATGACCAAATCTCAAGTTTCCCCGAGGTGGTATTGCCGACTGCTAGGTGGGTGGACCAACACTCGTGAGGAGCACTGGCCCGGGTTGTTGATTAAATTCCTCGGGGTAGCTATTCCCTATGCAGACTATTATTAAGTGATTAGCAATTTAAAACTAATGTTGGGTCCTGCAAGACAAGCCTTAACACTACACGATTTATCAAGGGGGTCCCCATAACAACCCCGAACGTGTTAGGAGCGAACAGTTATGGAATCAAACACCGGTAGGCGGAAACTATGGCGGCAATAACGGAACAAAACAACCGGCAAAGGCTACGCCTTCCATTAATTACCCAGTATAAATTACAGATTTAACATAATGATATCAAACTCATGTTATCACATGAGACACTTGCACCTGCAACTAGCAACGCTAACATTAGAAGCTTAGCAAAGCCTACTTAGCCATTCAAGATTTGCTAGGAAGGGATAAGTGTTTGGGTTTCATGGCAATTTCAGGAGGCAATTATTTCAGTGGTAGGCAGCGAGCATATGACAAAGGAAACGTAATCTAGCATAACAAGTCTAGAGGTGGAATGAAGGTCATATCATCTTGCCTGTGATGTCCTCAGCTTGGAACTTCTCTTGTTCGTCCTGCACGTACTCTCCCGGATCCACGTACTCATTCTACGATCCTGTTGCTACCCAACATAAAAATAGCATCCAATGAATAATAGCACAACAAGATGCAACAAGCACATGATGCATGAGATGAAAATGAACATGTGTCTCTATTCTAGTCACTAGAACAAGCATGAGAAGTAAATACAAGTTCCTGGACAGAACTGCACTCTAAGCTATCTTGACTTGCATGAGGAAGACATGAACAGATGCGTCATATGAAACGATGCAAAACCATATAAAGAATGTTACAAACGGAGCGACGGATCAACGAAAAACAACGAAACAAGAAATGAAGTGCTACGTATCAAATCCATCACAACACATTCCAATGGCATATCTCTGGTATTCCCAGGTTGCCATTTCACAAAACAACCAAGTATGGATGGGCTGGTGCAAGGAATATCACCACACCATCAACTACGGACTCACAAGCATCAAAACATCAAAACTATACAATTTGCCATAAACAGCATCATAGCAGTTTGAGAGCTACATGCAAAGCACCTACAGCCACCCAAATATGCCAAATAAGATATGTAGCAAAAGCTATCCAAGAGTACTACATGCATGAGCAACAAGCTAATTCAAAGGAGGTACACACAGAAAGTTACAGAGGTGCTAACTTCGACAAAAATATCAGTTTTTAGGGACTTTGTGAAAATTCCAGATTTTCACTAGTTGTTTATGCTCTGAAGCATTTGACAGCACCCAAAACAATATCTACATGACTCCGAATGGAATGAAAATTGTCAGAGAGCTAGACAAACAAAAAAGCTACAACTTTCCTGTTGATAGCCAAGGCTGATTCCCAACACATGGACTCCTAGAAGGACAACAACAGGAGAAGAAAATATAAGCAAATTCTCAGACTTAATGAAAATCACAGATTTTCACTAAACTGGAATTTCAGCCACATGCCTACTTTGACTAGGCACAACTTGCACACCTGAATTACTAAGCATGAAACAAAACCAACATGCCATAGAGGGGGTCACCCTCTAATGCCACGACAAGGTATCAACCTCTTGGGCTCACCACATCTCATGGAACCAATCTCCAAACATTGAACAAATCTGAAATATGACATTCCCAGAAAGTGTTCCAAAGGAAAAACCGACTTCACTAATGGATTCCTGGGATGATTCTACCCCAAAAACATATATAATACATAGGCACTTTCATAGAATAACTAGGCATAAACTTGAAAAGAAAACCTACATGGAATCACATATAGTGAATAGTGCAGCAACACATGTGCTATTCACTAGAACAACACCTACACATCCTCTTGCACACTATCAACACTACAATGGTGCACATGAGGGTTAGCCCTCATGCTCATGTGCCTTAGCACACCACCACACACTCACATGCATCAAGCACAACACATAGCAAGTCCTACACATGCTAGTTAGAACATACACTAACTACACTCACATCATGATTCAAACACCTACGCACACAAGCTAGCACATGTGCTCATCAAGGGCTCTACATATGTTGGGCATGTGTCTGACACACACACACACACAACAACACATTATCAACTACAAATGCACACACACAAGGTATGTGGGGGAAACCCACACACACACATACTCCACACTCTTGCACAATTAGTGCATGAGCTCAACTCTCATCATGCACATATGTTTCACACACACACACAACATAAGCATCACCACATGGTTCCATACCCCCACAAAGTGCACACAAACATGATACTTACACACACATATATGCACACAACCTACCCATGCATTCATTACATGATAGCAAAAAATAATAGCAACACATACTGTTTGTGATCTAAAATAATACCACAAGGTGATCTAACACCTACACAACAACTACACAAGCAACCAAGTGCAAAACAGCAAGAAAAGCAAAAGAAAAATAAAAAGGATGGGGCTGGATCGAAGCCTAGACCTCCTGGTCACAACACAGGAACAACACCACTGGGCAGAGGTGCTCTGGTTCGACAGAAACAGGGAAGAGAGCAGGGAATGCTCTCTGCGATAGCTAGTGTGCTGAAAAAAATCACAAAAAAAGGTGCATCGAGGGGAATCGAACCCCCGACCTGCTACTGCACCAAAACTACTACTACCACTCTGCTGATCGTTGGGATCTTAACAGGGGAGGGGAGTAATCTCTCTTGAGCACCCCCTCGTGCCTATCCTCTGCCCGACGGTGGCCGGAACAGGGGACGGTGCTTGCCGGCGATACACTTTAAATCAAGCTACGACTACTCGATGGAAGGAAGCCCTTGCTCCCACGGTTCCATTTCAACTACTAGTACTACTCGAGAGGACCTACAGCGACGGCTCGACGAGACACGGTGGCTCCGGCGACAGAGAAGGAACGACATTGAACCTATGTTCTACTCCTCGCGATATGGGACAGGGAAGAAGGGGAGATGGATCTACCTCACCTACTGGACGAGGTGGTCGCGTGGGCCGGAGAGGAAGTAGAGGAAGAAGAGGAAGAAGCCGCTCGCGAAAGATCGCCGGGGAGGAAGGCCGCTGTCGTCGAGGTTGTGGAAGCAAGGTCGATCTCGTCGAAGTAGCCGCGGGAATGGGCTCCTGGTAGATCCCGCGTGCTCGCCGAGGTGTTGGAGGGGCCGTAGGTGTACGGGCGCGACGACGAGGAGCTTCTCAGCTTGCGGCCATGGCGGAGGAGGTCGATCCCCTTACCTAGTGTCGTCGACAGAGAGGGAGAAGGAGATGGGATGGAGGTGGCGGCGCGAGAGGGGAACCCTAAGCTGCACGGACGCCAAGGGGTGGCTTATATGGAGGAGGAGAGGCGAGGGACGCGCCTCGACGTCTGTGACGGCGTCTGCTGCCGTCGCTCTGCCACTGTCTCTGAAGAAATCTGACGGAGGAAGGAGAACAGGGAACGACGGCTACAGGAGAAGGAGGGGAGCTGGGCCTGCTAGTGGGAGGAGGCCCACTAGTTGGCACCAGATAGAAGAAAATTTAAATCTCTCGGGGTTCCAATTACAAAATAACCAGAGAAAGAAAGTAAAGCAAAGTTAATTCTGTTGGGGTTAAGAACAAAACAAAAATGCCCTAGGTCATAAGGATTTATGACCTATTTAAATAAATTGGAAAAGAAATATTTGGAGCAAATAAATATTAACAAAATAGAATTTATTGGACCGGTTTTGTGAATATTAGCACCTTTAAAACATATTTTCAAATCAGCAAAACACATCCTCACAAACACCAATAATACATGCTAAAACATAGGCATTTATAAAACAGGAAAGGATCAAGTAACTTTTGGGCTTGAGATAAAGGAGAAGGGGAAGTTTTTAAAACCCTAGTGCAAAACAACATGGTTACTCCTACTCTCAAACTACATCCACATCACTCCACTTATCACACATATATCACATGACATCACACCACAACATCCATCACAAGAACAACAATACCAAACATGGAATGGATGGAATGCATGCATGCAAAGGAAGAACAAGACAAGGTGACACACATGATATCATATGAATTGAGCTCTCATGTCAATGAAAAGTTGGACCCACAGAGAAAAGGTTCCAAATATGGTAAGCTACACTCTTGGGGCATTACAAATTCTCCCACACTACAAAAAGATCTCGCCCCGAGATCTAAGACTGAAAGAACTCCGGAAATTCAGAACGGAGGTGACCTCGCGTTCCCAAGTAGCCTCTTTATCGGAATGGTGTGACCACTGCACTTTGAGAAATTTGATAGTCTTGTTGCGGGTCTTGCGCTCAGTCACCTCGAGAACCGCAACTGGATGCTCACGATAAGATAGGTCGGGTTGAAGGTCGATGTCTTGAAGATGAACAGTGCGCTCAGGAGTTTTGAAGCACCTCCGGAGCTGAGAGACATGGAACATGTCATGCACATTTGCAAAGTTTGACGGAAGCTCAAGTTGGTACGCAAGGTCGCCTCTCTTGCCAACAATTCTGAACGGGCCCATGAAACGAGGCGCAAGCTTGCCTTTGATGCCAAAGCGTTGTGGACCCTTCATAGGCGACACCTTGAGATAGATGAAGTCATCGAGCTCATAAGACATGTCATGATGATTGCTATCATAATAGCTCTTCTGACGGGACTGAGCTGCTCTGAGATTATCTCGAATGACCCGACACATCTCCTCAATTTCTTCTATCAAGTCATTCCCAAGAATCTGACGCTCGCCGGTCTCGGACCAGTTGAGCGGGGTACGACACTTTCTGCCATAGAGAATCTCAAATGGAGCTTTGCCTGAACTAGCTTGATAACTGTTGTTATACGAGAACTCAGCAAAAGGCAGACAATCCTCCCACTTCATGCCAAAAGAGATAACACAGGCTCTCATCATATCTTCAAGAACTTGATTGACTCGCTCCACTTGACCACTAGTCTGAGGATGAAAAGCTAAGCTGAAGCGTATCTTCGTGCCCATCGCAGACTGAAAAGAGTCCCAGAACTTGGAAGTGAAGATACTTCCGCGATCCTAAGAGATCATCATAGGCACGCCGTGCAAAGAAACAATCCTGGAAGTGTACAACTCTGCAAGCTGAGCTGCCGAAATGGATTCCTTGACTCGAAGAAAATGAGCCACTTTACTCAACTTGTGGATGACGAAGAAGATGTCATCATTACCCTTCTTGGACTTCGGAAACCCGGTGACGAAATCCATCTCAGTATGGTCGAACTTCCACTCAGGAATGGGAAAAGGATGCAAAAGACCTGCTGGACGTTGATGCTCTGCTTTCACCCTTCGACATACATCACAATTATTTATGAACTGAGGAATCTCACGCTTCATGCGAGTCCACCAGAAGGTCTGTTTCAAGTCCTGATACATCTTGGAGCTTCCTGGATGTATTGAGAGCAAGGAGTTATGAGCTTCTTCAATGATTACCTCTCTGAGATAACCTTTCGGAACGACAAGACGATCCTCAAAGAACAACGTGTCTTTGGCATCAACACTGAAGCACTTATATTTGGGAAGACCCTTTGCCACGCCAATCTTGACTTCCTTCACCATTGCATCAAGAAGCTGTGCTGCTCGGACCTGATCTTCCAAGGTAGGAGATATCTGAAGGTTTGCAAGAAATCCCTGAGGTACTAACTGAAGGTTGAGCTTCCTGAAAGACCCATCAAGGTCTGGTTGGAGAGGTTTCAGAATGAGACTGTTGCAGTACGCCTTCCTGCTCAAGGCATCTGCCACGACATTAGCTTTTCCTGGCGTGTACTCAACACTCGGATTAAAATCTTGGAGCATTTCCACCCAACGAGTTTGCCGAAGATTCAGGTTAGGTAGAGTGAAGATGTACTTGAGACTCTTGTGATCGGTGAACACTTCAACCTTTCGTTCCAACAAGAGGTGTCTCCAAGTCATCAGAGCATTTACCACAGCTGCTAGCTCAAGATCATGCACAGGATAATTCTTCTCCGCTGGCTTCAACTGCCAGGAGGTATAAGCAACCATTTTCTTCTCTTGCATCAGAACTGCACCCAGACCTTGAAGAGAGGCGTCGTAGAACACTTGGTAAGGCTTGGAATCATCCAGAGGAACCAAGACTGGAGTAGAGGTGAGCTTCTCTTTGAGTGTGTCGAAGGCCAACAGACACTCTGGCGACCAAGCATACTTCACACCCTTGTGAAGAATACTTGAGAGAGGCTTCACAATCTTGGAGAAGTTCTCAACGAACCTTCTACAATAGCTTGCGAGACCGAGAAAGCTTCGAAGCTGCTTCACATTCTGCAGAGGCTCCCATTCAACAATGGCTTGCACCTTCGACGGATCAACTTTGATGCCCTCGGCAGAGATAATGTGCCCAAGATAGACGACTTATTTCAACCAGAACTCACACTTGGAAAACTTGGCATACAATTTGTACTCCCTCAGCTTATCAAGAACCAATCTGAGATGTTCTTCATGTTCTTCCTCAGTTTCAGAAAAGACCAGAATATCGTCGAGATAAAGCAAGATGAAGTCATTCTTCAATGGAGAGAATATGTAGTTCATCAATCGACAAAATGTCAGAGGAGCATTTGCCAGACCAAAAGACATGACCGTATACTCATACGAACCAAAACTAGTCCTGAAAGCAGTCTTCGGAATATCCTCTTCGCGAATGCGAATTTGATGATAGCCCATTCTGAGATCGAGCTTGGAGAAGATCTTAGCCCCTTTCAACTATTTGAACAACTCAGTTATGTTCGGAAGTGGATACTTGTTTCTGATTGTCTTCTTGTTCAATTGACGGTAATCGACACACAACCGGTCCGTGCCATCTTTCTTCTTGAAAAATAGAACTCCACAGCCCCACGGAGACGAGCTAGGTCTGATCAAACCCAAACGCTCCTTCTCATCGAGTTGCCTCTTAAGTTCCTTCAACTCTTCTAGACCCAATTTGTATGGCCGTTTGCACACAGGATCAGTACCTGGTTCAAGCTCAATGGCAAATTCAACTTCTCGGTGCGGAGGTATTCCTGGCAGCTCTTCCGGAAACACGTCTTCATATTCGCAGACCACTGGGACTTGCGAAATAGGATTAATCTCACCCTTTTCATTCAAAGAGAATAGACGGATTGTATCATCGCGCACCGCGAATATAATCACGTCCTCCTGTTGAGGCATAGTTTATGCCTAAGTAATTTTGGTGATTGATGACAGTACCGTACAGGACTAATCGTGTGTGTCAAGGTTTTAGGTACCACTCGTCAACGGCACAAGACAACTCGTCTCCTCTCTTCTGGAACGGAAACACGGCGCTCTCTACGATTCTCTTTATTTGAGTCATAGGAAAGCCGTACTATTAAGAGGGGATCCGTAGTGGAAAGGTTTGGGTGGAATCTATCTTTACACACGCACTCATCACAATTCTCCCCTTCCTTGTTTGGAGCGGCCCTCGCCTAATTCGTCTTGAGCATCTCTGCAAAATGGTCCCCAGCGGTAGTATCGCTGGTTTGCCAGCGGTAGTACCGCTGCAGCCAGCGGTAGTACCGCCACTTGACAGCGGTAGTACCGCTAGCCAGTGGTAGTACCGCCCCCTGGTCAGCGGTAGTACCGCTCCAGGTGCCTTATTCCACCTACCTAGCGGTAGTTCGTGGACGGACCCTTTTGCGAAGACTTTCCCGGCGGTAGTAGTGCTTATGCACTACCAAAGGGCCAGCGGTAGTAGCGCTGGTGCGAGCGGTAGTACCGCTGGAAGCCCCAGCGGTAGTACCGCTGCATCCAGCGGTAGTACCGCCAGGCAGCGGTAGTACCGCTCCTTTCCAGCGGTACCAAGGAGAATACGGTGGCCTTAGTGGCTTTTTGGGGAGCATTGTGCCTCCACACCGCTCCAACGGAGACGTACTTCCTGTCAAAGGGAAGGAACTTCGGTAACACATCCTCGTCTCCATCGGTTCCACTTGTGGTTATCTCTACCCTTTACTTTGTATTTGCTTTTACTTGTAACTATATCTTACTTGCCTTAATAGGTCTTGTTGGTAGCATCTATAGGGATCACCTCTTTGTCATATTATTTGTGAACCCGTATAGTGTTTACCTTAACTTGTTAAGATTAATTAAAAAGTGGTCGTTGTCTATTCACCCCCCCCTCTAGCCAACCATATCGATCCTTTCAATTGGTATCAGAGCAACGTCTCTTTATTAAGGGCTTAACCACCCGAAGATTATGGAAGGCGGAGAGGAAGTTAACCGTGGGCAACCCGAGGACATGGACTTGACTTCGGTCACAAGGGACGACTTGAATACGGCTATGGCCGCCCTCAAGACGTCCTTGACGAGCGAAGTCAAAACCATGCTTAAGGAATTAATTGATGGTCTTAAAGGTTCACCCGAACCGGCTTTAGTGGTTAAACCCACCATTTCCGATTCGGAGGCCAACTCCTCTAAGGAAGCGGCTAAAGGTATGCAACCTGCTTCACCTCACGAAAAAGATGGAACGGGAACACATGCTTCGGTTCCACCTCCCATGACATATGGAGGACCCGTTCTCGCACCTCGTCTTAATCCTGTTGGTCCTCCTCCTAAACTTGTAAAAAGTGACTTTGCTAACTGGGTATTTTCTATTAAGTCTCATTTGAATCACAGCTCAACAAACTTGTGGAGAGTTATCGAGCAAGGATATTACCCCCATGACCCAGGCAACCTCACTCCAAGAGAAGATGCAGACAATCAATATAATCACTCTGCGCTGTTTATTCTCCAGTCTACTGTGCCACCTGAAGATCTTCCCCACTTACGTCCCTTCACATTGGCCAAGGATTGTTGGGAGCATATTATGGTGTTGTACAAGGGAAGCTCAAGTATTCAACGATCCAACTATGAAGTGATACTTGATCAGGCCGATGAGTTTGTGATGAAGGAAGAAGAGGACCCTCGTGATCTCTATCGGAGGGTGACGGCTATTGCTGTGGCACTAAAAGACCATGGGAGTAAGGATGTGGATGACACTTGGGTCAAGCGCAAGTTTCTCAAAGCCATCATGCCTTTCAATAAAGCCATGTCATCTGTCATTCGTCAGCGGCCAGACTTCCACTCCTTGTCTTCCAGTGAAGTGTTGGATGAGTTCATTGCAATGTCAATCATGAACGAAACAGCCGACAATGCACTTGCTCGTGTCCGATCAAAAACCACTTCACCCAAACTTGCGTTGAAAGCAAGAGCAATGCTTGAAGAAGAAGAAGAAGATGAGGAAGAGGAGAGCTGCCCAGAGGACACAAAGTATGCCTATCATGAGCACATGGCTCTTGCATCAAGGCAATTCTGGGGAAATAAAAGGAACTCAAGACCAACCTTCAACAAGAACAACTCTAGTGGATTCAAACCCAAACAACGAGTAAGGACATGCTATAACTCTGGCAACGTGAGTCACTTCGTGGCAGAATGCCCCTATGAGAAGAGAGAAGACAACGGAGGCAAGCTCATTCGCAAAGACAAAACCAAATCATTTCCAATCAAGAACAACTTTGTGAAGAAACCTCACCCTAAAGGAATGGTGGCCCTGGAGGAGTATCCTTCGGATGATGATGATGATGATGACACAGTGGCAACGACAACTGTTGCTATAGCCACTACCCCTTCCTAGAAGGTGTCTCTCTTCAACGCCCCCAACGAGAACCACATCACCAAGTGCCTCATGGCAAAAGGTACCAATCAGGTAACTCCTATCATTAATACCAACATTGCTTCTGCTCCTTCATTGTTAAATTGTGTAGAAAATAGTGATGTTGGAGAACTTAATGAGCATGATCTTGATAAGTTTCTATGCACTATTAAGGGAGAAACCAAGAAGCATTTTGTTGCCCTCTTGGAACAACTGGGTGAGGCCACTGACCTCATTGAGTCTCATGAGGAGACCATCTCCGAGCTTCATGGACATAGCCGTGACTATGCCGATGAAATTGCCGAATTATCTAGTACTCTAGAAGAAGAGCGCACTCTTCGTTTGGCTCTTGAGGAGTCATATAACGATGACTGCACTAAAATGCAAAAGAAACTGGATCATGATGTTGTTCTTACTCGCATGCTTAAATCTGAAAAGTATGCTCTTGAGGTTGGCCGTGACAGACTCAAAGAAGAGTTTGACATACTTGACAAGGCCCACAAAGCCTTGAAAGGTGCTCATTTCGCTCTGAAAGAGTCCCATGATCAACTCCAAGCAAAGCTTACCAAGGAGATCTCTACTTGTCCTCCCTTTGTGTTAATTGATAATACTTGTGCAACTAACCCCAGTTGTGAGCATGTTCATCTTGTGGAGGAAAATGCCAAGTTAAAGGAGAAACTTGAGAAGGACCTTGTGTCATGTAGACAAGGTGAGAAGAGTCTGAACGATCTCTTGAGCACTCAAAAGGGTGTTGTAGGAAAGGAAGGACCTGGACTTACTTCCAAGTCAAAAGGTAAAAGGAAGAACAAGAACAAACGATCTCTCACCCTCATGGACATCTTTGTCAAGGAGGGTGAGGGGACTCAGAAGGTGAACAAGAACAAGGTGGACTATGGGAACCTCAAGAAGGGCAAAGCCGCTCCTACTAACACAGCCGGCAAACTCAATTCCTCATATGTGTTATGTTGTGCTAGTGATGGGCATGTTTATGCCAGATTTATTGGTTCCTACGATGAAGATATTGAATGGGCTATCTGGGTTCCTAAGACCCTTGTCTCTAACATGAAAGGACCCATTAAGAAATGGGTACCTAAAACCAAGCCTTGATCTATTGCAGGAGTTTGCTTCCGGTGGGGTGTCATGGTTGCTCGATAGTGGAGCAACAAATCATATGACCGGAAGCAAGGACTTAGTGGTGGATGTGCATCCTTCTCCATATATGCCCACCCATGTCCAATTCGCCGATGCATCCTCGTCAAAGGTATTGGGATTTGGTAAGGTGGTCGTCTCTCAAGATTTGTCTATTGAGAAGGTCATGCTTGTTGAGTCTCTTGCCTACAATTTACTTTCCGTTCGTCAACTTGCAATCATGGGTTTTTCCACATTCTTTAATATTGACACTGTGGTCCTCCTAAGGAGCAAGACTCTTAAAGTAGCCTATGTTGGACATGTTGAAAATGGTCTCTATGTGGTAAACTTTTCAAAGCGACCCACTAAGACTGCGACATGTTTAATGGCTAAAGTTGACGTGGGCTGGCTTTAGCATCGCCGTTTAGCTCATGTCAATATGAGATCTTTGCAAAGTCTTCTGATAGGGGACCATGTTCGTGGACTAACAAATGTGAGCTTTGCTAAAGATCGTTTTTGCAGTGCTTGCATTGAAGGAAAGATTCATGAAACTGCTCATCGTCCAATAACTCTTATCTACACTAAGAGGCCATTGGAACTTCTTCACATGGATCTGTTTGGTCCTCCAACATTTGATAGTCTTGGAGGTAGAAAGTATTGCTTAGTCATTGTTGACGATTACTCAAGATATACCTGGGTATATTTCTTCAAAAGGAAGAGTGAAACTCAACAAATGGTCATCAACTTTGCCAATGAAGCGCAACGTCAACATGAAGCAAGGATCTTGATGATTAGGAGTGACAACGGCACCGAGTTCAAGAACTACACCCTAGATGAGTTTCTAGGTGATGAGGGAATAAAGCACCAATATTCTGCACCATATACCCCTCAGCAAAACAGCGTGGCAGAAAGGAAGAACCGGACCTTGATAGACGCTGCAAGAACAATGATGGCAGAATTCAAATCTCCATACAACTTCTGGGCAGAGGCCATCAACACAGCATGCCATGCGTCCAATCGGCTCTACATCCGCAAAGGCTTGAACAAGACTCCGTATGAGATTCTAACTGGAAACAAACCCAATCTCAAGTACTTCCGGGTATTCGGTTGTAAGTGTTTCATTCTTAAAAAGGGAGCTCGGTTAGCTAAATTTGATTCTAGAGCACATGAGGGTATCTTTGTTGGTTATGCTACAAACTCTCATGCCTACCGTGTCCTCAACAAGTCCACCGGACTAATTGAGGAGACGTGTAACGTGGAGTTTGACGAAAATAATGGCTCCCAAGTGGAGCAAAGTGGTCTTTGTGATATAGGTGATGAAATTCCTCCCGAAGCCATAAGAAGAATGGGGATTGGTCAAATACTCCCCATTGAGGAACCCCTTGTGGCCGAAGGAGAAGGACAATGCTCTACTCAAGTGGAGCCATCACCCCCACAAGCCCCACATGCTTCCGATGAACAAAGAGAAGACTCTCAACAAGTTGATCAAGCTCTCGGTCAAGATCAATTGCCTAACAATGGTGATATGCCCACTCAAGCACTATCCCAAGACCTTGAACCAACACGAGATCAAGATCAAGAGCAACCACTAATACAAGACCAAACCAGTGAACTTTCTCAAGTCGAAGGACAAGATGATCAGGAGACTGCCTCACAATTCCCGTCTGGAGCTCCAACAACCGGCTCAAGACGGAAGAGCAAACAAGTGACACAAGGCGACGCACCTCCGTTATCTAATGAAGAACTCTTGGAGCGTCGAGCAGCCAAGAATGCGAACAAACTGAGAGTCAAATCACACCTTATGAAGAATGTTCTTGGCAGTTTAAAAAAGGGAGTATCTACTCGTCAACAGCTTTCGAATTATTGTGAGCATCACGCGTTTGTCTCGTATTGTGAACCTCAACAGGTACAGGAAGCGCTCGATGATGAGGATTGGCTTATGGCCATGCACGAAGAACTTAAGAACTTCGAGCGCAACCAAGTATGGGATTTAGTGCCTCGACCAACGAAGGAACATAATGTCATTGGGACCAAATGGATATTTAAGAACAAGCAAGATGCAAATGGAATTGTGATTCGAAACAAGGCAAGATTGGTGGCTCAAGGCTACTCCCAAGTCGAGGGTATCGACTACGGTGAACCCTTTGCCCCTATTGCTCGTCTAGAATCTATTCGCATGTTACTTGCATTTGCTTCTCATCATAACTTCAAATTACAACAAATGGATGTGAAAAGTGCATTTCTTAATGGTCCTTTGAATGAGTTGGTATATGTCAAACAACCCCCGGGATTCGAACATCCCAAGCTCCCCAATCATGTGTACAAACTCAATAAGGCACTCTATGGCCTTAAACAAGCCCCACGCGCGTGGTATGAGTACCTTACTGAGTTGTTACAAGATCGCGGGTTTGAAATTGGGAAGATTGATCCCACTCTTTTTACTAAGAGGGTTTAAGGGGATTTGTTCATATGCCAACTATATGTTGATGATATTATCTTTGGCTCTCCTAACATTTCATTCAATGAAGAATTTGCTGTGCTAATGACTGAGAAGTTTGAGATGTCCATGATGGGAGAGTTGAAGTTTTTCCTCGGATTCGAGATTAAACAAGGTCTAGAAGGGACATTCATCAAACAAGCCAAGTACACTCAAGACATGCTCAAACGGTTCGAGCTCGAAGATGTCAAACCGGTCAAGTTCCCCATGCCAACCAGATGCAAGCTTGACAGTGATCCCAATGGTAAAGCAGTGGATCAAAAGGTATACCGCTCCATGATTGGATCCCTCCTTTACCTTTGTGCATCTAGACCGGATATTATGTTGAGTGTAGGGATATGTGCACGGTTTCAATCCGCACCAAAAGAAAGTCATTACATGGCTGTCAAACGAATCTTTCGATATTTGGCTCATACCCCAAACTTTGGCCTCTGGTATCCCAAAGGAGCAAACTTCAATCTAGTTGGCTATTCTGACTCAGATTGGGCTGGAGATTGTGTGGAGAGGAAGTCAACATCTGGAGGGTGCCAATTCCTTGGTCGCTCTTTGGTAAGTTGGTCTTCAAAGAAGCAGAACTGTGTCTCCTTATCATCCACCGAAGCTGAGTATGTGGCAGCTGCAAGTTGTTGTGCACAATTGCTATGGATGAGGCAAACTTTAAAGGATTATGGTGTCACTTGTGACAAAGTGCCTCTTCTATGTGACAATCAAAGCGCCATCAAGATTTCCCTCAACCCAGTGCAACATAGAAAAACCAAACATATTGATATTCGTCATCACTTCATCCGTGAACATATCAAGCTAGGTGATATTGAGGTTCACTTCATTCACACTGAAGAGCAACTTGCAGATATTTGCACCAAGCCACTAGATGAAGCAAGGTTCTGGGAGTTAAGGCATGAGCTAAATATCATTGATTCAAGTAATGTGGATTGAAACTAGGCATGTTGCACCTCACTTTACATTTCATCTTGGTCTAGATGTAGGCATGGACATAGGGGGAGTGTTGTTCTCTCAAATGAACTCTCCCGCCCCCCATTATGCGTAAATCAATCTAGTCTTTCACTTTAGCCATTGTCAAATGGCACTTGTGCTTCAAAGGCGAGCATTGGTCATGAACCCAAGGATAATTCTTCGCGGTGTCATACCAATGTCTCAAACATAGGTGGCCTCGGCCACCGCCCCTCCATCCTCTCTTGCGTATAAAGGAGAGGATATACAATGACAAGTCAGTACTTTTTCTTGGAAGTCATCCATTTTTTCTCACTTGTCATGTGCCCAAGTTTTCCCGCTTTCCTTAGCCGTGTTGAAACATGTACAGCGGTACTACCGCCAGGGTAGCGGTACTACTGCCAGGACCCCAGCGGTACTACCGCCAGGGGTAGCGGTACTACCGCCAGGACCCCAGCGGTACTACCGCCAGGGATAGCGGTACTACCGCCAGGGATAGCGGTACTACCGCCAGGACCCCAGCGGTACTACCGCCATACCTGGCGGTACTACCGCCAGGATTCAAAATCTACCACGACCGGCTAGAAAATTTCTAGGGTTTCAAGGGGGAGCGGTACTACCGCCAGGACCCCAGCGGTACTACCGCTGCACCCCAGCGGTACTACCGCTGTCCGTACCCCTTGGGCTATATAAAGGGAGGGGGAGCCCGATTTTCCCATCTGTTTCTTCTTCCTCGCGGCTCCTCCCTCCTCTAGACCGAAAACCCCCCGATTGGATCTCACTTTGTGGAGCTCTTTCTCCCCGTTGGTGTGGAAGGGATGCTTCACTTCTTCTTCCTCCTCCAAAGCCATGAATCCCGGTAACAAAAGCTCCTCCCTTCTTCTATTTGGTTGTTCTTCGTGTTCTAGGGTTAGGAGCATTGGGGATTGGATTCATCTTGTTGATCCTATGGCTAGTTATTGGATGGCATGAAGGAAATTTTTGAGGGGAGTATAGGTCCAATGGTTTGTTGTTATGATTGCTGCCATGGTTTAGGATTTCATCGTCTTAGATCGAATATTTGAACTTTTGGATTAGATCTAAAACGTGCTCTCTCTTGCCTAGGCATGTTTGTACCTCGTGTTACTATGTGTTCCTCTTGACAGTAGGGCTGGGGTGTACGTCTTAATGTTCATATTCAGTCCATGCCCTCGAAAACGAGTTTTATATGTCTAGATCTGAAAGTCAAACTCCCAGCGGTACTACCGCCAGGGGTAGCGGTACTACCGCTATGACCCCCAGCGGTACTACCGCCAAGACTGGCGGTACTACCACCAGGACTGGCGGTACTACCGCCAGGCCCCTGCAGTACTACCGCCAGGAGCATTCACGGTGTATTTTTCTTTTGCTTAGCAATGCCTGTTTCCTTTTTTTGCGTTTTCAAGATTCATTGCCTTGACTTTTCTTGTCGCCTCTTTTTCTCTTTGTGGTCTGTGTCACAGGTGGCTCTGCTCGCCGCTCGAACCCCTCACGGGACACGGCATCCAAACAGTTTCACAACACAGAGGTGCCCGAGGGGTCTGCCACGTCTGGTCTGCCTCCCAAGAAGAAGACCTTCAAGAAGGTCGCTCACAAGGAGAAGAGGGTCAATATCCGTTCTATGTCCTCCAAGGACTTTCTGCAATTCCGCACCAAGAACCCCTATCTCAAGGAGAGGGAAGTGATTGATGGGGTTGAAAATGTCTGGGTAAAGGACCAGTGCAGGATATATCGGGATGTTATTGCTTCCTTCAAGAAGAACCATGTCTCTGTTCAGTGCATTGATCTGGCACATCTTCAGCGGCACATGGAGTACTTTGGTGATGCCCTCTCTCTGGTTGACAAACTGGGCATCAAAGACATCATTACCTTCAAGACGGACTTTGATCCCACTGCAGTGGCCCAGTTTTATGTCACAGTCCATTTCTCACCTGATGATCAGCGTTCCATGATCTGGATGACTGGGTCAAAAAAGATGACTGGTTCCTGGACTGAGTTCATGCAGTTCCTTCACATTGACTTTCAGGGTGCTGACACTCCTCTTGGGCTGCGTCCACATGCTGCCGCCCCCACCAATAGGGCCTCCGCAAAGGACAGACTGCAGTCACTGTATCTGAGGAAGGGGGTGCTTCCCAAGCACCTGGACATCATGCATCGGATTCTTCGCAACACTCTTTTTCCTCGGATTGGTAACTTCGATGAGGTACATGGCTACTTGGCTGAGATGCTGTTACTGTGTGAGGATGCTATGTCTCAGGAGTCTGCTCAGCTGGATATTGCAGATGTGATGTTCACAGAGCTCTGGAACTGCATCATCAATCGTAAGGTTCCTATCTATGGGCCTTACCTGTTTGCATACATTTGCCATAAGTGGGAACAGGCTTTTCCGGATGAGGTGCTCTACGCACAATCTGATTACATTGTGCATGACCCAATCAGGCTGCGCGTCAAGGACAAGTGGGCCAACCCATCTTCATCTTCTCAGCACATGGACACTGATAGAGAGACCGCTGCTGGCAGAGGACCTGCCTCTCAGCCCCGCTCATCTGCCATGCCATCTTGGGCTATCAAACTACAGGACAAGATGAAGACACTTTTCTGCATGCAGGCCAAGGGACAGTACCAGACACATGTGGCTCAGAAGCAGAGCCGTCAGAGGCATAAACGTGTTCTCAGGACCTTGGATGTGGACATCTCCAGCGGCTCCGAGGACGACATCACTCCGGAGGCCACTTGGATGCATGCTCAGGGGTACCAGTGGTCTGGCGATGATGCAGCAGAGGAGGAGCAGACCGACCAGGAAGGGACAGACGAGTCTGGTGATCCTGAAGACGAGGAGTAGTTACCTGTGGCATTAGGTGTGCCCCTTTTTGGTGTCTTGTGCCAAAGGGGGAGAGAGTCTAGGATTTGCTTTCACTTCGAACTTTGCATTGCTTTGCTTTATCTCGTATGGTTTGCTTTGAACTCGGTTTGATTCGTTTGCTATCTTGTGTGAGACATGATCTTTCTTATGTGAGATTAGATTTATTTCCATCATATGCTGTGAGTCATATGTCATATATCTCTTTCTTTTTATTCTCATATTATTATCTGTGCAAATCCGGTATTGTCATCAATCCACCAAAAAGGGGGAGATTGTTGAGGCATAGTTTATGCCTAAGTAATTTTGGTGATTGATGACAGTACCGTACAGGACTAATCGTGTGTGTCAAGGTTTCAGGTAACACTCGTCAACGGCACAAGGCAACTCGTTTCCTATCTTCTGGAACGGAAACACGGCGCTCTCTACGATTCTCTTTATTTGAGTCATAGGAAAGCCGTACTATTAAGAGGGGATCCGTAGTGGAATGGTTTGGGTGGAGTCTATCTTTACACATGCACTCATCACAATTCTCCCCTTCCTTGTTTGGAGCAGCCCTCGCCTAATTCGTCTTGAGCATCTCCGCAAAATGGTCCCCAGCGGTAGTACCGCTGGTGCCAGCGGTAGTACCGCTGGCTGGCGGTAGTACCGCCACTTGACAGCGGTAGTACCGCTAGCCAGCGGTAGTACCGCCCCCTGGTCAGCGGTAGTACCGCTCCAGGTGCCTTGTTCCACCTACCTAGCGGTAGTTCGTGGACGGACCCTTTTGCGAAGACTTTCCCGGCGGTAGTAGTGCTTATGCACTACCAAGGGGCCCGCGGTAGTACCGCTCATGCGGGCGGTAGTACCGCTGGAAGCCCCAGCGGTAGTACCGCTGCATCCAGCGGTAGTACCGCCAGGCAGCGGTAGTATCGCTCCTTCCCAGCGGTAGTACCGCTGGATCTCGGGCAGAGAGTGGGAAAACGGTTTGAATTTCCCCCCCACTATATAAAGGGTTCTTCTAGCAGAGGAACCCCATCTCTTACCTCTCTAAGCTCCATTGTTGCTCCTCAAGCTTAAAAGTGCCCGATCTCTCTCCCTACCCAATCAAACTTGTTGATTCTTTAGGGATTGGTTGAGAAGGCCTAGATCCACACTTCCACCAAGAGAAAAGTTGATTCCCCCACCTATCCCTTGCGGATCTTGTTACTCTTGGGTGTTTGAGCATCCTAGACGGTTGAGGTCACCTCGAAGCCATATTCCATTGTGGTGAACCTTCGTGGTCTTGTTGGGAGCCTCCAAGCTTTGTGTGGAGTTGCCCCAATCTTGTTTGTAAATGTTCGGTCGCCGCCTTCAAGGGCACCTATAGTGGAATCACGGTACCTTGCATCGTGCGAGGGCGTGAGGAGAATACGGTGGCCTTAGTGGCTTTTTGGGGAGCATTGTGCCTCCACACCGCTCCAACGGAGACGTACTTCCTGTTAAAGGGAAGGAACTTCGGTAACAGATCCTCGTCTCCATCGGTTCCACTTGTGGTTATCTCTACCCTTTACTTTGTATTTGCTTTTACTTGTAACTATATCTTACTTGCCTTAATAGGTCTTGTTGGTAGCATCTATAGGGATCACCTCTTTGTCATATTATTTTTGAACCCGTATAGTGTTTACCTTAACTTGTTAAGATTAATTAAAAAGTGGTCGTTGTCTATTCACCCCCCCTCTAGCCAACCATATCGATCCTTTCACCTCCGAAGAGTGAGTAAGCTTCACTTCCTTAGTTTCACAATCAATCGATGCCTTGTTCACGGCCAACCAGTCCATACCAAGGATCAAATCAATGTCGGAATTGCCCAAGACAATAGGAGACGCCAGAAAAGAATAACTACCCATCTTGACAGAAACATTCGGAACCACCATGTGGGAATTCATGATCTTGCCGGGAGACACAATTGATAGAGGCTTAGGCAAATCACGAGTAGAGAACCCATGCTTAAATGAGAATGGCCTTGAGATAAACGAATGCGATGCACCAGTATCAAATAACACTTTAGCAGGAATATCATTGACGAGGAGGTTACCCATGATCACATCTGATGAGTTTTCTGCCTCAGCCGCATTCACCATGTTGACTCGAGCTGACCTGGGGTTGATTCACGAGAGCATTGCTTGGAGGTTTGCCTGGAGGAGGAGGCGGAAGACGGAGCTGAGAAGTGCACTTGTTGGCATAGTGACCTTTCTGCCCACACTTGTGACAAGTAACATCTGCTGGGTGACGGTACTGAGTCTGAGGAGGCCCTTGCTTCTGATGCTGGAATCTCTGCTAAAAGACTGGGTTGGGTGGGTGGGAAGAACTACGGCCACCAGAATGCTTGAACTGCTGTGTGTGCCAAGGAGAAGGAGACACCCAAAACTTCTGTTGCTTCTCATCCACCTGAGTAGACGAAGAGGAGCTGGAATCTGTGAAGCGCTTCTTAGAATTCTTCACCCTGAGCAAAGCTGCCTCAGCCCTGAGAGCTAAGTTGTAGAACTTATCGAACTCCTGAGGATCGTGCAAAGCGAGAGCCAACTGCAAATCTTCGTTCAAACCAGCTCTGAAATGATAAATCTTGCTCTTCTGATCAGGGATATCCTGCAACGCGTATCGGGCTAGCTCGTGGAACTCGACGTTGTACTTATACACGGATTTACCACCTTGCTTCAAGCGCCTGAACTTCTCATGCATTTCCTCCACGAAGCTGGACGGAATATAGTGGGATCTGAAGTCACGGTAGAACTCATCCCAAGTGATCACTCTAGCACCTCTAGAATCCTTCAATTGTTGCCACTAGATAGATGATTGCCCCTTCAGGTGGAATGTAGCAAACTTGACGAAATCCTCAAGACAAACATTGCTGCATTCAAAGTGCTTGTTCATGTCACGGATCCAGTACTCGGCATCAAACGGTTGGTCACAGGAAGTGAAAGTCTTCGGTTGATTTGACAGGAACTGACTCAGATTAGCAAACTGATTGCCACCATGCTGGAAATTGCCTTGCTGGTGATTAGCCCTCTCTTGCAACAACTGTAGCAACATCTGAGTGTTTGCATTTGTAGCAGCCATCACCTCTTGCCAAGCCTCTGCAGGAGGAGGCGACGAAGGAGGAGGATTCTCCGGAGGAGGAGGTGGTGGCGGCACATCCTCACACCCTGGATTCTGATGAGTTGGTGGAGCCATCCTGAAGACGGACAACACATTAGCCCACAGAATAAATTGAAGGTATAGCTGAATCAAAAATGGCAGGAATATCTGAACAGAAATATTAGCAATTTCACTCGGACAAAATAGTAAGAATGCTTCCTCAAAGTGAAGGACGACAAAATTCTAATTAAGACCACCTGCAAACAAGTATGAGCTAGAACTGCTCGAAACAAACATATGATCGAGATTTCATCCGACATCTTCGTGGATAAGATCGCACGGGCTCGAATTTACTGTAGCCATCCTGTGCAAGGTAGTGCACATGACTTACGAAGTATCCCCGAGTCATAGCGAGCTACAAGGACTCTTTAAGACACAATGAGAACCATTGCCAGACGACCATGAACAAACAAACCCACTGAATATCGAATCCCAACCTCACATCATGCATGTGTAGAAAGATTGTCCTTTAAGTCATGCAATCTGGTACACGGCTATAAGGAGTAATAATCACACAACTCCTATACTAACCCGTCACCTATATCAAATCCGTCAACACATAACCAGAATATCAGACCTTCATCTACAACAGGCCCTCGTGATCAGAACGATACTAAGTATGACAGTACTCCCGAACAATCTGCACCAGTACTGGGGACATCGGGGTTATCTCGCCACTACTAGTATTGAAGCAATTACGAACATCCTTCGTTCTTAGATACTCAGAAATCTGAATGATAGTGATGTGCGCAAGAATCCCCTGGAGCTCAACTCCCCGGAAGATATCAAGGCACACAGGAGGCACCAAGACAGAACTCCGTCACATCAAAATCATATAGATTTCACAAATACGCGCGTGATCCTAAATAAATTTTGAGTGAGAAGAGGATTAGAACTAAGATTTCCTAAGTCGGGAACCTCACCAGAGCACGGAAGAGGAGAAAAATGAATCCTACTCTCCGATATAACTAAGACTCAAAACATTTTACTAGACTCGACTCGGCCAAGTACGATCACACAAAGGCTCATATGGTCGTAAGGCTCTGATTACCAACTTGTAACGACTAAGGTGCGGTCCTTTCCGATTTAGGGAAGAAGGCCCCGAATTGGAAAGAAGCGCATCTAAGTGTTTCGCAAGCACGGTAACATAGCACATACATAATAATAATAGAATGACAATAAGGGATTCAACTGCCATCTCATAAATATATCACAGTTACAACACACATCCAAATAAGGTAGTTCCGCTACGGACTACAAAACATGAGAAATGACTATGCTACCCTACATGCTTGCCCACGATCACGACCACGCCTCAGTCTTCTAGATAGTTCACGTACCGGCGGGCGTTCTCCTCATCGTACTGCCACACCAGTTGCGTGCCGTCGGGATCACCTGTCTCGGGGGTACATGAACCTATTGGTGTTTTGAAGGAAACCGTGAGCCACGGGGACTCAGCAATCTATGACCTCGGTGCCAGAACTAGTCAAGTTATTAGGTAAGGAAGGTGGAGTATTTAGGTTGCAACATCCTAAGCATATATGGTGGCTAACTTACGTAGAACATGTATTGAAGGTGGTCTATACTAGCGATCAATGATTAGCTGACCACTAAGTGATCCTGATCACCTACTTACATCAATCATAACCCCACCGTGTTCCCGATCGAAGAGAGGTCTCCAAAGGGGACAGTCATAGTTACGCACACAGTTGGCAATTTTATTAGATTATGTTCAAGTTATCTATAACCGGATGTTAACAAATATTCCAAGTTGCCACATAACCGCGTGCACGGCTTTCCGAAAGATTAAACCCTGCAGGGGTGCTCCAACTAGTCCATCACAAACGGTCATGGGCCGCAAAGTAATCCTCTATCACGAATCTCGTGATCTCGTCGGATTCCTTAGAGGAAAACCTCAACTCTGGGGAGAACCAAAGCTTCACCGGGATTCCTATACGCAAGATATATCGCTAAGGTAAGACAAGACTAGCAGGACCTCCCGGTGTGTCGACGACCCTGATAAGAGACGCGTATCTCAGTCTCACGACAACACCGTCTATGCATAGTGGACAATGACCAAACCTCCAGTTTCCCCGAGGTGGTATTGCCGACTGCTAGGTGGGTGGACCAACACTCATGAGGAGCATTGTCCCGAGTTGTTGATTAAATTCCTCGGGGTAGCTATTCCCTATGCAGATTATTATTAAATGATTATCAAATTAAAACCAATGTTGGGTCCTGCCGGACAAGCCTTAACACTACACGATTTATCAAGGGGGTCCCCATAACAACTCCGAACGTGTTAGGTGCGAACAGTTATGGAATCAAACACCGGTAGCCGGAAACTATGGCGGCAATAACGGAACAAAACAACCAGCGAAGGCTAGACCTTCCGTTATTTGCCCAGTATATAGGTGCATTATTTAAATTACAGATTTAACATAATGATATCAAACTCATGTTATCACATGAGACACTTGCACCTGCAACTAGCAACGCTAACATTAGAAGCTTAGCAACGCCTACTTAGCCATTCAAGATTTGCTAGGAAGGGATAAGTGTTTGGGTTTTATGGCAATTTTAGGAGGCTATTATTTCAGTGGTAGGCAGCGAGCATATGACAAAGGAAACGTAATCGAGCATAACAAGTCTAGAGATGGAATCAAGGTCATATCATCTTGCATGTGATGTCCTCAGCTTGGAACTGCTCTTGTTCGTCCTGCACGTACTCTCTTGGACCCACGTACTCGTTCTCCGATCCTGTTGCTACCCAACATGAAAATAGCATTCAATGAACAACAACACAACAAGATGCAACAAACACATGATGCATGAGATGAAAATGAACATGCATCTCTATTCTAGTCACTAGAACAAGCATGAGAAGTAAATACAAGTTCCTGGACAGAACTGCACTCTAAGCTATCTTGACATGCATGAGGATGACATGAACAGATGCGTCACGCGAAAACGATGCAAAACCATATAAATAACGTTACAAACGGAGCTATGGATCAACGGGAAACAACGAAACAAGAAATGAAGTGCTACGTATCAAATCCATCACAACACACTCCAATGGCATATCTCTGGTATTCCCAGGTTGCCATTTCACAAAACAACCAAGTATGGATGGGGTGGTGCAAGGAATATCACCACACCATCAACTATGCACTCACAAGCATCAAAACATCAAAACAATACAATTTGCCATAAACAGCATCATAGCAGTTTGAGAGCTACATGCAAAGCACCTACAGCCACCCAAATATGCCAAATAAGATATGTGGCAGAAGCTATCCAGGAGTACTACATGCATGAGCAACAAGCTAATTCAAAGGTGGTACACACAGAAAGTTACACAACTGCTAAATTGTACAAAAATATAAGTTTTTAGGGACTTAGTGAAAATTCCAGATTCTCACTAGTTGTTTATGCTGTGAAGCATTTGACAACACCCAAAACAATATCTACATGACTCCAAATGGAATGAAAATTGACAAAGGGCTAGAGAAAAACAAAAGCTACAACTTTCCAGTTGATATCCAAGGCTGATTCCCAACACATGGACTCCTACAAGCACAACAACAGGAGAAGAAAATATAAGCAGATTCTCAGACTTAGTGAAAATCACAGATTTTCACTAAACTGGAATTTCAGCCACATGCCTACTTTGACTAGGCACAACTTGCAAACCTGAATTACTAAGCATGAAACAAAACCAACATGCCATAGAGGGGGGTCACCCTCTAATGCCACAAGAAGGTATCAACCTCTTGGGCTCACCACATCTCATGGAACCAAGCTCCAAACATTGAACAAATCTGAAATATGACATTCCCAGAAAGTGTTCCAAAGGCAAAACTAACTTCACCAATGTATTCCTGGGATGATTCTACCCCAAAAACATATATAACACATAGGCACTTGCATAGAATAATTGGGCACAACTTGAAAAGAAAACCTACATGGAATCACATATAGTGAATAGTGCATCAACACATGTGGTATTCACTAGAACAACACCTACACATCCTCTTGCACACTATCAACACTACAATGGTGCACATGAGGGTTATCCCTCATGCTCATGTGCCTTAGCACACCACCACACACTCACATGCATCAAGCACAACACATAGCAAGTCCTACACATGCTAGTTTGAACATACACTAACTACACTCACATAATGATTCCAACACCTACACACACAAGCTAGCACATGTGCTCATCAAAGGCTCTACATATCTTGGGCATGTGTGTGACACACACACATGCACACACACACACACACAACAACAACAACAACACATGATCATCTACAAATGCACACACACAAGGTATGTGGGGGGGGGGGGGAAACCCACACACACACATACACCACACTCTTGCACAATTAGTGCATGAGCTCAACTCTCATCATGCACATATGTTTCACACACACACACCCACACACAACATAAGCATCACCAGTTGGTGCCATACCCCACACAAAGTGCACACACACACACATGATACTTACACACACATATATGCACACAACCTACCCATGCATTCATTACTTGCTAGCAAAAAAAAATAATAGCAACACATACTGTTTGTGAGCTAAAATAATACCACAAGGTGGTCTAACACCTACACGGAAACTACACAAGCAACCAAGTGCAAAACAGCAAGAAAAGCAAAAGAAAAATAAAAAGGATGGGGATGGAATTGAAGCCTAGACCTCATGGTCACAACACAGGAACAACACCACTGGGCTGAGGTGCTCTGGTTCGACAGAAACAGGGAAGAGAGTAGGGAATGCTCTCTGCGATAACTACTGTGCCGAAAAAAATCACAAAACAAAAGGTGCGCCGAGGGGAATCGAACCCCCGACCTGCCACTACACCAAAACTACCACTACCACTCTGCTGCTCGTTGGGATCTTAACAGGGGAGGGGTGTAATCTCTCTTGAGGACCCCCTCGTGCTAATCCTCTGCCCGACGGTTGCCGGAACAAGGGACGATGCTCGCCGGCGATACACTTTAAATCAAGCTACAACTACTCGATGGAAGGAAGCCCTTGCTCCCACGGTTCCATTTCAACTACTAGCACTACTCGAGAGGACCTACACCGACAGCTCGACGAGACACGGCGGCTCCAGCGACAGAGAAGGAACAGCGTCGAACCTATGGCCTACTGCTCGCGATCTGGGACAGGGAAGAAGGGGATATGGATCTACCTCACCTACTCGACGAGGTGGTCGCGTGGGCCGGAGAGGAAGTACAGGAAGAAGGGGAAGAAGCCGCTCCAGGAAGATCGTCGGGGAGGAATGTCACGCCCAAGATGCGACCCTATCCTCAATTTGGCACGAAGGCCTCGTCAGGGATAGAAGCGCATCTCGTCGTGTCGCAAGAATGGATATCGTTACAAGTACATGTACTGAAAAGAAGAGATATATATAGAATTGGCTTACACTCGCCACAAGCTACATCAGAGTCACATCAGTACATTACATAATCATCAAGAGTAAGAGCAGGGTCCGACTACGGACGAAAACAAACGAGAAAAGAAGAACGACGTCCATCCTTGCTATCCCAGGCTGCCGGCCTAGAACCCATCCTAGATCTATGAATAAGAAGAAGAAGAAGCAACTCCAAATGAACAATCAACATGCTTGCGTCGACTAACCTTTACCTGTACCTGCAACTGGTGTTGTAGTAAACTGTGAGCCAAAGGGGACTCAGCAATCTCATTTCCAAAGGTATCAAGACTATCAAAGCTTAGTGGGTGAGGCATGGCTAAGTGGTGAGGTTGCAGCAGCGGCTAAGCATATATTTTGTGGCTAACTTACGAGTACAAGAAATAAGAGGGGGGAAGATCTACGCATAACGGACGTGAACTACTAATGATCAAAAAAATGATCCTGAACACCTACCTACGTCAGACATAACCCCACCGTGTCCTCGATCGGGAAAGAACTCACGAAAGAGACAGTCACGATTACGCACACAGTTGGCATATTTTAATTACATTAACTTCAAGTTATCTAGAACCAGTGTTAAACAAAGTTTCCACGTTGCCACATAACCGCGGGCATGGCTTTCCGAAAATATTTAACCCTGTAGGGGTGCTCCAACTAGTCCATCACAAATTACCAAAAGCCGCATAGAAATCCTCAATCACGAAGCTTGCGATCTCGTCGGATTTCGTAGTGGAAAACCTCAACTCTGAGATTACCCAAAGCATCACCGGAATCCCGATGCACAAGATATTTCGTCAAAGGTAAAACTAATCCAGCAAGGCCGCCTGACGTGTCGACGATCCCGATAGGAGTCGTGTACCTCGTTCTCAGGACACGATGGATGGGTCACACTAGGAGATACCAAACCTCGGGTTGCCCCGCGGTGGCCCCGTAGTCTGCCAATTTGGACCAACAGTCATGAGGAGCACTGGCCCAGGGGTTGATTAAATTTCCTCGGGTTAATTACTCCCTATGCAGTTCATTAGTTATTAGGCAAATGTAGTACCAAAGTTGGGCTGTGCCAGACCAGCTTTAATCTAAAACGAATTATCAAGGGGGTCCCCATAACAACCCCGATCGTGTTAGGAGCGCTCAATTATGGAACATAACACCGGTAGCCGAAACTAAGGGGGGCAAAGGTGAAACGGAACACCAGGCTAGAAAGGCCGAGCCTTCCACCTTTTACCAAGTATATAGGTGCATTAAATTAAATAGGAATTAAGTATGGTGATATGACAAGGAACCCATGTTATCACATGGAAGCATCTGCACCTGCAACTAGCAACACTAACAACAAGGTTAATCAAGCAATAACATAGCCAATCAGTGGTTTGCTAGGTCGAACAGGTTGAAGGTAATCATTGCTTTGTTGAGAGGCTGAAATTTTAACATGTGGTAGGCAACCAGACATAATCGATAGAAGCGATAAAACTAGCATGGCAATGATAGTAATGGTATCTGGGGAAATGGTCATCTTGCCTGAGATCCCGCTCGTAGTCGAACGGGTCCTCACATTCCGACACGCTTGCGGAACTCTATCGACACGGAGCAAACCGGAAACAAACATCAACATAGATATTCACCACATGATGCACAACCTACTATGATGCATGATCAGTTCAATGATGCAAGGGATGGCATGGCAATTCACCTCACACAAACTCTACACATTCAGTGAAGCTCGATATGCAACGGGTTGCATATCGACGAAACTCCATGATTAATTATTTAATTCACTCCCGATTATTTACACGGCAATATTAAATTGTTGTTAACATGGCAAGGGGTGAAGTGGTGATCCTACAAGTCATCCTAGTCGGTTAACACGAGGGGCTTAGAACGGACGCTACGACACAAGAGGCATGCAACACATGACATATGCCATGAATGCGTCATGCATGCGAGCTCAAAACACCACGGGAAAGAAGAGAAAGAAACAAGTGTCGCCATGGCGAGCGAGAGGAAATCATGGCGGCAAGACGGAAACGAAGCCACGGCAACGTCCCTATGCCGATACTCAACGAGATTTCGTGCCAACGAATAGGGAGCGTGTGCGGGAACGCTAAATAAACAATGGGGTGATCCCGCTTACCGGGTTCCCATGTGTCGGGGCACGACGAAAAGAAGACAACGTGCAACGGGCAAATATACGGCGCAAACATACATACATCTCATGCATCACATGCACACGGTCACGACAACCTTTCATCGGTATACCTTTGAAGCGTGCATATCGGAACGGTTTGGATCGGTGAAGCAGAACAACAGTCGTCGTGGACGTCGTGGAAGTAGCCATAGCTACAGCGGCAGCATGCCACGCAACAGCAGTAGCAATAGCATCTGATCGGCAACACCAGGCAGATAGAACACGCGGCCCAACGGCCATCGGCAGCGGCGCAGGCATCAGCATACAGCAGCAAATCGGGCAGGGCACCTCAGGACAGCAGCAGCATCACCACGGCAGGCAGCACATCGCGCAGGGCGGCGCACCGGCGAGCACGGCAAGAGGCGAGGTCGGGCAGGACAGCGGCGACGCGACGACTGCGGACGGGGCACGGGGCCAAGGCACGGGAGGCGGCGCGGGGGCAAGCCGGCAGGGGAGGAGGGAGCACGAGAGAGGCCACGGCAGGGCGGCGCCGGCGGAGGGGCTGCTGGAGGCGGCGGCGCGGCCATGGCGAGGGCGAGGCCGAGGGGCCCTGGCACGCCGGCGAGCTAGGGGGCGGCGCAGCGTGGGGAGGCGACCAGCTGAGGCCGGCGTGGGGCTGCTGGCGGCGAGGGGGCGCCCGGGAGGCCGGTGAGGTCGGCCAAGGGAGGCCGACGAGCAGGGGGCTTGGCGCTGGCAGGGCTGCTCGGACGGGATCGGGAGAGAGGAACTGGCGGCGGGGCAGGAGAGAGAGGTGCGCGAGGGGGACGAGGGATGAGGCGTAGCGTCGCTAGGGCTGGGGAGGGAGTCGGCTGGGCCTCGGCCGGCTCGGGAGGCTGGCCCTCTCTCCCTCCCTCTCTTTTGTGTTTTTTAACTTTTAAAACAGAATCTTTTAAACAAAGAAAATCTTTTAACAAAGATAAAAAAATGCCTTTGCTCCTTTGAAAATTTATATCGCAAGTATGAAATAGTTTGGGCATTTAAAATAAAATAAAAATGAAACCTCTTTAAGAATTAAAATAAAACCCTTTTTTCTTTAAAGAATAAAATAAGAGCTCTTTAAAGGAGAAAAGAAAATGAGACGTTTTAGAAAAATAAACAAAAGGGAAAAATAAAGGAAACCCAAGGGGTGGCCCCCAGATTTAATAAAAGGGTTTTTAAAAGAAGACGCATTTTTTTAAAAGGGTTAAAAAAATTTTACACAACCGCAAAACAAAATCAAAGGGAAGAGAGGAGGGGAGTTCCTATCGCCCTAAGACTCGGTGAGCACTCGAAGCACACACACTCAAAACACCACAAGCGACAGACGATGCAAGATGACATGCATGATGCCATGATGCAAACTAAATGACGATGCAGCCAACAAAATAAAATAGCCACACGACGGAAATGGAATAAAGGGGGAATCTTCTCGAGCATCGGTCTCGGCTGTCAGAAGGAAGGCCGCCGTCGTCGAGTTAGTGGAAGCATGGTCGATCTCGTCGAAGTAGCCGCGGGAATGGGCTCCTGGTAGATCCCGCGTGCTCGCCGAGGTGTTGGAGGGGCCGTAGGTGTACGGGCGCGACGGTGAGGAGCTTCTCAGCTTGCGGCCATGGCGGTGGAGGTCGATCCCGTCACCTGGTGTCGTCAACAGAGAGGGAGAAGGAGATGGGATGGAGGTGGCGGCGCGAGAGGGGAACCCGAAGCTGCACGGATGCCAAGGGGTGGATTATATGGAGGAGGAGAGTTGAGGGACGCGCCTCGACGTCCGTGACGGCATCTGCTGCCGTCGTTCTGCCTCTGTCTCTGAAGAAATCTTGCAGAGGAAGGAGAATAGGGAACGACGTCTACAGGAGAAGGAAGGGAGTTGGGCCTGCTAGTGGGAGGAGGCCCACTAGTTGGCGCGAGATAAAAGAAAATTTAAATCCCTCGGGTTTCCAATTACAAAATAACCAGAGAAAGAAAATAAAGCAAAGTCAAATCTGTTTGGGTTAAAAACAAAACAAAAATGCCCGAGGTCATAAGGATTTATGACCTATTTAAATAAATTGGAAAAGAAATATTTGGAGCAAATAAATATTAACAAAACAGAATTTATAGGACCTGTTTTGTGAATATTAGCACCTTTAAAACATATTTTCAAATCAGCAAAACACATCCTCACAAACACCAATAATACATGCTAAAACATAGGTATTTATAAAACAGGAAAGGATCAAGTAACTTTTGGGCTTGAGATAAAAGAGATGGGGAAGTTTTTAAAACCCTTGTGCAAAACAACATGGTTACTCCTACTCTCAAACTACATCCACATCATTGCACTTATCACACATATATCACATGACATCACACCACAACATCCATCACAAGAACAACAATACCAAGCATGGAATGGATGGAATGCATGCATGCAATGGAAGAACAAGACAAGGTGACACACATGAAATCATATGCATTGAGCTCTGATATCAATGACAAGTTGGACCCACATAGAAAAGGTTTCAAATATGGTATGCTACACTCTTGGGGCATTACTCCTAGGCTCCAACTTTCCATTATCAACATGAGCATAAGCAGTGCAACCAAAAACTCTCAACTGTGAATAATCAGTAGGTGAACCAGACCATACCTCAATTGGAGTTATCTTAATAAGAGGAATAGATGGTGAACGGTTGATGAGATAACAAGCAGTGGAAGCGGCCTCAGCCCAAAAACGCCTATGCAAACTTACATTGAACAACATGCAACGGGCTCTGGAAATAATGGTCATGTTCATACGCTCAGCAACACTGTTTTGTTGAGGAGTATAAGGAATGGTGTGGTGTGTGACAATGCCTTCAGACTTGCAATAATTCCCAAATTGCTCAGAACAGAATTCCATACCATTATCAGTGCGAAGTATTTTTACCTTCTTTTCAGTTTGTCTCTCAATCATAATCTCACACTCCTTAAAAGCTGAGAAAGCCTGCCATTTATGCTTCAAGAAATAAGGCCAAACCTTTCTCGAATAATCATCAATAATAGTCAACATGTAACTAGCACCGTCTAGTGACTTTTTGCGAGATGGTCCCCATAAATCAGAATGCACATAATCAAGAATACCTTCAGTTGTATGAGTGGAAGTGTTGAACTTCACCCTCTTGTGCTCGTCGAAGATAAAATGCTCACAGAATTTCAATTTACCAGTTTGATATCCTTTAAGAAGACCTCTCTTATTTAACTCTGCCAAACCAAGTGCACTCATATGTCCCAGACGCATATGCCAAAGGTTAGAAGCATCACAACCAGAATTCTTTGAAATAACCGGAGTAGCATTACCTGAAACGGTAGAACCTTGAAGGTAATAAAGACCATTGGTCGAACTTAAGTCACCTTTCATCACAATGAGAGAACCTTTGGTGACCTTCAAAACGCTATCTCCACCTGAATACTTGTACCCCTTTGCATCAAGGGCACTCACAGAGATAAGATTTCTCTTCATCTTCGGAATATACCGAACATCTGTCAAAGTTCTGATTGTCCCATCAAACATCTTGATTCGAATGGAACCTATTCCTTCAATCTTGCATGGTGAATTATCAAAACCCAGAACGGAACCAACAGCAGTAGTAGAATCAAAAGTAGTAAACCAATCTCTATGCGAGCACATATGAAAAGTACATGTAGTGTCAAGTACCCACTCATCATTGGTCTCAGTACATCCAGCAATAACAACGAGAGCATCATCGGAAGTATCATCACGAGCAACATTAGCAGAATTTTCACCTTGTTTGTTACTTTTCGGTTTATACGTACCATTCGTCTTTTCCTTGTTCTGCAACTTGAAACATTCTGAGATGTCATGCCCGTCTCTCTTGCAATACCTGCAAGAGTGCTTCTTGTCTTTGGATTGCGACTGGCCCCTCTGGCCGTTCTTACTTTTGCCACGGTTTCCATTATGTGAGTTCTTCTCCTTTGTCCTCCCACGAACAGATAATCCCTCGGCTTGGGATGAACTCGAACCATCATGAGGCACCATTAATTTCCTCTTATCCTTAGAGTTCAAAGCTTCATAAACTTCATTAAGCGTGAGAGTATCACAACTGTATAATATGGTGTCTCGAAAATTGGTATAAGAACTTGGCAGCGAACAAAGTAACATTAAAGCAGTATCTTCTTCATCATACGTAACCTCCATTGCAGCTAGATTGGATATGATCTCTTTAAATTCTAAAATATGATTCAAAACCCCCCTCAGGTAACCCGTGCATGAATAATTTTTGCTCGAGATGCATCTTGCTGGTGAGATCTTTTGTCATGCAGATCCCTTCCAGCTTTAACCATAGAGCGGCGGCAGTTTTCTCGCTCAAAACTTCCTGCAAAATATTATTATGCAAATGGAGTTGAATTTTTGACAAAGCCTTACAATCCCTTCTTTTCTCATCAGCAGTCCAATCCTCAATTCTATTCTTCCCAAAACTATCGAGTGCATCATCATAGTCGGCCTGCGCTAACAACGCCCGCATCTTGACTTGTCATAGGATAAACCTTGTGTCACGGTCCAGCAGCAGAAGATCGTACTTCATAGATGCCATCAATAGATAAATCTGTGTATACAAAGTAGTACACGCCGGTAGAAATTTTTTTGACAGAATTAATATGCCGAGAAAAATACTAAGAAGGATAGCACCTGGTAGCTTCGGATGTGGTTGTAGTAATTGAAGTTGGCAAAGACCAAAAAAAGTAACTAAACTAGCAGTCAGCCTTAGCCTTCACGTGATGATGGATGGATTGATGGATCAATTCTGACTTGGAACAGTCGCAAAAGCAGCAGCACAGCGGACCAACAGTTTTAGCAGCGGCGGCCTCCAGCACTCAGCTAGATCGGCAGATTGGACAAGTCGACGCAGCGGACAAGCGCGGCAATAGCGACGCGACAGGAGAAAGCAGCTACAGCGGCTCGGCGTGATTTGTACGCGTGCGTGCGTACGAACAGAACTTCAGTAGGACTTGGTGTCTTGCTCGATCTGGTGTCGGATCACCGGATCGTGTGTCGGCGACACCGCACGCGACGCCGAAACCCTAGCTCTCGTCTCGGTCACGTATATGTAGAACCTCAGCTTTGTATATCACTTGTTAGATAAAACGAGATTTTTACATGGAAATCCTTGTGGGGGAAAAATCACGAATGCACGAAGGCGCAATCACTATCAGGATGGAGTATTACAAGCACGAGACGACAGGGCGTCTTTAGGTGCAACTACGCGGAGTATATATGAGGGGCAATACATGAGAGTCTATGGAGGACAAGTAAACGAGTTGTACTCGTACGCGTCGGTACCAATGCAAAGGCCCACACCGTTTGTACTATGTCTAGTCCAATACGATAGAATTTGGATCACAATTCAACACATGCAAAACTGGAACCTATGCTTTTGCTTCCCTATTGCGTCATATATTATGATACTGAATATTGCCTCCCGATGCTGGATATTTTAATGCTACATTAGGAGTCAAGTTAGTATCAGGCTTAAAATTAATTGATACATGCTAAGTATTTTCTGTTGAGTAAAAAGGTAATTTTCCGAGTAGATTAATCCATGAAATAATTACTAACATGGCATTGACTAGGTTCATGACATACTGATCACGAAGTATACTAGCAAGTACTACGCATATAGCAAAAACATCTACGCATATAGGCAATACTACTAGTGCAGACAGAAACAGGAGAGAGATAAACTTATCATACCCTCCGATCAGCCAATTGGCCATAGCAGCAGCGGTGGCGGCGGCAGCATCCTCTGCCGCCTTCTTCTCGGCTTCGGCCTTCTCGCGGACGAGACGGTCAGCTTCGCTTGGTGAAGACATGGCGATGACGAGGGCGACGCAGACGTAGACGAAGCAGATGGACGGAGGCGAGCAGTCGCGTGATCACTCCCCAAAAATCTAACCGCCCCTCTCCCGTACAGGAACCGGAGAGGCGGGGTTTCGGAGGCCTGCTCTCGTGTCGACCGTGTACGCGGTAAACGGGACGGAGTCACCGGCGGCAGCAGTAGCAAAAGGAACGAACGCGTGAGGCAGATGTGATTTGATTCTCGTGACGGCTAGGGTAGGCGATAGCCTGCTTATAAAGGCGGCTATGTGGAGAGACGTGGGTCGAACCCACGTCCGAGTCGATAACAGCCCACGATCCAACGTCTCGGATCGTGCCATGTCCATTACGTATTCTCCGTTCCTCACCGGCAAAAATAAGCGCGTAGGTATGAGCTCGGCTCGACTCATTCCCGCAACCCGCGTCGCATGGTGACGAGGGGTGGTGTGGCGAGGCGGGTGGCGGAGGAGTTGTGCGCGGGTGCACCTTCTCTTCTCACTCTCCAATAGCATGTGGAAGAGAGACTCTTATAAAGGGGTCCAACTTCTCCTCCACTAGCGGGGTGGGACTAAACTTCCCACCACCTTGTCATGCCACCACCTACATGGGCCCTTGGAGATTTTTCTGAAATTCTCTAATGGGCCTAAGGCCCATCACTAATTTCAACAATCCCCCACCAGATCTCAAGGGAACATCGTGTTCCCTCGTTCCAATCACTGTTTTAATATACCAGCATTTCAGTGAAGACCTATTAAGGTTGAGCTTCTCCTAGAGCAAGCAGCTACACTCCTTTACAGCTGAACAATGGACTATGGCTTGAATTGTCAGTTTGGCATAAAGGAGCTTCACCACAAGTCTTACTAGTACTAGGCTGCCGAAGGTGACCCCTCGGGTGGAGCATATTAGTCACACTCCTGGCATATTCATGAGTTTACTAGAGATCACCCAAATCTCATAGACTGTGACCAGCAGTCAAGCTCATATAGGTGTGTTCCTCCAAAGATCGCTCTGTAGGACAGCATCTTGCTTACATATAAGCTTTAGAACACATTAAGACAGTAGTCGTCCTACCATACAGTATCCGAGAGTATTGCATCTCCAACGGAGTGGGTTAGTAAAGTTACTCTCCTCAGTTCACCACTGGCTTGTTTTCCCAGGTCCTACTTCACGGGATCTCCGATCATATAGGTTGGGTTACTACCATGGCAACTCATGTGGGTCTCATACCCATCTCCCTTGACGCACTATCTATCACAACACGTGATAGCCCTTTAGTAAAGGGATCTGCCAGATTCTTAGCCGTTTGGATGTAATCCAACGCTATCACTCCGGAGTTTCTCAAACGTCTGACAGACTTCAGTCTCATTCTTATATGTTTGTTGGACTTCATATTGTCCTTTGAACTCTTCACTTTAACAATAACTGTTTGATTATCGCAGTTCATAAGGATAGCCGGAACAGGCTTCTCAACCACAGGTAAGTCCATCAAAAGATCTCGAAGAAATTATGCTTGGACACCAGATGTGTCTAATGCTGTTAGTTCTGCTTCCATTTTCGATCTCGTTAAGATCGTTTGCTTGCAAGACTTCTAGGAAACAGCACCACCCCCAAGAGTAAACATATACCCAGTAGTGGCATTTATCTCATCAACATCAGAGATCCAATTCGCATCACTATACCCTTCAAGTACCGATGGGTATCCCGTATAGTGAAGCCCGTGGTTGATAGTACCTTTCCAGTAGCGCAAAATTCTTTGAACAGCACGCCAATGAACTTCGCCCGGGTTTGCAATAAACCGGCTAAGTTTGCTCACAGCAAATGCGATGTCAGACCTCGTTGCGCTAGCTAGGTACATAAGCGAACCGATAATTTGAGAGAATCTCAATTGATCTATAGCTGTGCCTTTAAACTTTCTAATAAGCACACTAGGATCATATGGTGTTTGAGAAATTTTGCAGTCTGAATATCCAAAGCGACTCAAAATCTTCTCAACATAGTGGGATTGCAGAAGTGTAATCCCACGCTCATCATCTCTCAACAGCTTGATGTTCAAGATAACATCAACCACCCCAAGGTCCTTCATCTCAAAGTTTTGAGACAAAAAAGACTTAACCTCCTCAATTACTTTGAGGTTGGTTCCAAATATCAGTATGTCATCAACATACAAGCACAATATAACTCCTTCGCCCCCACCATGGCAATAGTATACACATTTGTCAGCTTCATTAACAACGAAGCCAACAGATGTCTGAGTTGTATTAAACTTCTCATGCCATTGCTTAGGTGCTTGTCTCAGACCATATAAAGATTTCAGCAACTTACACACCTTTCCTTCTTGACCTTCTATCACAAAGCCATCTGGCTGTTGCATATAGATTTCCTCATTTAGCTCTCCATTCAGGAAAGCCATCTTAACGTCCATTTGATCAACGAGAAGACCATGAGAGGCCGCCAATGAGAGTAGTACTCAAATGGTGGTCAGTCTAGCCACAGGTGAATAAGTATCGAAGAAATCTTCTTCTTCTTTCTGGGCATAGCCCTTGGCCACAAGCCTAGCCTTGTACTTTTCAATCGTACGATCGGGCCTAAGCTTCTTTTTGAACACCCACTTGCATCCCAATGGTTTGCAACCATAGGGACGATCAGTGATTTCCCATGTCCCGTTAGCCATGATGGAATCCATGTCGCTACGGACCGCAGCTTTCCAGTAATCAGCATCCGGAGAAGCATACGCTTCTGAAATAGAAGTGGGATTATCATCCACGAGCTATACGAAGAAATCATCACCAAAGGTCTTTGCAGTCCTTTGTCTCTTGCCCCTACCACGGGCTTCCTCATCATCCTCCTCAGGATTTTCATCATCTGTTTGTTCATAGTATTCCATAGGAATGCCAGGCTCACGAGTTATCTCAGATTCCTGTCTAGAAGTGCTTTGCATATCTCTCATGGGAAATATATCCTCAAAGAATGTAGCATCCCTCGACTCCATTATTGTACCGACCTTCACGTCAGGTACCTCAGATTTCACTACTAGAAATCTATAGCCTACGCTATTCTTAGTGTATCCCAAATTAATGCAGTCCACGGTCTTTGATCCAAGCTTACGCTTCTTGGGGATCGGTACATTGACTTTCGCCAAGCAGCCCCAAGTACGTAAGTACGAGAGCGTCGTCCTTCTCTTCGACCACTCCTCATAAGGAGTGACTTCATTATATTTTGTAGGAACTTTATTCAGGACATGACACGCGGTCAATATAGCCTCCCCCCACCATGCCTTGGATAAACCCGATGTATCTAGCATGGCGTTAACCAAATCAGTTAGAGTACGGTTTTTCCGCTCGGCAACCCCGTTTGACTGGGTTGAATAGGGTGGCGTCCTCTCATGAATAATGCCGTGTTCCGCACAAAATGAATCAAATTCGTTTGAGAAGTACTCTCCACCACAATCAGACCGGACTCGTTTAATTTTCTTTTCAAGTTGATTCTCAACTTCTGCCTTATAGATTTTAAAGTAGTGTAGAGCCTCATATTTAGTATTTAACAGATACACATAGCAATATCTAGCGGAATCATCTATCAATGTCATGAAGTATTTCTTTCCACCTTTAGTCAACACACCATTCATCTCACAAAGATCAGAATGTATGAGTTCTAATGGTGCCAAGTGTCTCTCCTCTGCAGCCTTGTGAGGCTTGCGAGGTTGCTTTGCTTGCACACACAAATGTCACTTAGAACCTTTGGCTAAAGTGAAAGTTGGGATTAAATTCAGTTTTGCTAGCTGCGACATAACAGCAAAACTTATGTGACAAAGACGTGAATGCCAAACTTCAGATTCATTAACACTAGTATGAATATTGTTCACGACTTTATTACAAAAATCTGCAAGAGAAAGGCGGAACATACCTCCACATTCATAACCTTTTCCAACGAAAAGTCCATATTTCGTAACTACTACTTTATTAGACTCGAATACCAACTTAAACCCTTCTCTACACAGAAGGGAGCCACTAACAAGATTCTTCTTGATGGCGGGGACATGCTGCACGTTCTTCAGCTGCACGATCCTTCCCGAAGTAAACTTCAGATCGACCGTGCCAACACCAAGAACAGAAGCACTCGCGCCATTCCCCATCAATACGGACCCGCGACCGGTGGCCTGATAAGAAGAGAACAATGATAAGTCAGCACACACATGAATATTTGCACCCGTGTCCACCCACCAATCGGTGGACTGACAAACTGTAAATACAGTAAGTAAATTACCGTACCCAGATGCACCACTTTCATTGTTGCCCACAATCATATTGGCAGACTTGGAGTCCTCCGCCGGCTTATTGTACTTGTTTGGGCATTTGTTCGCCCAATGTTCCTCTGAACCACAAGTATAGCAGCCATCTCCCTTCTTATTCTTCTTGAAGGGCTTCTTTCCCTTCTTCTTGAAGTCGGTATTCCGTTGGACAGAATTCTTTCCCTTGGGCTTCTGAGAATTGAGGTTCCTCTGATGTACCATATTGGCAGCACAAGAGCTTTCCACAGCTTTTCCATTGGAGTCCTTTGCTCTCGAGTTCTTCTCAACACTTAGATGGCCGATGATGTCCTCTACTGAGAACTTACGCCTCTGATGTTTCAGAGTAGTAGAAAAGTTCCTCCAGGAATTAGGGAGCTTAGCAATTATACAGCCCGCGACAAACTTGCCCAGCAAATTGCACTTAAGAACCTCAAGTTCCTTAGCGATGCATATTATCTCATGAGCCTGTTCCAATACAAAATGGTTGTCAACCATCTTGTAATCGTGGAACTGCTCCATAACATACATCTCACTCCCAGCATCGGTGGCCCCGAATTTAGATTCGAGCGCCTCCCACAAGTCCTTGGCAACATGCATATGTAAATATGCATCAACCAGCTTATCTCCGATCACGCTAATGACTGCTCCAAGGAATAGGACGGTGGCCTCCTTAAACATCTTCTCCTGTTCAGGAGTGATAGTTTCCGTAGGAGTGACACCGGCTACCCAGAACACGTTCATAGCCGTGAGCCATAAGGTGGTTCTCGTTTGCCAACGCTTGAAAAAAGTACCGGTAAAGTTATCCGGTTTCAGTGCAGCAGCAAAACCATTATTCGAAAAATTCCTACACAAATTAGGTTTTTCGAAATCCTTGTGGGAGAAAATCATGAATGCACGAAGGCGCAATCACTATGAGGGTGGAGTATTACAAGCACGAAACGACTGGGCGTCTTTAGGTGCGACTACACGGAGTATATATGAGGGGCAATACATGAGAGTCTTTGGAGGACAAGTAAACGAGTTGTACTCGTACGCGTCTGTACCAACGCAAAGGCCCACACCGTTTGTACTACGTCTAGTCCAATACGATAGAATTTGGATCACAATTCAACACATGCAAAACTGGAACCTATGCTTTTGCCTCCCTATTGCGTCATATATTATGATACTGAATATTGCCTCCCGATGCTGGATATTTTAATGCTACATTAGGATTCAAGTTAGTATCAGGCTTAAAATTAATTGATACATGCTAAGTATTTTCTGTTGAGTAAAAAGGCAATTTTCCGAGTAGATTAATCCATGAAATAATTACTAACATGGCATTGACTAGGTTCATGACATACTCATCACGGAGTATACTAGCAAGTACTACGCATATAGCAGAAACATCTACGCATATAGGCAGTACTACTAGTGCAGACTGAAACAGGAGAGAGATAAACATATCATACCCTCCGATCGGCCAATTGGCCATAGCAGCAGTGGTGGGGCGATAACATCCTCTGCCGCCTTCTTCTCGGCTTCGACCTTCTCGCGGACGAGACGGTCAGCTTCGCTTGGTGAAGACATGGCGATGACGAGGGCGACGCGGACGTAGACGAAGCAGATGGACGGAGGCGAGCAGTCGCGTGATCGCTCCCCAAAAACCTAATCGCCCCTCTCCCGTACAGGAGCCGGAGAGGCGGGGTTTCCGAGGCCTGCTCTCCCGTCGACCGTGTATGCGGTAAACGGGACGGAGTCGCCGGCGGCAGCAGCAGCAAAAGAACGAACGCGTGAGACAGATGTGATCTGATTCTCGTGACGGCTAGGGTAGGCGATAGCCTGCTTATAAAGGCGGCTATGTGGAGAGACGTGGGTCGAAGCCACGTCCGAGTCGGTAACAACCCACGATCCGACGTCTCGGATCGTGCCGTGTCCGTTACATATTCTCCGTTCTTGACCGGCAAAAATAAGCGCGTAGGTATGAGCTCAGCTCGACTCATTCCCGCGGCGCAGCGCGTCGTGACGAGGCGAGGCGTGGCGTGGCGAGGCGGGCGGCGGAGGAGGAGTGCACGAGGGCACCTTCTCTTCTCACTCTCCAATAGCTTGTGGAAGAGAGACCCTTATAGAGGGGTCCAACTTCTCCTCCACTAGCGGGGTGGGACTAAACTTCCCACCACCTTGTCATCCCACCACCTACATGGGCCCTTGGAGATTTTTCTGAAATTCTCTAATGGGCCTAAGGCCCATCATTAATTTCAACATTTTCACTTTCAGAAATGTATAGACTGGATGGTATTAAATAAGACTATTATACACATAAGAGCACATAGAGGCATTACTTTGCTACAACATCATTTTGCCTAGTCGAGTGATTTTCATGGCACTTTGATGGACAATGCTAGTTTCTGCTCTGAACAATTCGACACTCTATACTAATAGAGCAGTGAATAGCATGACAGTGTGGCAGATTTTGAAAATTCAGAAAATAGCATGGCATGTATTGTGTTATCGAGATCCTGAAATCTTGTCAATATTGTGTGCAGGAAATGACTTGGGAAAATACCAGATCATCGAGATCCAAAATGGAGAAGGGTCTGCACGCTTGAGAAAGAAATATGCAGCTATGTCGACCGAAAGTCTGGACAAGTGGTTGCTTTTGAGATTGGACGAGAGTTCGACTCACTAGCACATGCATTTGATCTTGAGATTGGTAGAGAGTTCGACTCTCTAGCACAGGCATCTGAGTTTCACAATCTGTATTCTTGGGAGATTGGTTTTGGCATCAGATATGGTCAATCTAGGACAAATGCACAAAGAGCAGAATAGTTCAAGACATCGTTTGTGGTTGTGCGGTCAGTATGGACAACATCAATATAACTCCCGAGTCACTCTTATGCCATACTCTCCACAGGTACTAATATGCGTTTCTTGTTCATATTTCAGGGAGGGCCAAAGAAGGAAAACACCAAGTCGCTGGCGTGCAACTGCCAAGCCTTGATCAGAGTACACCGCACAAACGACGATGGATGGTATATTCATGACTTCAGACCTGAACACAACCATCATTTGTCAACATCCTGTGGAGAGAAACTACATTGGCCATCACACAGGAACATTGACACATACATCAAAGATATAGTGAAGCACTTGAGGAGCAACAACATTGGCTTAACAAAGGTTTTTTGTGTCATCGCAAGCTTCTTTGGATCAATGGAGAACGTACCATTCAACAAGAGATCACTCGAGTACATGTGCAAAAGGATGAACCAAGAGACTACAGATGATGACATGAGGAAAACCGTTGATTTGTTCTGAGATCTAAAGAAGAATGACCCTATGTTTGCTGACAGCCTTCTTGTTGACAGGGATAGCAAGATACATGCCATTATGTGGACGAATGGAAAGAGAAGATACCAATATAAAATGTTTGGTGATGCAATTGCATTCGACACGACATATCGTACTAATCAGTACGACATGCCATTCGGTCTTTTTGTGGGGGTAAACAATCATTTCTGAAGTATTATTTTAGGAGGTGTTATGATGAGGAATGAGAAGGAGGAAACATTCGATTGGGTATTCAAGGATTTTGGGTCGTTGATGGGAGGCAAAGCACCGATTACTATATTGACCCGTATATATCTCCATGAGTGATCAAACAAAAAATATTTCATAATCCATAATTTTTTCCAAGTACTGACCGGATCTATTGAAACATACCAATGTCGTGCAATGGAGTTGGCTATCACTAAAGTGCTACCTGAAAGGAAACACCGTTGATGCAAATGGCACGTGCTGCGTCGTGCAAAGGAGTTCCTTGGCCCAGTCTACATAATGAATAGAGATTTTAGGGATGAACTATACAAGATTTCAGAATACGTGCTCACTGTCAAAGAGCTCGAAGCAGCTTGGGGAAATTTAATTCATAAGTATAGTTTGCAGGATCATCCAATAATGACACAGATCTACGAGTTGAGAATGAAATGGGCAAAGCCATATTTTGCACATAAACTCTTGCGTAGATCACATGGAAAAGTCTAGAAATTTCAATGTTGTTTGTGTGAGCAGACATGTATAATAAAGCATAACCGTCATGTGGATTAACTCTTCACATGTTTAATTCAGCCACCTGGTAATTCAGCCTTTTGATATATAATGCAGCACCATGTATATTATACGGCATTAGATAATGATTTAAATTATGATATATACTTCTCCTTGTGTCGATTTTGACACTTTGTATTAGTAAATCAGTGAACTAGTGCAACCCAGGAATACATACATGAGTGAAGTCGCTTTTGTCCACATGATTTGCCAAAACACATTTTTCTTCGAAATTACACTACCAACTTTAATGAATACAATTTATATATATTGTGCAACCAGGGAATACGTATATACATATAATCATTGAAAATGGCGACTCCCACCTCCCACCTCCCTCTCCGGCGACTCCATGGCGATCTGGCCTTCTAGCCGGTGGATACCTATTCCACTCCGGCCAACATCACAGGTGCACTCTCTCGACCACGCTGGTGTGGTTTTACGGCTTGCATGGGTGGATCCACGTTGGATCTGGATTTTTCCCATGGGGCTTCTTTTGCGGATGAAGTGTTTTATCACTATGGACTCCCGGTACATCCTCTCCCTCGACGTCGGCCGTTCATCATGGTGGTCTCGTTTGGTCGCCATGCATTCAGGCTCTCGGAGGATTCAGTTGCGGCGGCCCTAGAGGAGGCCATTGGTGGTTCTGCTGTGGAGCTTATGGTATCAAAAGTCACTGATTCGATCTTCTCTTTCATGGTTTCCTCGAAGCAAGTTGGCTTTCATATTCTTGATCTACGTTCTTTTAAGTGCTCTAGTTTCAAGTGCTTTTTTCATATTTGGGGCAATGGTGGACCTAATTGGCATCGTGAATTCTCTCTTTGGAAGAAACAATGTGATGCAGAATGGATTTTGGTTAGTCCCTCTAAGAGGAGGGCTTCTTTAGGTCTGATGGCAATGCATTCCATACCTAGGAAATCATGTTCTAAATCGAGTTCTTCGGTTCTTAAGAAGTTGTCTTTTGCAACTCTTCAGCAATACGAGGTTTGCAAAGGGTATCGCTGCCCTGTCACAAATGATGAGCTTACTACACTACAAGATGCCGGATATTCATTGCCTCCTCGTGAGCGTGTTATTATCAGTGCCCCGCCACCGGCAGAGCTCCAGTGGACGTCGGCGACGCCTCACATCTCAATCCGTCGGGTATCCATTCCGTGATTCCTGGCAGAAATTCAAATAGCGATATTACACGGATTCTCACGACTGATACGGGATATCCTTCCAGGGTAGACGATTCTATGGGTCCGTTTGAAACTGCTCCAGCTGATTTATCTTGTGCACCTGAGCCTTTTTTCTCCACTGGGCCAGAGGATTTCAATGATACTGCTAGCCTGCCCTCGTTGCGGGAGGCCCAGCAACAGTTCGACGACTTTATTAATGAGATGGTGGACGAAATTTTATCATGCTCAAACTGTTCTGAACGTGGCCACTTTGCTTCGGCCTGCCCGAACTCTCTCACGTTGATGTGCTCCTCTTGCAGTATCGTGGGCCGTACCAAATCTAGCTGCGATGCTTTTAGGCATGATAATTGTCTCACTTGGAAACGCAAGAGCCCCACCACCTACCCAGCCGCTGATATCTCGGGAATTGCTACTGATTTAGGGGAAACCGCGAAGCTTATCGAGCAGTTGCTCCCTGTCACATCGCCCCCATCACCTCCATCATCTCCCAGAACGCCATCGGAGCCACCACCATTGACACATGACCCTCCTGCTTCTCTGCTGGACATGGCGAACTTTGAGCTTGATCCTACACGCTTTCTGCCTGCAGGGCACCACATCATCAACGACGGACCAGACCGACTGCCCCGCTCCTTCATCACGCCGACGATGCCCATTGCCCGCCGCTTCGAGCAATACGTGATTGTTGAAGTCATGCCTGCTCCGCCGATGGACCAGATTGCTGAGGTACGACAGCAAGTCATTGAGCTCTTGACTGATAGGGGTTTTCATATATGTTCGGCCCAACCAAGGATTGAGGGGGTGGGTCTGTTAGAGCTCCGTGATGCGGGTGAAAGCTTCGCCGCAGTCCAGATGGTTCCTCAAGAATTGGGGAACGATTATTTTGTTCGATGTATGCGTCACAACGCCGGAGTTGGTTTTAGGGGAGCTGCTGGCTTTCGCCAAGGCTGCCTGATGTTCTTGGGGGTCCCACTGGATTACCGCAACACAAATGATCTTCGTGCGGCAGTCAACACCTTCGGAGAATTCCATCATTGGGTCAGTGGTGACCCTTTTCTTGCACGCTCGATCATATTTGCCTCTTTCCCTGATGACATCATGGTTTCTCGAAGCGTTACCTTTTCAGAATATGCTGCGTGGGGGGGTGGGAGGGTTTCTTGGACTGCTCCGGTGTTTATTCTGGGGGCTGGCTTTGCTGAGCAAATGCCAAATGGAAAGGATCACATGCCTTTGGATGGCAACCCCCACCATCTCCTTGGACAGTTGATCAATGATAATCTGATGTTTGCTCTCCCGCCGTTCCCTGCGCTTGGATGGAATGTTGTACCAGTACCGCCACCACCGCCGCCGCCAATGCCAGAGGCACCTACAAATGATGGCGGCTGGGGATGGCAGCCTGAAGTCCCTACAGATGAGCCTGCTGCCCCAGTGCAGGATCAAGAATCGATGGTAATCGATCAACCCTCCTCCTCTGACTCTGTTCAGGAGGTTTTCCTTGTACCATAAGACAATATGGTGGCTCCTGCGGCTGCAGAAGGTGCTGGTCCAGAGGCCCACAACGCTGATGCTGCACCTGAGGGGTTTGTTGCACAGCCTGCTGATCCTCAGGTACAACATGAGGGAGGTTTTGGGGCTGCTGATGATGCTTCAATTGAGGAAGCCCGGGAGGAGAACAACCCCTTGGCGATTGTCCCCTACCAATAGCCTCCGGTACGTTCTGACACTCTGATTGTTGGTGCAGCACGCGTCATGCTTGGGCCTGTTATTCCCCTTGCTCTGGCATGGTCTCATGCTTTTGACAAGATTAAGGGGGAGATATCCTCCTTGCATGTTCTTCATCACCTGCATTTGCCTCCCATGCTACCAATTGTTTTGCCCAAGCGATCCTGGTCCTTCGCTTTTGATGAGGTGCAGGCTGAACCATCCATCATCTACTTGGACGACACCCCTACAGTCCCCTCCAAATCCGCTGCTGCACTGATAGGTGGTGAGGTGTTTGCCTCCCCTGTTGCTCCAAAGAGGGCTGCTCGCAAGAAGGCGACTCCAATAGTTGACTCCTCAGTGTGTCGTTGTACCAGAGATTCAATTAAGAGAGATGGTTTTAAGCCTGTGTTGCAGGAGTTGCCACTACCGGTGCCAAAGAAGAGGAAGCCAGGGGCCAAGCCATTGGAGGACCCGGTGGATCAGGCGCAGCAATATGAAGCTCTCCCACCTACAACTCCTGTCCGGGTGATTCAGGTTGTTGGCCAAAGTCTTGGCATCAACCCTGACAAGCTGACTGTGGATCGTCTTATGGAGGATCCGACGAGCTCCAAGCCTACATCCTCTGGTGATTGAACAAATGTTATTAATGTATCTATTTTCCTGTTTTCCTGAGACATGTTATGGGCTCTTTTGCTTGATGTGGTACTTTGCTGGATCTTGGTTGCAGGAGTTGCTACGTAACTGTGTTTTTGCTACTATATTACTTTTCCATGGATAGTCGTTCTACTAGAAGTTGGCGTGTCCTATGCTGGAATCTACGGGGCCTGAATTCAGACTCACGGCAACGAGCAGTGCGCAATAAAATTGACGAGAGCCTTGCAACAGTTGTCTGTCTGCAAGAAACTAAAATGAAAAATATCGACTTCAGGTCTGTCAGAAAATTTTGTCCCAAACATTTTGATAAGTTTGCTTATACCCCCTCGAGGGGTGCTTCGGGTGGCTTGATTACTCTCTGGAATTCCTCAGTGCTGTCTGGTACTCTGGTAACAGTGCAGCCAATTGGGGTGGTTGTGTCCTTCATCTCCAATCACACTTCTGAATCCTGGACTCTTGTCAATGTTTATGGCCCTTGTCAGGGTGAGCCCAGGGACGAATTTGTCAGCTGGTTATATCACCTCCAAATACCAATAATGGATAACTGGTTGCTGCTTGGGGACTTTAATTTCATTCGTTCTCCTACCAATAGAAACTTACCAGGAGCTGATGTCAATGATATGTTCATTTTCAATGAGATTATTGGGCACCTTGTCCTCTTGGAACTGCCCCTCAAGGGAAGATCTTTTACCTGGTCCAACATGCAAGACTCTCCACTGTTTGAATAGCTTGATTGGTTCTTTACCTCTGCTAATTGGATATCTTCCTATCCATTGACCCAAGTGACTCCTCTAGCTAAGTCTGCTTCTGACCATGTCCCATGTGTGGTCTCAGTTAAAACAACCACTCCCGAAAGTAACCTTTCTAGGTTTGAAAACTATTGGGTAGAAATGGAGGGCTTCGTGGAATGTGTTGCAAACTCATGGAATGTTCCTTCCATAAAGGGACATATATCAGCTATCATCATGGACAAGTTCAAGCATCTAAGACATGCTCTTAGGAAATGGCAAACAAGCCTGTCCAAACTAAAAGCTGTTATTGACAAATGCAATAAGGTAATACTCTGTCTTGATGATCTGGAGGAGCTCAGATCACTATACAAACCAGAAGCAAACTTCAGGATAATTGTTAAGTTGCACTTGGAGCATTTGTTACACTTGCAGTTTATGTACTAGAAAAAGAGAGCCACAATCAGACATATTAAGGTGGGGGAGGAGAACAACAAATTTTTCCATGCAATGCCACTGAGAGATATTGGAAAAACTCCATCTCATCTCTTTCCCTGCCTGATGGCTCAGTCATCACTGAACATGAACAGATTGTTGCTTGCTTCTGGTCTTCTTTCAAAGAGAGGATGGGCACCTCACATGGCATCAATCTAGTTTTTGATCTCTAGGCTGTCATTCACAAAGTAGAAGGACTATCAATTCTGACTGAACCTTTTACCAAAGAGGAAATGGACAAAACTATCAAAGAAATGCCAATTGACAAAGCCCGTGGCCTTGATGGTTTTAATGAACACTTTTTCAAAAAGTGATGGTACATCATCTCCCTAGAGTTCTACCAACTTGCTGCTGCATTTCATGCTGGATCAGCCCAGCTGGAAAACATGAACTCCTCTTACATCACCCTTGTGCCAAAGAAGAGATCTCCTGAGCAAGTGGGTGATTTCAGGCCTATTTCCCTGTTGGGGAACGTCGCAGGGGAAACAAAAATTTTCCTACGGGCACGAAGACCTATCATGGTGATGTCCATCTACGAGAGGGGGTATTCGATCTATGTACCCTTGTAGACCGCATAACAGAAGCGTTAGTGAACGCGGTTGATGTAGTGGAACGTCCTCACGTCCCTCGATCCGCCCCGCGAACCGTCCCGCGATCAGTCCCACAATCTAGTGTCGAACGGACGGCACCTCCGCGTTCAGCACACGTACAACTCGACGATGATCTCGGCCTTCTTGATCCAGCAAGAGAGACGAAGAGGTAGATGATTTCTCCGGCAGCGTGACGGCGCTCCGGAGGTTGGTGGGGATCTAATCTGAGCAGGGCTCCGCCCCAGCTCCGCAGAAACGCGATCTAGAGGTAAAACCGTGGAGATATGTGGTCGGTCTGCCGTGGCAAAGTTGTCTTAAATCAGCCCTAAAACCTCCCTATATATAGGGGGAAGAGGGGGAGCCTTGCCTTGGGGTCCAAGGACCCCCAAGGGGTTCGGCCGAGCCAAGGGGGGCAACCCTCCCCTTCCAAACCGAGTCCAACTAGGTTTGGAAGGAGGAGTCCGTCCCCCTTTTCCCACCTCCTCCTTTTTTTTATTTTCTCTTTGATTTTCCTCCTATGGCGCATAGGGCCTTCTTGGGCTGTCCCACGAGCCCACTAAGGGCTGGTGTGCCACCCCCAAGGCCTATGGGCTTCCCCGGGGTGGGTTGCCCCCCGGTGAACACCCGGAACCCATTCGTCATTCCCGGTACATTCCCGGTAACTCCGAAAACCTTCCGGTAATCAAATGAGGTCGTCCTATATATCAATCTTCGTTTACAGACCATTTCGAAAACCCTCGTGACGTCCGTGATCTCATCTGGGACTCCGAACAACATTCGGTAACCAACCATATAACTCAAATACACATAAAACAACGTCGAACCTTAAGTGTGCAGACCCTGCGGGTTCGAGAACTATGTAGACATGACCCGAGAGACTCCTCGGTCAATATGCAATAGCGGGACCTGGATGCCCATATTGGATCCTACATATTCTACGAAGATCTTATCGTTTGAACCTCAGTGCCAAGGATTCATATAATCCCGTATGTCATTCCCTTTGTCCTTCGGTATGTTACTTGCCCGAGATTCGATCGTCAGTATCCGCATACCTATTTCAATCTCGTTTACCGGCAAGTCTCTTTAATCGTTCTGTAATACAAGATCCCGCAACTTACACTAAGTCACATTGCTTGCAAGGCTTGTCTGTGATGTTGTATTACCGAGTGGGCCCCGAGATACCTCTCCGTCACACGGAGTGACAAATCCCAGTCTCGATCCATACTAACTCAACGAACACCTTCGGAGATACCTGTAGAGCATCTTTATAGTCACCCAGTTACGTTGCGACGTTTGATACACACAAAGCATTCCTCCGGTGACAGTGAGTTATATGATCTCATGGTCATAGGAACATATACTTGACACGTAGAAAACAGTAGCAACAAAATGACACTATCAATATGCTACGTCTATTAGTTTGGGTCTAGTCCATCACGTGATTCTCCTAATGAAGTGATCCAGTTATCAAGCAACAACACCTTGTTCATAATCAGAAGACCCTGACTATCTTTGATCAACTAGCTAGCCAACTAGAGGCTCGCTAGGGACAGTGTTTTGTCTATGTATCCACACATGTATATAAGTCTTCATTCAATACAATTATAGCATGGATAATAAATGATTATCTTGATACAGGAATTATAATAATAACTATATTTATTATTGCCTCTAGGGCATAATTCCAGGAGTCTCCCACTTGCACTAGAGTCAATAATCTAGCCCTCACATCATCATGTGAATTACATTGTAATAAATCTAACACCCATACAGTTCTGGTGTTGATCATGCTTTGCCCGTGGAAGAGGTTTAGTTAGCGGGTGTGCTACATTTAGATCCGTGTGCACTTTGCATATATTTACATCCTCCCCTTCGACGTAGTCGCGGACGAGGTTGAAGCGTCGTTTGATGTGTCTGGACTTCTTGTGAAACCGTGGTTCCTTTGCTAGGGCAATGGCACCCGTGTTGTCATAGAACAAGGTTATTGGATTCAGTGCGCTTGGCACTACTCCAAGATCCGTCATGAACTGCTTCATCGAGACACCCTCCTTAGCCACCTCCGAGGCATCCATGTACTCCGCTTTACATGTAGAATCTGCTACGACGCTCTGCTTGGAACTGCACCAGCTTACCGCACCCCCATTAAGAATAAATACGTATCCGGTCTGCGGCTTAGAGTCGTTCGGATCTGTGTCAAAGCTTGCATCGACGTAACCTTTTACGGCGAGCTCTTCGTCACCTCCATACACGAGAAACATCTCCAAGTCCTTTTCAGGTACTTCGGGATATTCTTGACCGCCGTCCAGTGATCCACTCCTGGATTACTCTGGAACCTACCTGCCATACTTATGGCCAGGCTAACGTCCGGTCTAGTGCACAGCATTGCATACATGATAGAACCTATGGCTGAAGCATAGGGGACGGTGCTCATATGCTCTCTATCCTCATCAGTTGCTGGGCACTGAGTCTTCCTCAATCTCGTACCTTGTAAAACTGGCAAGAACCCTTTCTTGGACTGTTCCATTTTGAACCTCTTCAAAACTTTATCAAGGTATGTGCTTTGTGAAAGTCCTATCAGGCGTTTTGATCTATCCCTGTAGATCTTAATGCCTAGAATGTAAACAGCTTCTCCTAGGTCCTTCATAGATAAACTTTTATTCAAGTAATCCTTTATGCTCTCCAAAAACTCTACGCTGTTTCCAATCAGCAATATGTCATCCACATATAATATTAGAAATTCCACAGAGCTCCCACTCACTTTCTTGTAAATACAAGATTCTCCAACCACTTGTATAAACCCAAATGCTTTGATCACCTCATCAAAGCGTTTGTTCCAACTCCGAGATGCTTGCACCAGTCCATAAATGGATCGCTGGAGCTTGCACACCTTGTTAGCATTCTTAGGATCGACAAAACCTTCGGGTTGCATCATATACAACTCTTCCTTAAGGAAACCGTTAAGGAACGCCGTTTTGACATCCATCTGCCAGATTTCATAATCAAAAAATGCAGCTATTGCTAATATGATACTGACGGACTTAAGCATCGCTACGGGTGAGAATGTTTCATCTTAGTCAACTCCTTGAACTTGTGAAAAACCCTCTACCATAAGTCAAGCTTTATAAACGGTCACATTGCCGTCAGCGTCCGTCTTACTCTTAAAGATCCATTTGTTCTGAATAGCCTTGCGGCCCTCGGGTAGTACTTCCAAAGTCCATGCTTTGTTCTCATACATGGATCCTATCTCAGACTTCATGGCTTCTAGCCATTTGTTGGAATCTGGGCCCACCATTGCTTCTTCATAACTTGGAGGTTCATTGTTGTCTAACAACATTATTGACAAAACGGGATTACCGTACCACTCTGGAGCAGCACGTGGTCTCGTCGACCTGCGTGGTTCGACAAGAATTTGAACCGAAGTTTCATGATCATCATCATTAACTTCCTCCTCAACCGGCGTTGCAATGACAGATGTTTCCCCTTGCCCTGCGCCACCATCTAGAGGGATGAGAGGTTCGACAACCTCATCAAGTTCTATCTTCCTCCCACTCAATTCTCTCGAGAGAAACTCCTTCTCGAGAAAAGCTCCGTTTTTAGCAACAAACACTTTGCCCTCGGATTTGAGATAGAAGGTGTACCCAACTGTCTCTTTTGGGTAACCTATGAAGATGCACTTTTCTGCATTGGGTTCCAGCTTTTCAAGCTGAAGCTTTTTGACATAAGAATCACATCCCCAAACTTTAAGAAACAACAACTTTCGCCTTTTGCCATACCACAGTTCGTATGGTGTCGTCTCAACGGATTTTGATGGTGCCCTATTTAAAGTGAATGCAGTTGTTTCTAATGCATAACCCCAAAACGATAATGGCAAATCTGTAAGAGACATCATAGATCGCACCATCTCTAATGAAGTACGATTACGATGTTCGGACACACCATTACGCTGTGGTGTTCCAGGCGGTGTCAACTATGAAACAATTCCACATTGTCTTAAGTGAGCACCAAACTCGAAACTTAGATATTCACCGCCACGATCAAACCGTAGGAACTTGATCTTCTTGTTACGATGATTTTCAACTTCACTCTGAAATTCCTTGAACTTTTCAAATGTTTCAGACTTGTGCTCCATTAAGTAGACATAACCATATCTACTCAAATCGTCAGTGAAGGTGAGAAAATAACGATATCCGCGGCGTGCCTCTACGCTCATCGGACCGCACACATCGGTATGTATGATTTCCAACAAGTCACTTGCACGCTCCATTGTTCCGGAGAACGGAGTTTTAGTCATCTTGCCCTTGAGGCATGGTTCGCACGTGTCAAGTGAATCAAAGTCAAGTGACTCCAAAAGTCCATCGGCATGGAGTTTCTTCATGCGCTTTACACCAATATGACCTAAGCGGCAGTGCCATAAAAATATGGCGCTATCATTGTTAACTCTAACTCTTTTGGTCTCAATGTTATGTATGTGTGTATAAGTATCAAGATTCTATATGAACAATCCTCTCACATTGGGTGCATGACCATAAAATATGTTACTCATAGAAATAGAACAACCATTATTCTCTGACTTAAAAGAGTAGCCGTCTCGCAATAAACAAGATCCAGATATAATGTTCATGCTCAACGCAGGCACTAAATAACAATGATTCAAGTTCATAACTAATCCTGATGGTAACTGAAGTGAAACTGTGCCGACGGCGATTGCATCAACCTTGGAACCATTTCCTACGCGCATCGTCACTTCATCTTTCGCCAGCCTTCGTCTATTCCGAGTTCCTGTTTGAGTTGCAAATATGAGCAACAGAACCGGTATCGAATACCCAGGCACTACTACGAGAGCCGGTTAAGTACACATCAATAACATGTATATCAAATATACCTGATTTTTATTTGGCCGCCTTCTTATCAGCCAGATACTTGGGGCAGTTGCGCTTCCAGTGACCCATACCCTTGCAATAGTAACACTCTGTTTCAGGCTTAGGTCCAGCTTTGGGTTTCTTCGTCGGATTGGCAACAGGCTTGCCGGTCTTCTTTGAATTACCCTTCTTGCCTTTGCCGTTTCTCTTGAAACTAGTGGTCTTATTCACCATCAACACTTGATGCTCTTTACGGAGTTCAGACTCTGTGACTTTCGGCATCGCTAACAACTCGCCGGGTGACTTGTTCATCCCTTGCATGTTGTAGTTCAACACAAAGCCTTTATAGCTTGGCGGCAGTGATTGAAGGATTCTATCAGTGATAGCCTCTTGCGGGAGTTCAATCCCCAGCTCAGCTAGACGGTTTGAGTACCCAGACATTTTGAGCACATGTTCACTGACAGACGAGTTCTCCTCCATCTTGCACGCATAGAATTTATCGGAGGTCTCATACCTCTCGATCCGGGCGTTCTTCTGAAAGATGAACTTCAACTCCTGGAACATCTCAAATGCTCCATGACGCTCAAAGCGACGTTGAAGTCCCGGTTCTAAGCCATACAAGATTGCACATTGAACTACTGAGTAGTCCTCCTTACGTGTTAACCAAGCGTTCTTAACATCCTGGTCAGCCGTAGCGGGTGGTTCATCTCCTAGCACAGCATTAAGGACATAATCCTTCTTCCCAGCTTGTAAGATTAGCTGAAGATTACGAGCCCAGTCTACAAAGTTGCTTCCAGCATCTTTCAACTTAGCTTTCTCTAGGAACGTATTAAAATTCAGGGTGACTGTCGCGTGAGCCATGATCTACAACACAAATATGTTCAAAGTGGACTTAGACTATGTTCAAGATAATTAGAGTTTAACTTAATCAAATTACTCGCTAAACTCCCACTCAAAAAGTACATCTCTCTAGTCATTTGAGTGGTTCATGATCCACTTACACTAGCTCAAGTCCGATCATCACGTGAGTTGAGTATAGTTTCAGTGGTAAGCATCCCTATGCTAATCATATCATCTATATGATTCATGATCGACCTTTCGGTCTCATGTGTTCCGAGGCCATGTCTGCACATGCTAGGCTCATCAAGCTTAACCCGAGTGTTCCGCGTGTGCAACTGTTTTGCACCCGTTGTATGTGAACGTTGAGTCTATCACACCCGATCATCACGTGGTGTCTCAAAACGACGAATTGTAGCAACGGTGCATAGTCGGGGAGAACACAATTTCATCTTGAAATTTTAGTGAGAGATCACCTTACAATGCTATCGTCGTTCTAAGAAAAATAAGGTGCATAAAAGGATTAACATCACATGCAATTCATAAGTGACATGATATGGCCATCATCACGTGCTCCTTGATCTCCATCACCAAAGCACCGGCACGATCTTCTTGTCACTAGCGCCACACAATGATCTCCATCAACGTGTCGCCATCGGGGTTGTCGTGCTACTCATGCTATTACTACTAAAGCTACATCCTAGCAAAATAGTAAACGCATCTGCAAGCACAAACGTTAGTGTAAAGACAACCCTATGGCTCCTGCCGGTTGTCGTACCATCGACGTGCAAGTCGATATTATCTATTACAACATGATCATCTCATACATCCAATATATCACATCACATCAT